>NC_139041.1:20875739-21475739 GCF_964662115.1 Mustela nivalis | reverse complement strand
TGTGGTTCTTGTCTCTTCTCATCTTAATTTTTTCTATGACATTGATTGATTAGCGAATGTTAAACTATCCTTGTAGCCCAGGGATAAATCTAACCTGGTCATGGTGGATAATCTTTTTAATGTCCTGTTGGATCCTGTTTGCTAGGACCTTGTTGAAAATCTTAGCATCAATATTTATCAGTGATATTGGTCTGAAATTCTTTCTGGTAGGGTCTTTGCCTGGTTTGGGGATCTGGGTAATGCTGGCTTCAAAAAGAGTCTGGAAGTTTTCCTTCTGCTTCAGTTTTTTTTTAAAAACAGCTTCAGGAGAATATGTGTTATTTCTTCTTTGAAAATTTGGTAGAATTCCTCAGGGAATCCATCAAGTCTTTGGCTCTTGTTTTTTGGGAGGTTTTTGATCACCACATCAATCTTGTTACTAGATATCGGTCTATACAGGTTGTCAATTTCTTCCTGGTGCAAATTTCAGAGTTTATAGTTTTCCAGGAATGCATCCATTTCATTTGGTTGCTTAGCTTATTGTCATTTAACTGTTGATAATGACTTATGAAGATTGTTTCTACTTCCTTGGTGTTCGTTGTGATCTCTCCGTTTTTATTCATAATTTTATGAATTTGAGTTTTCTCTATTTTCATTTGGATTAGTGTCACCAATGATTTCTAGATCTTATTGATTCTGTCAAAAAACCAGCTTCTAGTTTTATTGAAACATTCTACTGTATCTCTGGTTTCTAAATCATTGATCTCAGATCTAATCTTGATTATTTCCCTTCTTATGTGTGGAGTTGGTTTTATTCGTTATTGATTCCAGTTCTTTAAGAAGTACAGACAGTTGGTGTGTTCTGGATTTTTCAATTTTTTTGAGGGATGCTTGGATGGTTATGTATTTCCACCTTAGAATCGTCTTTGCTGTATTAACATATTTATCATCACAGTGAGATGTCCAGAACATCTAATTATAATAACTTTCTAATCTGAACTTTTGGTATAAACACCTGTGTTCTATTTCACATTATTTCTTTTTCTTTTTTTTTTTTTTTAATTTGAGATTAGTTTAGTCCAGTTTGTTTCTTTATAATTTTTATTTTCTAATATTCATATAGAGTTTAACATCATGGCAATCTTCTTTCTCCAATCAATGCTACCCCTATAGGTAAACCAATTTTTAATCACACTATATCTTAGATAAGTTGAGTTTTTTTTAACAAAGATATCAAGATACATCCAGGAAGAATCAACACAATCTTCCTCGCCCACACTGAGAACTTATAACCACACTCACATTATGTTTCTCTGCCAAAGTTTCCATGTTTTCTTGTTTGTCCTAATAATATATAAATCTTATATTTGGGGTTCTTTGTGCCGAGTTTCTTTTTTCATTTGCTTATAAGTTTATCAGTTTTTTTTTTGTCTGTTTCTGTTTGTATACTTCACAAATTTTCCTTGTGGTCCATTTGGGCTGAGCCTTCTCTTTTATCTCTCTATCTCTCTCTATTCTTTCTCTTTTCTTTTTTCTCTTGTTTGGGTAGGGAATCCTATTGCTCAAAAGCATCCCAGGGTGTACTTTCACTACAACATGGTCGATACATCCACCTGCATCCGTTCAGTCATCTCTCACAAAAATGACTTGGAGGAGGAATGCACAACAGAAGAAAAATGGATGGGCCTTCTGTAACTGACCTAATGGCTATCAACATATTCAGTATGATGGAAAGAATATTCCGGCTCACAATAACTAGGTTGCAGAAAGCCATGCATGATCAAACAAAATTGATTAGAGCAGAAATGAAATCCACCAGGGATGACATTCACAATGTAAGGGCAGAACTAAAACCACCAGGGCTGAGGTTCACAATGCTCTCAATCAGTTCCAATCTAATCTAAATTCTCTAAAAGCTAGGGTAACCACACAATAAGATAGAATTAATGATCTGTAGGAAAAACAGACAGAGAAAGTATCAGGAGGAAGTCTGGAACAAATTTAGAGGCTACAAAAACAGAATCCGGGAAATAAATGATGCCATGAAATGTACCAATGTCCGATTTATTGGAATTCCTGAAGGGGAGGAGAGAGAAAGAAGTCTAGAAGATATAGTGGAACAACATCTTTATAAAAATTTTCCTAATCTCATGACTGGAACCGGTGTTCATGTTCTAGAGGCAGAACAGTCTCCCCCTGAAATTATAGATTCCAAAAAAAAAAAAAAAATGAAAGGGAACTGATAGTAAAATTGAGAAATTAAAATTATAGGTACAATCGCTTTAAAGCTGCTATGACAAAGAGGATTTTTTAGTACAGAAGAAAGCCGATCAGAATCATGTCAGACCTGTCCAGAAAGACCTGGCAAGCCAGAAAGGGCAGGCAAGATATTTTCAGGGTACTAAATGAGAAGAATATGCAACCAAGAATACTTTATGCAGCAAGACTGACATTTAAAATCGATGGATAAATAGTTTTCAAGAACGGCAAGGCTTAAGGGTCTATACAACCACTAAATTGACACGGCAGCAAATATTAAGGGGAGTTCTACAAAAGTGGAAAAATCCTAAGAATAGCATTGAACAGAAATATAGAAAAAATCTAAGAATAAAAGTCTTCAAAGAAACGCGATGTCAATAAAAACATATCTATCAATATACACTCTAAATGTGAAGGGCCTACATGCGCCCATAAAATGACACAGGGTTGCAGATTGGATTAAACGACATGACATATTCCTATGGTGTCTACTAGAGACCCATTATGAACCTAAAGATATACCCAGACTGAAAGTAAAAGGATGGAGAAACATCTTTCATGCCAGTGGCCTCAAAAGATGGCCAGGGTAGTGATTCTCATATCAGATAATTTAGATTTTAAACTAAAGGCAGTAGTCAGAGATACAGAAAGACACTACATCATTCCTAAGGAGACTATCCACCAAGATGATCTAACAATTGTAAATATCTGTGCACCCGATATGGGAGCAACCAATTACATGAGAAAAAAGGTTAGTCAAGATAAAGAGCCATATTGATATGAATAGATTAATAGTAGGAGATCTTTACATTATACTCTCAGAAATTGACAGAGCTTCCATGCAGAAAATTCATAAAGAAACAAAATAATAAATGACACAATGGACCAGATGGACCTCATAGACATATACAGAACACTCCTCCCTAAAAGAGCAGAACACTCGTTCTTCTCAAGTGCACATGGAACCTTCTCAAAAGTAGACCATATACTGGGTCACAAATCAGAACTCAACTGATATTAATCAAAACCACGAGATACCACCTCACACCAGTCAGAATGGCTAAAATTAACAAGTCACGAAATGACAGATGGTGGCGAGGATGCAGAGATAAGGGAACTCTCCTGCAGTCTTTGTGGGAATTCAACCTTGTGCAGCCACTCTGGAAAACAGTGTGGAGGTTCCTTAGAAAACTGAAAATAGAGCTAACCTATGGCACAGCAATTGCACTCTTGGGTATATCCTAAAGACAGAAATGAGGTACTCCAAAGAGGCAAGTGCACTCGAATGTTTATAGCAGCAATGTCCACAATAACCAACCAATGCAAAGAACCTAGATGCCCATCAAAAGATGAATGGATAAAGAAGATGTGGTATATATACACAATAGAATACTATGCAGCCTGCAAAAGAAATGACATCCTGCCATTTTTGACCACGTGAATTTATCTAGAGGGTATTATGCTTAGCAAAAAAAAAAAAAAAAAAAAAAAAAACTATCTGAGAAAGACAACTATCATATGATCTCCTTGATATGAGGAAGTGGAGATGGAATGTGGGGTGATGGGGTAGGAAAAGAATAAATGAAAGTACATGGGATTGTGAGGGAGACAAACAATAAAAGACTCAATCTCAAAAAACTGACTGAGGATTGCTGGGGTGTGTGGACTGGAGAGGGTGGTGGGAAAATGGATATTGGGGAGGGTATATGCTAGGATTTGTGCTATAAAATCTATAAACCTGGTGATTCACAGACCTTGACCACTGTGGCAAAAATTTGTTATATATTTTTTAAACAAATTAATTTATTATTATTTTTTAAAAGACTGCTTGGATCAACCAGGGGATCAAAGAAGAACTGAAACAATTCATGGAAACCGATGAGAATGTAGACACTTCAGTCCAAAACCTATGGGATACAACAAAGGCGGACTGAAGGGGGAAATACATAGCCATCCAAGATTTCCTCAAAAAAAAAAAAAAATCCACAATTTCTCAGCTGTCACTACACCTTAAAGAACTGGAGAATCAACAACAAATAAAACCATTTTCATACATAAGAAGAGAAATAATCAAGATTAGGGCAGAAATCAATGAGGTAGAAACCAGAGATACAGTAGAATGTATCAATGAAACAAAAGCTGTTTTTTTTTTTTGAAAGAAGCAATAAGATCGACAAACCATTGGCAACACTGAAAAGAAAAGAGAGAAAGCCCAAATTAATAAAAGCATGAATGAAAAGTGAGAGATCACAACTAACACCAGGGAAGTAGAAACCATCATTAGAAGATATTATGAACAGTTATATGGAAGGATGCTTTCCATGGAAACTAGAAAGTGCCAAAATTGAACCAGGAAGAAATTGACAACCTGAACAGACGAATATCGTTTAATAATATTGAAGCAGTGATCAAATATCTCCCCAAAAACCAAGAGCCCAGGACCTCACGGATTCACTTGCAAATTCTACCAAGCTTTCAGAAAGAAATAATACCTATTCTCCTGAAGCTGTTTCAAAAAATTGAAGCAGAAGGAAATCTTCCCAACCCTTTCTATGAATCCAGCATTACCCTGATCCCCAACCAGGCCAAAGATCCTACCTAAAAGGAGAATTTTAGACCAATATCACTGATGAAAATGGATGCTATGATTATATTAGCAACAAGATATTAGCAAACAGTATTCAACAACACATTAAGAAGATTACCCACCCTGAGCAGGTGGGACTCATCTCTGGGCTACAAGGATTGGTCAGCATTCAAAAATCAATCAATGTCATAGAAAAAATGAATAAGAAAAGAGAGAAGAACCCCATGGTCCTCTCAATTGATGCAGAAAAAGCATTTGACAAAATCCAGCATCTGTTCCTGATTAAAATTCTTCAAAGTATAGGGATAGAGGGAACATTCCTGAACTTCATCAAATCTATCTATGAAAGACCCACAGCAAATATCATCCTCAATTGGTAAAAGCTTGTAGATTTCCCATTGAGTTCAGGAACAGATGGATGCCCACTCTCACCACTCTTGTTAAACATAGTATAAAGAGTTCTATCAACAGCAATCCAACAACAAAGAGAAATAAAAAGTATCCAAATTGGCAATAAAGAATTTAAACTCTTTTCCTTCGCAGATGAGATGATACTTTATATGGAAAACCCAAAAGACCCCACCGCCAAACTACTAGAACTCATACAGCAATTCAGCAAACCGGCAGGATACAAAGTCAATGTACATAAATCAGTGGCTTTCTTATACACTAACAATGAACATACATAAAGGGAATTTAAACAATGTATTCCATTTACTATAGCACCAAGAACCATAAGATAAGTGGTAATAAACCTAACCAAAAAAGTAAAGGATCTGTACTCAAGGAATTGCATAACACTCATGAAAAAATTGAAGAAGACACAAAAAGAGTAAGACCATTTCATACTCTTGGATCGGAAGAATAAACATAGTGAAAATATCTATACTGTCTAGAGCAATCTATGCTTTTACTGCCATTCCGATCAAAATTCACCGGTAGTTTTCAAAGAGTTGGAGCAAATAATCCTAAAATTTGTATGGAATCAGAAGAGACCCCAAATTGCTGAGGAAATGTTGAAAAACAAAAATAAAGCTTGGGCCCTCACGTTAACTGATTCCCGGTTTTACAACAAAGATGTGATCACCAAGACACATTGATACTGGCTTAAAAACGGACACATTGACCTTTAGAACAGAGTAGAGACCCAGATATAGACCTTGAAATCTATGGGCAAATAATCTTCCACTGTATAGTGGAAAATATACAATCTCTTCAATAAATGGTGTTGGGAAAACTGGACAGCTATATATAGAAAAATAAAATTCAATCATTCTCTTACACCCTATACAAAGAAACTCAAAATGGATAAAAGACTGAAATGTGAGACAGGAATCCATCAGATTCCTAGAGGAGAACATAGGCAGTAACCTCTTCGATATCAGCCACAGCAACTTCATTCTATATATGGCTGCAAAGGCAAAGGAAACAAAGTGAAAATGAACTTTGGGAACTTCATCAAGATCAAAAGCTTATGCACAGCAAAGGAAACAGTAAACAACAACAACAAAACTGAGGCAAAACGTGGAATGGAGAAAATATTTCCAAATGACAGTAAAGAAAAATGGTTGATATCCAGGTTCTATAATGAACTCCTCAAACTCAACACACAAAGAACAGACAATCATATAAAAAAAATAGGCAGAAGATATGAACAGACATTTAACCAATGAAGACATAAAAATGGCGATCAGACACATGAAAAAAATGTTCATCATCACTAGCCATCAGGGAGTTTCAAATGAAAACCAATTGAGATCACCAGTTAGAATGCCCAAAAAACAAGATGGGAACAGCATGTGTTGGAGAGGATGGGGAGAATGAGGAGCCCTCTTACACTGTTGGTGGGAATACACATTATTGCAGCTACTTTGGAGAATGGTGTAGAGATTCCTCAAGAAGTAGAAAATAGAAATTCCCTATGACTCTTCCATTGCACTACTGGGTCTTTACCAAAGATACAGATGTAATGAAAAGAAGGGCCATTTGTACCCCAATGTTTATAGCAGCAATGACTATGGTCGCCAAACTGTAGAGAGACCCAAAGTGCCCTTCAATGGGAGAATGGATAAGAAAGATGTGGTCCATTTACACTAAGGAGTATTATGCTTTCCTCAGAAAGGATAAATACCCAAGTTTTATAGTAACATGGACGGGACTGGAAGAGATTTTGCTGAATGAAAAAAGTCAAGCAGAGAGAATCAATTATCCTATGGTTTCACTTATTTGTGGAGCATCACGAATAACATGGAGGACAAGGGGAGATGGAGAGGAGAAGGGATTTGAGGGAAATTGGAAGGAGAGGTGAACAATGAGAAACTATAGACTCTGTAAAACAATCTGTGGGTTCTGAAGGGTCGTGGGGTGGGAGGATGAGGGAACCAGGTTGTGGGTATTAGAGAGGGCACGGATTGCATGGAGCAAGATAGGGTTTGAATTCTCTTCTATTAATTGAAACTGGATTTGGAATACAGCACATGATATATAATAGAAAATGCTAGGTCTGCCCTATGGAACAACTTCTCCTATGGTCCTCAGAGATACATCTTATGCATGTTTCTCCAAAGCTCAGGTGGTCTAGAGATCCTGTGATGATGTCAGTTATTCCTTCCCACCTTTCAGTCCCTATGATCTGTCCTGTGCTTAAAGTGGATATTGTAGTCCCCAAGAATATTGGATTTTGGTCCCCATCTCCCTTCTTTTCTGTTAATATGCCTCAAACATCTAGATACACCCAGGTTGGTGGTATATATGATGGAAATTCTTCCAAGTGTCTTATGTTTGGATGCTCTGTCAAGACTAAACAGCTTCTGATAATTTTTGTCTCTGAAAGGCATAAAATCTCTCTATCTGCCATAGGAACATTCGCATTGGCTGTCTTCTCCTTGATAATTGCATGTCCTATGTCTCCCACAGTTCTTCCCTTTCAAGCTATTTGCATCTTTATAGCCAAAGGAAATCTCCTATGGCCAACATAAGGTCAAGTTTGGTTTATGTTGTTTTCATGTTGACCTTATTTTGCATATTTTAAAAATTTTCATCCTTCCAACAATATTTTTATAGGGATAGGAAAATTTAGTCCTGAATACTTGATCTAATTATTGATAGGTAAGGAGTTAACTTTCTAATTTTGGTTGATTTCTGACATGTATTCTCTGTGCCTTTCACCTTTATGGTATTTTCTTTGGGATTTGCTTCCTTTATGTGATTCCTCACTTGCTCCCCATCTTTTGTTTGTCTTATCAGTGGGGTGTGTGTGTTTTGTCTGTGTTTGTTTCATATAACACTTAATATTAAATTTCAAGAGATAATAACTCAATCAATAATGCATAACAATTCAATTTGATATGCCTTGAAAACTCACATTCCATCACTTTCAGCCAAATTTTGTACAAGTTATGTCCCATTTATGCCTCTTATAAACACATATTCTCACTAACCCGCTCAAGCAAACACACTATTTTGTGTGCCTGGTTAGAGTCATATTGTTTGTACTTTTTCCCCCTGCTTTTTCAAATGTTCCTTGACTACGATGAGAGAGTAAAATTGTTATTTGTATTTCTGAGACTGAGAGATGTGATGTAGCCCAATGCTCAACAAAACTCTACCACATGAAGCTAGTGGCAAGAATTCGTTCTTGATTATAACTGTAAGAATCTGTGGTGCCTATGGAGGACAGATTTGGTAGTATTTTCTGAGAACTCCAGGCTTGTCTTCAGCCATGAACACAAACTGAAGATTACCACCTATAATGAAATATGGTGGAAAATGACTTGAAGCATACCAAACTCCACAGTAAAAGAAAAAAGTAATCCCAGAGAATATGTGAGAAGATTTGAGACATGGCTTAGGGGATATGTTGTTGTTGGTACTTCAGAGTGCAGTGAGCCAATGGAAAAAGTAAAGCCACAGGAGAGAGGAGTACACATTGGGAACCCACATGATGCATATATCCCAAAGCCATTGCCTTTGACCAGCCGAGGGTCTGAATGGCACAAGTTCTTGCCAACAAAGAATCTTATTGCCCAGAGATTTCAGATCAGCCTGCTTGGCAGACATCGACTCAATAGCACATTGTGTTTCTATTGGACAGGACACCACCAAACTACCAGGTGCAGACAGCCAAGAAATCGTGATCAGATACAATGCCAGAAAACATAGTGAGAAAATGGTGGGTTCTGACAGTGCATCCATGAGAGGCAGGGTTCGTGGAGATGACTCGGTGGGGGCATAATAAATTTGGGGTTCTCGCACCAGGAGCATAAAGACTGAGTTAATGGCCAAAGACAGGACGGTGAGGACATTTCCTGCCTAACCTGCAAGGAAGAAGTTCCAACTGTGGAACACTGGGGGGGCAGCCTTCCTCAGTCCAAGTTGCTTAGTCCCAGGGGAACAGACTCTCCCATAGAAGACTAGAAGAAAGCGCTGCCCACATGCTCTCTCATGACCACAACATTCTGCAGGCTTCATTCTGTTGTGTTGGTTGAATGTTTCCTTTCACAGGCACACCAGAGCCCACCAAGCTAATCCTCACCCTATTCAGCCTAGACTTCAAACACTCTGAACATCAGGCAGGAGAGACTCTGCGTATGACTGGCTTCAAGGACAGGGGACAGCAACAACACAACAGCAGAGGGTATGCATGAAACACCCACCTGAGACTCCCAAAAGGGCCATCCCTTCGGCACACCATGATCTCTTCTTTTAAAGATATTACGCTCAGGCTATAAAAAGAATGGGCTTTTCAAATACTGAGAAGAAGACAGAGACCTGTATCTAATGCAAAGATGGAAAAATCAATTGATGACGAGGTAAAAGAACAAGAAATAACCATGTCCAGGCAGTCAAGGGAAACCTTTGCATGTAACGTGCCTGATGGAGGATTGAGAGCAGCAGCCAGAATACTCACTATACATCAGAAAAATCAGAAGTCATCAGGGAGTCTTGAACCACACAAATATAAAGTGATAAAAATAATATAAATAAAATAAAATAAAATAAAATAAAATAAAAAAGAGTCCTGGATGAAAAGATTGATAGCAGATTGAATTGAATGCAAATATGTAAAGATATGTAGAGATAATTAAAATACACTTCTTTCCTTTTCTCTGTCTGTCTTCATCAGGTTTTGAAAGTTACAGATTGTTTTTCTTTTAATTTATTTGTTATTTGAGGAAGCAAGCCTATCATCCATCATCCGTTTTTGACAGAATATTCATGAATGCTTTCATTCCATATACAACCTAGTGATCATGCTAATATATGCCACAACTCCTCAACACCAGTTCCCTCATTCCTTGCATGTCATTCTTTTCTGCAACCCTCAGCTTGGTTCTCAGAGTCCTGAGTCACTGCTGGTTTGTCTCCTTCTCTGACTTATTCCCCTTCTGGTTTCCCTTCCTTTCTAAGGGCCATGGCATTCCTCCTAGGGCACATGCAAGAGAAGTCATATGATATTTCCATTTGTCTGCTTGCTTTTTTCATTTTGCATCACCCAGTCATGTGGCATTCATGTCAATGCAAGTAGCAGGGTTTCATCGACCCTGAGGGCAAAAGAATACTGTGTTGTCAACATGGCCCACACCTTCTTTATCCAATAGTCATTGCAAGAGCATTGTGGCTCATTCCACAGTTCTGCTCGAGTGGGCATTGCATGCCATTTATATAGACCATTCCACTTTCTCAGATTAAGATATTTGGTCAACATGGGTATACCCAATGCCACAGCAGAGAGAGTTAACTAATGATGACAAGGTGTGCTGTCCAAGGCTCTTCCTTAAGAATTAGCTCTCATGCAGAATGTCACTCTTTTTGAAGCTTTTGTAAAAGTGTTTAAATTAAAGCCGAGTAGACAGAACACTATTCCCTTATGACTAGTGTTTCAGAACACTAGGAGATTAGGACAGGCATCACAATACATCCATGCCCTAATATATTTTCTTGAAAACAGACTTTCTGTCTCTTAGTGTTCACTGACTCATAGGGGAAAGACACTGTCAAAGGACCCTCTCACGCACAGGATCACAAACCCTATGGAAGGCTTTGATAGCCAAGATACCTCACTGTTTCTTGATATCTCTAGAAATTGAAGTGGAAATTGTAACACCTGGCCATTTCTGGAGAAATATTGGCCTTAAGGATGGTATACCGAGGGTCATTCTTTTTACTCTTTGTCTAGAAAGGGAAATTGGGACATTAACACAAAGAAAACCTGAGTTTTTGATTAGGCTCAGAGGACTGTTTTTTAGTTCTTCCCGGGCTTCCTACCTAAAGCCATAGGACTCAAAGGTCATGAAACAGAGACTGCTGCTTCAGTAAAGCCAGCTTCTGTGATGTCACAAATCTTTGAAGACATAGAAAACACTCCTGATAACTACACTTGCCTGGAGTAGTCATGTGTGGGCCAAAAGTATCCCAAGCACTCCCAAACCACTGGAGCCGCCTGAGTGTCTCACCAAGGCAGTTTGCAAAGCGAGTTGTTGCATGGACGAATTTGTAGTTTGGTCATGACTATCAGCACCGGCCCTCTGGACTCTGAAGAAATGCAAGGATTCAGCATTCCATCTTACCCATGAAAGACCAAGAAACAATCAGGCTGCAATCAAAGCCTAAGGGTTAGAAATCTGCACCCTGCACATGGGTATGGTCCTCCCACCCAATCACGGCACTTCTGTCCGGGAAATGGGCCCCCCAAGGAAAGTTTAAATGGAATGCCTGCAACCATGCCAAAGACAGGTCTGAAGTCTTCAACAGTGAGGACTTGAGTACTTCTAGCGTTTCAAGAAATCATGCTAAAACTACCTCCCAAACTTCAAAACTGACCAAGCACCAAAGACAGACTCTACATCCTCGGACCTTAGGTCCAAGAAGGACTCATGCACTTGTTGTTACAGGAGCAAACATGGAGGATGTTGGAAGAGAGACATAGCCCTATTAGAGACATCTGAAAGACTTTCATGCCTGTTTCAGGATGACAACTTGTATCTCCAAAAGGACACATTGAAGAGATTTCGAATGTCGAATGTCTAAGAACCTTGAGCATTCCCACAGGGTGGTGCAGTTACCCTCTGGGGAGCTGCATGGAGATGTGGCAGGACAAGCCTGCCTTAACCCTCCAATTACCATCCAACAAAGGGTATGAAGGGATTAGCAAACAGTGCCTGTTGCCAAATATAGGGATAATCTAATGGATCGAGGAGAGGAGGAACAATGCATAAACAAGGGGCCATTACACCAGGTCAGACTATGATGCTACAGGTTTGTGTGAAGATACAGGAAGACAAAAACAAAACAAAACAAAACACACACACACGCGCGCACACACACACACACACACACACACACACACACACAATAAGAACAAAAAAGCTCAGAGCCAAGGTCTGGCATTTTAGGATGGTGCTCTGTACCAGGCTGCATTCCATAGGGACCTAGGTCCAAATTAAATAAAACCTCCTCTGGCCCCATTGAATCCTTGTACCCTGGTTCTGTTTTTGTTTTTTTCAAATGATGTACATGCACGTATTTGACAGAGAAACAGAGAGATCACAATGAAGTGGTGGAGCTTGAGAGAGAGAATCTGACTTGCCCCTGAGAAGAGAACCTGAGACCAGAGTTGATGCCATGGCCCTGGGATCATGAGATGAGAGAAGGCCATCTCTGAACTGATGGACACACTCTGGACCCAGTCTTTCTCTTCTGAATACCTCCTAGTTCTAGGCAAGAACCACAGCTCTGTCTTTTTCAGCAATTCAGGGGATGCAGATATTGGCTTGGGCTGGTGTCGCTTGAGTTTTCTGACCTGCCTTGAAGCTGGTGTAGCTTGTTCCCTTGAAGTCATTGATTGACTATGGACAAACTACTCTCCTACACATATTTGGGAACATAAAATTCCTCCATTGTAAATTTTGCTTGGGGAATGATACTATGTCTTGTGTTGCTCTGCTTCAGTGGTTGGGAGTCTTCTTTGCCCCTGAATCTGGATCACTGCTCCTGCTCCCAGAAGAGGGACATTTTCTGAGTGATTTATCAAAAAAAAAATGTTCAGCTATCTTCTTTTCTCTTGCTCCTAGTTCTCATAAAATAGGCAAATCTTTCCATTCCTTGAAATCAATGATTTACCTAAGCTCATTGTCATGTTCAATCATTCTTCCTTCTCTCTTTGGATTTGCTTTCTTATTTTCCAGTATTATTCTTTCAAGTCAATAATTTTATCCTCAGATTCTGTCAGCTTTTTTGACTTTACATCCAATCCGCTACCCATCTTTTCATCATGAACACTTTATTTTATCTTTTTTTTTTATCAGTTTTAACTATGTGGTTAAAGACTTACTGATGTCTTCTGTCTTTTTTTTTTATGTACAGGGAGTATCCTGGCTATAGAGTTCGATCCTCTATTGGGCGTGACACTTGTAGAGGTTTCAGTCGTATTGCATGGCCATGATCATTTTTTTGTTCCTTTTCCATGGCATCAATTGATACTTCCATCTTTGAATAGAATCTAAATCTCTGTTCTTCTCTGTACTCAAAATCCAATTCTGTTTTCTAGCCTGAGAGTAATTTATTTAGGAAGAAGAGGTGGTGGAGTGCCCAAGGGCTGGCCATTGAGAGAGTCTAAGGTGTGTGTGTGTGTGTGGCATGCATGCCCTTTGATGTTGTGTTGTTGCTTTCCCCCTGTATTAAAGGCCAGTTATCTTCAGGGGCTCTAGTTTCCGGCCATTTGATGTGTTTGGGGTCTGGGCTGAATATGCTGAGGTTTAGCTTGCTGGGCTCTGGTGTGCCCGTGAAATGAGACATTCAACCAACTCAACAGAATGAAGGCTTGCAGAGTGCAATGGCCAAAAGAGAGCATGAGGGCAGGGCTTTCTTCCAGTTCTCTATAGGAGAGTCTGCTTTCCTGGGACTAAGCAACTTGGACTGAGAAAAGCATCCCAATGTGTTCCGATGCTTGGGATTTCGTGTTTACAGGTTAGGCAGCTAATATCCTCACCGTCCATTTTCCCACTGTTTTCCTGGTATTGTCTCTGATTATGGATTCCAGTCTGTCTGCATATGGTTCCTTGTTGGTGTCGTCTCCAGGAGAAACCCAGTGTTCTCTTGAGTCGATGTCTGCCAAGACTGCTGATATTAAATCTCCAGGATTCAAGACCCTTTGTTGGCAAGATGCATGCAATGCAGACCCTCTGCTGGTCACAACCAATGACATTCGGAAATATGCTCCTTGTGAGTTCCCAGTATGCTCCACTCTCCTGTGCCTTTGCCCTTTGCATTGGCTCACTGCCCTCAGAAGCACCAACTGCCCATGTCTTCTTAAGCCATGTCTCCAATCGTCTCCCCTAGTTTCTGCAACTTATTTTCTCTTTTGCCATGGAGTTTAGTTAGTAGGCTTCAGTTCAGTTTCCACCAAGTTGTAGATGATGTGGTAATCCTCCAGTTGTGTTCATGACTGAAGGAAGCGTGGAGTTCTCAGACACTACTACCATCTCACTGTCCGCCAAAGGTACCTCAGATTCTTACTGAGGCATTACAAAGAATGAATTCTTGCCACTTGCCCCATGTGGCAGTGTTATGGAGAGCATTGGGCTATGTCACACCTATCAGTCTCAGAATGACAAATAACATACGATTTTACTCTCTCGTATTAGTCAAGAAATATGTGGAAAAGCATAGGAAAAATGTACAAACAAGACAACTCTAAACAGGGACACAAAATATGGTGTTTGTTTGAAGGTAGGTTTCTTAGAATATGTGTTTATAAAAGAGGACTACATAGGACATACTTTGTAGGAAATGTGGCTGAAAGGGATGGATTCTGAATTTTCAAGGCATCTCAAATTGGATTGTTATCCAAAGAAGACCAACTTACTACCTCTTGAAATTTAATTATAAATGTTATGTGAAACACACACAGACAAATACACACACACACACACACACACACACACACACACACACACAGATAATATACACAAAAGATGGGGACAAAGAGAGGAATCACAATAAAGGAAGCAAACAACAAATAAAATGAGATAAAGGGGAAAGGCACAGAGAATCGAAGTCAGAAATCAACCAAAATGAGAATGTCTACTCTTTACCTATGAATAATTAGTTCAAATATTCAGGACTAAATTCTCCCATCACTACAAACAGATTGTTGAACTGGATTAAAATTAAAAAAAAAAAAAGAAAAGAAAAAAAAAAAGGCCAAACTGTCCACAAGAAAGCAACAAAAAGTAAACGAGCTCGACCTTCTGTTACTCATAGGAGATTTCCAAAGAATATGAAGATACACAAATCTTGAAAGTGAAGGAATTGGGAAGATATAGGTTATGCAAACGACAAAGAGAAGGAAGCCAAAGAGATTGTGCCTATGGCAGATAGAGAGATTTTATGACATTGAGAGACAAAAGATTACCGGAAGGTGTTTTGTCTTGATGGAGCATCAAGACATCAGAAACTTGAGAGACTTGCCAATATATACACCACCAACATGGATGTGTCTAAATGTTGGAACCATATTAATAGAAAGGAAGGGAGACGGGGTCCTCAATCCAATATTGTTAGGAACTATGATATCCTCTTTCAACACAGTACAGATCATCCAGACGCAAAGGTGGTAAGGAGTAACAGATATCATCATGGAGTCTCTAGACCACCTGACCACATGCATAAAATTTTGTCCTTGAGGACCATAAGAGAAGTTCTTCCAAAGGGCAGATCTAACTTTGTGTATCACAGATAGTGTGCTGGAGTCCAAATCAAGTCATAATTAATGGAATAATATAAAGTGAAAGAATGGAAGAATAAGAATCTTGTATACTTATGACCATGAAGGTATGAAAACAGAAAGAAATCACTTATGAATGTGAAACAAACCCAGACATTAGTAGGTGGAAAACACAACACACTACTAAACTAGCAATGAATCAAAGAAAGAACATCCAAAGGAAGATCAGACAGTGCCATGAAATAAGGAAAGCCAAGAAACTTAACCTATATTGTTTCTCCATAAAATGTTTTCGGGATGATGTGAAAATATTTTATGGGAAAACAATATAGGTTAAATGCGTGTATTTCCAAAAATTAAAAACACAGAAAAATAGCGACCTAACTGGATGCCATAAGGAATAATAATAAGAAGAAGAACCAAATTCCAAAGTTAACAGAAAAAATGAAATACTACTTTTGACTATAGAAATAAAGGAAACACAAACAAACCAAAAGAAAAAAATCAAAAGAACTCAAATGTCACTTTTGAAAACATTAATAAACTAGGGAAGCCATTACCTGAATAAAACAGGGAGATAAGCACACAGCTGAAAGTATATATCCACATGACAGCTGATAGAAAAAAAAAAAAACCTGAAATACCCCTCTACACAATTATGCCAGCAAATCCAAGAACTGAGAGAAAAGAATTTATTCCAAGACACATATCAACTCCCAAGTTTAGGTCAGTAAATCTACAAAATCTGAGCTCTCTAGTAGTAACTAAAGCATTTGAAGCAGTAATCAAACCTCTGCCACACACAGAAGGCCAGGTCCAAATCATTTTCCTGAGCAACTCTTCTAGACATTTAATGAAGGGAAGGTTGTTTCTTCTATTGATTCCCGAAATGGAGGCAGGGAGACTCTAGTTTACAAGTATGAAGACCCAATTCAGTTAAAGACACTATAGGAAATAAATTATATGCCATTTCAATAAGTAAATATAATAAAATTATAATTCTTTCCTTTTCTCTGTCTCTCCTCATCTAGTTTTGCAAAGGCCAGATTGTTTTTCTTTTAATATTTTTTGTTCTGTTGAAACCAGCCTTTCTACTGTCATTTGTTTTTGACTGAGTATTAACGGATGTTTCAGTTCCATATATGACCTAGTGCTCCTTTTAATATATTCCATACTCCTCAACAACCATTAACCAGTTCCTCATTCCCTAAATGACTATCTTTTCTGTAGCCCATAGCTTAGTTCTCAGAACCTGAGTCACCCCTGGTTTGTCTACTTCTCTGACTTCTTCCCCATCAGTTTTCCTTTCTTTACTAAGGGCCATGGTATTCCTCTTGGGGACATACTAGGGAAGCCATATGATATGATATTTTCCTTTTTTTTTTTTTTTTTTTGCTTCCCTTTTTCATTTTACATGACCCAGTTCTGTGTCATTCCTGTAAAGGCAAGTACCAGGTTTTCATCCTCCCTGATGGCTGAAAAATAATCTGTTGACAATATGGACCACACTTTCTTTATCCAAGAATTTTTGCAAGGACATTGTGGTTAAATCCACAGCTCTGCTGGAGTGGGGATTGCAGGCCATCAATATAGGCCTTCCTTTTCTGATTATTAAAGGGACTTTGTCAACATGGCTATTCCCTTTACCACAGCAAGGAGAGATAACTAACGATGACAAAAAGTGCTCTCCAGGGCTCTAAAATAAGAGTTAGCTCTGATGCAGAATATCACTCTTCTTGAAGCCTTTGCAAATGTGTTTAAGGTAAAAACATGTAGATATAGTCCTAATCCCTTATGACTAGTGTTTGAGAACACTAGGAGATTAGGAAAAAAAAAGAAAAATACATCTATGCCCTAACACTTTTCCTTGGAAATGGACTTTCCATCCCTTAGTTATCACGGACCCATAGGAAAAAGATGCTGAGAAAAGACTCTCACCCACAGGATGACAAACCCCACAGAGAGCTGTTGATACACAAAATGCCTCACTGTTTATTGAGATCTCAAGAAATTGCAGTGGAAATAATTAAATCTAACCATCTCTTGAGAAATTCTGGCCCTAAAGAATAGTTTACTGAATGTTATTTCCTTTTCTCTTTGTCTAGAAAGGGGAAGTGGGACATTAAAACCCAAGACTACCAGAGTTCTTGATCAGGCTCAGAGGGCTCTATTTCTCTTTCCCAGGACTTCCTACATAAAGCCATAGGACTCAAAAGTCATCAGAGAGGGACTGCGCTCCAGGGAAGCCATTTTCTGTGATGTCACAAAGGTCATAGCAAGCACTTATCATCAGCCACGCCTGAGCAGTATACTTGGCTGGATTAGTCATGGGAGGGCCAAGAGGATCCCAAGCCTCCCAAACCGCTGAAGGCATCTGGGTCTTTCACCAAGGCTGTTTGTGAAGCGAGTTGGTGTCACCTTCTCCATGTCTGAATTGGTAGTCTTTGGGGGGTGACTGTCAGCACCAGCCCTATGAACACCGGATAAAGACAAGAATCCACCATTCTACCTTAGCCACCAAAGGTCAAGAAGCAATCAGGTCTCAAACAAAGCCTTAGTGAAGTAATTCCACGCCCTGTATATGTATGTATATGGGTATGGTCCTCCCACCCAACAGGGCACTTCTGACCAGGAAAAGGGCCACCCATTGAAAGCTTAAAGGGAACACCCACAACCATGACAAAGAGATGTCTGGAGTCTTCAACAGCTAGGACACGAGTACCTCCAGTTTCTATGGAAATTGTGCCAAAACAGCCTCCCAATCTTCAAAACAGACCAAGCACCAAAGGCAGACTCTATACCCTAGACCCTTAGGTCCAGGAAGGACTCATGTACTTTATGTTCACAGGAGCAAGCATTGGGCATGTTGGGAGAGACCCATAGCCCAAGTGAAGCTTTCTGAAAGATGTTCATGCCCGTATCATTATGACTATTTTTATATCCAAATGGCCGCATTTGAGAGGATTTGAATGTTGAAGAACCTTGAGCATTCCCACAGACTTGTGCAGCTACCCTCTGGGGAACTGAATGGAGATGTGGCAGCACAAGCCTGCCCTAAAACTCTCATGACCATCCCCCAAGTGGTTTCATGCGATAAGCAAATAGAGCTTTCTTGCCTATAATGGGCATGTTCTCATGGAGCCAGGAAAGGATAAATAATGTGTCAATAAGGGCAACTACCGGGGGACAGACAATGGATGCTACAGGTTGGTGAGGAGATCCAGGAAGACAAAGAGCAGGAGAATGAACAAGGGAGCTCCGAGCAAAGGTCTGGCATTTTAGTATAGGAGGAGTTGCTCTGTACCTGGCTGCATTCCATAGGAAATGGGTCCAAATTAAATAAAACGTACTCTGGCCCAAGTCAATCCTTGAACACTGGATTTTGTTTTGTTTTTGTTTTCGTTTTTCTGTCAAATGATGCACATGCACGTATTTTACAGAGAGACAGAGAGGTCACAATGAGGGGGTGGAGCTGGAGAGGGAGAAGCTGACTTGCCCCTGATATGGGAACCTGAGACCAGAGTCGATGCCATGGCCCTATATCATGACTTGAGCTTAAGCCTGCTTCTGAATTGATGGAAACACCCCGGCACCCAATCTTTGCTTCTTTATACCTCCTAGTTCTAGACAAGTACCGCTGCTTTGACATTGTTCAGAAATTCAGGTGATTCGGATTTTGGCTTGGCCAGATGTTGCTTGAGCTATCTGACCTGCTTCAAGAGATGATCTAGCTTGCCCTCTTGAAGTCAGTGCCTTGGCTATGGACAAACTATTCTCCCACGCATATTTGGGTAAGGAGAATTCCTCCATTGCTCTCTTTTTCAGGGGGGATGACACTATGTCTTGTGGTGCTCTTCTTCTGTGGATGGTGATGGGAATCCTCTGTGCATCTGAATTTGGATCTCTGTTTCTGCTACCAGATGAGGGACATTTTCAGCACAGATTTCTCAAAGACAAGTTGAGCCCTCTTTTTATCTCTCACTCCTATTCTCCTTAAATAGGCACCTCTTTCTTGGAGTAAGATGACCTCCTTAAGCTAATTGTCATGTTCCACCATCCTTTCTTGTCTCTTCAGATTTGCTTCCATATTTTCCAGTTTTTTCTTCCAGGTCACTATTTCGATGCTCTGCTTCTGCCAGCTTCTTGGACTTTGCACCCAGTCTGCTACAAATCATGTCACCAGTGACTCTTTAATTTTTTTAATCACGTTTAGCTCTGTGGTTCGAGACTCCTTGATGTCTTCTGTGTTTTTCTGATGTACAATGAGTCTCCTGGCTGCTGATTTCAATCTTCCAATGGGCGTGTTACATGTCGAAGTTTAACTTCAATTGCCTGCACATGATCATTTCTTGTTCTTTTTCCTCGACATCAAATGATTCTTCTATCTTTGCATTGGATCTAGGTCTCTGTCTTCTTTTCATTAGTTGAAAAGCCTATTTTGTTTTCTATCCTGGGTGTAATTTTTTTAGGATAATGAGATCATGGCATACCCAGGGGCTGCCCCTTGAGGGAGTCTCCCATATGTGTGGCATGCATGCCCCATTGTGTGTGTTGTGGCTGTCCCTGGTCCTTGGAGCCAGTCATCTGCAAAGGCTCTCCTTGTCTACCATTTGGAGTGTTTGGGGTCTGGGCTGAATATGATGAGGCCTAGCTTGTTGTGCTCTGGTGTGCTTGTGAATGGAGATGTTCAGCCAACTCAATGGATTAAACGCCTGTTGAATGCTGTGGTCAGGGGAGAGCATATAGGTAGCACTTTTTTCTAGTCCCCGATGGTAGAGTCTGTTCTCCTGGGTCTAAGCAACTGGGACTGAACAAGGGAGTTCCCTAAGTGTTCCATGGTTGGGATTTTGTGTTTGCAGATTAGGCCGCTAATGACCTCACTGACCTGTCTTTGGCCAGTAGCTCAGTCTTTATTTTACTGGGGCAAGAGCCCCAAATTTCTTCTGTCCCCATCGAGTCATCTCCACGAACACTTGCTCTCACGGATGCATTGCCAGAACCAACCATCTTCTTACTGTTTCTCCTGGGATTGTCTGTTTGCTTGTTGGTGTCATCTCCAGGAGCAACACAGTGTTCTCTCGAGTCGATGTCTTCCAAGAGTGCTGATCTGAAAACTCTGGACTCAAGACACTTTGTTTGCAAAAACTCGTGACATTCAGACCCTCTGCTCGTCGCAGCCACTGGCATTGGGAAACATGATTATGTGAGTTTCTAGTGTGTTCCTCGATCTTTTACCTTTGCCCTTTGCATTGTCTCACTGCCCTCTGAATCACTCCCCATGTCTCCCAAAACCATGTTTCCAGGCTTCTGCCAAAGTTTCTTTGAATTCTTTTCTCTTTTGCTGTGGAGTTTGCTTTGTACGCTTCAGTTTCATTTCTGCCATATTGCACTTAATATTGTAATACTCCTGTTGTGTTCCTGGACGAAGACAAGCCTGGAGTTCTCAGATACTATTACCATCTCACTGTCCTCCAAAAGCACCGCAGACTCTTAACCAGTCATAAGCAAGAATGAATTCTTTCCACTTGCCCATGTGGCAGTGTTGTGGAGAGCATTGGACTACATCACATCTATCAGTCTCAGAAAAACAAAAAAATATACGATTTTATTCTCTAATGGTAGTCAAGGAACATGGTAAAAATCAAGTGAAAAGGGGACAAAAAACATGACTCTAACCAGGCACCCACAATTTGGTGTTTGTTTGATGGCAGATTAGTGAGAATATGTGTTTAGAGAAGAAGACTACCTGGGAAATTCTTTGCAGGAACTGTGGCTGATAGTGATCGAATGTGAGCTTTCAAGGCATATAAACTTGAATTGCTATCCTTAAAAGACCACTTCCTATCTCCTGAAATTTTGTTATTAGTGTTATGTGAAACACAGACAACATACACACACACACACTCACACACACACAAACACACACCAATAGGACACACGAAATATGGGGTGGAAGTGAGGAATTGCTCTAAAGGAATCAAACTCCAAAAAAATTACCATAAATGGGAAAAGAACAGTGAATCCAAGTCGGAGAAAGACGAAAATGAGAATTTTAACTACTTACCTATCAATAAGTAGTTAAAGTATTCAGGACAAAATTCTCATTTCCATATAAACAGATTTTTGGTAAGATGATTATTTAAAAGAAAAAAAAAGGCAAAAAAGGTCCACAAGAAAACAGCAAAACCTAAACAGGCTTGTCCTTCTCTTGCCCATAAGAGATTTCTTTCCACTAAAGATACACATAGCTTGGAAGAGACCTATAGCACAAGTGAAGCCATCAGAAAGACAATAATTCCCATTTCAAGATGAAAACGTGTATCTCCAAAAGGATGTATTGAAGAGGATTCAAATGTTAAGAATCTTGAGCATTCCCACCAGGTTTTGCAGCTACCTCTGGTAAACTGAATGGAGAAATGGAAGCAGACGACTGCATTAAAACTCTCATTACTATCCCCAAATGGCTTCAGATGATAAGCAAACAGTAACTCTTAAGGGAGATGGGCATGTTCTCATGGAGCCCCGAGAGGATGAACAATGTGACAACAAAAGGCCATTACATTGGGACAGACAGTCCCACTGTATGCTACAGTCCCACCATATGCTACAGGTTGGAGGGGAGATCCAGGAAGACAAATAATAGGAGAATGAACAAGGGAGCTCAGACCTAAGGTATAGCATTTTAGCATGGTGGGAAGTTCTCTATACCTGGCTGCATTCCATAGGGACCTAGTTTTAAATTAAATAAACCATCCTCTGGCCTCAGTCAATCCTTGTAATATGTTTTTGTTTTTGTATTTGTTTTTTTATCAAATGATGCACATGCACGTATTTGACAGAGAAACAGAGAGATTACTTTCAGGTAGTGGCACTGGAGAGAGGGGATCAGACTTGTCTCTTAGCATACTCTGAGACCAGAATCGAGGCCATGACCCTTGGATCATGAGATGAGTAAAGCCCGCCTCTGAACTGATGGACACACAGTGGCCCAAACTTTTGTCTTTTTAATACCTCATAGTTCTAGACAAGAACCACTTCTCTGTATTGTTCATAAAATGCTTGGTCAGGTGTTGCTTGCTCTATATGACCTGCTTCTAGACCTGCTATAACTTGTTTTGAAGTCAGTGACTTGGCTATGTACACACTACTTCCCCACGCATAATTGGGTAAAGAGTATCCCACCATTGCTAGCTTGGCAGGGGGAATGACACTATGTCTTCTGTTGCTCTACTTCTGTTGATGGTTATGGGACACCTCTCTGACTCTTAATATGGATCTCGGTTTCTGCTACCAGATGAGGGACAATTTCAGTTCTGATTTCTCAAAGAAATATTTGGCCCTCTTTCTTCTCTCACTCCTAGGTCTCCTAAAATAAACACCTTTTTCCATTCTTTGGAGCTGATGATTTCCATAATCTCATTGTCATGTTCCATCATTCTTCACTTTTTCATTGGTTTTGCTTCCTTATTTTCCAGTGTTTGTCATCCAGGACACTAATTTGATCCTCTGATTCTTCCAGGTTCTTGAGATTTGCCTGCAGTCTGTTACCATTCCTTTCATCAGAGACTCTTTATTTTATTTTATTAATTTATATTATTTTATTTTTATCACTTTTATCTCTGTGGTTCAAGACTCCCTAATGCCTTCTGTGTTTTTCTGATGTACAGTGAGTATCCTGGCTGCTGCTTTCCATCTTTTTGCAGTCGTGTTACATGTACAGGTACCATTTCGATTGCCTGGTCATGATAATTTTTCTTTGCCTTTGGCATCAGTTGATTCTTCCATTTTGCATTGGATCTAGATATCCCTCTTCTTCTCTGTATTCAAAAAGCCCATTCTTTTTTCTATTTTTTTTTTAATTTTCAGCATTATTCATTATTTTTGCACCACACCCAGTGCTGCATATAATACATGGCCTCTATAATATCCACCACCTGGTTCCCCCAACCTCACACCCCCCGCCACTTCAAACCCCAAAGATTGTTTTTCAGAGTCCATAGTATCTCATGGTTCACTTCCCCTTATTTCCCTCAAGTCCCTTCTACTCTCTAACTCCTCAAGTCCTCCATGTTATGTGTTATGCTCCAGAAATAAGTGAAACCATATGATACTTGACTCTCTCTGCTTGAGTTACTTCACTAGAATAATCTCTTCCAGTCCAGTCCATGTTTCTATAAAAGTTGGGTATTACTCCTTTCTGATGGAGGCATAATACTCCATACTGTATATGAACCATATCTTCCTTATCTATTCATCCCTTGAAGGTATCTTGGTTCTTTCCACAGTTTGGCGACCGTGGGAATTGCTGCTATAAACTTTGGGTTACAGATGACCCTTCTTTTCACTGCAGAGTCACAGGGAAGCTCCATTTTTTATTTCTTGAGAAATCTCAATACCGTTCTCCAAAGAGGCTGCACCATTTTGCATTCCCATCAACAGTGTAAGAGGGTTCCCCTTTCTCCACATCCCCTCCAACACACGTTTCCGATATTGCTAATTTTGGTCATTCAACTGGTGTAAGGTGATATCTCGATGTGCTTTTCATTTGAATCTCCCTGATGACTGGTGATGATGAACATTTTTTATGTGTCTGACAGCTCTCTGTATGTCTCCATTGGAGAAATGTCTGTTCATATCATTTGCCCATTTTTTGATATGATTGTCTGTGTTGTGCGAGTTGAGGTTGAGGAGTTCTTCATAGGTCGTGGATATCAAACTTTTGTCTGTACTGTCAATTCCAAATATCTTCTCCCACTCCGTGGGTTGCCTCTTTGTTTTCTTGTCTGTGCAGAAGCTTTTGATTTTGACCCCTTTCCCTCTAACTACCCATGTCCTCCATGCTTTTAGTTATGCTCCACAAATAAGTGAAACCATATGATAATTGACTCTCTCTGCTTGACTTATTTCACTCAGCATAATCTCTTCCAGTCAAATCCATGTTGATACAAAAGTTGGCTATTCGTCCCTCTGATGGAGTCCTAATACTCCATAGTGTATATGGACCACATCTTCCTTATCCATTTGTCTGTTGAAGGGCATCTTGGTTCTTTCAAAGTTTGGCGACCCGCCATTGCTGCTATAAACCTTGGGGTAGAGACGGCCCTTCTATTCACTACATCTGTATCTTTGGGGTAAATACCCAGGAGTGCAATGGCAGAGTCATAGGGAAGTTCCATTTTTAATTTCTTGAGGAAACTCCACACTGTTATCCAAAGAGGCTGCACCTACTTGCATTCCCACCAACAGTGGAAGAGGTTTCCCCTTTCTCCACATACCCTCCAACACATGTTGTTTCCTGTCTTGCTAATTTTGGCCATTCTAACTGGTGTAAGTTGATATCTCAATGTATATCTTGAAAGAAGTTGCTGTTGCTCATATAGAGATTACTGCCTATATTCTCCTCTAGGATGCTGATGGATTCCTGTCTCACTTTGAGGACTTTTATCCATTTTGAGTTTATCTTTGTGTATGGTGTAAGAGAATGGTGGAGTTTCATTCTCCTACATATCATATAGCTTTCCAGTGTTCCATCACCATTTATTGAAGAGACTGTATTTTTACCACTGTATATTTTTTCCTGTTTGTCGAAGATTATTTGCCCATAGAGTTGAGGGCCCATATTTGGGCTATCTATTCTATTCCACTGGTCTATGTGTCTATTTTTTATGTCAGGACCATTCTGTCTTGGTGATCACAGCTTTGTAGTAAAGCTTGAAATCAAGTAATTTGATGCCCCCAGTTTTAGTTTTGTTTTTCAACATTTCCTCCGCGATTCAGGGTCTCTTCTGATTTCATTCAAAATTTAGGATTATTTGTTGCATCTCTTTGAAGAATACCAGAGGAATTTTTATTGGAATGGCATTAAAAGAATACATTGCTCTAGGCAGTATAGACAATTTCACACTGTTTTTTCTTTTGATGCAAGAGCATGGAATGGTCTTCCATCATTTTGTGTCTTCTTCAATTATTTTCATGAGTGTTCTGTAGTTCCTCAAGTAAAATTCCTTTACCTCATTAGTTAGTTTTATTTCCAGGTACCTTATGGTTCTTAGTGCTATACTAAATTGAATTGATACTTTAATTTCTTTTTCTGTATTTTCATTGTTAGTGCACAAGAAAACCACTGATTTCTTCACATTCACTTTGTATCCTGCCAAGTTGATGAATTGCTGTATGAGTCCTAGTGGTTTGGGGGTGGAATCTCTTGGGTTTCCCAAATAAAGAATCATTTTATCTGCAAAGAGAAGGAGTTTGAATTCTTTATTTCCAATTTGGATACCTTTTATTTCTCTTTGTTGTCTGACTCCTGTTGCTAGGACTTTTAATACTATGGTGAACAAACATCTTAGAAACCATGAAAAAAAATGAGGGAAATAAATGATGCCATGAAACGTTCCAACGTCAGAATTATCGAAATCCCCAAAGGGAATGATAAAGAAAGAAGTCTCAAAAATCTAGTGAAATAAGCTCTTCACGAAAAATTTCCCAATCTCACATATTGAACCAGCAATCATGTACTAGAGAACTAACAGTCTCCTACTAAGATTATGGATAACAAAAACAAACCATCAAGAAAACTGATAGTCAAACTGAGGAATCATAATTGAAGGTATAATCTTTTGAAAGCCACTAGTACATAGAGGTTCCTTACGTACAGAGGAAAGCCCATCAGAATCACGTCAGACCTCTCCACAGAGACGTCTCAAGAAAAAAAGGCCAGGAAAGATATATTCAGGGAACTAAATGAGAAGAATATGCAGCCAGGAATACTTTATCCAGCAAGACTGAGATTAAAAATGGATGGAGAGATAAAGAGTTTCCAAGACCGGCAAGGCTTAAAAGATAATGCAACTACCAAGCCAACACTGAATGAATATTAATGGGGGTTCTATAAAAGAGGAAAAAATCCTAAGAATAGCATTTAACAGAAATATAGAGACAATTTACAGAAAGATAGACTTCAAAGGTCACACAATGTCAATAAAAACATATCTATCAATAATCACTCTCAATGTGAAAGGCCTAAATGTGCACCCCCAAAATGGCACAGGGTTGCAGGTTGGATAAAATGACAGGATCCGTCCATACGTTGTCTACAAGACTTTTGAACCTAAAGATACACCCAGACTGAAAGTGAAAAGACGGAGAAACATCTTTCATGCCAATGTACTCAATAGAACGCTGGCGTAGCAATTCTCATATCCGATAAATTAGATTTTAAACTAATGACTATAGTCAGAGATACAGAAGGACATTACATAATTCTTAAAGGGACTATCAACCAAGATGATCTAACAACTGTAAATAGCTCTGCCCCCAATATGGGTGCAGCCAATTACATAAGAAAACTGTTAATCAAGATAAAAAGTCATATTAATATGAATGCATTAATAGTAGGAGATCTTAACACACCTCTTTTATAAATAGACAGATCATCCAAGAAGAAAATCCATAAAGAAACAATAGCATTTACTGACACATTGGACCAGATGGACCTCATAAATATATACAGAACATTCCTCCCTAAAACAACAGAACACTCATTCTCTCAAGTGCACATGGATCTCAATCACTATCCACCAAGACGATCTAACAATTGTAAATATCTATGCCCCCTATATAGGAGCAGCCAATTACATAAGAAACTGTTAGTCAAGATAAAGAGTCATATTGACATGAATACATTATAGTAGGAGATCGTAACCTGCCTAACATCATCCATGCAGAAAATCCATAAAGAAAGCATTAAATGACACATTGGACCACATGGACTTCATAGATATATACAGAATATTCCACCCTAAAACCACAGAATACTCATTTTCTCAAGTGCACATAGAACATTCACAAGAATAGACCACATACTGGCTCACAAATCAGGACTCAACCTATACCAAAAGAATAAGAATATTCCCTGCATATTCTCAGATCACAATGCTTAGAAACTGGAGATCAATCACATGAAAAAGTTCCTAAGGAACTCAAACACCTGGAAGCTAAAGAGCTCCTTGGTTAAGAATGCTTGAATCAACAAACACAAAAATAGACTCCCAATGGAAGAAAGACCTCAATGTGAGAAAGGATTTCATCAAAATCCTTGAGAAGAACAGAGGCAGCATCCTCTTTGAACTCAACCGCAGAAACATCTTTCTAAGAACATCACCAAAGTCAACAGAAGCAAGGAAACAAATGAACTATTGTGATTTCATCAAGATCAAAAGGAAACAGTGAGCAAGACCAAACGACAACTGACAGACTGGGAGAAGATATTGTAAATGACATATCCAATAAAGGGCTAGTATCCAATATGTATAAAGAGCTTGGAAAACTCAACACACAAAGAACAATGTAATACTCTGCAACCATCAAAAGAAATGAAATCTTGCCATTTGCAATGATGTGAATGGAACTAGAGGGTATTATGCTTAACAAAATAAGCCAATCGGAAAAAGATAACTATCATATGATCTCCTTGATATGAGGAAGTGGAGATGCAATGTGGGGAGTTTGGGGAGTACAAAAAGAACAAATAAAAGAACATGGGATTGGGAGGGAGACAACAATAAAGGACTCAATCTCAAAAACTAGACTGAGGGTTGCTGGGGTGAGGGGGTACAGGAGAGGTTGGTGAGGATATGGACTTTGGAGAGGGTATATGTTATGATTAGTCCTATGAATTGTGTAAACTTGGCAATTCACACACCTGCATCACTGGGGATAAAAATAAGTTATATATTGATAAAAAGAATGAATTACTTACTTTAAAAATTTTTAAAAAGATAGAAATCTTGAATCAACCAGGAGATCAAAGAAGAACTCAAACAATTCAGGGAAAACAATGAGAATGAAGACATTTTGGTCCAAAACCTATGGGATACAGCAAAGATGGTCATAATGGAGAAATACATATCCATCCAAGCTTCCCTCAAAAAATATGTAAAAATCCAGAATACACCAGCTGTCTCTACACCTTAATGAACTGGAGAACCAACAGCAAATCAAACCAACTCAATACATAAGAAGGAAAATAATCAAGATTAGAGCTGAGATCAATGAGGTAGAAACCAGAGATACAGTAAAACGTATCGATAAAACTAAAGTTGGTTTTTTGAAAGAATCAATAAGATCGACAAACAATTGGCCACACTAATCTTAAGGAAAGAAATAAAGCCAAAATTAATAAAATTATGAATAAAAAGGGAGAGACAGCAACTAACACCAAGGAAACAATTATAAGAAGTTATTATCAATAGTTATATGGCAATAAGCTAAGCAATCTTGCTGAAATAGATGCATTCCAGGAAAATTTTAAATGCCCAAAATTGAACCAGGAAGAAATTAACAACATGAATAGAACGATATCTAGTAACTAGATTTAAGCAGTGATCAAATCCTCCCCAAAACAAGAGCCTAGTACCTGAGGGATTCCCTGGGGAATTCTACCAAACTTTAAAGAAGAAATAACACCTATTCTTCTGAAGCTGTTTCAAAAATTGAACCAGAAGAAAAACTTCCAGACTCTTTCTATGAATCCAGCATTACCCTGATCCTTTAACCAGACAAGGACCCTATCAGAAAAGAGAATTTTAGACCAATATCTCTGATGAATATGGATGCTAAGATTCTCAGCAAGATCCTAGAACAGGATCAAACAGCACATTTAAAAAAAAAAATCCACCATTACCAGGTGGATTCATCCGTGGGCTACAAGAATGATTCATTTGCAAATCAATCAATGTGATAGAACAAATCAATATGAGAAGAGAGAAGAACCACATAGTCCTCTCAATTGGTGCAGAAAAAGCAATGGACAAAATCCAGCATCCGTTCCTGATCAAAACTCTTCAAATTTCTTACTTGTGTAAGAAATGGAAGAAGACACTAAAACAAGGAAAACCATTCCATGCTCTTGGATCCGAATAATAAACATTGTGAAAATGTCTATACTGCCTCTAACAATCTATCCTTTTAATGTCATTCCCATCAAAACTCTACAGGTATTTTTCAAGGACCTGGAGCAAATAATCCTAAAATTTATATGGAATCAGAAGAGAAGCTGAATTGCTAATGAAATCTTGAAAAACAAACATATAACTTAGAGCATCGCATTACCTGATTCCAAGCTTTACTACAAAGCTGTGATCACCAAGACAGCATGGTACTGGCTTAAAAAGTGACACGTAGACCAGTGGAACAGAGTAGAGAGCCCAGATATGGACCCTCAACTCTATGGACAAATAATCTTCGACAAATAGGAAAAAAATATACAGTGGAAGAAAGACAGTCTCTTCAATAAGTGGTGATGGGTACACTGGACATCTATATGTAGAAGAATGAAACTCGACCATTCTCTTACACCCTACACAAACATAACTCAAAATTGATAAAGACTTCAGCATGAGACAGGTATCCATCAGAATCTTAGAGGAGAAGATAGGCAGAGATTTCTTTGATATCAGCCACAGAAACATCTTTCTATATATGGCTGCAAGGAAAAAAAAAGAAAAAATGAACTTTTGGCTTTATCAAAATCAAAAGCTACCGCACAGCAAAGGAAACAGTCAACAAAACAAAGAGGCAACCCAAGGAATGGGAGAAGATATTTTCAAATGACAGTACAGACAAAAGGTTGATATCCAGGATCGATAATGAACTCCTCAAACTGAACACACACAAAACAGACAATCATATCAAAAGATGGGCAGAAGATATGAACAGACTCTTCTCTAAGACATACAAATGGCTATCAGACACATGAAAAAAAATGTTCATCATCACTAGCCATCATGGAGATTCAAATGAAAACCACATTGAGATACCACCACACCATTTAGAATGGCCAAAATTAGCAAGACAGGAAACAACATGTGTGGGAGAGGATGTGGAGAAAGGGGAACCCTCTTCCACTGTTAGTGGAAATGCAAGTTGGTGAAGCCGCTTTGGAAAACAGTTGGAGGTTCCTCAAGAAATTAAAAATAGAGCTTCCCTATAACCTTGCAATTGCACTAGTGGGTATTTACATCAATGCTACAGATATAGTAAAAAGAAGGGCCATCTGTACCCACTGTTTATAGCAGCAATGTTCATGGTTGTCATACTTTGGAATGAACCAAGATGCCTTTCAATGGACGAATGTATAAGGAAGATGTGGTATAGACTATGGAGTATTATGCCTCCATCAGAAAGTACGAATACCCAACTTTTGTAGCAAAATGGAAGGGACTGGAAGAGATTATGCTGAGTGAAATAAATCAAGCAGAGAGAGTCAATTATCATACGGTTTCATTTACTTGTGGAGCATATCAAATAACATGGAGGACAAGGGGTAATCAAAAGGAGAAGGAAGTTGAGGAAAATTAGAAGGGGTATAGAGAATCATGAGAGACTATAGAATCTGAAAAACAATCTGAGGGTTTTAAGAGGTGGTGGTTTGGAGGTTGGGAGAACCAGCTGGTGGGAATGGGAGAGGGCATGGATTGCATAGATCACTGGGTGTGGTGCAAAAACAATGAATAAAATAAAGAAAAAAATAAAATTAACAAAAAATAAGTGTTATGTGAAATGCACACTGACAACACACACACGCACACTCACACACACAGAGAGATAAGAAACAAAAAGATGGGGAGAAAGTGATGAATCGCACTAAAGGAAGCAAGCCTCAAAGAAAATACCATAAAAGGGAAAGGAACAGAGAATATAAGTCACAAACCAAACAAAATGGGAAATATAACTTCTTCATTATCAATAAGTAGTTCCGGTATACAGGACTAAAGTCTCCTATCACTACAAAAACATTGTTGAACAGAATGAAAATTTAGAAGAAAAAAAAAAAGGCCAAGAAGTTCACGAGTAAGAACAAAAGCAAAGTGAGCTCAACCTTATGTTAACCATAGCCAATTACCTTCCACTATAAAGATACACAAAGATTGAAAATGAAGGATTTGGGAAGACAAAGATTATGCTATTGGCAACGAGAAGAGAGCCAAAGTAATTGTGCCTATGGCAGATAGATTTTATAGCTTTGAGAAACAAAAGATTATGGGAAGGTGTTTTGTCTTGATGGAGCATCAAAACATCAGAAATGTGGATGAATTGCAATGTATACACCACCTTCCTGGCTGTATCTAAATGTTGGAAGCATATTATCAGAATGGAATGGAGATTAGGACCACAATCCAATATTGTTGGGGACTATGATATCCACTTACAGCACAGGACAGATCATCCAAATGGAAGATGCTAAGGAATAAAAGACGTCATCATCGGCTCTCTAGACCAACTGAACTTTGGGGAAACATGCATAAGATCGAGTCCCTGAGGACCATAAGAGAAGTTCTTTCCAAGATCATACATTACATTGTCTATTACAGATACTGTGCAGGAGTCCAACTCTAGTCGTCATTAATAGAAGACATTTCAATTACTATTTTATAAACTTATGAACACGAAGGTAAGAAAAAAGAAAAAAAAATCACTTATGAATGGGTAACACAGACAGACACTAATAGGTGGAAAACAGTACACACTCGAGAACTAGCAATGAATAAAACAAAGAAAATCAAAATGAAAATCAGAAACTACCTTGAACAAAGAAAATTCAAGAAACTTATAAGATGATGCTAAAATATTTTATGGGGAAAGAATATAGGATTAAATGAGTGTACTTCCAAAAATTCAAAACACTGAAAAAAAGGAACCTAACATGAGGCCATAAGAAACTTAAAAATAAGAATCAATCTCTAAGTTAACAGGAAAAAGAAAATAATGCATATGATCATGGAAATAAAAGACATACAAACAAACCAATACGAAAAAAATCAGGAGAAGCTACAGGTCAGTTTAGAAAACTAAAACAAACTGGAGGAGCTATTACCTGGAAAAAACTGGGAGACAAGCATACAGCTGAAAGAATGGGACCACATGACAACTGATAAAAGGAAAAAAATTGTAAAAGACTTCTATACAGAATTATGCTGGCAAATCCAAGAACTGAGAGAAAAGGATTTATTCCAAGACACATATCAAATTCCAAGATTAGGTCAGGAAACCTACAGAATCTGAGCTCTCTACTAGTGACACAGCGTTTGTGGCAGCAATCAAACACCTCCCAATACACAGAAGGTCAGGTCCAAATCATTTTCCTGGTCAACATTTCTAGATATTTAATAAAGTCAATGTCGTTTCTTCTCATCGATTCCATAAATGGAGGAGGCGGGCAAATTCTGATGTACAAGTATAAGGACCTAATTCAGATAAGGACATTATAGGAAACAAATTCCATGCCATTTTAATAAGTAAAGATAATAAATAAATAATTCTGTCCTCTTCTCTGTCTGTCTTCATCTGGTTTTGCAAGGGCCAGTGTGTATTTATTTTAATTTTTTGATATGTAGAGGAAGCCAGCCTATCATCCATCATTTGTTTTTGAAAGAGCATTCACTGATACTTTAGCTCCATATACGACCTAGTGCCCATCTTAATATATGCCACAAGTTCTCAAAACCCATTAACCAGTTCCCTCATCCCCTTTATGTCTCCCTTTTCTGTAACCCTAAGTTTGTTTCAAAGAGTGCTGAGTCACTCAGGAGTGATATCCATTTGCCTCCTTCTCTAATTTCTTCCCCTTCAGTGTTCCCTTTCTTTACTAAGAGCCGAGGTATTCCCCTTCCTTTACTCAGGGCCAAGGTATTCCTCATGAGGCACACACAGGGAAAGCCATATGATATTGCCCTTTGTCTGCTTGCCTTTTTCATTTTGAATCACCCTTTTCTGTGTCATTCATGTCAATGCGAGTACCAGGGATTTATCCTCCCTGATGACTGAGGAATACGCTGCTGTCAATATTAACCACACTTTCTTTATCCTCTAGTCTTTGCAAGGGTATTGCCACTCAATCCACAGTTCTGCTCCAGTGGGCATGGCAGGCCATCGATATAGGCCATTCCTTTTCCTCTTATTGAAAGGACTTGATCAAAATATCTATACCCATTATCACAGCAGGTCAAGTTACCTAATGAGGACAAGGGGTGCTGTGCAGGGCCATTCCTTCAGCATTAGCTCTCATGTAGAATGTCACTCTCCTTGAAGCCTTTGCAAAGGTGTTTAAGGTAAAATCAAGTAGACAGAGCCCTAATCCCTAATGACAGGTGTTTCAGAACAGTAGGAGATGAGGACACAGAAAGCACAATACATCCATGCCCTAACATTTTTCCTTGAAAACGGACTTTTCATACCTTAATCCCCACTGACCCATAGTGAAAAGACAATGAGAATGGACTATCTCTCCACAGGATGACAAACACCACAGAGATCTGATGATATCCAAGAGGCCTCATTGTTTACTGAGATCTGTAGAAATTGCAGTGGAAATAGGGAAACCTTGCCATCTCTGTATAAATGTTGGCCCAAATGATGGTATACCGATTGTCATTTTCTTTTATCTTTGTCTAGAAAGGGGAAGTTTGAAATTAACATAAGACAACCTGAGTTCTTGATCAGTCTTAGAGAGCTCTTTTTCTGTCCTTCCAGGGGCGTCTCCCAAAGTCATAGGATGCATAGGTCATGAGAAAGGGAATGGTGCTTCAGTGAAGCCAGCTTTTATGATGTCACAAAGCTTTGAGGTCATAGCCATGCCTGAATACTACACTTGGCAGGAGTAGTCATGGGTGGGCCAAGAGGATCCCATGCCCTCCCCAACTGCTGGAACCGCCTGGGTCTCTCACCAAGGCAGTTTGCAAAGCAAGTTGGTGTCACATTCTCTTTTGCCAAATATGTAATCTTTGGTCATGACTCTCAGCACCCTCCATCTAGACTCGGGATAAAGGCAAGAACCCAACATTCCATCCTACCCACAAAAGGCCAAGACAGAACCAGGCCTCAAACAAAGCGTCAGGGGAGGAACACCATGCACCACACATACGTATGGTCCTCCCAGCCAATAAGGGTGCTTCTGACCAAGAAAAGGGCCACCCAAGGAAAGCTCAAAGGGAACACCCAAAAACCATTCCAAAGACATATCTGGAGTCTTCAACAGCAAGGACTCCAGTACTTTAACGTCTCAACAAATCATACCAAAAGAGTTTCTCAATCTTCAAAACTGACCAAGCACCAAAGGCAGACTTTACAACCTAGAACGCGAGGCACAGAACAAACGCATGTACTTGGAGTCCACATGAGTAAGCATGGATCATGTTGCAAAAAAGCCCATAGCCCAACTAAAGCCATCTGAAAGACTTTCATGCCCGTTTTAGGATGTCAACATGTATCTCCAAAAGTCATCATTGAACATGATTCAAATGTCAAGGAACCTTGAGCATTCCCACAGGGTGGTGCAACTACCCTCTTGGGAACTGAATGGAGATGTGGTAGCATAAACCTGCCTTAACACTCTCATGACCATCTCTGAAATGGTTTCATTTTATAACCAAACAATGCTTCTTGCGGAAGACAGGCATGTTCTAATGAAACCAAGACAGGTTGGAACAATGCGACACAAAGGGCCGTTACAGCGTGACAGACAGCTGATGGTACAGGTTGGTGAGGAGATACAGGAATAAAAAGAACAAGAGAATTAATAAGGGATCACATAGCAAAGTTCTGGCATTTTAGGATGGTTGGAGGAACTCTGTACCTGGCTGCATTCTATAGGGACCGAGGTCCAAAAAAAAATAATTAAATAAACCATCCTCTGGCCCCAGTAAATCCTTGTAAACTCTTTTTGTGTTTGTTTTTTTTGGCAAATGATTCACATGCACTTTCGACAGAGAGACAGAAATAACAGTCAGGGGTTGGAGCTGGAGAGGGAGAAGCAGACTTTTCCCAGAGCAGGGAATCTGAGACCATTGTTGATGCCATGATCCTGGGGTCATGAGTTGAGCTAAAGGCTGCCTTTGAACTGATGGACTCACCCTGGGACCCAAACTTTGTCTTCCTAATACCTCCTAGTTCTAGAAAAGAACCACGGCTCTCTCACTGTTCAGAAATGCATGGGATACGGATTTTTGCTTGGGCTGGTGTTGCTTGCTCTATCTGAACTGCTTCAAGAGCTGGTATTGCTTGTCAAGTTGAAGTCAGTGACTTGACTATGAAGACATTTCTCTCCCATAGATATTTTCTTAAAGAGAATACATTCATTGCGAACTTTTGAAGGGGTTGGCACTATATCTTGTGTTGCCCTTTTTCTGTTGATGGCGATTGGAATCCTCCCTATCTCCAAATATGGTTCTCCATTTTTGCTCCAAGATGAGGGACATTTTCAGCTCTGATTTTACAAAGACAAGTTTGGCCCTCTTTTTTCTTTCTCTCCTAGGTCTCCTCACATAAGCACCTCTTGCTATTACTTGGAGTCAATAATTTCCCTAAGCTCATTGTCATGGTCCATCATTCTTTCTTCTCTCTTTGGATTTGCTTCCTTATTTTCTAGTCTTTTTCTTCCAGGTCACTCATTGGATCCTCTGATTCTACCAGACTGCTGGACTTTGCATCCAGTCTGTTACCAATATTTTCATCATAAACTCTTTATTTTCTTTTATTTTTATCAGTTTTATCTCTATGATTCGAGACTCCCTGATATCTTCTGTGTTTTCTGATGTACAGGGAGTATCCTGGCTGCTGCTTTCAATCCTCCATCGGGCGTGTGTATGTAGAGGTTTCACTCTGATTGTCTGGCCAAGATTATTTCTTGTCCTTTTTCCTCGGCATCAATTGATGCACTGGATCTAGGTCTCTGACTTCTTCTCTGAATTCGAAAAGCCCATTCTGTTTTCTACACTGAGGGTAAATTCTTTTGGAAGAATGGATCATAGATTGCTCAAGACTGGCCCTTGAGGCAGTCTTGCGGGTGTGTGGTATGCATGCCCTCTGCTGTTGTGTTGTGGCTGCCCCCTGTCCTTGACAGCAGTCTTCTTCAGAGGCTCTATGCGTGAGCAAAATAGGGTGAGGTTTAGCGTGGTGGGCTCTGGTGTACCTGTGAAAGAAGATGTTGAACCAACTCATCAGAACGTATGGCTGCAGAATGCTGTGGTCAGGAAAGAGCATGTGGGAAGGGATTTTTTCTAGTTCCCTACAGGAGACTCTGTTCTCCTGGGACTAAGCAACATGGACTGAGGAAGGCAGTCCCCCCGAGAGTTCCACAGTTACGACTCTGTGTTTGCAGGTTAGGCAGCTAACGTCCTCATCACCCTATCTTTGGACAGTAGGTCAGTCTTGATATTGCTTGTGCGAAAGCCCAAAATTTATTTTGCCACCATAAAGTCATCTCCATGCACATTGCCTATCACGGATGCACTGCCAGAAGCCACTATCTTCCCACTGTGTCTCCTGGTACTGTCTTTGATCATGGTTTCTAGGCTGTCTTCACCTGGTTGCTTGTTGGTGTTTTCTCCAGGAGAAACTCAGTGTTCTCTCGAGTCTATGTCTGCAAGTCTGCTGATCTTAAATCTTCAAGACTCATTGTTGGCAAGAACTCATGACATTCCAACCCTTTGATGGTCACAGCCAATGGTTTCAGGAAACATGCTCCTTGTGACTTCTCAGTGTGCTCCTGTCTCCTGTGCCATTTCTTTCACATTGGCTCACTTTTTTCTAAAGCACCAACTGCCCATGTCTTTCCAAAGCCATATCTCCAACCTCACCAATAGTCTCTGCTACTTCTTTTCTCTTTTGCTGTAATGTTTTGTTTGTTGCCTTCAGGTCATTTACTGCAATGTTGCTCTTGATGTGGTAATCTCCCAGTTTTGTTCAAGCATGAAGAAAAGCTTGAGTTCCCAGCCACTACTACCATCTCACTGTCCTCTGCAAACTCCTACCCAGCCATACAAGAATAAATTCTTGCCCCTTGCCTCATATGGCAGAATTGTGGAGAGCACTGGGCTACGTCACATCTATCCTTGTCAGAAAGAGAAATAACACACAATTTCACTCTCTCATGGTAGTCAAGAAACATGTGAAAAAAAAAATAGGAAAAAGGGACAAACAATAAGCCTCTAACCAGTCAGACAATTTTTTCTTTGTGTGTTTGAAGACCAGTTAGTGAGAATATGTGTTTATAAAAGAGGACTAAATGAGACATTCTTTGTAGGAAATGTGGCTGAGTAATGAAATGTGAGTTTTCAAGTCATATCAAATTGAATTGCTATCCATAAAAGACCAATTTCTTATCTCTTGAAATTTCATTATAAGTGTTATATGAAACACACACACACACACACACACACACACACACACACACACACACACGAGACACACGAAAGATGGGGAGGAAGTGAGGAATCACACTAAAGGATGCAAACACCAAAGAAAATATTATAACGTGGAAAGTTACATTAGGACTCCAAGTTAGAAATCAACCAAAATGAGAAAAATAACTCCTAACCTATCAATAATTACTTCAAGTATTCAGGATAAAATTCTCCTATCACTATAAACAGACTGTTGGACTGGATAAAAAATTTTAAAAAAGGAAAAGAAAATGTAATAGGAAAAGAACGGAAACTAAACAAGCTCGACCTTATGTCGCCCATAAGAGATTTCCTGCAACTATAAAGATACACACAAAGATACTGTCTAATATAAAGTGAAGGAATTAGGAAGTCTTAGGTTATGCAACTGGCAAGGAGTGGAGAGCCAAACTGTGCTTTTGGCAGAAAGAGAGATTTTATGGCTTCAAGACACAAATAAGCTAAAAGAAATTAACAGAAAATTAACAGTTAACAGAAGTTAAAGTTAACAGAAAACTTAAGAGTTATAAGAATAAAATTAGCAGGAGAATTTAAATAATGCATATGGTCATCAAAATAAAAGAAATATAAACAAACTAATAGGAAAAATTCAGGAGAACTCACACGTCAGTTTAGAAAATTTAACAAACTGGAGGAGGCAATACCTGGATAAAACTGGGAGATAAGCATACAGCTGAAAGTATGAGAACACATGACAATTTATACATAGGAAAAAAAAATTCCTAAAAGACACCTTTACACAATTATGCCAGCAAATCCAAAAATAGGATAAATTCTAAGAAACATATCAATTCCCTCGTTTAGGTATAAAACCTACAAAATCGAGCTCTCTAGTCAAGACCAAGGTGTTTGAAGCAATAATTAAACACCTCCCAAAAGACAGAAGGCCAGGTCCAAATCATTTTTCTGGTCAACTCTTTTAGACATTTAATGAAGGCAATGCATTTTCTTCTCATTGATTCCAGAAATGGAGGAGGCGGATAGACTCTACTTTACAAGTATAAAGACCTAATTCAGATAAGGACATTTTAGGAAACAAATTCCATGACATTTCAATAAGGAAAGATAATAAAAATACAATTCTTTACTTTTCTCTGTCTTCACCTGCTTTAGAAAAGACCAATTTGTTTTTATTTAAATTTTTGTTATGTTGAAATAGAAGGCCTATCAACCATCATACGTTTTTGACAGAGTATTCACGGATGTTTTAGTTCCATATATGACCTAGTGCTCATCGTGATATATGCCACAACTCCTCAACACCCATTAGCCAGTTCCCTCATTCCCTGCATGCCCCTCTTTTATGTAACCCTCAGCTTGGTTCTCAGAGTCAGGAGTCACTCCTGGTTTCTCTCTTTCTGTGACTTCTTCTCCTTCAGTTTTCACTTCTTTACTTCCATGGTATTCTTCCTGGGGCACATAGGAAGGAAAATATATGATAATTCCCTTTGTCGGCTTGCCTTTTTTGTTTTGCATAATCCAGTCTTCTGGCATTCATGTCAATGCAAGTACCAGGGGTTCATCCACCCTGAGGAATACTCTGTTGCCAAGATGGACCACACCTTCTTTATCCACTACCATTTGCAAGGGCATTGCAGCTCAATCCACAGTTCTGCTCAAGTGGCCATTGCAGGGCATCAATATAGGCCGTTCTTTCCTTTGTTTGAAGATACTTGGTTAACATGGCTATGCCCATTACCACATCAGGTAGTGTTAACTCATGATGACAAGGAATGCTGTCCAGGGATCTTCCATAAGGCTAAGCTATTATGCAGAATGTCACTTGCTTGAAGCCTTTCAAATGTGTTTAAGTTAAAACAAGGTAGACATAGCCTTAATCCCTTATTACTAGTGAATTGAACACTAGGAGATGAGGACACAGACAGCACAATACATCCATGTCCTAACATTTCTTCTAGATAATGAAATTTCCATCCCTTAGTCATGACTGACCCATAAGAAAAAGATGCTGAGAAAGGACTTTCTCACCCACAGTAAGACAAATCTTACATTGGGGAAGGTATGTGCTTTGGTGAGTGCTGTGAAGTGTGTAAACCTGGTGATTCACAGACCTGTACCCCTGGGGATAAAAATATATGTTTATAAAAAATAAAAAATTTAAAAAAAAGACAAAACTCAAAGAGAGCTAATGATAGATACCCTCTATATTTTCAGTGGAAATAGGAACAACTTGCTTTCTCAGGAGAAATGTTGCCCTAAAGGATGGCATACTGAACGTCATTTCCTTTTCTCTGTGTCTAGAAAGGGGTAGTGGGAAATTAACACACAAGATGACCTGGAGTCTTGATCAGACTCATAGGGCTCTTTTTCTGTCCTTCCAGGGGCATTCTACTTAAAGACATAGGATTCAAAGGTCAGGAGATAGTGACTTCAGTGAAGCCAGCTTCTGTGATATCACAAAGCTTTGAGGTTATAGCAACCACTTTTTCCAAAACCATGCCTGATCACTACACTTGGCTGGAGTAGTCATAAGTGGGCCAAGAAGATCCCAAGCCTCGCAAACCGCTGGAGCCACCTGGGTCTCTCAGCAGGTAAATAAGTATGCTTGGTAAATGAGTATGTGTCACCTTCTCTATGGCCGGATTCATAGTCTTTGGTCGTGAATGTAAGCACCAGCCCTCTGGACTCCAAAAAAAAAAAGGCAGGAATCCACCATTTTATCCTACCTACAAAAGCCCAAGAAAGTTGTGGCCTCAAACAAAGCATGATGGGAAGAACTCCATAGCCTACACATGGCTATGGTCCTCCCAGTCAATCAGGGCGCTTCTGATCAGGAAAAGGGCCACCCAAGGAAAGCTCCAAGGGAAAACCCACAAACACACCAAAGACATGTCTGGAGTATTCAACAGCAAAGGCACAAGTACCTTGAGTGTCTCCAGAAATCATGACAAAATGGCATCCCAAGCTTAATAATTGACCAAGCACCAAAGACAGACTCTACACCCTAGACCCTTAGGTCCAGGATGTACCCATTTACTTAGAGTCAACAGGAGCAAGTGTTGAGCTTTTGGAAGAGAACCATAGCCCAAGTGAAGCCAGATGAAAGTCATTTATGCCCGTATCAGGATGACAATGTGTATCTCCAAAAGGACACATTGAAGAGGATTGAATGTCAAAGAAGCTTGAGCACTCCCACATAGTGGTGCAGCTACCCTCTGGGGAACTGAATGGAGATGCGGCAGCACAGGCCTGCCTTAACCCTCTCATGACCATCCCCCAAATCATTTCATGCAATAAGAAAACAGTGCCTCTTGTGGAAAATGGGCATGTTCTAAAGGAGCCAGGAGAAGGAAATAATGTGTCAACTAGGGCCATTATAGGGGGACAACACCGGATGCTACAGGTTGGTAAGGAGATACAGGAAGACAACAGGAGAATGAGCAAGGGAGCTCAGAGCAAAGGTCTGGCATTTTAGGATGGTAGGAGGTACTCTGTACCTGGCTGCATTCCTTAGGGACCTAAGTCCAAATTAAATACAACATCTTCTGGCCCCAGTCAGTCCTTTCACACTGGTTTTGTTTTTGTTTTTTTGTCAAATGATGCACGTGCAAATATTTGACAGAGAGACAGAGAGTTAACAATCAGGGGGTGGAGCTGGAGAGGGAGCTGACTTGCTCCTAAGTAGGTAAACTACTCAGTGCCTTTTAATCTTATCTTTGTTTCTGTTCCCAGATAAGGGTAATTTTAAGCTCTGATTTCTTAAAGAAATGTCCAACCCTCATTTTTTTCTTGTCCCTAGTTCTCCTACAATAGGCACCAGTTTCTATTCCCTGGAGTCAATGATTTCTATAAGCTAATTTTCATTTTCCACCATTCTCTCTTCTCTCTTTGGTTGCTTACTTATTTTCCAGTATTTGTCTTCAAGGTCACTAATTGGATTCTCTGCTTCTTCCAGCTTCCTGGACTTTGCATCCAGTCTGCTACCACTCTTTTCACCAGGGACTCTGTTTTACTTTATTTTATTTTTTAACACTTTTATCTCTGTGGCTCGATGTCTTCTGTGTTGTCTGATGTATAGTGAGTATCCTGTCCGCTGCTTTCAATCCTCTATCAGGCGTGTTACATGTACAGGTTTCTCATTATTTGTTTTTTTTTTTTCTTTTCCCTTGGCATCAGTTGATTTTTACCAGTTTTACTTTTGTTCTAGATCTCTGTATTCTTCTCTGTATTCTCAAGGCCTAATCTGTTTTTTAGCCTGAGGGTAATTCCTTTAAGAGAAAAGATCATGGAGTGCCCAAGGGATGTCCCTTGAAGAAGTTTCCAGTGTTTGTGTCATGCATACCATCTGCAGTTGTGTCGTAACTCTCCCCTGTCCGTGAGGCCAGTCATCTGCAGAGGTTCTCCTTGCCTGCTGTTTGGAGTGTTTGATGTCTGGGCTGAATAGGTTGAAGTTTAGTTTGGTGGGCTCTTGTGTGCCTGTGAAAAGATGTTAAACCAATGCAAAAGTATGAAGGCCTGCGGAATGCTGCAGTCAGGGAAGAATATGTAAGCAGGGCTTCCTTCTAGTTCCCTATGGGAGAGTCTGTTCTCCTAGGACTAAGCATCGTGGACTGAGGAGGAAGTCCCCCAAGAGTTCCATGGCTGGGATTCATGTTTGTAGGTAAGGCAGCTAATATCCTCACTGTCCTGCCTTTGGCCAGCATCAGTCTTGATGCTGCTGATGTGAGAGCCCAAATTTTTTTGCCCCCTCTGATTAATCTCTGAGAATACTGCCTCTCACGTATGCACTGATACACCCACCATCTTCCCACTGTGTCTCCTGATATTGTCTCTGATCATGGCTTCCAGGCTGTCTGTACCTGGTTGCTTTTTGGTGTCCTCTCCAAGAGAAACACAGTTTTCTCGAGTCAATGTCTGCCAAGTCTGCTGATCGGAAATCTCCTGGCCTCTAGACCCTTTGTTTTCAAGAACTCGTGCCATTCAGACGCTCTGCTGGTCACAGGTGATGGCGTTGGAATACATGTCCCATGTGGATTCCCAGTGTGTCTTCCTCCCTCCTGTGGCTTTGTCTTTTCCATTGGCTCACTGATATCTGAAGCACCAACCTGCAACATACCCCTTAAATCTTGACTCCAATCTTCTCACATTGTCTCTGTGAGTACTTTTCTCCTTTACTGTGGAGTTTGATTGGTATGCTTCAGTTCATTTTCCTCCATATTGCACTTTATGTGGTAATCATCAGGTCTTGTTCATGGCTGAAGACATGCCTGGAGTTCCCAGACACTACTATCATCTCTCTGTCCTCCAAAAGCCCCTCAGACTCTTACACTGCCATAATGAAGAATAAATTTTTGCCATTTCCCTCATGTGGTAAAGTTGTGGTGAATATTTGCCTATGTCACATCTATCAGTCTCAGAAAGACAAATAACATACGATTTTACTCTCTCATGGTAGTCATGAAACCTGTGAAAAAGCAAGGGAAAAAGGGGCAAACAATATGACTCTACCCACGCATGCAAAATTTTGTGTTTCTTTGAAGGCCGGGTAGTGTGAATATGTATTTACAAAAGACTGATAAATGGGACATAACTTGTACGAAATGTGCCTGAAAGAGATGGAATGTGAGTTTTGAAGGCATATCAAATTGAATTGCTATCCAAAAGAGACAGACGTTCTATCTCTTGAAATTTCATTTAAAGTGTTATCTGAAACACACACACACACACACATAAAATCAGAAAGTACCATGAACAAAGAAAAGTCAAGAAACTTATGAGATGATGCCAAAACATTGTATGGGGAAACAATATAGGATTAAATGCTTGTATTTCCAAAAATTAAAAACGCCAGAATAAAGCAACCTAACTTGATGCTATAAGGAAGTAGAAAAAGAAGAGACAAATTCTAAAGTTAATAGAAAGAATAAAATAATACATATGATCAAAGAAATAAAAGAAATATAAATAAACCAGTACAAAAAAATCAGGTGAACTCAAACATAAGTTTTGAAAATGTTAACAAACTGGATGAGGCATTACCTGGATATAACACGGAGATAAGCATACAGTTGAAAGTATGAGACCGCAGGACAACTGACAGAAAGGAAAAAATAATAACCTAAAAGATGCCTCTATGCAATTATGCCAGCAAATCCAATAACTGAAAGAAAAAAATATATTGCAAGACACATATCAACTGCCAATATTAGCTCAGGTAACCTACAATTTGAGCTTTCTAGTAGTAACTAAAGCATTTGAAGCAGTAATCAAACACCCCCGAACAAATGAAGGCTAGGACGAAATCAAGGAAAAATGTTAGAGTATGGATGTATTGTGGTGTCTATGTCCTCATCTCCTCGTGTTCTGAAACACGAGGTTTTGTTTTTTATCATTTTTTAATTTATTTTTTATTTATTTTCTGCATAACAGTATTCATTATTATTGGAACACATCCAGTGCTCCATGCAATTGGTGCCCTTTATAATACCCACCACCTGGTACCCCAAGGTCCCACCCTCACCCCTTCAAAACCCTCAGATTGTTTTTCAGAGTCCAGAGTCTCTCATGGTTCACCTCCCCTTCCAATTTCGCCCAACTCCCTTCTCCTCATCTCCCCATGTCCTCCATGCTTTTTGTTATGCTCCACAAATAAGAGAAACCATATGATAATTGACTCCCTCTGCTTGACTTATTTCACTCAGCATAATCTCTTCCAGTCCCATCCATGTTGCTACAAAAGTTGGGTATTCGTCCTTTCTGTTGGAGATATAAGACTCCATAGTGTATAGGACCACATCTTCCTTATCCATTCATCCGTTGAAGGGCATCTTGGTTCTTTACACAGTTTGGTAATTGTGGCCATTGCTGCTATAAACATTGGGGTAGAGGTGGCCCTTCTTTTTACATCTGAATCTTTGTGGTAAATACCCAGTAGTGCAATTGCAGAGTCATAGGGAAGATTTATTTTTAATTTCTTGAGGAATCTCCACACTTTTCTCCAGAGAGGCTGCACCAACTTGAATTCCCACCAACAATGGAAGAGGGTTCCCGTTTCTCCACATACCCTCCAACATGTTGTTCCCTGTCTTGCTAATTTTGGCCATTCAACTGGTGTAAGGTGAAATCTCAATGTGGTTTTCATTTAAATCTCCTTGAGGGCTAGTTATGATGAACATTTATTCATGTGCCTGATAGCAATTTGTATGTCTTCATTAGAGAAGTGTCTGTTCATATCTTCTGCCCATTTTTTGGATACGATTTTGTGTTTTCGGTGTGTTGAGTTTGAGGAGTTCTTTATGAATCCTGGTTATCAATCTTTTGTCTGTACTGTCACATGCAAATATCTTTTCCCATTCCTTGGGTTACCTCTTTGTTTTTTGACTATTTCCTTTGCTCTGCAGAAGCTTTTGATCTTGATGAATTCTCAAAAGTTTATTTTTGCTTTTGTTTCCTTTGCCTTCGGAGACATATCTTGAAAGAAGTTGCTGTGGCTGATATCAAAGAGATTATTGCCTATGTTCTACTCTAGGGTTCTGATGGATTCCTGTCTTCATTGAGGTGTTTTATCCATTTTGAGTTTATCATTATATAGGGTGTAAGGTAATTGTCGAGTTTCATTCTTTTACATATAGCTTCCCAGTTTTCCCAGCACCATTTATTGAAGAGACTCTCTTGTATTCACTGTATATTTATTCCTGTTTTGTCAAATATTATTTGCCAATAGAGTTGAGGGTCCGTATCTGGACTCTCTAGTCTGTTCCACTGGTCTATGCGTCTGTTTTTATGCCAGTACCATTCTGTCTTGGTGATCACAGGTTTGTAGTGAATCTTGAAAACGGGTAGCATGATGCCCAAAGTTTTATTTTTGATTTTCCACATATTTTTAGCGATTCGGGTCTCTTCTGGTTCCATAAGAATTGTTGGATTATTTTCTCCAGCTCTTTTAAAAATCAATAATTCTTGGAATTTTGATCTGTATCGCATTAAAAGTCTAGATTGCTCAAGGTAGTATAGACATTTTAACAATGTTTATTCTTTTGATACAAAAGCATGGAATGGTATTCCATCTTTTTGTATCTTCTTTTATTTATTTTATGAGTGTTCTGTAGTTCATTGAAGTTAAATCTTTGGTTAGGTTTCTTTCTAGGTACCTTATGGTTCTTCATGCTATAGAAAATGGAATCGATTCTCTAATTTTTATTTTCTATATTTTCTTTGTTAGTGTATAAGGAAGCCCCTGATTTCTATACATTGCCTTTGTATGATCCCATGTTGCTGAATTGCTGTATGAGTTCTAGTAGTTTGAGGGTGGAGTCTTTTGGGTTTCCCATATAAAGATTAATGTCATCTGCAAAGAGAGAGTTTGAATTCTTCATTGCCAATTTGGATATCTTCTATTTCTCTTTGTTGTCTGATTGCTGTTACTAAGACTTTTAATACTGTGTTGAACAAGAGTGGTGAGAGTGGGAATCATTGTTGCATTCCTGATCTCAATGGGAAGGCTGCAAGATTTTTCCCATTGAGGATGATATTTTATGTGGGTCTTTCATAGATAGATTTGATGAAGTTCAGAAATGTTCCCTCCATCCCTATACTTTGAAGCATTTTAATCAGGAACAGATGCTGGATTTTGTCAAAAAATTTTTCTGGATCAATTGAGAGGACCATGTGGTTCTTCTCTCTTCTAATATTAATTTCTTGTATCACACTAATTGATTTGCAAATGTTGAACCATTCTTGTAGCCCAGGGATGAATCCCACCTGGTCTTGGTGGATAATCTTTTTAATGTGCTGTTGGATACTGTTTGCTAGGATCTTGTTGAGAATCTTAGCATTCATATTCATCAGTGATATTGGTCTGAAATTATCCTTTCTGATAGGGTCGTTGCCTGTTTGGTGATCAAGGTAATGTTGGCTTCATAGAGTGAGTCTGGGAGTTTCCCTTCTGCTTCAATATTTTGAAACAGCTTCAGGAGAATATGTGTTATTTCTTCTTTGAAAGTTTGGTAGAATTCCCCAGGGGATCCGTCAGGTCCTTGGCTTTTGTTTTTTTTTTTTTTTTTTTTTTTTTTTTTGGAGGTTTTTGATTACTTCTTCAATCTCATTACTAGATATTGGTCTATTCAGGCTGTCAATTTCTTCCTGGTTCAATTATAGGAGTGTATAGTTTTCCAGGAATGCATCCATTTCATCTAGGTTGCTTAGCTTATTGGCATATAACTCTTGATAAAAACTTCTGATGATTGGTTCTACTTCCTTGGTGTTAGTTGTAAGATCTTTCTTTTTATTCATAATTTTATTAAATTGGGCTTTCTCTCTTTCCTTTTGGATTAGTGTGGCCAATGGTTTATCGATTTTATTGATTCTTTCAAAAAACCAGCTTCTAGGTTCATTGATACATTCTACTGTATCTCTGGTTTCTAACTCATTGATCTCAGCTCTAATCTTGATTATTTCCCTTCTTGTGGGTGGAGTTGGTTTGATTTGTTGTTGGTTATCCAGTTCTTTAAGGTGTAGAGACAGCTGCTGTGTTCTGTATTTTTCAATTTTTTTGAAGGAGGCTTGGATGGCTATGTATTTCCCCCTTAGGGCCACCTCTGCTGTATCCCATAGGTTTTTGACCAAAGTGTCTTCATTCTCATTGGTTTCCATGATATTTTTCAATTCTTTGATCTCCTGGTTGATCCAAGCATTATTAAGCAAGGTGGTCTTTAACTTCCAGGTGTTTGAGTTCCTTAGGAACTTTTCCTTGTGATTGAGCTCCAGTTTCAAAGCATTGTGATGTGAGAATATGCAGGGAATAATCTCAGTCTTTTGGTATCAGTTGAGTCCTGATTTGTGACCCAGTATGTGATCTATTCTTGAGAAGGTTCCATGTGCACTTGAAAAGAATGAGTATTCTGTTGTTTTAGCATGGAATGTTCTGTGTATATCTCCGAGGTCCATCTGATCCTAAGTGTCATTCAATGCTCTTGTGTCTTTATTAATTTTTTGCTTCAATGATCTGTCTATTTCTGAGAGAGGTGTGTTAAGATCTCCTACTATTAATGTATTCATATCAATATGACTCTTTATCTTGATTAACAGTTTTTTTTTTATGTAATTGGCTACTCCCATATTAGGGCATCTATATTTACAATTGGTAGATCATCTTGGTGGATAGTCCCTTTAAGAATGATGTAGTGTTCTCCTGTATCTCTGACTACAGTCTTTAGTTTAAAATCTAATTTATCTGATAGGAGAATCGCTACCCCAGCCTTCTTTGAGGTCCATTGTCATGAAAGATGCTTCTCCATCCATTCACTTTCAGTCTGGTTGTATCTTTAGGTTCAGAATGAGTGTCTTGTAGACACCATATCAATGGGTCCTGTTGTTTTATCCAATCTTCAACCCTGTGCTTTTTATGGGCGCATGTAAGCCATTCACATTGAGAGTGATTTTTCATAGATCGTTTTTATTGACATCGTGTTACCTTTGAAGTCTTTCTCTCTGTAGACTGTCTCTATATTTCTGTTCAATGCTATTCTTACGATTTTTCCTCTTTTATACAACCCTGCTTAATATTTCATGCAGTGGAGGCTTGGTGGTTGCATTGTTTTTTAAGCCTTGCCACTCTTGGAAACTCTTTATCTCTCTATCCATTTTGAATGTCATTTTTGCTGGATAAAGTATTCTTGGCTGCATGTTCTTCTCATTTAGTGTTCTGAATATATCTTGCCAGCCCTTTCTGCCTTGCCAGATGTCTGGGACAGGTCTGACGTTATTCTGATGGGCTTTCCCCTGCAAGAAAGGAGCCTCTTTGTCCTAGAGGCTTTCAAGTGATTATACCACCAATTGTGATTCCTTAACTTGACTATCAGGTGCCTTGATGTTTTGTTATCTATAATATTGGGCGGAGACCGTTTGGCCTCTAATATATGAACACTGGTTCCAATCGTGAGATTGGGCAAATTCTCATGAAGAACTTGTTCCACTCTATCTTATAGACTCCTTTCTTTTCCCTCCCCTTAAGGGATTCCAATAAATCTGATTTTGAAATATTTCATGGCATGACTTATGTCCCTGATTTTGTTTTCATGGTTTCTAAGCTGTTTGTTCCAGGCTTCCTCCTGATCCTTTCTGTCTGTTTGTCCTCCAGATCGCTAATTCTACCTTCTTTCTCAATTACTTTAGGTGTGAGAAAATTTAGATGAGATTGGAACTCATTGAGAGCATTGAGAACTCAGCCCTGTTAGCTTTTAGCTCCTCCCTAACATTGTGAACATCCTTTATGGGCGCTTTCATCCTGGCTCTAATCAATTCCGTTTGATCATCCATGGCTTTGTGCAACCTAGCTATTGCCTGGATAATTGTTAGCCTGGATTCTCTTTCCAACATATAGTCTATGTTGACAGCCATTAGCTCTGTTACAGAAGGTCCATCCTCTGTATTTTTCTTCTGTTGGGCATTCCTTCTCCTAGTCATTTTGGAGAGAGATGACTGAACAGATGTAGCTGGATGTGTTGACTGTGGTGCAGTCAAGGTGCACCCTGGAACACTTCTGAGCAATCAGGATTCCCCACCCAAATGAGAGACAAAAGAAAAGAAAAAGCAAAAGAATAAGAGAGAGAGGAAAGATGAAAGATGAAAGATGAAAGAGATTGTTTAGCCCAATTGGGTCCCAAGGTAAGAATTATGAAGTAGACAAAAAAAAAAAAAACAGACAAAAAAAAGACAGATAAAAGTATATGGCAAGATTATATATATATATATATATATATATATATATATATATATATGCATATATATATGCATTTAAAGGAAGAACCTCGTCAAAATGAACCCCAAGTGTAAGATATATATGCTATCAGGACAATCACAAAAACACAGAACCAGTGATGGAAGAAAAGGATGGAAGAGTGGTTATAAATTCTTAGTGTGGGCGGGGAAGGTTGTTTTGATTCTTCCTGGATGTATCTTGATATCTATTTTAATTGTCTCAACTTTCCTAAGATAAATGGGATTAAAAATTGGTTTACCCAGTGGAACAGTGTAGAGAGCCCAGATATGGACCCTCAAACCCATGGTTAATTAATATTCAACAAAACAGGAGAAAATACACAGTGGAAAAAAGACAGTCTCTTCAATAAATGGTGCTGGGAAAACTGGACAGCTATATGTAGAAGAATGAAACTCGACCATTCTCTTAAACCGTACACAAAGATAAACTGAAAATGGATAAAAGACCTCAACGTGACACAGGAATCCATCAGAATCCTAGAGGAGAACATAGGCAGTAATATTTTCAATATCAGCCACAGCAACTTCTTTCAAGATATGTCTCCAAAGGCAAAGGAAACAAAAACGAAAATAAACTTTTCGGACTTCATCAAAATCAAAATCTTCTGCCCAGCAAAGGAAACAGCCAAAAAACAAAACAAAACAAACAAACAAACAAACAAAAACAAAACAAAACAAAACAAAAAGCAAAGAGGCAACCCACAGAATGGGAGAAGATATTTGGAAATGACAGTACAGACAAAAGGTTGATATCCAGGATCTATAATGAACTCCTCAAAGTCAACACACATGAAACAGGCAAACATATCAAAAAATGGGCAGAAGATATGTACAGACACTTCTCCAATCAAGACATACAAATGGCTATCAGACACATGAAAAAATGTGCATCATCATTAGCCCTCAGGGAGATTCAAATTAAAAGCACATTGAGATATCACTTTTACACCAGTTAGAATGGCCAAAATTAACAAAACAGGAAACAACATGTGTTGGAGAGGATGTGGAGAAAGGGGGACCCTCTTCCACTGTTGGTGGGAATGTAAGTTGGTGAAGCCTCTTTGGAGAACAGTGTGTAGATTCCTCAAGAAATTAAAAACAGAGCTTCCCTGTGACCCTACTATTGCACTCCTGGGTATTTAACCCAGGGATACAGATGTGAAAAGAAGGGCCATCTGTACCCCAATGGTTATAGCAGCAATGGCCACGGTCGCCAAACTATGGAAAGAACCAAGATGCCCTTCAACGGATGAATGGAAAAGGAAGATGTTTTCCATTTACACTATGGAGTATTATGCCTTCATCAGAAATGGTGAATACCCAACTTTTGTAGCAACATGGACGGGATTGGAAGAGATTATGCTGAGTGAAATAAGTCAAGCAGAGAGAGTCAATTATCATATGGTTTCACTTATTTGTGGAACATAACAAATATGGAGGACAAGGGTTGTTAGAGAGGAGAAGGGAGTTGGGGTAAATTGGAAGGGGAGGTGAATCACGGGAGACTATGGACTCCGAAAATCAATCTGAGGGGTTTGAAGTGGCGGGAGTGTGTGGGAGGTTGGGGTACCAGGTGGTGGGTATTAAAGAGGGCACGAATTGCATGGAACACTGGGTGTGTTAAAAAAATAATGAATACTGTTTTTCTGAAAATAAATAAATTGGAAAAAATAAACACCATATATTGACCTAAAAATAATTGTTTACCTATGAGGGTAATATTCATTGGGCAAAGGGGATTTATTTAAAGTTTAACTCTATATGAATATTAGAAAATAAAATAAAAAGGAATAAACTAGACTAAACCAAACTAAAATTTAAAAAAGAGAAATTCAAAAAATAGAAATGCATAAAGAAAAACACAGGTGTATGTATCAAAAAGTTCATTTAGAAGGTTATGATGGAATTTGATGTACTTGACAGCTCACTGTGATGGTAAATTGGTTAAAAAATTATCTATGTAAAAAAAAATAAACCAGTATAGTGGGGAAGAGTTTAAAATAAAGGTAGTCCTATGAAGTAGTGGTGGTTGTTCTCTTGCAGTCTTTTATTTTTTTCTTTCTTGGTTTGTTTTCTGGGGTAGTGGCCTGCCACATGGATTTTCAGTCAGTGATGTTCCCTGAGTTAACTCCTCCAGTTCCTCTCAAGGGGTTGGGCTCTGAGGAAACAGGTTTTTATATAAATATTCTCACTAACCTGCCTTCAAACAAACAAAATATTGCATGTCTGTTAGAGTTGTATTGTTTGTGCCTTTTTCTTGCTTTTTCACATAATACTTGAGTACCATGAGAAAGTGAAGTGATATGTTATTTGTCTTACTGAGACTGATAGATGTGACGTAACCCAATGCTCTCCAAAATTCTGCCACATGAGGCAAGGGACAAGAATTAATTCTTGCTTATAGCTTGGCAAGAGTCTGTGGTGCTTTTGGAGGACAGTGAGATGGTAGTGGTGTCTGGGAACTCCAGGCTTGTCGTCAGCCAGAAACACAACTGGAAGATTACCCCATCAAGTGCAACATGGTGGAAATGGGCCTGTAGCCAACAAAGCAACTCCACAGCCAAAAAATAAAAGAAGTTGCAGAGACCTTGGGAGAAGAATTGAGGCATGGCTTAGGGGAGATGTGGGCGGTTGGTGCTTCAGAGGGCCGTAAGTCAACGCAAAGGACAAAGGCACAGAAGAGAGGAGCACACTGAGAATCCACAAAGAGCATGTTTCCCAATGCCACTGGCTGCGACCAGCAGTGGCTCTGAATGGCATGAGTTCCTGTGAAAGGGTCTTGAGTCAGGAGATTTCAGATAATCAGGCTTGGCAGACATCGCCTCGAGAGAACACTGTGTTTCTTCTGGATAGGACACCAACAAGCAACCAGATGCAGGAAGCATGGAAACCATGATCATAATCAATCCTAGTAGGCAGAGTGGGAAGATGGTGGTTTCTGGCAGTGCATCCGTGAAAGGTAGTGTTTGTGGAGATGACTCGATGACTCGATGTGGAGATGACACGAAATTTTGGGCTCTCGCACCAGTAGCATAAACACGGAGCTATTCACCACTAAAGGATGGTGAGGACATTAGCTGCCAAACCTGCAAACATGAAGTCCTTAGTGTGGAACATTGGGAGGACTGCTTTCCTCAGTCCAAGTTGCTTTGTCCCAGGAGAACAGACTCTCCTGTAGGGGACTAGAGGAAAAGCCAGCCCACATGATTTCTCCTGATCACAGCATTCTACAGGACTTCATTCTGTTGAGTTGGTTGAAAGTGTCCTTTCACAGGCACGCCAGAGCCCACCATGCTGAACATCACCATATTCAGCCCAGATACCAAACACTCCAAATGGCAGGCAGGAGAGCCTCTATATGACTGTCCTCAAGGACAGTGGATAGCCACAACACACCAGCAGAGGGCATGCATGCCAAAAACATCCAAGACTCCCTCAAGGCCCAGCCCTTGGTCATTCCATGATGTTTTCATCCTAAAGAATTTACTCTCAGGGTAGAAAACAGAATGGGCTTTCTTTTTTTTTTTAAGTAGATAAGATATTTTTATGGAAAAGACTAGGACTTTGATGCATAAATATCATTTTTTAAACAATTTTCAGCATAACAGTATTCATTGTTTTTGTACCACACCCAGTGCTCCATGCAATCCATGCCCTCTATAATACCCACCACCTGGTACCCCGGCCTCCCAACCCCCATTCCTTCAAAACCCTCAGATTTATTTTCAGAGTCCATTGTCTCTCATAGTTTACCTCTCCTTCCAATTTCCCCCATCTCCCTTCTCCTCTCTATCTCCCCATGTCCTCCATGCTATTTGTAATGCTTCACAAATAAGTGAAACTATATGATAATTGACTCTCTGCGCTTGACTTATTTCACTCAGCATAATCTCTTCCATTCCCGTCCATGTTACTACAAAAGTTGGCTATTCCTATTTTCTGATAGAGGCATAATACTCCATAGTGTATGGACCACATCTACATTATCCATTCTTCCCTTGAAGGGCATTTTGTTCTTCCACAATTTGGTGACTGTGGCCATTGCTGCTATAAAGATTGGGGTACAGATGGGCCTTCTTTTTACTACATCTAAATCTTTGTGGTAATACCCTTAGTGCAATTGCAAGGTCATAAGGAAGTTCTATTTTTAATTTCCTGAGGAATCTCCACAGTGTTTTTCAAAAAGGCTGCACTAACTTGCATTCCAACCAACAGTGGAAGAGGTTTATTTTATGTCCACATCCCCTCCAAGACGTGTTGTTTCCTGTCCTGCTAATTTTGGCCCAGAAAGGGCTTTTTCAATATAGAGAAGACAGAGACTGTGATCCAATGCAAATGTGGTAGAATCATTGGACGCTGAGGAAAAGAACAAGAAATGATCCTGTCCAGGCCAATCAAAATGAAACGTCTACATGTAACATGCTCGATGGAAGCTTGAAGCAAAATCAGGATATTAACTGGGCGCAGGGGAGGGTTTATTTAATTTGGATTTAGGTCCCTATGGAATGCAGCCAGGTTCAGAGCATGTCCCACCATTCTGAAATGCCAGACTGTCGCTCTGATCTCCATAGTTTATTCAGCTTTTCTCTGTCTTCCTGTATCTCTTCACCAACCTGTAGCATCCACTGTCTGTCTCCTTGTGGGAGCTCCTATTTGTCACGTCCTTCATCCTCTCCTGGTTCCATTAGAACATGCCCATCTTCACAAGGGGCACTGCTTGCTTATCACCTGAAGCCATTTTGGGCATAGTCATGAAAGGTTTAAGGCAGGCTTGTGCATCCACATCTCCATTCAGTTCCACAGAGGGTAGCTGCACCAACCTGTAGGAATGATCAAGTCTCTGTAACATTCGAGTCCTCTTCCTTGCATCCATTTGGAGATACATGTTGACATACTAAAACGGGCATGATAGTCTTTTTCAGATGGTTTCACATGGACTATGGTTCTCTTCCAACAAGCTCCATGCTTGCTTCTGTGGACTCCAAGTACATGAGTCTGTCCTGGGCCTCAGTTTATCATGTGTAGGTTCTGCCTTCGGTGCTTGGTCACTTTTGCATATTAGGAGACCATTTTGGCATGGTGTCTACACACCCTAGGTTTACTCGTGTCCTCACTGTTGATGACTCCATAAATGTCTTTGGCATGGTTGCAGGTGTTCCCTGGGAGCATTCTGTGGTGGCACTTTTCCTGGTCAGAAGTGCCGTGATAGTGTGGATGAACCATAGACATGTGCAGGGCATGGAGTTCCACCCCTGAGTCATTGTTGGACGCCTGATTCCTTCTAGGCCAGTCATGGGTAGATGAAATGGATTCCTGCCTTTTTCCAAAGCCCCGAGGGCTGGTGGTGACAGTCACGACCAAAGACTATAAATTTAGCCATGGATAAGGTACCACCGACTCACTTTGTAACTTCCTTGGTGAGAGACCCAGGCTGCTCCAGTGATTTGAGAGGGTTTGGGGTCCTCTTGGCCCACCCATGAATACTCAGGCCAAGAGTAGTGATCAGGTGTGGATTGAGGAGGTGTTGGTGCTATGACCTCAAGCTTTGGTGACATCACAGAAGTTGTTGGCTTCACTGCAATAGCAGTCCCTCTCTCATGACCTTTGAGTCCTATGGCTTTAGGTACTAAGCCACGGGATGGAGAAAAAAAAAGCCTTCTTAGCCTGACTAAGAACTTAGGTTGTCTTGTGTATCAATTTCTCACTTTCACTTTCCAGACAAAGAGAAATGAAAATGACGTTCGGTATACCATCCTTTAAACCAACAATTCTCCTGAGACGGCAAGGATTTCATATTTCCACTGCAATTTCTAGAGATCTCAAGTAACAGTGAGGCTTCTTGGGTATCATCAGCTCTCTGTGAGGTTTGTCATCTGGTGGGTGAGGGAGTTCTTTCTCAGTGTCTTTTCCTTATGGGTCAGGGAAGACTAAGGGATAGAAAGACCCTTCTCAGGGAAAAATATTAGGGCATGGATGTATTGTGCTGTCTGTGTCCTCATTTCCTAGTGTTCTGAAACACAGGTCATAAGGCATTAGGGCTCTGTCTACCTGGTTTTACCTTAAACACAATTGCAAATATTTAAAGTAGAGTGACATTCTTCATGATAGCTAACCCTTAAGGAAGAGCCTTGGACATCACTCCTTGTCATCTTTAGTTAACTCTACCGGCTGTGGTAATGGGTATAGACATGTTGACCAAGTCTCTTTAATCAGAGGAAAAGGAATAACCTATGTCGATGGCCTTCAATACCCCCTGGAGCAAGACAGTATATTGAGATGCAGTGCCTTTGCAAAGACTAGTGGATAAAGAAAATGTGATTCGTATTGGCAACAGAGTATTCCTCAGGCACCAAGGAGGATGAATCCCTGGTGCTTGGCATTGACATGAATGCCACAGGACTGGGTGTTGCAAAATGAAAAAGGCAACAGACAAAGGGAAATGTAATATGGCTTCTCATTTATGGGTCCCAGAAGGAATACCATGGGCCTTAGTAGAAAGAAGGGAAAACTGAAGGGAAAAATGTCAGAGGAGGCGAGAACCCAAGTGTTACTCAGGACTCTGAGGAACCAAGCTGAGGGTTACAGAAAAGAGGGAATGAGGGAACTGGCTAATGGGTGTTGAGGAGTTGTGGCATATATTAGAAGAAGCACTAGGTCGTATATAGAACTAAATAATCCGTGAATATTCTGTCAAAAATGAATGATGGATGATAGGGCTACTTCCTCAACACAACAAAATATTAAGATAAAAACAAACTGCCCTTCCCAAAGCAGTTGAAGACTGACAAAAAAAGGAAATAATTATATTTTTATTAACTTTACTTATTAAAATGACATGTACAATGTTTCCCATAATGTCCGTATCTGAATTGGTCTTGATATTTGTAAATTAGAGTCTCCCCACCTCCTCCATTTCTGGAATGGCATTGCATTCACTAAATGTCTAGACGAGTTGCCCAGGAAAGTGATTTGGACCTGTACTTCTCTGTGTTGGTAGGGGTTTGATTACTGCTTCAAATGCTTTAGTCACTAGGAGAGAGTTCAGATGCTGTAGAGTTCCTGACCTAATATTCGGAGTTGATATGTGTTGTGGAATTTATCCTTTATTACAGTTCTTGGATTGGCTAGCATAATTGTGTAGAGGGGCTTTTAGGTTATTTTTTTGTTCCTTTATATAAGTTGTCCTGTGGTCTGCTACTTTCAACTATATGCTTGTCTCCCCTTGAATCCAGGTAATGGCTCCACCAGTTAAAGTTTTCAAAACTGATGTGTGAATAATTTTGAATTTTTCGTATTGGTTTGTCTGTATTTCTTTATTGCAATGACCATATGTATTATCTCCTTTTTTCTGTTTACTTTGGAGTTTGTTTCACCTTTTTCTATTGCCTTATGCCATCGTTTAGGTTGCTTTTCTTCAGTGTTTTTAATTTTTGGAAATAAACGCATTTAGCCCTTTATTCTTTCCTCATACAATATTTTGGTATCATCCCGTGTTTCTTGACTTTCCTTTGCTCAAGGTACTTTCTGATTTTCCTTTTGCATGTCCTTCCTTGACTCTGCTAGTTCGGGAGTGTGTTGTGTTTTCCAGCTTTTAGTGTCTGGCTGTGTTTCCCATTCGTAAGTGATTTCTTTCTGTTTTCATGTATTCGTGGTCCTAAGTTACAAGATAAGATTTGAATTCTCTATTAATTACGACTGGATTTGGACTCCAGCAGAGGATCTCTGATAGACAATGTTAGGTCTGCCCTTGGGAAGAACTTCTCTTATGGTTCTCAGATACACAATCTTATGCATGTTTCCCCAACGCTCAGGTGGACTAGAGAGCCCATGATGACGTCTATTATTCCTTACCACCTTTCCCTCTGGATGATCTGTCTTGTGCTGTAAGTGGATATCGTAGTCCCCAACAATATTGGAATGTGGTTCCAATCTTCTTTCCTTTCTGTTAATATGCTTCCAACATTTAGAAACACCCACATTGGTGGTGTATCTGTTGGCAATTCTTCCAAGTTTCTGATGTTTTGATGCTGCATGAAGACAAAACACCTTCCGGGAATCTTTTGTCTCTTGAAGTGCTAAAATCTCTCTCCTTCTCTTTGGCACAATCACTTGATTCTCTTCTTCTTGCCAGTTGCATGAACTATATCTTCCCAATTCCTCCATTTTCAAGCTATGTGTATCTTGATAGTCGAAGGAAATCTCCTTATAGTTGAAGAAAATCTCGAGATTTTCTTCAACTATAAGGAGATTTCCTTCGACTGTATGGCCAACGTAAGTTCAGGCTTGTTTTGTTTTTGTTGTTTTCTTGTTGACCCTTTTTGCCTTTTTTGTTTTTAATTTCATGTTTCTAATAATCTGTTTATAGGGATTGGAGAATTTAGTCCTGAATACGTTAACTAATGATTGACAATGAAGGAATTAACTATCTCATTTTCATTGTTTTCTTACTTGGATTCTCTGTACCTTTACCCTTAATGGTATTTTTGGGGGGTTTGCTTCCCTTGATCCACAATTCCTCTGCATCGCTCATGTGTCCTTTCTGTGTGTGTGTGTGTGTGTGTGTGTGTGTGTGTGTGTGTGTGTGTGTATTTGTGTCGATGCTGTCTGTGTGTGTTTCACATAACACTTATAATGAAATTTCAAGAGATGGGAAGTTGGTCTTTTATGGATCGCAATTCAATTGGATATGCCTTTAAAACTCCCAATCCATCACTTGGAAATTGTATGTTATTTGTCTTTCTTAGACTGATAGATGTGACGTAGCCCAATGCTCTCCACAATTCTGTCACATGGGACAAGGGGCAAGAATTTATTCTTGCTTATGGCTGGGCAAGAGTCTGCAGTGCTTTTGGAGGACAGTGACAAGATAGTAGTGTCTGGAAACTCCAGGCTTGTCTTCAGCCAGAAAAACAACTGGGATATTACACCATCAAGTGCAACATGGTGGAAATTGGTCTGAAGCTTACAAAGCAAACTCTACAGCAAAAGAGAATTGAAGTAACAGAAACTTTGGGAGAAGAATGGAGGCATGGCTTAGGGTAGATGTAAGCGGTTGGTGCTTCAGAGGGCAGTGAGACAATGCAAAGGACAAAGGCACAGAAGAGAGGAGCACACTGAGAACCCACAAAGAGCATGTTTCCCAATGCCACTGGATGCGACCAGCAGTGGCTGTGAATGGCACAAGTTCTTGTCAAAGAATTGTCTTGAGTCCTGAGTATTCAGATCATCAGGCTTGGCAAACCTTGATTCGAGAGAACACTGTGTTTCTACTGGAGAGGACACCAACAAGCAACCAGGTGCAGGCAGCCTGGAAATCTTGATCAGAGACAGTCCCGGGAGACTCAGTGGGAAATGGTGAGTTCTGGCAGTGCATCCGTGAGAGGCAGTGATCATGGAGATGACTCGATGGGGGCACATGAAATTTTGGGCTCTCGCACCAGTAGTATAAACACAGAGCTACTGGCCAAAGATAGTATGGTGATGACATTAGCTGTTGAACCTGCAAACACGAAGTCCTGGGCGTAGAACACTGGGGGAACTGCTTTCCTCAGTCCAAGTTGCTTTGTCCCAGGAGAACAGACTCTTCTGTAGGGGACTAGAAAAAAATACCTGCCCACATACTTTCTCCTGATCACAGCATTCTACTGGTTTTCATTCTGTTGAGTTAGTTGAAAGTCTCCTTTCACAGGCACCCCAGAGCCCAACAAGATGAACATCACCATATTCAGCCCAGACACCAAACACTTCAAATGGCAGGCAAGGAGAGCATCTAGATGATTGGCCTCAAAGACAGGGGACAGCCACAACACACCAGCAGAGTGCATGCATGCCACACACATCGCGAATCCTTCAAGGGCCAGCCATTGGCCACTCCATGATGTCCTCATCCTAAGGAATTTACTATCAGGGTAGAAAATAGAATGGGTTTTTTGAATAAAGAGAAGATAGAGACCAGGATCCAGTGCAAATGTGGAAGAATCATTGGACGCTGAGGAAAAAGATTGTCCAGGCCAATCAAAACGTAACTTCTACATGTAACATGCTCGATGGAAAATTGAAAGCAACAGCCAGGATACATCTGTTCTGTACATCAGAAACACGCAGAAGATATCAGGAGTCTCGAACCACAGAGATAAAAGTGTTTAAAATAATAAAATAAGGAGTCCTTGATGAAAAGATTACGAGCAAACTGGATGCAAAGACCAGGAAGCTGACAGAAGCAGAGGATTAAATTTGGAAGACCAGTACTGAAGAGGAAGCAAGCAAATCCAGAGAGAGAAGGAAGAATGATGGAACATGACAATGAGCTTAGGGAAGTCATCAACTCCAAGGAATGGAAAGTGGTACCTATTTTAAGAGAAATAGGAGTAAGATAATAAGAGTGCTAAACATTTCTTAGAGAAATCAAAGCTTCAAAGGTCCCTCACCAGGAGCAGAAACAAAGATCTTGATTTAGAGTCACAGAGGTGTCCCATCTATGTCTACAAGAAGCAGTGCAACACAAGACACAGTGTCACTCCTCCTGCAAAAGCTAGCAATGGAGGAATTCTCTTTACCCAAATATGCTCGGGAGAGTTGTGTGTCCATAGCCACGTCACTGACTTCAAGACGCCAAGCTCTACCAGCTCTTGAAGCAGGTCAGATAGAACAAGCAACACCATCCCAAGCCAAAATCTGGTCCCCTGAATTTCTGAGCAATGATAGAGCAGTGGTACTTGTCTAGACTAGGAAGGATTAAGAATACATAGATTGGGTCCTGTGATGTGTCCTTCAGTACAGAGGCGGCTCTCAGCTCAACTCATGATCCCAAGGTCACGGCATCGACTCTGGTCTCAGGTTTTCTGCTCAGGGGCAAGTCTGCTTCTCCCTCTCCAGCTCCATTCCCTGATTGTGATCTCTCTGTCTCTCTGTTAAGTACAAGCTTGTCCTTATTTAGACAAAAAACAAAAACAAACAAACAAAAACAGTGTATAAGGATTGACTTGGCCCAGAGGATGGTTTATTTAATTTGTATTTAGGTCCCTATGGAATGCAGCCAGTTTCAGAGCACATCCTACCACCCTGAAATGCCAGACTGTCGCACTGAGCTTCCTTGTTCATTAGGATTTTCTTTGTCTTCCTGTATCTCCTCACAAACCTCTAGCATCCACTGTCTATACAACTGTAGTGGCTCCTTTTTGTCACGTTCTTCATCCTCTCCTGGTTCCATTAGAACACACCCATCTTCACAAGGGACACTGCTTGCTGATCACATGAAGCCATTTGGGGGATTGTCATGAGAGGGTTAAGAAAGACTTGTGCTGCCACATCTCCATATATTCCCCAGTGGGTAGGTGCACCAACCTGTGAGAATGCTCATGGTTCTGTGACATTTGAATCCTCTTCCTTGAGTTCTTTTGGAGATACATGTTTGTATCTCCATGTATACATGTTGTTTGGACAACCTGAAACAGGCACAAAAATCTTTCAAATGGCTTCATTTGGGCTATGGTTCTATTCCAACAACTCAACACTTGCTCCTGTGGACTCCAAGTACATGAGTCCGTCCTGGGCCTCAGGTTTTCAGGTGAAGGGTCTGCCTTTGGTGCTTTGTCACTTTTGAACATTGGGAGGTTATTTTGACACGGTGTTTGGAGAAGCTAGGGTTACTCGTGTCCTCGCTGTTGAAGACTCCAGACATGTCTTTGGCATGGTTGCCGGTTTTCCCTGGGGCTTTCCTTGGTGGTTCTTTTTTTTGTTCAAAATCGCCAGGATTGAGTGGGAGGATCATAGACATGTGCAGGGCATGGAGTTCCAGCCCTGAGTCATTATTTGATGCCTGATTCTTCCTTGGCCAATCGTGGGTAAGATAGAATGGTAGATTCCTGCCTTTCTCCAGAGCGCAGAGGGCTGGTGGTGACAGTCATAACCAAAGACTATGAATTCAGCCATGGAGAATCTGCCAATGACTCACTTTGCCACTGCCTTGGTGAGATACCCAGGTGGCTGCAGTGGTTTGGGAGAGCTTGGAATCCTTGGACCACCCATGACTACTCCAGCCAATGTGATCAGGTGTGGTTTGGCAAAGAGTAGTTGATATGACCTCAAGCCTTGGTGACACCACAGAAGTTGGCTTCCCTGAATCATCAGTCCCTCTTTCATGATCTTTGATTACTATGGCTTTAGGTAGGAATCCCCGGCAACAGAAAAAGAGTCTTCTGAAATTGATCAAAAACTCAAGTTGTTTTGTGTGTTAATTTCCCACTTCCCTTTTCTAGACAAATAGAAAAGAAAATTATATTCGGTATACTATCCTGCAGGCCAACAATTTTCCAGAGACAGCAAGGTTTTCTTATTTCCACTGAAATTTCTAGAGATCTCAAGAAGTAGAGAGGTCTCTTGGGTATCATCAGCTCTCTGTGAGGTATGTCATCCTGTGGATGAAAGAGTACTTTTCAGTGTCTTTTCCTTATGTTGAGGGATTACTAAGGGTCGGAAATTATGGGTATAGCCATGTTGACCATGTCTCTTTAGTCAGAGGAAAAGGAACTGCTTATATCCATGGCCTGCAATGGCTCCTCCAGTAGAACTGTGGATTGAGCTGCAATTCCCTTGAAAAGACTAATGGATAAAGAAGGTGTGGTCAATATTGCCCATTGGACAAGTGTCTTTTCCTATCTTCTGCCCATTTTTTTATATGATTGTCTGTTTGTGAGTGTTGAGTTTGAGAATTTTTTTATAGATCCTGGATATCAACCTTTTGTGTGAACTGAGATTTGCAAATATTTTCTCCCATTCCATGGGCTGTGGCTTTGTTTTTTATTTTTTCCCATAATTTTAAATTTATATTTTTATTTATTTTCAGATAACAGTATTCATTATTTTTGAACTACACACAGTGCTCCATGCAATCCGTGCCCTCTATAATACCCACCACCTGGTTCCCACAACCTCATACCCCCCTCACCACTTCAAACTCCTCAGAATTTTTTCAGAGTCCATATTCTCTCATGGTTCACCTCCCCTCCAATTTCCCCCAACTCCCTTCTCCTCTATAACCCCCATGTCCTCAATGATATTTGATATGCTCCACAAAAAAAGGAAACCATATGATAATTGAGTCTCTCTGCTTGACTTACTCCACTCAGCATAATCACTTTCAGTCCCGTCCATGTTGCTACAAAAGTTGGGTATTTATCCATTTTGATGGAGACATAATACTCCATATTATACATGGACCACATCTTCCTTATCCATTCATCTGTTGAAGGGCATCTTGCTTCTTTCCACAGTTTGCAACTGTGGCCATTGCTTCTATAAACATTGGGGTACAGATGGCTCTTTTTTTCACTACATCTGTATCATTGGTCTAAATACCCAAGACAGCATGGACATGGTCATAGGGAAGTACTATTTTTCATTTCTTGAGGAATCTACATACTGTTATCCAAATGGGCTACACCAATTTGCATTCCCACCAACAGTGTGAGAGGGTTCCCCTTTCTCCACATCCCCTCCAACACATGTTGTTTCCTGTCTTGCTAATTTTGGCCATTCAACTGGTGTAAGGTGGTATTTCAATGTGGTGGTCATTTGAATCTTCCTAGTGGCTAGTAATGATGAACATTTTTTTCATGTGTCTGATAGTCATTTGTATTTCTTCAATGGAGAATCGTCTGTTCATGAATTCTGGCCATTTTTTGATATGGTTGTCTGTTTTGTCTGTGTTGAGCTTGAGGAGTTCTTTATAGACCTTGGATGTAACCTTTTGTCTATACTGTCATTTGCAAATATCTTCTCACATTTCATGGGTTACCTCTTTGTTTGTTGACTGTTCCCTTTGCTGTGCAAAGGCTTTTGATTTTGCTGAAGCCCCATAAATTTATTTTCACTTTTGTTTCCTTTGCCTTTGGAGATATATCTTGAAATAAGTTGCTGTGGCTGATATCGAAAAGATTATTGCCTATGTTCTCCTCTAGGATTCTGATGGATTCCTGTCTCACATTGAGGTCTTTTATCCATTTTGAATTTATCTTTATGTACAGTGTAAGAAAATGGTTGAGTTTCATTCTTCTACATATAGCTGCCCAGTTTTCCCAGCACCATTTATTGAAGAGACTGTCTTCTTTCCACTGTATATTTTTTCCTGTTTTGTCGAAGATTATTTGACCCTAGAGTTGAGGGTCAATATCTGGGCTCTATACTCTGTTCCACTGGTATATCTCTCTGTTTTTATGTCAGGTCCATGCTGTCTTGGTAATCACAGCTTTGTGGTAAAGCTTGAGATCACATAACGTGATGCCCCCAGTTAAATGTTTGTTTTATAAGATTGACTTAGTGACTCTGGGTCTCTTCTGATTCCATACAAATTTTCAGATTATTTGACCAGCTCTTTGAAAAGAGCTGGAGGATATATTATATATGTATATTATATTTATTTATTTGTTTATTTTCTGCTTGAAATTTTTGAAAGAGGCGTGTTAAGATCTTCTTTTATTAGGGCACCTTGGTTGTTCAGTGGGTTAAAGTGTCTGCCTTTCGCTCCAGTCATGATCTCAGGGTCCGGGATCGAGTCCCTCATTGGTCTCTCTGCTCAGCAGGGAGCCTGCTTTCTCCCTATCTCTCTGCCTACTTGTGAACTCTGTCTGTCAAATAAATAAATCTTTTAAAATTTAAAAAAAAGATCTCTACTAGTAATGTATTCATATCAATATAACTCTTTATCTAGACTAATAGTTTTCTTATGAAATTGGCTGCTCCCATTTTGGGGTCATAGATATTTACCATTGTTAGATCATCTAGGTGTAGAGTTTATTTAAGAATTATGTAGTGTCCTTCTCTATCTCTGACGACAGTCTTTAGTTTAAAATCTAATTTATCTCATATGAGAATTGTTACCCCGACCATCTTTGGGGGCCAATTTTCATGAAAAATGCTTCTCCATCCCTTCACTTTCAGTCTGGTTGTATCCTTAAGTTCAAAATGGGTCTCTTGTAGGCAGCATATGGATGGGTCTTGTCGTTTTATCCATTCTTCAACCCTGTGTCATTTTATGGGTGCATTGAGGCCATTCATATGGAGAGTGATTATTTGATAGATAGGCTTTTTATTGACATAGTGTGACCTTTGAAGCCTTTCTTTCTGTAGATTTTCTCTATTTTTCTGTTCAATGCTATTCTTAGGATTTTTTCTCTTTTCTTGAACCTTCCTTAATATTTCCTGCAGTATAAACTTGGTGATTGCATAGTCATTTTAGCCTTGCCGGTCTTGGGAACTCTTTATCTCTCCATCCATTTTAAATGTCTGTCTTTCTGGGTAAAGTATTTTTGCTAGATAAAGAGTTCTTTTCATTAAGCGCCTTTTCTGGCTTGCCATGTCTCTGTGGACAAGTCTGACAAGATCCTGATGGGCTTTCCTCTGTACGTAAGGAGCCTCTATGTCCTAGCTGCTTCATGAGATTGTATCTATATTCATTGTTTCTCAGTTTTACTCTCAGGTTTCTTGACTTTTTTTTTTTTTTTTGAATCTATAATCTTGGGGGGAGACCGATCTGTCTTTAGTACATGAATGCTGGTTTCAATCGTGAGATTGGGAAAATGGTCATGAATAACTTGTTCTACTATATCTTCTAGACTTCTTTCTTTCTCCTACTCTTCATAGATTCCTATAATTATGGAGTTGGAATTTTTCATGGTACCATTTACTTACCTGGTTCTGTTTTCATGTCTTCTAAGCTGTTTGTGTCAGGCTTCCTCCTGATCCTTTCTCTCTATCTCTTTGTCCTCAAGATCACTAATTCTATCTTCTGTCTCAGTTACCTAGCTTTTAGAGAATTTAGATTAGATTGGAACTCATTGAGAGAATTGTGAACCTTATCCCTGGTATCTTTCAGGTCTTTTCTATTCAATTACATTTGGTCATCCATGGCTTTCTTCAACCTAGCTATTGCTTGGATAATTGTGAGCCTGAATTCTCTTTCTGACATATTACCTATGTTGGTAGCCATTAGCTTTGTTGCAGAAGGACCGTCCTCTGTATTTTTCTTTAGTTGGGCAATTCTCCTCCTATTCATTTTGATGAGAGATGACTGAACAGATGTAGCTGGATGTATTGAACATGATGCAGTCAAGGCGCACCCTGGAATGCTTCTGAGAAATCAGGATTCCCCACCCAAATGAGAGAAAAACGAAAAGAAAAAGAAAAAAGAGAGAGAGAAAGAAACAGGGAAAAAATGGGAGATAAAAGTGAAGGTTCAGATCAAATGGGCCCTAAGGATAGATTTATATAGTATACAAACAAAAACAAACAAAAATACTGATAAAATTATATGATGAGATAAAATATATTATATATATATATAATTCTTAAATATAAGTATGCAAGTATTCATGTATATAAGTATATAAATCTTCTATATAAGTATATTATTGTTATAATTGGGTTTTTTGCAGGTTCTTCCTTTATTTGCCTAAATATATATATGTATGAAAGTGTATGACAAGAGAAAAAAATACATATAATATATATTCACATATATTTCTATTTTATATATATTTCTATATATTTATATATTTATATATATTATATATATATGTATATATATATATATATATATATATATATATATATATTTGGGTTTTGGTTTTAGGAGGTTTAGTGCACCCCGATCTCCCTCTCAAAGGGAAGTCTCAGTCCTCTCCCCTGTAGGTGCTGCAGAGCCCTTATAATTCCCCCTTGGCTGCTGGCAGAGCAGATTTTATTCGTGGTCCCAGGGGATGCAGAATCTTCTGCATGTACCCCAAACTACAGCAGCAGTGGCTTTCTGGGCAGTTCCAAACTGCCAGAGAGGTTCAAAACAGTGATTCCACACTGAGGATTTCTCGCTGCCCTGGCTGAGAATGCCTAGCCTTCTGGGTCTAAGAGTGCCTGGCTTGCAAGCAACTCTCTTGCAAGCCAGGCAGGGGAGTGTGTGGGGCGTCTGCGTGTCTCAGGCTCTGATAGTATGGTGTGGGTCTAAGAGCACTAGGCAGAGTTTTCAAACACCTCTATCAGAGGATGGTAAGGGGTGCATGCATCTCAGGCTCTTTTAGCAAGTCTCCGCATTCTGCTGTCTGGCGAGGCTCCCAGGCCCTCACAGGAGCCAAACCCCACGCGATTTCAGGCGTTCTGGCAGCTTAGGAACGAAGCCCTGTTTTCTCCACCACACTCTCTCTGGCTCCATGCCAGGGGAGGCTGTCCTGCATCCAGGAACTTAAGATCCTTTTATTAGCTTCCCCATTTCCCACAATTTATCCCCGTGATCATTTGCACCTTTTGAGTGCTTTCAACCAGAGTCCAAGTTAATGCTGGTCCCCAGATGCAGGGCACTCTCGTATTGGGGTATTACTTTTCAACCAGTCGCCTCTGGTGGCTTCCTTCCACTTTTCTTTATCTTTTATAGTAAGTCTGATATTCCAACTCTGCTTTTCCTGCCCACTGGTGTTTTCTGCCCTTGTAGAGATCCAGATGTTTATAATTCTGATCTCAGGCTTATTTCATGGGTGATCAGAGTTATTTGGTAGGAAATTACATCAATTTAGGGTACAGGTTGAAAAGGTACCTCTTCTTACTTCCCCTTCATCTTGTGTCACTTCACATAACACTTACAATAAAATTTCAAGAGATAGGAAGTCAACCTTTTATGGATAGCAATTCAATTTGATAGGCCTTTGAAATTCACATTCTATCACTTTCGTATTTCCGGCAAAGAATGTCCCATTTAGTCCTCTTTTATAAACACATATTCCCACTAACCTGCCTTCAAAGAAACACAAAATTTTGTGGTTCTGGTTAGAGTCGTATTGTTTGTCCCTTTTCCCCTGCTTTTTCACATGTTCCTTTACTACCATGAGAGAGTGAAATTACAGGTTATTTGTCTTTCTGAGACTGAGAGATATGACATAGCCCAATGCTCTTCCCAACACAGCCACGAGACAAGTGGCAAGAATTCATTCTCTTTTATGGCTGTGTAAGAGTCTGTGGTGCCTTTGGAGCACAGTGAGATGGTAGTAATGTCTTGGAACTCCAGGCTTGTCATCAGTCATAAACACAACTGGAATATTACCACAACAACTGCAACTGGGTGGAAATTGACCTGAAACCTACAATTCAATCTCCACATCAAAAGAGAATGGAAGTCATAGATACTATAGCAGAAGATTGGAGAAATGGTTTAGGGAGTCGTGGGTGATTGGTGTTTCAGAGGGATGTGAGTCAATGCAAAATAAAGGGACAGGATAGAGGAGCAAACACACCAAACACACCAAAAGGCAGTCAAGGACAGCCTCTGCAGATGATGGTGTTAAGTTCAGGGGACAGCCACAACTCAACAGCAGAGGACATGTATGCCACACACACCAGAGACTCCTCAAGAGCCAGCCCTTGGGCACTCCAAGATCTCTTCTTCCTAAAGACATTACCCTCAAGGAATAAAACAGAATGTGCTTTGAGAATAAAGAGAAAAAGAAAGAGACCTAGATCCAATGCTAAGATGGAATAATCAATTTAAATCAAGGAAAGTGAATAAGAAATTATTAAGGCAAAGCAATTGAAGTGAAACCTCTAATGTTACACACCCGATGGTAGATTTAAAGCAGCAGCGAGGATACTCACTGTACATCAGAAAAACACAGAAGATATCAGAAAGTCTCTAACCACAGAGACAAATGTGATAAAGAAAGAAAATAAAATATAGGGTCCCTGATGAAAAGATTGGTAGCAGACTCAACGCAACGTTGAGGAAGCCTCCAGAAGAAGATGATCAAATTAGTGACTTAAAAGTAAAAGACTAGAAAATAAGGAAGCAAAGCCAAACAGAGAAGGAAGAATGATGGGCCATAATAATGAGCTTAGGAAAGTCATCGAATCCAAGGAATGGAAAAAGGTGCCTACTCTAGGAGATCTAGGAGTGAGAGTATAAAGGCCAAACATGTCTTTGAGAAATCAGAGCTGAAAATGTCTCTCATCTGGGATCAGAAACAGAGATCCAGATTCAGAGACAGAGAGGGCACCCATCACCATAGAAGGAGCACCCCAAGATATAGTGTCATTTCCCCTGCAAAAGCTGGTAGTGGAGGAATTATCTTTACCCACATATGCGAGGGAGAGTGGTGTGTTCATAGCCAAGTCAGTGACTTCAAGACGACAAGCTCTAACAGCTCTTGGAGCAGGTTGGATAGAGCAAGCAACACCAGCCCAAGCCAAAATCTGTATCCCCTGCATTTCTGAACAATGACAGAGCAGTAGTTCTTGTCTAGAACTCTGAGGTATTAAGAGGACAATGATATGATCCTCGATATGATCCTCCATTAGTTCAGAGGCGGAATTCAGCTCAACTCATGATCCCAGGGCCATGGCGTCAACTTTGGTCTCAGCTTCCCTGCTCAGGTGCAAGTCTGTTTCCCCTCCCCAGCTCCACCCACTCATTGTAAACTTCTGCCTATCTCTCAAGTACGTGCATGTGTATCCTTTGACTAAAAAAACAAAAACAAAAACAAAACCAGTTTACAAGGATTTACTGGTTCCAGACGACGGTTTATTTAATTTGGACCTATATCGCTGTGGAATACTGCACCTCTTACCATGATAAAATGCTAGACCGTTGCTCTGAGCTTCATTGTTCATTCTTCTATTCTTTGTCTTCCTATATTTTCTCACCAACCTGTAGCATCTGCTGTCTGTCCAGCTGTAATGGCACTTGGTTTTCACTCTCCTGGCTCCATTAGAACATGCCCATCTTCTGCAAGAGGCACTGTTTGGTTATTTTATGAAACCATGTAGGGTATGGTCATGAGATGGTTAAGGCAGGCTTCTGCTGCTGTATCTCAATTCAGTTCCCCAGAGGGTGGCTGAACCACCCTGTGGGAATGCTCAAAATTCCTTGACATTCGAATCCCCTTCAGCATGTCCTTTTGGAGATACACATTTTCATCTTGAACCGGCAAGAGTGTCATTCAGATCACTTCACTTGTGCTATTAGGTCTCTTGCAACATGTTCCGCGCTTGTTCCTGTGGACTCCAAGTAGATGAGTCAGTCTTGGGCCTCAGGTTCTAGGGTGTAGAGTATGCCTTTGAGACTTGTTTACTTTTGAAAATTGGGTGGCCTTTTTTTCATGATTTCTGGAGACACTAGAGTTACTCGTGTCCTCACTGTTGAAGACTACAGACAGGTCTTTGTCATGGTTGTTGGTATTCCCTTTCAGCTTTACTTGGGTGGCCTTTCCCTAGTCAGAAGCACCCTGATTGGGTGGGAGTATCAAACACATGTGAGGGACATGGATTTCCTCCCCTGAGTTTTTGTTTGAGACCTTCTTCTTTCTTGGACTTTCATGGTGGGTAAGGTGGAATTGTGGATTCATGCCTTTTTCCGGAATCCAGATGGCAGTTGATGACTGTCACAATAAAAGACTACAAATTTGGCCATGGAGAAATTAACACCAACTCACTTCACAGGCAGCTTCAGAAGTTTGGGAGAGCTTGGGATCTTCTTGGCCCACCCATGACTACTACTGCCAAGTGTACATAAGGCGTGGTTTGGGAAGGAGTAGTTGCTAGGAACTCAAATCTTTGTGACATCACAAAAGCTGGCTTCACTAAAGCAGCAGTCCCACTCTCATGTCCTTTTTGTCCTATGGATTTAGGTAGGAAGCACCAGAAAACACAGAAAAAGACCCCGTAGCCTGATCAAGAACTCAGGTTGTCTTTTGTGTTAATGTCCCACTTCCCTTTCTAGACAAAGAGAAAAGAAAACGACGTTTGGGATATCATCCTTTAGACCAGAATTTCTCCATAGAAGGCAAGGTTTTACTATTGATACTCAAATTTCTAGAGATCTCAAGAAACAGTGAGGCCTCTTGGGTATCATCAGCTCTCTGTGAGGTTTGTCATCCTGTGTGTGAGAGCGTCCTTTCTCAGTGTCTTTTCCCTATGGGTCAGTTATGACAAAGAAACGGAAAGTACCTTTTCAAGGAAAAATGTTAGGACATGGATGTATTGTGCTATCTTTGTTTGCATCTCGTAGTGTTGGAAAACACTAGTCATAAGGGATTATGGCTCTGTCTAACTACTTTTCCCTTAAACAAATTTGGAAAGGCTTCAAGGAGCCTGACATTCTGCATGAGAACTAATGCTGAAGGAAGAGCCCTAAACAGTACTCCTTGTTATCATTAGTTAACACTACCTGCTGTGGTAATAGGTATAGCCATGTTGACCAATTCTCTTAAATCAGAGGTAAAGGAATGGCCTATATCTGTGAACTGTAATGCCAACTCGAGCAGAACTGTTGATTGAGCTGTAATGTACTTGCAAAAACTATTGGATAAAGAAGGTGTGGTTTGTATTGACAACAGAGTATCCCTCAGCCATCAGGGAGGATGAACCCCTGGTATTTGCATGGACTTGAGTTTCATAGGACTGGGTGTTTAGAAATAAAAAAAGGCAAGCAGACAAAGGGGAATTTCTCATGACTCCCATCCTATGTGCCCCAGGAGGAATATCATGACCCTTAGTAGAAGGAAGGGAAAACTGAAGGGAATGAAGTCAGAGAAGGAAACAAAACAGGAGTGTCTCTGGACTCTGAAGAACCAAGTTGAGGGTTACAGAAAAGAGAGAAATTCAGGGAATGAGGGCACTGGCTAATGGTATCCAGGAGTTGTGGCATATGTGAGGATGAACACTAAACCATATATGGAACTAAAGCTTTAGTAAATTATTTGTCATAAACAGATGATGGATCATAGGCTGGTTTCCTCAAAAGAACAAAAATATAAAAGTAAATACAGTCTGGCCGTTTCAAATGCAGATGAAGACACGTAAAGAAAGAAAAGTATTATATTTTTATTATCTTTACTTATTAAAAAAGGCATGGAATTTTTTCCCTTTAATGACATTATCTTAATTGGGTCTTTATATTTGAAAAGTAGATTTTACCCGCCACCTCCATTTCTGGAATCAATGTGAAGAAATGCCATTGCCTTTATTAAATTTATGCAAGTGTTGACTAGGAAAATGATTTGGATGTGGCCTTCTGTGTGTTGGCAGGAGTTTGATTACTCCTTCAAACGATTTAGTCAGTAATAAAAAGCTCAGATATTGTAGGGTTTCTGACCTAAACGTGGGAGTTGATATGTGTCTTGGAATTTATCCTTTTCACATGTTCTTAGATTTGCTGGCATAATTTTGTAGAGGCATCTTTTAGTTTTCTTTTCTTTTGTTTTCTTTTCTTTTCTTTTTTTCCCTTTCCATCAGGTGTCAAACTTTCTTCTGGATGCTGCTCTCCTTCAGTAATGGTTTCTTCAGTTTGTTAAAGTTTGTTAAACTTCTTTCTTCTTTTTCTATTTCCTTATGCCGTCATGTTAGTTTGCTTTTTGTGTGTGCATGTGTGTGTGTGTGTGTGTGTGTGTGTGTGTGTGTGTGTATGTTTAATTTTGGTAAATACACACATTTACCCCTATATTCTTTCTTCATAAGATGTTTTGACATCATCCCATAAGTTTCTTGAATTTCCTTTGTTCAAAGTACTTTCTGATTTTCTTTCTTTGATTCATTGCTACTTCAGGTGTGTTGTTTTTTCCACCTATTCGTGCCTGGCTGTCTTTCCCTTTCTTAAGTGATTTCTTTCTGTTTTCATATCTTTGTGGTTATAAGTTACAAGACAGGATTTGAATTATCTTCTAATAATTATGACTTTATTTGGATCCAGCAGAGTATTTCTGACAGACAATTTTAGGTCTGCCTTTGGGAAAAACTTCTCTTATGGTCCTCAGAGACACAATCTTATGCATGTTTCCCCAAAGCTCAGGTGGTCTAGAGAGTCCATGATGACATCTGCTATTCCTTACCACCTTTCTCTCTGGATGATCTGTCCTGTGCTATAAATGGATACTGTAGTCTGCAACAATACTAGAATGTGGTCCCCATCTCCTTTTCTTTCTGTTAATATGCTTCCAACATTTATATACACTCACATGGAGGTGTATCTGTTGGCAAATCTTCCAAGTTTATGGTGTTTTGATACTCCATAAAGAAAAGGCAGCTTCTCGTAACTTTTGTCTCTCAAAGTCATAAAATCTCTCTATCTGCCATAGGCACAATCACTTTTGCTCCCTTCGCTTTGTCAATTGCATAACCTGTGTCACCAATTTTTTTCACTTTCCAGTCGAAGGAAATCTCTATTGCAACATGAGGTTGAGCTTGTTAAGTTTTTGTTGTTTCCTTGTGAAAATTTTTGCCCTTTTTTCTTTTTCTTGTTTTTTTTTTTTTAATTCTCATTCATTCCAACAATGTGTTTGTACAGAACAAAGAATTTATCCTGAATACTTGAACTAATTATAATAGGTAGGATGTTAACTTTTTATTTTGGTTAGTTTCTGACTTGGAATCTCCATGCCTTTCCCCTTTATGTTATTTCGGGGGGGGGGTTGCTTTCTTTAGAGTGATTCCTCACTTCCTCCCCATCTTTGGTGTGTCTCCTTTGTGTGAGCATGTGTGTCTGAGTGTGTGTGTGTGTGTTGTTTGTGTGTGTTCACATAACACTTATAATTAAATTTCAAGAGTAGGAAGTTGTTATTTTATGGTTAGCAATTCAATTTGACATGCCTTGAAAACTCACATTCCATCACTATCAGCCACATTTTCTACAAATAATGTCACCTTTTATCCACTTTTATAAACACATATTCTCACAAACCTGCCTTCACACAAAAGGCAAATTCTGTGTGCCTGGTTAGAATCATGTAGTTTGTCCCTTTTTCCCTTACTTTTTCCCATGTCTCTTGACTACCGTGAGAGAGTGAAATCCTATATTATTTGTCTTTCTGAGACTGATAGATGTGACATAGCCCAATGATCTCCACAAGTCTGCCACATGAGTCAAGTTGCAAGAATTCATTCTTGCTTATCCTCTGTAAGATTCTGCGGTGCCTTTGAAGACAATGAGTTGGTAGTAGTGGCTGGAAACTCCAGGCTTGTCTTCAGCCATGAACACAACTGGAAGATTACCACATCAACTGCAACTTGGCAGAAATCGACCTGAAGGCTAAAAGCAAACTCCACAGCCAAAGAGAAAAGAATTCACCGAGACTGTGGGAGAAGATGGAGACATTGATTATGGGATTTATGGGTATTTGGTGCGTCAGAGGACAGTGAGTCAATGCAGAATACAAAGGCACAGGAGAGAGGATCACACTGGGAACACATAAGAAGCATGTTTCCCAATGCATTTGCTGTGACCAGCAGAGGGTCCGAATGGCATGAGTTCTTCCCAACAAAGGGTATTGATGCCTGGAGACTTCAATAAGCAGGCTTGGCAGACATCGACTCAAGAGAACACTGTGTTTCTCCTGCAGAGGACACCAATAAGAAACCAGATGCAGACAGCGTGGAACCATGCTCAGAGACAATATCAGGAGACACAGTGGGAAGATGGTGGGTTCTGGCAGTCTATACATGAGAGTGTGTTCATAGAGATGATTTGATGGGGACACAAAAATTTTGGATTCTCGCACCATCAGCATCATGACTAAATTTCTGCCAAAGTCAGGGTGGTGAGGGCATTAGCTGCCTAACCTGCCAACATGAAATCCCAACCATGGAACACTTGTGGGGCTGCCTTCCTCAGTCCAAGTTACTTAGTCCCAGGAGAACAGACTCTCCCATAGGGAACTAGAAGGAAGCCCTGCCCACATGCTCTATCCTGACCACAGCATTATGTAGGCCTTCAATCTGTTGATTTTGTTGAACGATTTCTTTCACAGGCACACCAGAGCCCAGCAAGCTAAACCTCAGAATATATTGCCCAGACCCCAAACACAAAATGACAGGAAAGGAGAGCCTTTGCAGATAAGTGGCCTCAAGGACAGGGACAGCCACAACACAGCAGCAGAGGGCATGCATGTGACACACAGATGCAAGAATCCATCAAGCACCAGCCATTGGGCAATCCATCATCTCTCCTTCCTAAAGAAGTTAGCCTCAGGTTAGAAAACAAAATGGGCCTTTTCAATACAGGGAAGAAGACAGAGACCTAGATCCAATGCAAAGATAGAAGAGTCATTTGTTGCCAAAGGAAAAAAAGAAAAAAGAAAAAGAAAAAGAAATTATCATGGCCAGGCAATCAGAGTGAAACCTGTACTCTTGACTCGCCCAAAGGAGGATTGAAAGCTGGCCAGGATACTCACTGCACATCAGAAAGACACAGAAGATATTAGGTACCCTCGAACCACAGAGATAAACTGATAAAATAAAAAAAATAATATGAAATAATGAGTTCCTGATGAAATGATTGGTAGCAGACTGGATGCAAAATCCAGGAAGCTGGCAAAAGCAGAAATTCCAATTAGTGATCTGAAGGAAAAAGACTGGAAGATAAAGAAGCAAATCCAAAGAGAGAAGGAAGAATAATGGAACATGACAATGAGTATAGGGAGGTAATCGACTCCAAGGAATGGAAAGAGTTGCCTATTGTAGGAGAAATAAGAGTGAGAGAAAGAAAGAGGGCTGAACATTTCTTTGAGAAATCAGAGCTCAAAATGCCCTTAATCTTGGAGCAGAAACAGGGATCCAAATTTGGAGACACAGAGGACTCCCATCACCATCAAGAGAAGCAGAGCAACACAAGACACAGGTCGAATAGAGCAAGCGACACCAGCCCAAGCCAAAATTCGTATTCCCTTCATTTCTGAAAAATGGTAGAGCAGTGGTTCTTGTCTAGTACTAGGAGGTATTGAGAAGAGAATAAATGAGTCCTGTGGTGTGTCCATCATTCAGAGGCGGCCTTCAGCTCAACTCATGATCCCAAGGTCATGGCATCAACTCTGGTCTCAGGTTTCCTGCTCAGCGACAAGTCTGATTCTCCGTCTCCAGCTCCACCCCCTCATTGTGATCTCTCTCTCTCAAATACATCGATTGCACGTATTTTCACAGAAAACAAAAGCAAAAACAAAAACAGTGTACAAGTATTGACTGGGGCCAGAAGATGGTTTATTTAATTTGGACCTAGATCCCTATGGAATACAGCCAGGTTCAGAGCACCTCCCACCACCATCCTAAATTGCCAGACCATCGCTCTGAGCTCCCTTGTTAATTCTGCTCTTGTCTTCCTCAATCTCCTCACCAACCTGTAGCATCCACTGTCTGTCCCGCTGCAATGGCCCTTTGTTGCCACATTGTTCATCTTCTCCTGGCTCCAGGAGAACATACCCATCTTCTGCAAGAGGCACTGTTTGGTTATCACATGAAGTCAATTGTGGGATGGTCATGAGAGGATTAAGGCAGGCTTGTGCTGCCACATCTCCATTCAGTTCCCCAGAGGGTAGCTGCACCACCTTATGGAAATGCTCAAGGTTTTTCGACATTAGAATCTTCTTCAATGCATCCTTTTGGAGATACACATTTTCATCTTGAAACAGGCAAAAGTGTCTTTCAAATGGCTTCACTTGTGCTACAGTTCTCTTCCAATATGCTTGCTCCTTCGGACTCCTACTCCTTCGGACTCCAAGTGCATAAGTCCGTCCTGGGCCTGAGGTTCTTGGGTGTAGAGTCTGACTATGGTGCTTGGTCACTTTTGAAGTTTGGGAGGCTGTTTTGGCACAGTTTCTTGAGACGCTAGAGGAACTCATGACATCGCTGTTGAAGATTCAAGACATATCTTTTGCAAGGTTGTGGGTGTTCCCTGTGAGGTCTCCTTTGCTGGCCTTTACCTAGTCAGAAGAGCCCTGTTTGGGTAGAAATACCAAACACATGTGCAGAATATGGAGTTCCTCCCCTGAGTCTTTGTTTGAGACATTATACTTTCTTGGTCTTTTGTTGCTAAGATGGAATGCTGGATTCTTGTCTTTTTCCAGGGTCCAGATGGCTGGTGCTGACTGTCACATCAATAGACTACAAAATTGTCCATGGAGAATGTGACACTGACTCCCTTCACAACTGACATGGTTAGAGACCCAGGTGGATCCACCAGTTTGGGAGGGCTTGGGATCCTCTTGGTCCACCCATGAATACTCCAACCAAGTGTAGATCAGGCATGGTTTGGGGAGGAGTGGTTGCTATGTCCTCAAACCTTTGTGACATCACAGAAACTGACATCACTGAAACAGCAGTCACTCTCTCATGATATTTGAGTCCTATGGCTTTAGGGAGGAAGCCCCATGAAGTACTAAAAATATCCCTCTGATTCTGGTCAAGAACTCAGGTCGTCTTATGTGTTAATTTCCCACTTGTGCTTTCTAGACAAAGAGAAAAGAAAATGACATTTGGTATACCATTCTTTAGGCAAAATTTCTCAAGAGAGGGCAAGATTTTCCTATTTCCACTACAATTTCTAGAGATCTCAATAAATAGTGAGGCCCCTTGCCTATCATCAGCTCTCTATAAAGTGTGTCATCCTGTGGGTGACAGAGATCTTGCTCAACGTCTTACCTGTGAGTCAGTAATGACTAAAGTACAGAAAGTTCATTTTCAAGGCAAAATATTAGGGAATGATATATTGTGCTCTCTGTGTCCTCATCTCCTAGTATTACGAAATACTAGTCATAAGAGATTAGGGCTCTCTCTACCTGGATTTACTTTAAACACCTTTTCAAAGGCTTCAAGGAGGGTGCATTCTGCATAATGGCTAATGATTAAGGAAGAGCCCTGGAGAGCACTCCTTGTCATCATTAGTTAACTCTAACTGCTGTGGTAATGGGTATAACCATGTTGACCGAGTCTCTTTATCAGAGGAAAAGGAATGGTTGATATTGATATCCTGCCAAGGTCCAATCGATCAGAACTGTAGATTGAGCTGCAATGCCCTTGCAAAGTGCAGTGGATAAAGAAGGTGTGGTCCATATTGGCAACAGAGTATTCCTCAGCCATCAGGAAGGACAAACACCTGGTACTTGCATTGACATGAATGCCCAAACTGGGCGATGCAAAAAAAAAAAAAAAAAAAAAAAAAAAAAAAAAAAAAAAATTCATCCTTCCAACTATCTTTTTATAGGAATAGGATAATTATTCCCGAAATGTGAACTAATTATTGATATATAAGGACTTAACTTTCTCATTTTGGTTGGCTTCTTACTTGGATTCTCTATGGTATTTTCTTGGAAATTTGCTTCCTTTAGTATGATTCCTCATTCTCCCCATCTTTTGTGTGTCTTATCTGTGTTTGTGTGTATGTGTGTGTGTGTGTGTGTGTGTGTGTGTGTGTGTGGTCTGTGTGTGTTTCACATAACACTTCTAATGAAATTCCAAGAGATAGCCATTCGGTTTTTATGGATACCAATTCAATGTGATATGCCTTGAAAACTCACATTCTATCAGTTTCAGCCACATTTCCTGCAAGGAATGTCCCATTTAGTCCTCTTTTATAAGCACATATTCTCACTCACTTGACTTCAAGCAAACAACAAATTTTGGGTGCCTTCTTAGAGTCGTATTGCTGTCACCTTTCCCCTTTCTTTTCCAGGGTCCTTGACTACTATGAGAGAGTAAAATAATATTTGTTTGTGTTGCTGAGACTGATAGATGTGATGTAGGCTAATGTTCTCGACAACATTGCCACCGGAGGCAAGTGTCAAGAATTCCTTCTTGCTTATGGCTGGGTAAGAGTCTGTGGTGCTCTTTGAGGACAGTGAGATGGTAGTGATGTCTGGGAACTCCAGGCTTGTCTTCAGTTATAAACACAACTGGAAAATTACCACATCAGTGCAACATGGCGGAAATAGATGTGAAGCCTACAAAGCAATCTGCACAGAAAAAGAGAAGTCACAGAGAACTTGGGAGAAGACTGGAGACATGGATTTGGGAGACATGGGCGATTGTTGCTTAAGAGAACAGTGAGACAATGTAAAGGACAAAGGTACAGGAGAGAGAAGCACACTCGGAATGCACAAGGAGCACGTTTCCCAAAGTCATTGGCTGTGACCAGCAGAGTGTATGAATGGCATGAGTTATTGCCAACAAAGGGTTTTGAGTCCGGAGTTTTCAGATCATCAGGCTTGGCAGACTCGAAATAACACTGTGTTTTTTTCTTGGAGAGGACAGCAGCAAGCACCTAGGTGCAGACAGCCTGGAAACCATGATCAGAGACTATATCAGGGGACAGAGTGGGAAGAAGGTGGATTCTAGCAGTGCATCCATGGGAGGCTGTGTTTATGGAGATAAGTTAATGGGGCACACGAAATTTTGGGCTCTCGCAGCAGCAGCATCAAGACCGAGCTACTGGCCAAAGATAGGATGGTGAGGACATGAGATGCGAAACCTGCAAACATGAAATCCCAACTGTGAAATACTGGGGGACTTCCTTGCTCAGTCCAAGTTGCTTTGTCCCAGGAGAAAGGGCTCCCATAATGGACTAGAATAAAGCCCTGTCCACAGGCTTTCTCCTGACCACAGCATTCTACAGGCCTTTGTTCTGTTGAGATGGTTGAAAGTCTCCTTTCACAGGCACGCCAGAGCCCAACAAGATGAACACCATCATGTTGACCAAGTCACTTTAATCAGAGGAAAAGGAATGGCCTATATTGATGGCCTGCAATGCCCACTCGAGCACAACTGTGAATTAAGCTGCAATGCCCTTGCAAAGACTAGTGGATAAAGAAGGTGTGGTCGATATTGGCAACAGCATATTCCTCAGCCATAAGGGAGGATGAACTCTGGTACTTGCATTGACATGAATGCCACAGGACTGGGTGAAGCAAAATGAAATAGGTAATATCATATGTCTTTCCTCGTAAATGGCTCAGGAGGAATACCATGGCCCCTAATAAAAGAAAGGAAAACTGAAGGGGAAGAAGTCAGAGAATGAGACTAAACAGGAGTGACTCAGGATTCCGAGAACCAAGCTGAGGGTAACAGAAAAGAGACACATGCAGGGAATGATACAACTGGCTAATGGGTGTTGAGGAGTTGTGGCATATATTAGGGTGAGCACTAGGTTGTATAAGGAACTAAAGCATCCGTGAATACTCTGTCAAAAAACAAAGAGGCAACCTACAGAATGGGAGAAGGTATTTGCAAATGACAGTACAGACAAAAGGTTGATATTCAGGATCTATCAAGGACTCCTCAAACTCAACACACACAAAACAGACAATCATATCAAAAACTGGGCAGAAGACATAAACAGACACTTGTCCAATGAAGATATACAAATGACTATCAGACACATTAAAAAATGTTCATCATCACTAGTCGTCAGGGAGATTCAAATAAAAACCACAATGATATATCACCTTACACCACGTAGAATGGCCAAAATTCGCAAGACAGAAACAACATGTGTTGGAGGGGATGTGGTGAAAGGAATTCCTTCTTCCACAGTTGGTGGGAATGCAACTTGTTGCAGCTTCTATGGAGATCAGTATGGAGATTCCTCAAGAAATTAAAAATAGAGCATCCCTATGACCCTGCAATTGCACTGCTGGGTATTTACCCCAAAGATACAGCAGATGTAGTGAAAAGAAGGGCCATCTCTACCCGCAACATTTATAGCAGCATTGGCCACGGTCGCCACACTGTGGAAATAAGAACCAAGATGCCTTTTTTTTTTTTCCAAGATGCTTTTTAACAGATGAATGGATAAGAAAGAAGTGGTCCATATACACTATGGAGTATTATGCCTCCATGATAAAGGACGGATACCCAATTTTTTAGGAACATGGACAGGCCTGGAAGAGATTATGCTGAGTGAAATATGTCAAGCAGAAATAGTCAATTATCATATGGTTTCACTTATTTGTGCAGCATAACAAATAGCATGGATGACATGGGGAGATACAGAGGAGAAGGGAGTTGGGGGAAATTGGAAGGGGAGGTGAACCATGAGAGACTATGGACTCTAAAAAACAATCTGTGGGTTTTGAAGGGGCAGGGGGTGGGAGGTTGGAGGATCCAAGTGGTGGGTATTGGAGAGGGCAAGGATTGCATGGAGCACTGCGTGTGGTGAAAAAATAATGAATACTGTTACACCAAAAATAAATAAAAAATAAATTAAAGAAAAACGGATGATAGATGACAGGCTGGCTTTCTCAACAGAACAAAAAATTAAAAGAAAATTAATCTGCCCCTTTCTAAACCAGATGAAGACAATGAGAAAAAAGAAAAGAATTATATTTTTACTATCTTCAATTACAAAAATGGCATGGAAATTGTTTCCTTAAATGTCGTTATCTTAATTGGGTCTTTATCCTTGTAAATTAGAGTATATCTGCCTCCTCCATTTCTGGAATCGATGAGAAGAAATAACATTGCCTTCACTACATGTCTAGAATAGTGGCCCAGGAAAATGATTTGGACCTGCCTTATGTGTGTTGGCAGGTGTTTGATTACTGCTTCAAACCCTTCGTCACTATTAGAGAGCTGAGATTTTGTAGGTTTCCTGACCTTATCTTGGGAGTTGTCTTGGAATTTATTCTTTTCTCTCAGTACTTGGATGTGGCATAATTGTGCAACAGGTTTTTAGGCTTTTTTTTCCCTTTCTATATGTTTTCATGTGGTCTAATACATTCAGCTGTGTAGTTGTCTTCCGGATTTATCCAGGTAAGGGCTCCAGTTTCTTAATGTTTTCAAAAATGACGTGTGAGATCTCCTTATTTTTTTCCTATTTGCTTGTATTTCTTTTATTTTGATAATCATAAATATTATTTAATTTTTTCTGTTAACTTTGAAGTTTGTTTCTTCATTTTATAGTTCCTTATGGCGTCCAGATTGGTTGCATTTTTTCAGTGCTTTTGATTTTTGGAAACACACGCATTTAAACCTATATTGTTTCCCCATAAAATGTTTGGCATCATCCCGTAAGTTTCTTTATTTTCCATTTTTCTTAGCACTTTTGAATTTTCCTTTTTGATTTTCATTCTTTGAATCATTGCTAGCTCACTAGTGTGTTCTGTTTTCCACATATTAGTGTCTGGCTGTGTTTCCCCTTTGTAAGTGATTTCTTTCCGTTTTCCTATCTTTGTGGTCATAAGTATACAAGATAGGATTTGAATTCACTACCATTAATTATGACTTGTTTTGGGCTCCAACAACAATCTGTGATAGACAATGTTAGGTCTCCCCTTGGGAATAACTTATCTTATGGTTCTCAGAGACACAATATTACACATGTATCCCCAAAGCTCAGATGGTCTAGAGAGCCCAAGATGATGTATGTTTTTCCTTACCACATTTTCATCTGGATGATCTGTCCTGTGCTGAAAGTGAATATCGTCATCCCCAAAAATATTGGATTGAGGTCCCCATCTCCCTTCCTTTCTGTTCATATGCTTCCAACATTTAGATACACCCATGTAGGTGGTGTATGTATTGGCAATTCTTCCAAGTTTCTGATGTCTTGATGCTCCATTAAGACAAAACACTTTCCAGGAATCCTTTGACTCTCAAAGGCATAAAGGCTCTCTATCTGCCATAGGAACAATCACTTTTGCTATTTCTCCTTGCCAATTGCATAAACTATGTATTCCAAATTCCTTCACATTTAAACTATGTGTATCTTTATAGTAGAAGGAAATCTCCTATGGACAACAAAAGGTCGAGCTTGTTTAGTTTTTGTTGTTTTCTTGTAGACCGTTTGTGCCATTTTTTAAAAGTTTTTATTTATTTATTTGACAGACAGAAATCACAAGTAGGCCGAGTAGCAGGCAGAGAGATAAGAAGGAAAGGTGGCCCCCTGCTGAGCAGCGAGCCAGATATGGTACTCTATCCCTGGACCCTGAAATCATGTCCTGAAATGTAGGCAGCAGCTTAACCCACTGAGCCACACAGGCGCATTCTGCCAATTTTCTTTTTTCTTTTTTTATTTCATCCAATCAAAAATCTGCAGTGACGATTGAATTTGGTCCTGAATACTTCAACTAATTATTGATAGGTAAGAAGGTAACATTCTCATTTTGGTTGGTTTCTGACTTAGATTGTCTGTGCCTTTCCACTATACGGTATTTTCTTTGAGGTTTGGTTTTTTAGTGCATTTCTTCAATTCCTCCCCAAATTTTGTGTGTTCTGTGTGTGTGTGTGTGTGTGTGTGTGTGTGTGTTGTCTTTGATTGTTTCACATAACACTTATAATTAAATTTCAAGTGATAGGGAGTCAGTATTTTAAAAATAGCAATGCATTTTGAAAACTCACTTTTCAAAACTTTCAGCCACATTTCCTACAAGGAATATCACCTTTAGTCCTCTTTGATAAACACGTATTCTCAAAAATGTTCTTCAAACAAACACCAAATATTTTGTGCCTGGTTAGAGTCGTATTGTTTGTCCCTTTTTTCCTTGCTTTTTCATATGTCTTTTGACTGTTATGAGACAGTGAAATCGTCTCTTATTTATCTTTCTGAGACTGATAGTTATGACGTAGCCCATGCTCTCCATAGCTCTGCCATATGAGGTAAGTGGAAGAATTCATTCTTGCTTATGCCTCAGTAAGGATTTGCAGTGACTTGGAGGACAGTTAGATGGTAGTACTGTCTGAGAACCCCTGGCTTGTCTTCAGCCAAGAACACAACTGGAAGATTACCACTTTAACTGCAACTTGATGGAAATTGACCTGAAGCCTACAAAGTAAACTCCAAGCAAAAGAGAAAAAATGTCACAGAGACTATAGGAGAAGATTGGAGACATGGTTCAGGGGAGAAGTGGGCATTGGTTCATTAGAGGGCAGTTAGCTAATGCAAAAGACAAAGTCACAGGAGAGTGCAGCACACTGGGAATTCAGAAGGAACATGTTTCCAAATGCCATTGTCTTTGATGAGAAAAGGGTCTGAATGGCACGACTTCTTGCCAACAAATGGTCTTGAGGCCTGGAGATTTCTGATCTGCAGGCTTGGTACACATCAAATCGAGAGAACACAGGGTTTCTCCTGTAGAGGACACCATCAAGCAACCAGGTACAGACAGCCTGGAAACCATGATCAGAGACAATACCAGGAGACACAGTGGGAATATAGTGGGTTGTGGCACTTCATCCGTGAGAGGCAGTGTTCGTGGAGATTACTCAATGGGGGCACAAGAAATTTTGTGATCTCGCACCAGCAGCATAAAGACTGAGCTACTGGCCAAAGACAAGATGGTGAGGACATTAGCTGCCTAACCTGCAAACATGAAATCACAATCGTGGAACATTTGGGGGATTGCCTTCCTCAGTCCAAGTTGCTTAGTCCCAGGAGAACAGACTCTCCCATACAGGAGTAGAAGAAAGCCTTGACCACATGCTCTTTTAAGAACACAGCATTCTTAAAGCCGGAATTCTGTTGAGTTGGCGGAATGTCTCCTTTAACAGGCACACCAGAGCCTACCAAGATAAACCTCAGCATATTCACCCCAGACCACAAAAACACCAAATTGCAGGCAAGGAGAACCTCTGCAGATGACTAGTCTCAAGGACAGGGGACACCACAACACAAAAGCAGAGGACATGTGTGCCACAAACACACACACACACACACACCTGAGACTCCCACAAGTGCTAGCCCTTGGGCATTCCATGATTCCTTCTTCCGGAGACCCTAGAGGTACTCATGCCATCACTGTTGAAGACCCCAGGCATGTCTTTCATAGTTGTGGGTGTTACCTTTGAGCTTTCCTTGGGTGGCACTTTTCCTGGTCAGAAGCGCTCTAATTGGGTGGGAAGACCAACCCATGTGCAGGGCAGGATTTCTTACCCTGAGGCTCTGTTTGAGGCATGTTTATTTCTTGGTCTTTCGAGGGTAGGATGGAATGGTGGATTCTTGATTTTCTCTGGAGTCTAGAGGGCTAGTGCTAACAGTCACGACCAAAGACTATGAATTTGGCCACAACGAAGGTGACACTAACTCATGTCACATTCTCTTGGTGAGAGACCCAGGCCACTCCAGCGGTTTGGGAGAGCTTGGGAACCTCTTGGTCCACCCATGACTGATCCAGCCAAGTGTAGTTATCAGTCGTGGGTTGATGAGGAGCGGTTGCTATGACCTCAAAACTATTTGCATCACAGAAGCTGGCTTCACGTAAGTAGAAGTCCCTCTCTCATGACCTTTGAGTCTTATGGCTTTAGGTAGGAAGCCCTGGGAAGGACAGAGAAAAATCCCTCTAGCCTGATTAAGAACTCAGGTTGTCTTGTGTTTTAATGTCCCTCATTTCCTTTCTAGACAAAGAGAACAGAAAATGCCATTTGATATACCATCCTCTAGGCCAGCATTTATCCAAAGATGGCAAGGTTTTCCTATTTCCACTGCAACTTCCAGAGATCTCAACAAACAGTGAGGATTTTTGGGTATCAAGAGTTCTCTATGGGGTTTGACATCCTTTGGGAGAGTCCTTTCTCAGCATCTTGTCCCTATTGGACAGTGATGATTAATGGTGATAAATGGACAGTAAGTTCCTTTACAAAGAAAAATGTTAGGGCATGAATGTACTGTACTGTCTGTGTCCTCAATACCTAGTGTTCTGAAACACGAGTCATAAGGGATTAGGGCTCTGTCTTCCTGGTTTTCCCTTAAACCCCGTTGCAAAGTCTTCAGGAGAGTAACTTTGTGCCTCAGAGCTAACTCTTAAGGAAGAGCCATAGACTGCACCCCTTGTCATTTTAGTTTACTCTACCTGCTGTGGTAATGGGTATAGCTGTGTTGACCAAGTCTTTAAATCAGAAAAAAAAAAAAAAGAATGGCCTGTATCGATGGTCTGCAATGTCCACTCTAGTAGAACTGTGGATTGAGCCACAGTACCCTTGCAAAGACTAGTGGATAAAGAAGGTGTGGTCCATCTTGGCAACAGAGTATTCCTCAGGCATCAGGGAGGATGAACCCCTGCTACTTGCACTGACATAAAGGCCACAGGACTGGGTGATGCAAAGTGAAAAAGGGAAGCAGGCAAAGGGAAATATCATATGTCTTACTTCGTATGTGCCCCAGGAGGAATACAATGGCACTTAGTAAAGAAAGGGAAAACTGAAAGAGAAGAAGTCAGAGAAGGAGACAAACCATGACTGACTCAGGATTCTTAGAACCAAGCTGAGGGTATCAAAAAAGAGATACATGCAGTGAATGAGGGAACTGGTTCATGGGTGTTCAGGAGTTGTTGTAGCACTAGGTCGTATATGGAAATAATGCATCCATGAATACTCTGTCAAAAATTGATGATGGAAGAGACACTGGCTTTCACAGCATAACAAAAAAATTAGGAGAAAAACAATCAGGCCTTTTCAAAACAAGATCAAGACACAGAGAGAAAAGAAAAGAACTATATTTTTTATTATCTTTACTTATTAAAGTGCCTTAGAGTTTGTGTCCTATAATGACATTATCTGAATTGGGTCCTTAAATTTCGAAATTATAGTATCCCTACCTCCTGCATTTCTGGAATTGATGAGAAGAAACAACATTGCCTTCATTAAATGTGTAGAAGAGGTGACAAGGACACTGATGTGGTTCTGGAATTTTGTGTTTTGGCATGAATTTGATTACTGCTTCAACCGCTAGAGAGCACAAATTTTGTCGGTTTCCTGACCTAATCTTTGGGAATTGATATGTGTCTTGTAATTTATCCTTATATCTCAGTTCTTGGATTTGCTGGTATAATAGTTTAGAGGTTTCTTTAGATTATTTTTGTTTCTCCATTCTATCAGTTGTCATGTGGTCTCATATTTTCAACTGTGTGCTTGTCTCCATATTTTATGCAGGTAATGGCTCCTCCAGTTTGTTAATGTTTTCAATACTGACCTGTGAGTTCACCTGATTATTTCCTATGTGGTTGTTTGTATTTCTTTTATTTTGATGACAATATGTATTATATCTTTTTTTTTTTAATTGGATAAGTGTGGAGTTTGTTTCTTCTTTTCCTAGTTCTTTATGGTATCCAGACTCTTTGCTTTTTTTCGGTGTTTTTAATTTTTGAAAATACATGCATTTAAACATATATTCCTCCTCGTAGTATGTTTTGGCATCACCCCATAAGTTTCTTGACTTTCCTTTTTTTCTTCATGGCACTTTCTGATTTTCCTTTTAATTTTCTTTCTTTGATTCATTACTATTTTGCGAGTGTGTTTGCTTTCCAGCTATTAGTGTCTGGCTGTGTTTCTATTTGAAAATGATTTCTTTCCATTTTCATACCTTCGTGGCCATAAGTATACAAGATAAGATTTGAATTCTCTTCCATTAATTACGGCTTGATTTGGACACCAGCACACGATCTGTGATAGACAAAAATACGTCTGCCCTTGGGAAGAACTTGTCTTATGATTTTCAGTGACATAATCTTATGCATGTTTCCCCAAAGCTCAGATGTTCTAGAGAGCCCATGAGGACGTCTGTTATTTCTTACCACCTTTCCATCCGGATGATCTGTCCTGTGCTGAATGTGGGTATCGTAGTCCCCAACAAAATTAAATTGGGTTCCCCGTCTCCCTACCTTTCTGATAATACGCTTCCAATATTTAGATACACCCATATTGGTGGTGTATATATTGGCAATTTTTCCAAGTTTCTGATGTTTTGATGTTCCATCAAGACTAAACACCTTTCGGTAATCTTTTGTCTCTCGAAGGCAGAAAATCTCTCTATCTGCCATAGGCACAATCACATTGGCTCTCTTCTCCTTGCTAATTGCATAACCAATGTCTTCCAGATTTGTTCACTTTCAAGCGAAGTATATCTTTAGAGTTGAAGGAAATCTCCTATGGCCAACAGAAGGTCGAGCTTGTAAAGTTTTTGTTGTTTTCTTGTGGACCTTTTTTGCCCTTTATTTCCTTTTCTTAAAAATTTTCATCCAGTACAACAATCTGTTTGTAGTGACAGAAGAATTTAGTCCTGAATACCTAAACTAATCATTGATAGTTAAGAACTTAACTTTCTCATTTGGTATGTTTCTGACTTGAATTCTCTGTGCCTTTCCCCTTTATGATATTTTCTTCGTGTTTTTTGACCCTTAGTGTGATTCCTCACATAATCCCCATATTCTGTGTGTTTTATCTGTGTGTTTGTATGTGTGTGTGTGTGTGTGTGTGTGTTGTCTGATTAGGTTTCACATAACACTAATAATTAAATTTCGAGAGATAGGAAGTCAGGCTTTTATGTAGAGCAGTTCAATTTGACATGCCTTAAGAACTCACATTCCTTCAGTTTCAGCCAAATTTTCTACAAAGTATGTCATCTCTTGTCCTTTTTGATAATCTTGTATTCTCACAAATCTGCCTTTAAACAAACACCAAATTTTTGGTGCCTGGTTAGAATCGTATTATTTGTCCCTTTTTCCCTTACATTTTCACATGTTTCTTGTTAAATGGAAGAGTGAAATCGTATGCTATTTGTCTTTCTGAGACTGATAGATGTGACGTAGCCCATTTCTCTGCACAACACTGTCACAGGAGGCAAGTGGCAAGAATTCATTCTTGCTAATGCCTCACTAAGAATCTGTCGTGCCTTTGAAAGACAGTGAGATGGTAGTAGTATCTGAAAACTTCAGGTTTGTCCTCAGCCATGAACACAACTGGAAGATTACAACATCGACTGCAATTTGGCAGAAATTGACCTGAAGCCTACGAAGTAAACTACACAGTGAAAGAGAAAAGAAGACACAGAGACTATAGGAGAAGATTGGAGACATTCCTTGGGGAAAAGTAGGTGGTTGGTGCTGCAGAAGTCAGGGAGCCAATGCAAAAGACCAAGGCACAGGAAAGCGGAGCACACTGGGAACCAACAAGGACCCAACCCATAGGCTGTGACCAGCAGAGTGTCTGAATGGCATGAGTTCTTGCGAACAAATAGTCTTGAGGCCTGGAGATTTAAGATCAGTAGACTTGGCAGACATAAAATCGAGAGAACACTGTGTTTCATTTGCAGAGGACAACAGCAAGCAACCAGGTTCAGACAGCTTGAATATCATGATCAGAAACAATAGAAGGAGACACAGTGGGAATTTGGTGGTTTCTGGCAGTGCATCCGTGAGAGGCTGTGTTTGTGATGTTTTGATGGGAGCACAATAAATTTTGTGCTCTCGCACCAGCAGCATAAAGACTGAGCTACAGGCCAAAGACGGGATGGTGAGGACATTAATGCCTAACGTGCCAACATGAAATCCCAACCATTGAACACAGGGTCGACTGCATTTCTCTGTGAAGTAGCTTAGTCCCAGGAGAACAGACTCTCCCATATGGGACTAGAAGAAAGCCCTGCCCAAATGCTCTCTCCTGACCACAACCATTCTTCATGCTTTTGTTCTTTTGAGTTGTTTAAACATCTCCTTTCACAGGCACACCAGATGCCACAAGGCTAAACCAGAGCATATTCAGCCCAGAACCCAAATACACCAACAGCAGGCAAGGAGAGCCTGTGCAGATGACTTGCCTCAAGGATGGGGATAGCAACAACACAACAACAGAGGGAATGCATGCCACACACACACCCGAGACTCCCACAAGGGCCACCACTTGGACTCTCCATGATCTCTTCCTCCTAACGATATTACCCTCAGTGTAGAAAACAGAATGCGCTTTCTAAATACAGAGAGGAATACAGAGACCTAGATACAATGCAAAGATGGAATAACCAATTGATGCTGAGGAAAAAGAACAAGAAATGATCATGGATAGGCAATCGTAGTGAAACTCTACATATTACACACCCAATGGAGAATTGAAAGCAGTGGCCAGGATACTCCCTGTATACATGAAAACATAAAAGATATCAGAGAATCTCGAACCACAGAGATAAAACAGATAAAAATAAAATGAAATAAGATAAGATTATAAATAAAATAAAATAGTTTCTGATGAAAAGTGGGTAGCATACTAGATACAAAATCCAGGAAGCTGGCAGAAGCAGATGATCAAATTAGTGACCTGGGGCAAAAAGACTCGAAAATAAGGAAGCAAATCCAAAGAGAGTAGGAAGAATGTTGGAACATGACAATGAGCTTATGGAACTCATCGACTCCAAGGAATGGGTATACTTGGAAAACGAGAAGTAAAGAAAAAATAGGGATAAGCATTTATTTGCAAAATCAGAGCTGAAAAAGTCTCTCATCTGGGAGCAAAAACAGATATTTAGATTCAGAGGCACAGATAACTCCCATCACCATCCACAGAAGCACAGCACCACAAGACATAGTGTCATTTCCCCTGAAAAAAATCTATCAAAGAAGGAATTCTCTTTACCCAAATATGTGTGGGAGAGTAGCCTATAGCCAAAACACTGATTTCAAGAGGACAAGCTATAGCCGCTCTTGAAGCAGGTCTGATAGAGCAAGCAACACCAGCCCAAGCCAAAATCCATATACCCTGCATTTCGAACAATGACAGAGCAGTGGTTCTTGTCAAGGACTAGGAGGTATTAAGAAGACAAAGATTGGGTCATGGGGTATGTCCATCAGTTCAGAAGTGGCCTTCATCTCAACTCAGGATCCCAGGGTCATGACATTGACTCTGGTCTCAGGTTTCCTGCTCAGTGGCAAGTCTGCTTCTCCTGCCCCAAATCCATCCCCTGATTGTGATCTCTCTGTATCTCTGTCAAATACGTGCATGTGCATCGTTTGACAAAAAAACAGAAACAAAACCAGTGTACAGGATTCCATGGTGTCAGAGCATGTTTTATTTAACTTGGATCTAGGCCCCTGTGGTATACAGCCAAGTACAGAGCACCTCCCACCATCCCGCTATGCCAGAACTTTCATCGGAGGTCAATTGTTCATTATCCTCTTCTTTGTCTTCCTGTATTTCCTCACCAACCTGTAGCATCCACTGTCTGTTGCGCTGTAATGGCCCCTGGTTCAGATATTGTTATCCTCTCCTGGCTCCCTAAGAACATGCCCATCTTATGCAAGAGGCACTGTTTGGTTATCACATGAAATCATTTTGGGGATGGTAATGTGATGTTTAAAGCAGGCTTGTGCTGTTACTTCTCCTTTCAGTTTCCCAGAGGGCATCTGCAGAACCCTGAGGGAATGCTCACAGTTCTTCAGCATTCGAATCCTCTTTCTTTCGTCATGTTGGAGATACAAGTTGTCATCCTTAAAAGGGCATGTATTCTTTCAGATGGTTTCACTTGTTCTATGGGTCTCTTCCAAAATGCTCCATGCTTGCTTCTGTGGACTCCAAGTTCATGAGTCTGTCCTGGACCAAATGTGTAGAGTGTAGAGTCTGCCTATGTTGTTTGGTCAGTTTTGAAGTTTGGGAGGCCGTTTTTGCATGATTTCCAAAGCTGCAAGAGGTACTAGTGTCTCGCTGTAGAAGACTCTAGACATGTCTTTGGCATGGTTGTGGGTGTTCCTTTAAGCTTTCCTTGGGTGACCCTTTTCCTGGTCAGAAGAGACCTGATTGGGTTGGAGGACCCTAGCCACGTGCAGGGCGTGGATTTCCTCTCCTGAGGCTTTGTTTGACGCCTTATTGTTTTTTGGTCTTTCGTGGCTAAGATGGAATGGTGGATTCTTGCCTTTCTCGGGAGTAAAGAGGGATTGTGCTGACAGTCACAACAAAAGACTACAATTTGGCCATGGAAAAGGTGACACTTACTCACTTTACACACTGCCATGGTGAGAGACCCAGGCACCTCCAACACTTTTGGAGGTCTTGGGATCCTCTTAGCCCACCCATGACTATCCCAGCCAAGTGTAGTGTGTAGTGATGAGGCGTGGGTTGATAAGGAGTGGTTGCTTTGACCTCAAATCTTCGTGACATCACAGAAGCTGGATACACTGAAGCAGCAGTCCCACTCTCAGGAACTTTCAGCCCTATGGCTTAAGGTAGGAAGCTCCAAGATGGACAGAAAAAGGGCCCTCTGAGCCTGGTCAAGAACTCAGGTTGTCTTGTGTGTTAATGTCCCACTTCGCCTTTCTAGACAAAGGGAAAAGAAAATAACATTTGGTGTACCATCCTTTAGGCCAACTTTCCTCTGGAGACGGCAAGGTTTTCATATTTCCACTGGAATTTCTAGAGATATCAAGAAACAGTGAGGCTTCTTGAGTATCAACTGCTATCTGTGGGGTTTGTCATCCTGTGGGTGAGAGAGTCCCTCTCAACGTATTTTCCTTATGGGTCAGAGATGACTAAGGAATGGGAAGGAAAAATGTTAGGGCATGGATGTATTGTGCTTTTTGTGTCCTCATGTCCTAGTGTTTGAAACATGTATCATGAGGGGTTAGGGCTCTGTCTATCTGGCTTTACCTTAAACACCTTTGCAAAGGCTTCAAGGAGAGTAACATTCTGCATGAGAACCAAGTCTTAAGGAGAAGCCCTGGACAGGAATCCTTGTCAACTAGTTAACTCTACCTTCTGTGGTAATGGGTATAGCCATGTTAACCACATCTCTTTAATCAGAGGAAAAGGAACAGCCTATATCGATGGCCTGTGTGTTTCAATCAAGCATAAATGTGCATTGAGCTTCCATGTTCTTGCAAAGACTAGTAGATAAAAAAAGCAGTGGTCCTATTGGTCACACAGTATTCCACAGCCATCAGGGACGATGAACCCCTGGTACTTGCATTGTCATGAAGGACACCGGACTGAGTGATGCAAAGTGAAAAAGGCAAGAGACAAATAAAAAATATCATATGGCTTCTCTCGTATGTGCCCCAGGAGGAATGCCATGACCCTTAGTAAAGGCAAGGAAAACTGAAAGGGAAGAAGTCAGAGAAGGAGTCAAACTGGGTGTGACTCAGGACTCTGAGAACAAAGCTGAGGGTTACAGAAAATATAGAAATGCAGGGAATGAGGGAAGAGGATAATTGGTATTGAGGATTCGTGGCAGGTATTAGAATGAGCACTAGATGTTATATGGAGCCAAAGCATCCTTGAATACTCTGTCAAAAATGGATGATGGACAGGGCTAGATGGCGGGGAAGTAGGAGGAGGCGCCTTTTCAACCTGTACCCTAAAGCAATTGATTACCTACCAAAGAACTTCGATCACCCATGAAATCAGCCCAAGATTAGAATTATACACATCTAGATCTCTACAGGGGCAGAAGTCACCAGTGGGCAGGTAAAGTGGTATGAGAAGTGCTGACTGATATTGGAAGATGGTGGGGAGCCTCCAGAGGTGACCGGTTGGAAAGTAATACCCCAATCCGTGAGTGCCCTGCGTCTGGAGACCAGCATTAACTTAGAGACTGGTTGAAAGCACTCCAAAAGAGCAAAGGATTGTGGGGAGGGGGTGTTGTGGGAATCGGGGCAGCTAGGAACAGGGGCTTAAGTCCCCAGTCCCAGGGCACTGAGCCAGTGTGGGTGGAGAAACCAGGCCTTGTTCCCTGAGCCGCCAGCATGCCAAGACTGCATGGGGTCTGGATCCTGTGAAGGAATGGGAGTCATGCCAGATGGCAGAATGCACGAGCCCTGCTAAAGAGCTTGAGATGCGAACCCCTCAACCTCCCCTGAGAGATGTATTAAGGCTCAGCTAGCGCTCTTTGAACTGTGCCATTGTTTCAGAGACTAAGACATACGCCACAATCTCTCCCCTATGAGAGGTGCACCAAGGCTCAGCCTGTGCCCTCTTTGCAGAGCCTGAGACGGGAGCACGACCCACATTCTTCTCTGAAAGAGGAGACTTCCATCTAAGAGTGCACCCCTGGTGCTGTTAGACCCAGAAAGAACAGGCACTCCAAGCCCAGGCCATCGGGAAAATCTCAGTGTCGATCGCTGCTTGGCACATCTCTGGCGGTCTGAACCTGCCCAGACAGCTGTCGCTGCCATGGTTTTGGGTACAAGTGAAAGATTCTGCACTACCAGGGACCACGACTTGGAACTTGCTTTGCCGGGTGGCCAAGGGGAAATTTATATGGGCTCTGCAGCCACACTGAGGCCTCTCTCTGAGAGGGAGGTCTGGGTGCAATTTGCTTTCCTCTAAACTGACAAAAACCATCAAATGTGGTCAATACAAATGGAAAAATAATAGCGAAAAACATAAAACCACTAGAGAACAAAATCCAGAAAAAAACGATTTCCTCAGAGCCCACTCCATTGAGGGGGACTTGAGGAATTAACTCAGGGAGCATCATTGACTGAAACCAAACCAGTAAAGAAAAAAAAAAAGTCTACAAAAGAATAACCACCACTATTTCATAGGACAACTTTTATTTTTAATTTATTCTGGCTCATTTTTTAATATAGATAATTTTTAACCTAGTTACCATCACAGTGAGCTGTCCAGTACATCAAATTCATTAATAATCTTCTAACCTAAACTACATACACCTCTGTTTTCCTTTTGCATTTCTATTTTTTGAATTTCATGTTTTTATTTTAGTTTAGTTTAGTCTTGTTTATTCTTTTCTTATTTTTATTTTCTAATATTCATATAGAGGTAAATTTCAAAGTAATACCGTTTCCCCAATCAATATTATCCCTATAGCTAAACCAATTTTTAATCCACTTTATCTTAGGAAAGATGAATCCTTTAACAAAGATGTCAAGATACATCCAGGAAGAATCAGAACTACCTTCCTCACCCATACTGAGAATTTATAACCACTCTCCCATCTTTTCCTTCTGCCATTGTTTCTGTGTTTTTGTTTTTGTCTTCATAGTATATAAATCTTACACTTTGGGTTCTTTTCAAAGAGATTCTTCGTTTATTTGCATATTTTTTCTCTTATTATATACTTTTATCAGTCTTTTTGTTTGTCTGTTTTGTTTGTATACCTCATAAATCTTACCATGGGGACCATTTGGGCTGAACCTACTCTTTCAACTTCCTTTTCTTTCCGCTCTCTCCCTCTCTCTCTCTTCTTTTTTTCTTTTTCTTTTCTTTTTTCTCTCACTTGGGTGGGGAATCCTAATAGCTCATAAATGTTCCAGGGTGCACCTTGACTGCACCACAATCGATACATCCAGCTATATCTGTTCAGTCATCTCTCACCAAATGACTAGGAAAAGGAAGGCCCAACAGAAGAAAAATACAGATGATGGACTTTCTGCAACAGAGCTAACAGCTATTAACATAGACAATATATCAGAAAGAGAATTCAGGAGAACAATTATCCAGGCAATAGCTAGGTTGGAGAAATCCATGGATGACAAAATGGAATTTATAAGGACCGAGCTGAAAGCAACCAGACAGGATGTTCACAATGTTAGGGAGGTGCTAAAACCTACCAGGGATGAGGTTCACAAGCTACCACTGAGATCCAATTTAATATAAATACTCTCAAAGCTAGGGTAACTGAGACAGAAGATAAAATTAGTAATCCAGAGGACAAACAGATAGAGAGGAAGGATCAAGAGGATGCTTGGAACAAACAGCTTAGAAACCACGAAAAAAGAATCACGAAATAAATGATGCTATGAAACCTTACAACGTCAGAGTGATTGGAATCCCTGAAAGCGAGGAGAAAAAATAGAAGTCTAGAAGATATAGTGGAGCAAGTTCTTCATTAAAATTTTCCCAGTCTCGAGAATGGAACCAGTATTCAGGTACTAGAGATCGATCGGTCTCCAACCAAGATTATAGATTCAAATCAAAACAAAACAAAACAAAACAAAACCACCAAGGCACCTGATAGTCAAACTGAGGAATCATAATTGTAGGTATAATCTCTTGAAAGCCACTAGTACATAGAGGCTTCTTACTTACAGAGCAAGCCCATCAGAATAAAATCAGACCTGTTCACAGAGACCTCTCAAGCCAGAAAGGGCTGGTAAGATATATTCAGGGCACTTAATGAGAAGAACTTGCAGTCAACAATAATTTATCCAGCAAGAATGACATTCAAAATTGGCGGAGAGATAAAGAGTTTCCATGACTGGCAAGGCATAAAAGACTGTTCCACCACCAAGGCAGCACTGCATGAAATATTAAGGGGGATTCTATAAAAGAGGAAAATCCTAAGAGAGCATTGAAGAGAAATATAGAGACAATCTACAGAAAGTGAGCCCTCAAAGATCACACGATGTCACTAAAAATGTATCTATCAATAATCACTCTCAATGTGAATAGTCTAAATGCACCTATAAAATAGCACAGGGTTGCAGATTGGATAAAACAACAGAGCCCATCCATATGTTGTCTACAAGAGACCCATTTTAAACCTAAAGATACACCCAGACTCAAAGTGAAGGGATGGAGAAGAATCATTCATGTCAAAGGGCCTCAAAAGAAGGCCGTGGTAGCAATTCTCATATTACATAAATTAGATTTCAAATTAAAGACTGTAGTCAGAGATACTGCTACATTTTTAAAGTGACTATCCACCAAGATGTTCTAACAATTGTAAATATGTATGCCTTCAATATGGGAGCAGCCAATTACATAAGAAAACTGTTAATCAAGATAAAGAGGCATACTGATATGGATATACTAATAGTAGGAGATCTTAACACGCCTCTCTCAGAAATAGATCATCCAAGCAGAAAATCAAAAAGGAAACAGGAGCATTGAATGACACATTGGACTAGATGGTCCTCATAGATATATACAGAACATCCCACCCTAACAACAGAATACTCATTCTTCTCAAATGCACATAGAACCTCCTCCAGAATAACCACATACTGGGTCACAAATCAGGACTAAACTGATATCAAAATAGTGATATTTTTCCCTGCATATTCTCATATCACAAAGCTTTGAAAATGGATCTCAATCACAAGGAAAAATCACAAGGTACGCAACCACCTGAATGCTAAAGAATGCTTAAGAATGCTTGGATCAACAAGAAGATCAAAGTAGAAGTGAAACAATTTATGGAAACCAATGAGAATGAATACACTTCATTACAAAACCTATGGGATACAGCCAAGGCAGTCCTAAGGGGGAAATACACAGCCATCCAAGCCTTCCTCAAAAAATATTGTAAATACAGAATACAGCAGCAGTCTCGACACCTTGAAGAACTGGATAATCAACAACAAACCAAACCAACTCCACACAGAAGAAGGGAAATAATCAAGATTAAATCTGAGATCCATGAGTTAGAAATGACAGATACAGGAGAATGTATCAATAAAACTAGATGTTATTTTGAAAGAACTAAAAAGATCGATAACCATTGGCCACACTAATTGAAAAGAAAAGAGAGAAAGCCCAAATTAATAAAATCATAAATGAAAAGGGAGAGATCACACCGAAAACCAAGGCAGTAGAATCAAGGATCTTGATTGACTTATTTCGTTAACCATAATACGCTCTAGTTTCATCCATGTTGTCGCAAATGGCAAGATTTCATTTCTTTTGCTGGCTGCATAGTATTCCATTGTGTATATATACCACATCTTCTTGATCCACTCATCCATTGATGGACATCTAGGTTCTTTCCATAATTTGGCTATTGTGGACATTGCTGCTATAAACATTCGGGTGCACGTGCCTCTTTGGATCACTACGTTTGTATCTTTAGGGTTAATACCCAATAGTGCAATTGCTGTGTCATAGGGCAGTTCTATTTTCAACATTTTGAGGAACCTCCATACTGTTTTCCAGAGTGGCTGCACCAGCTTGCATTCCCACCAACAGTGTAGGAGGGTTCCCCTTTCTCTGCATCCTCGCCAGCATCTGTCATTTCCTGTCTTGTTGATTTAGGACCTCAATGTGTGAAAGGAATCCATCAAAATCCTTGCGGAGAACACAGGCAGCAACCTCTTCGACCTCAGCCACAGCAACATCTTCCTAGGAACAACGCCAAATGCAAGGGAAGCAAGGGCAAAAATGAACTATTGGGATTTCATCAAGATCAAAAGCTTTTGCACAGCAAAGGAAACAGTTAACAAAATCAAAGACAACTGACAGAATGGGAGAACATATTTGCAAACGACATATCAGATAAAGGACTAGTGTCCAGAATCTATAAAGAACTTAGCAAACTCAACACCCAAAGAACAAATAATCCAATCAAGAAATGTGCAGAGGACATGAACAGACATTTCTCAAGGAAGACATCCAGATGGCCAACAGACACATGAAAAAGTGCTCCATATCACTCGGCATCAGGGAAATACAAATCAAAACCACAATGAGATATCACCTCACAACACTCAGAATGGCTAACTTCCTTAAGCTTTTTGTAACGATCCATCATTCTTCCTGCTCTCTTTGGATTTGATTCCTTATTTTCAAGTCTTTTTACTCCGGGTCACTAACTTGATCCTCTGCTTCTGCCAGCTTCCTGGATATTGCTCCAAGTCTGCTACCAATCTTTTCATCGGGAATTTTACTTTATTTTATTTTATTTTATTTTTTAATCAGTTTTATCTCTGTGGTTCTTGACTCTCCCTGATACCTTCTGTGTTTTCTGATGTACACAGAGTATCCTGGCCGCTGCTTTCAATCCTCCATCAGGCGTGTTATATGTAGAGGTTTCACTCCGATTACTGGCCGTGATCATCTCTTGTTATTTTTCCTCGGCTCAATTTATTCTTTATCTTTGCCTTGGATATAGGACTCTTCTTCTTCTCTATATTCGAAAAGCCCATACTGTTTTCTAGCCAGAGGGTAATTTATTTAGGAAAAAGAGATCATGGAATGCCCAAGGCCTGGCCCGTGAGGGAGTCTCTGGTGTGCGTGTGTGTGTGTGTGTGTGTGTGTGTGTGTGTGTGTGCACCTGTGTGACACATGCCCTCTGTTGTGTTGTGGCTGTCCCCTGGCTTTGAGGCCAGTCATCTGACAAGGCTCTCCTTGTCTGCCATTTATGTGTTTGGGGTCTGGGCTGAATACACTGAAGTTTAGCTTGGTGGGCTCTGGTGTGCCTGTGAAAGGAGATGTTCAACCCACGCAACAGAACAAAGGCCTGCAGAATTCTGTGATCAGGAAAGAACATGTAGGAGGGCTTTCTTCTAGTTCCATAGGGAGAATCTGTTCTCCTGGGACAGAGCAACTTGGACTGAGAAAGTTAGTCCCCCAAGTGTTCCACTGCAGGGATATCGTTTTTCCAGATTAGGCAGCTAATGTGCTCACTGTCCTGTCTTTGGTCAGTAGCTCAGTTTTGATGCTGCTGGTGCAAGAGCCTCAAATTTTTTGGGGTCCGCATAGAGTCATCTCCATGAACACTGCCTCTTACGGATGCACTGCCAGAACCCATGATCATCCCACTGTCTCTCATGGTATTGTCTCTGATCGTAGTTTCCTGGTTGTCTGCACCTGGTTGCTTGTTGGTGTCTTGTCAAGGAGAAACACAGTTTCGATGTCTGACAATCCTGGTGATCTGATATCTCCAGGCCTCAGGACCCTTTGTTGGCAAGAACAATTGCCCTTCAGACCCTATGCTGGTCACAGCCAATGCCATTGGGAAACAGGCTCTATGTGGATTTCCAATGTGCTCTTCTCTCCTGTGCCTTTGTCTTTTGCATTGGCTCAATTCCCTCTGACGCACCAACTGCCCACATCTCCCCTGTGCCATGTCTCCAATCCTCTCCCATATTCTCTCTGACTTCTACTCTCTTTCTCTGTGGAGTTTGCTTTGTATGCTTCAGGTCAATTTCCACCAAGGTGCAGTTATTGTGGTCATCCTCCAGTTGTATTCATGGATGAAGGCAAGCCTGGAGTTCTAAGATACTACTACTTTATCACTGTTCTCCAAAGGTACCACAGATTCTTACCAAGGCATAAGAAAAAATAAATTTTTGCCACTTGCCTCATATTATAAAATGTTCCCAGGATTAACCACCCTGAGGGTTTTCAGGAATACTTTAGCAATATTAGAAGGATCTCTGATATCCAAGTGTGATTGTCCGATAGCATTATTCTGCGATTGTAGCTCAGCCATGTCCAGGCTCAAATTGGTATGATGTCAGATGCCACATAAATGTCTCTAAACATTTTCCCAGGAGTGGTTACCCGCGGTAAAGGGCGTAGCACATATGATGATAACTCCTTGACATATCAATGACATTTGAGTCCAGAGCAAAGATAATTGATTTCCAAAATATTCTACTGCTTTTTTAAGGCCATCTAGTCTACTCAATATCTTTATATCAATGGTCTCCTGATTGGATAAAGCATGAGATATATTTTGAGACAAAGTATTAACATGTTTTGCAGTGTGAAGGCTCTGAGATAAAGACAAAGAAGAGACAGTGGCTGTGGCTGTTATAAGTAATACCTGTTATAAGTAACCCAACAAATCGACGTGTTCACCTAACTGTTTTTCTAATTCCAAAGTGAACTGGTATCCATAGTTAGCATACCAAGGTCCTGTAACTTCTACAGGCAATAAAACACAAGGCAGCTGCATAACTAAAAATAACACTGTAGGCTGATCAGACCTATGTAAACTGAAAGCAAGCAAACAATTAGTCAATATACAGTGAGGACAGCAAAACTTATACATAATAGTTCCATTAACTGTATATCTTGATATTATTCCTGCCCCAACAATCAATAGAATGGTCGAGGGACACAAGCTCTTTGTCAGCTTTCCAATTCCTGGGTAATAAGCAGACAGAGGTGCATCTGTGGTAACAGGTCCCATAGCAGCCACAAGCTTCCAAACCTTTAATACCCTGTGGTGAAGAAAACATGCTATCAGGGATAGCATTAAGATGAACATTAAGAGAATCAATAACAGCAATCTGAGACATTTGGGAGTTAAGACTTTTGCTCTTAGTCCAATCAGTAATAGACATCAGTGATAATGACATGGGGAGTAAGAACCTATGGATGTCTCTACAAACATTCTACCCACGGAGATGAATTGGTGTGCCAGGTACTAGAAGTAGCACAATAAGGATGATCTAAAGGAGTCATTCTGACCACCAGATGAATGGGAAAAGTTCCTGATTGTACTTCCAGCAGGGTCGAGTGTTCTTCCTTAGCTCCTGGTTTAGCTATGGAAGTCTCTGCCTCCTCATCATAATTCATGCTGAAACCATCTAAGTATTTTAAAGTGTGTGAGGACTTAGAAACAGTCAGGCACCCATATACTGGTTGTTGGTTATCTCGGGAAACTGAAAACAAATGGGAGGGCCTGAGGTGAGGCCCGTGAATTAAATAAATGAGCAGCAGTATCAAGTGAGACACTATCACTTATGCCTCTAAAAACCCAGGTAAAATTTGTCTGGATCCATGGAGACGGATTACTCCAAGTAACCGCCTGAAAAGTAGGTGAATCGGGTATGTAGGCCCAATAAGGGCGAGTCTCTGAGGCAGCATTAACAAAGCAATAAATGCTAAGAACAAATTGGTTGGGGTACCAGGTTTATCTGTGGATTTTACTAACGCCACAGCTCGAGAAGAAAGGGCTTTCATGGTGCCCCAAGTAGATATTGCTTGACGTCGAGAACATCATCTCCTGGACTCACTCAGCCGAAGTTTGGCCATCTTCCACTTTATCAGGGAGAAATCGTACCCCTCTTGCCGGGAGCCAGCGTGGCGCTTCCTCATCCTGTGGAAAAATACAAATAAAACCCTGACCCCTCCTAAGGACAGGATCAGGCCCACGCCACATGTGAGTGAGGGGATCCTTCCACTTGGCATATGGAAGTGGTGATAAATCAGGAGTCCAGAAGTGCTCAGCTGCAGTCTTCACCATAGTATCTACATTTAAAGAAATTTAAAACATATAAAGCTAGAGATAAATGAACATGAGGTTTATATTTAAGTTTACCCTGTAAGATTTCCACCTCTTTTAATTTTTTCAGAGCATTTTTTTATGTTTACATTTTTCTTTTCTTTTTTTTTAAATTAATTTTTTATTTTTTATAAACATATATTTTTATCCCCAGGGGTACAGGTCTGTAAATCACCAGGTTTACACACTTCACAGCACTCACCAAAGTACATACCCTCCCCAATGTCCATAATCCCACCCCCTTCTCCCAAATACCCTCCCCCCACCAACCCTCAGTTTGTTTTGTGAGATTAAGAGTCACTTATGGTTTGTCTCCCTCCCAATCCCATCTTGTTTCATTTATTCTTCTCCTACCCACTTAAGCCTCCATGTTGCATCACCACTTCCTCATATCAGGGAGATCATATGATAGTTGTCTTTCTCTGCTTGACTTATTTCGCTAAGCATGATACGCTCTAGTTCCATCCATGTTGTCGCAAATGGCAAGATTTCATTTCTTTTGATGGCTGCATAGTATTCCATTGTGTATATATACCACATCTTCTTGATCCATTCATCTGTTGATGGACATCTAGGTTTGAGACTAGCATGACTTTGGTTCACAATGGCCTGATCTGTAGAATTATATGGAATAGCTGTAGAATGAGCAATGTGGAAAGTAGAACAGGATTGTTAAAAGGCCATAGAAGTGTATGCAGAGCCATTGTCAGTCATAATGATCCAGGTGTGCAAATGCCTGAAAAAAAATGATTCTGCACATCTGTAAAAGCTTCTCCTGAATGTGCAGTAGCAAAAGTATATTCTGAAAAGGTTTCCATAGAAACATACAAATATGATAACTGACCAAAGGTTTTATATAAAGTAATATCCATCTGCCAAAGAGAATTAAGAGTTAGCGTACAAAAAGTTGGACAGGTTTGACATGATTTTACAATTTGTCCAGCTTGTTCTATGACAATCTTAAATTTCCCTTGTAATGCTTGTGCATTTTGGTGAAACATTTTGTGACTTCTCTTTGCTTTTTTTAAGGGAGTAATAATAGCAGCATGAGTTGAAGCATCTGCTAGAGCATTACTTTCGGAAAGTAGACCTGGAAGGGCTGTGTGAGCATGAATATGGAAAATGAAAAGAGATTCAGTTCTGGTTGTCAGTAAATGTTGAATCTGTGAAAATAAGTGAACAAATTTTTTATCATTGCTAAGAATAAACGCAGAGATTCATCGAGAAATTGTTTTAGCCACATATTGACTATCTGTGTATATATTGAAGAGCATATTGGAAGGCTTTTAAATCAGTGTGTTGCACTGAAGAGGTTTTATAATGTAGTTTAGTACTAGTACAACGTAAGATGGAAATAAAAATGATTCCAATGTCTCCAGTTTTATTTGCATCTATAAAAACAGTCCGCGCATGAATAATAGGTGTTGTCTCGACAAGGCTAGGAAAAATGACAGCAGTCAGATTAAGAAACTGTAAAAGTTTATTATTAGGTAAGTTGAATATAATCTGTCCGTGGTATGTGGCCAATGCAACTTGCCATTCACTATCTTTCATTTATAGACTGGATAATTGTTCTTTTGTAATTATTGGCACAATGATAAAGTCAGGTTCTTGTCCCAATAACTGAAACAACCATGTGTGTCCCTTTGTTATCAATTGTACTACCATTTGTAAAGTTGGATTGATAACTTTTTAAAATTTATTTCTTTATTTTCAGCATAACAGTATTCATTTTTTCACCACACCCAGTGCTCCATGCAATCCGTGCCTTCTATAAACCCACCACATGTTACCCCAACCTCCCACCCCCCCATCACTTCAAGACTCTCAGATTGTTTTTCAGAGTCTAGAGTCTCTCATGGTTCACCTCCCCTTCCAATTTTCCCCAACTCCTTTCAACTCTCTAACGCCCCATGTCCTCCATGCTTTGTGTTATGCTCCACAAGTAAGTGAAACCATATGATAATTGACTCTCTCTGCTTGACTTATTTCACTCAGAATATCTCTTCCAGTCCCATACATGCTGCTACAAAAGTTGGGTATTCATCCTTTCTGATGGAGGCATAATACTCCATAGTGTATATGGACCATAACTTTTAAATAATGAATGGCAAGATGAATCCATTCCAAAATTCTTAAAGATTGCCACAAAATAGCAATAGGTAAAATTTGTGGACATAATATATTCAAATATATTGATTGGTTGTGTAAACTTGAGTTAATTGTGCTTGTGAGATAGCCTGTTCTACCAGAGATAGAGCGGTTTTAGCTGCCTCAGTTAGTTGCCATGGTGAACTTGGATGAGAATCATCTTTTAATATCTCACATAGTGGTTTTAATTGTTTAGCAGTAACGGCTAAAGATGGGCGAAGCCAATTAATATCACCTAATAATTTTTGGAAATCATTAAGAGTTGTAAAATGCTGTGTTCTAATTTGGATGTTTTGTGGTCTTATTTTCTTATTATGAATGACATATCCTAGATATTCAAAAGGTTGCTGTCTTTGAATTTTTTATGGTGCTACAACTAGACCATCCAGATCCAAAAACTGTAACAAATATTTTAAAGCCTGTTGCAACGATATCTCAGTTTTTGCTGAAAGCAAAATGTTATCCATGTAATTATACAGTATATTTGATTCTGATATTTTTTCTCTAAAATGGAGTCAGGGCCCGAGAAACATATTGTTGACCCAAAGTAGGACTGTTAGCCATCCCTTGAGGCAAAAAAGTCCTTTGATATCTATCATGATGTTCTAAAAAATTTGTACTTGGCACTGAAAAAGCAAATCTATCAATATACACTGGGGTTAGTGGAATGATAAAAAAGGAGTCTTTCAGATGTATAACTAACATTTAATGATCAAGTGGAATACTAGTTGGAGATGGTAGTCCAGGTTGCAGGGCTCCCATTGTTTGTAGCACAGCACTACTTGCCCTGAGATCTTGTAATAATCTCCATTTGCCAGATTTCTTTTTAATAACAAATATTGGTCTATTCCAAGGACGAGTAGATTTCTGTAGATAACCAAGAGCATATTGTTCATCTATTAACAATTTTGCTGCCTCTAACGTCTCGTTAGATAAGGGCCACTGATCAACCCACACAGGAGTAGAGGCAAAGCACGTGGTCTAGTCAATGGCCTTTATGAAAACCCATGCCATGTCTATCACTTTTTGGTGTTATTGATAGAGGTTCAATAGGGCCTTGTAAAGTCTTTCCAAGGCCTTTGCCCTTTTCATACCCCGTTCTGTGCATCATATAAATAACTTTAGGAGATTGTGATCCTTTAGGAATGGGAGGTGTCTCTAACACTAGTCCCATACAAATAGTATATCTCTGACCCAAAGGTTCAAATCTATATCTAATATAAAAGGGTGAAAATTTCCATGATGGCCTTCAGAAGTTTGCCAAGGTGAGTGGTTAGAGCTAATTTTTGGAGCTGATGCATTACCTACTCCCTTTATGTGAGTGGTAGTGCTTTTGAAGGGCCATTGAGAGGGCCAATCCTTGAGTGCTATGACTGACATATCAGCTCTGGTATCAATCAAGCCCTGAAATGGATGACCATGGATATATAGGGTCAAAGATGGTTTATCAGAGGTAATAATTCTCATCCAATAGGCATATATTGAGTCAAATCCTTGTTCCCCTCGTTGAGGTTTCACAATTTGGTTCTGTGATTGTAATCCAGATAACAAGATTAATTGTGCTATAGATATTTTAAGTTGCAAGGCCATAATCCCAGAAGACAGGGAAATCATTATTTTAATTTCTCCTGTGTAATCCTCATCTATAAATCCAGGATGAAAATTTAACCCCTTCATAGTCCAGCTAGAATTGCTTAATAAAAGTCCCGAAATTCCTTTTGGCAAGGGGCCCCATATTCCAGTAGTGATTGCTGTAGAGGGTTCCCCAGCCTCAAGGTAAACAGCAACATCTGGGGCTAAGTCGAGTCCAGCACTGGAGGGGGTACCTCAGAATAATTTGTTGACTCTGGGCAAGTCTGCACTGTTTGCTTGGGGAATTGTGGTAGGAGGGAAGCTATTGTTTGGCGGGGCAGCAGTGGACCCCTTTTGAAGTTTCCCTGAAGGGGTTGGCCAAATTTATCTGTTTTGGATAGACAGTCATTTGCCCAATGATAACCTCTCTGGCAATGGGGACATATAGATTGAGGCTTACTCTTTTGATTATTGAGAGGAGTAGGCAAACCTTTACTTTGCCTTCGTTTAGATAATTGGGGGCATTGAGCATGAAACTGTCCCAAATTTCCACATTGAAAACATACTCGATTATTAAATTGTCCTCCCTTAGATTTAATAAGGTGTTGCTGCATTTCTCGAGGGGAAATTACTTTTAATATTACAGCCATAGGAACTCCTTGAATGTAGGAAGGCCCGATATCAGCACACAATCGAATGTAATTCTCTAAACTGCCTGTTTTACTCCAAGGGCTTATAGCAGCCTGACATGCAGTGTTAGCATTCTCATAAGCCAATTGTTTGACTATAATAGTCCCAGCTTCACCATCCAATACAATCTTACCTACAGCCTTTAAGAGAGGGGCTACAAAGTCCTGACACGGCTCATCAGGTCCCTGTTGAATATTAGATAATTCCTCAGTTTGGGCCCTATAGTAGGTAATCTCTTCCAAGCCTTAGAGCACATTCATTAATTTGATTGAATGCAATCTCTGGATAATCTATTTGAATGCCAACATCATAATAAGGTCCAGCTCCTATTAATATATCATAAGTAATAGGAATCTGTGTTCTTCTATTATACAAGGCCATTTCATTAGCTCTTTCAATGAATTTAGCCTTCTATAATAAGAAATCTCCACCTGATAAACATGCATGAGCTATGACCTTCAAATCACCAGTACACAAAGCTTCCATTCCCAAATTATCTAGTAGAGGTAAAGTAAAAGGAGCAGTAGGATCATACTGAGCACTGGCGGTTTTAATTTCTTTTAAGACTTTGAAATTTAGAGCCGTGTAAATTCTTTGTCCTTGCTGGTTGGCAGTAACAGGGAATGCAGAAAACTCTGCAACATTTCCCCTTTTTGCTGTGCTTGATACAAAGCACGCTGTAACGGTGTTACTCCTGATAAAGAAAGTAACTGTGCACTTTGTTGTGCTGCCATTAGGGGAAAAGCAGCACGTTTAGGTCTTACTTTCTCTTTATGACTTGGCGCCTGCCATCCAGTATCCGGGATTTTATAGGCCGATTTTATCTTAGATTCACCCCCTAAGGAGGGAGTAGTATCAACCCCAACATGAGTACAATGTGGCACTAAAGTATTATTTCATACCAGCTGTTTACATGGTGTATCAAAAAAGAGTGCAATGGAGCTGGAGAAGAGGAACCATAGGACATTATCATCATCAAGATAAACATCATCCTTTTCACTTTCATCATCTTCTGAAGTTATCAATACCGGGGGCGGTAAAAAAACCACACTGGGAGGACTCTCAGACATATGACTTTTATTGAATAATTCCTCCAAAGAGGGGAGAGACAGCGCTGATGTCATCACGCAATCTCCGCCATGAGAAGGGCTTAAACTGCACATTAGAAAATCCTCACCTTCTTCTCCCACTGAATGAGATTTTAAAGACAATAAATTAATAGAATGTTTAGGGTCCAAAAGGTCCCTAATCTGGGACCAGAGGTTCATTGTACCCTCTGGAACTGTTGCAGCACCGTAAACAAAAATTTGATTCTTAATTTCTTGACCCACATGGCGCCAAAGTTCAAGATTTGCACTCCCTCCCTTAGGAAACCAGGGGCATAAATCACTAACAACCTCAAAAAATCTCTGAAGAGTCTCGTGAGAGACTCCAGACCCTCTCTCCTTTAGAAGAGCTTGCAGGGCCTGCAAAAAATGACCCTCTTAGGTTGACTGAACTGTCCCCATATTTTACTCCTGTCATTCCAGATCACCTGGATTCTCCTCCCTGATATAAAGTCCTCAACTGAGATGCCACTGGTCTTCAGGTACCTGTTGGGGCGCCACCTGTCGTGGCCAGCATGACAAGAGGGAGCAGGGTTGAAGGGTAGGAGAATGAAGAAAGGGAATGTGGGGAATAGGAAGGACACAGGGAATGTGTCAAGCAGGTGCCAAAGTTTATTTTGCAGAGCTCTGATTTATACCACACAGTAAGGGAATCACTTCCTGTACATCTGGTGATAGTTTCTATTTTGGCCTGAGAGTAGCTGGCCATACAGAGATATCAGACAGCCTTGACCTTCATGGTTTGGACACTTAGGCCATAACTCAATATTCACAAAACACAGAAGCCTTATTATCTTAGTCTTGAGAGAGCAGCTTCAATGGCAACAAGCCTAACCTCACAATGTTCTCATAACAATCACCAGGGAACACGGTGTTACTCTATCTTGCCACCTGTGAAGGTCCTCAGATTAAGAGTTTCCCAAGAACTGTTGCTCTATTGGGTTAACCCCTTCTAGGCACGAGGCCCCCAAAACTTGATGGTGCATCAAAACAACAAAAACTTGGAGGATTTACCAACATATACACCACCAACATGGAAGCATATGAACAGAAAGGAAGGGATATGGGGACCTCAATCCAATATTTCTAGGGACTATGATATCCATTTTCAGCACAGGACAGATCATCCAGATGGAAAAGTGGTAAGGAATAACAGATGTCATCAGGATCTCTCTAGACCACCTGAGTTTTGGGGATACAACCATTAGATTGTGTCTCTGTGGATCATAAGAGGAGTTCTTCCTAAAGGTAGACCTAACTTTATCTATCACAGATAGTGTGCTAAAGTCAAAATCAATATGTAACTAATGGAAGAGAATTCAAATACTCTCTTGTATACTTATGACCATGACGGTATGAAAACGGAAAGAAATCACTTATGAATGGGAAACACAGCCAGACACTAATAGGTGGAAAACACAAAACACTCGCAAACTAGCAAGGAATCAAAAAAAGAACATCCAAAGGAAAATCATAAAGTGCCATGAGCAAAGGAAAGTCAAGAAAATTATGAGATGATCCTAAAATATTTTATGGGGAAACAATAAGGGGTTAAATGCGTTGCATTCCCAAAAATTATAAACACCGAAAAAAAGCAACCTAACTGGACGCCAGAAGGAAAAAATAGAAAATACGAACTCCAAAGTTAACACAAATATTGAAATAATACATATGATTATCTAATTAAAGGAAATACAAGCAAACTAGAGGAAAAAAAATCAGGGGAACTCACACGTCAGTTTTGAAAACATTAACAAACTGGAGGAGCCGTTACCTGGATAAAACAGGGAGACAAGCACACAGGTGAAAGTATGAAACCACATGACAACTGATAGAGAGGAAAAAAATAACCTAAAAGACCCTTCTACACAATGTTGCTAGCTAATCCAAGAACTGATAGGAAAGGATAAATTCCAAGACCATATCATCTCCTAAGATTAGGTCAGGAAATCTACAAAATCTGAGCTCTCTACTATTGGCTAAAGAGTTTGAGCAGTAACCAAATACCTGCCAACAAACAGAAGGCCAGCTCCAAATCCATTTCCTGGGCAACTCTTCTAGACATGTAGGGCAAGCAATGCCATTTTTTCTCATTGATTCTGGAAATGGAATGAGGTGAGTAGACTCTACTTTAGAAGGATAAAGACCTTGTGCAGATAAGGACATTTTAGGAAACAAATTCCATGCCATTCCCATAATTAAAAATAATAAAAACATAATTCTTTCCTTTTCTTTCTGTGTCTTCATCTGGTTTGAAATTGTTTTTCTTTGAATTGTTTTGTTTTATTGAGGAAGCCAGCCTATCATCCATCATCCGTTTTAGACTAAGTATCCACAGATGCTTTAGTTCCATATACGACCTAGTGCTTCTCCAAATATATGCCACCACTCCTGAACACCCATTAAGCAGTTTCTTCCTTCCCTGCAGGTCTCTCTTTTCTGTATCCCTCAGCTTGGTTTTCAAGTCCTGAGTCACTCCTGGATTTCCTCCTTCTCTGACTTCTTCCACTTCAGTTTCTCTTATTTTATTACAGATTATGGTATTCGTCCTGGGGCACATATGAGAGACAACATATGATATTTCCCTTGGTCTGCTTGCCTTTTTCATTTTGCATTACCCAGTCATGGGACATTCATGTCAATGCAAGGACTAGAGGTTCATCCTCCCTGATGCTTGAGGAATATTCTGTTACCAAGATGGACCACAACTTCTTTATCCACTAGATTGTGCTAGGTACTGTGGCTCAATCCACAGTTATTCTCATGTGGACATTGCAGGCCATGGATATAGGCCATCCCCTTCCTCTGAATAAAGAGACTTGTTCAACATGTCTATAACCATTACCACAAAAAGTGGAGTTAACTAATAATGACAAGGAGTGCTGTCCAGGCCTCTTCCTTAAGAGTTAGCTCTGATGCAGAAATTCACTTTCCTTGAAGAATTGAAAATGTGTTTTAAGGAAAACCAGGTAGAAAGACCCCTAATCCCTTAAAACTCCTGTTTCAAAACACTAGGAGATAAGGACACATACAGCACAATATATCCATGCCCTAAACTTTTTCCTTGAAAAGGGACTTTCCATCCCTTCATCATCACTGGCCCATAGGAAAAAGACATTGAGAAAGGACTCTCTCACCCACAGGATGAACAAACCCATGGAGAGATGTTTATATCCAAGAGGCCTCATTGATTCTTGAGATTTCTAGATATTTTAGTGGAAATAGGAACACATTGCAGTCTCTGGGGAAATGTTGGCTTAAAGGATGGTATACAGAACATTATTTCCTTTTATCTTTGTCTAGAAAGGGGAAGCGGGACATTGACACACAAGACAACCTGCATTCTTGATCAGCCTCATAGGGCTCTTTTTCTGTCCTTCCCAGGCTTCCTAGGACCAGGAAACCATAGGACTAGCCATAGGACTCCAAAGTCATGGGAGAGGGATGGCTGCTTCAGTGAATCCAGCAACTGTGATATCACAAAGCTTTGATGTCATAGCAACCACTTCTCATCAACCCACGCCTGATATCTACACTTGGCTGGAGTAGTCATGGGTGTGCCAAGAGGAACCCAAGTCTCCTAAACCGCAGGAGCCACCTGGATCACTCACCAAGGCAGTTTGTGAAGCGTTTTGGTTTCACCTTCTCCATGGCCGACTTCATAATCTTAAGAATCTTGAACATTCCCACAGGGTGGAGGAACTACCCTCGGGGGATCTGCATGGAGATGTGGCAGCACAAGCTTGCCTTAATCCTTTCATGACCATCCCCCAAATGGTTTCTTGGGATAAGTAAACAGTGCCTCTTGTAGAAGATGGGCATGTTCTAATGGAGCCAGGAGACGATGAACAATGTGTCAACAAGAGGCCATTACAGCGTGACAGACATCAGATGCTACAGGTTGGTGATGAGATCCAGGAAGACAAAGAACAGGAGAATGAACTAGGGAGCTCCGAGCAAAGGTCGGGCATTTTAGGATGGTGGGGGGTGCTCTGTACCTGACTGCATTTTAAAGGGACCTAAGTTCAAATTCAATAAAACATCCTATGGCCACAGTCAATCCTTGTACACTGGTTTTGGTTTATGTTTTTTGTAAAATGACGCACATGCACATATTTGACAGAGAGAGAGTGATCACAATCAGGTGGTGGAGCCAGAGGGGAGAAGCTGACTTGCCCGTGAGCAGGTAACCTGAGACCAAAGAGAATGCCATGACCCTGGGATCATGAGTTGAGCTGAAGGCCACCTCTGAACTGATGGACAAACACCCAGACCCAACATTTGACTTCTGAATACCTTCTCTTTCTCGATAAGAGCCGCTGCTCTGTCATTGTTCAGATATTCAGGGGATATGGATTTTGGCTTGGGCTGGTGTTGCTTTAGCTATCCTACCTAATTCGAGAGCTGGTATAGCTTGTCCTCTTGAAGTCAGTGACTTGGCCATGGACAAAGTATTCTCCAGCGCATATTTGGGTAATGGCAATTCCTCCATTTCTAGCTTTTGCAGGGAAATGACACTATGTCTTTTGGTGCCCTGCTTCTGTGGATGGTGATGGAAGTCCTCTGTGCTTCTGAATCTGGATCTCTTTTTCTGCTCCCAGATGAAAGCCATTTCAGCTCTGATTTCTCAAAGACATGTTCAGCACTTTTTTTTTTTTTCTTTCATACCTAGGTCTCCTACAATAGGCACCTATTTTCATTCCTTGGATTTGATGGATTCCCTAAGCTCTTTGTCATGTTCCATCATTCTTCCTTCTCTCTTTGGACTTGCTCCTTATTTTCTAGTCTTTTTCTTCCAGATCACTTGGATCCTCTGTTTCTGCCAGCTTCCTGGACTTTTCATCCAGTATGCTTCCAATCTTTTCATCAGGAACATTTAATTTTATATTATTTTACTTTTATTAACTTTATCTCGTGGTTCAGACTCTCTGATTATCTGTGTTTCCTGATGTTCACGGGATATCCTGGATGCTGCCTTTTATCCTCCATTGGCGGTGTTTTATGTAAAAATTTCACTTCGATTTCCGGGCCATGATCATTTGCTGTTCTTTTTCTCAGCATCAATTGATTCTTCTATCTTTGCATTGGATCTAGGTCTCTATCTTCTTCTCAGTATTCTAAAACCCCATTCTGTTTTATAGCCTGGGAGGAAGTTCTATTAGAAGAAGAGGTCATGGAGTGCCCAAGGACTGGCCCTTGAGAAATTCTCAGTTGTGTGTGTGTGTGTGTGTGTGTGTGTGTGTGTGTTATGCATGCCCTCTGCTTTTGTGTTGTGACTTTCCCCTGTCCTTGAGACCAGTCATCAGCAGAAGATCTCCTTGCTTGCCATTTGGTGTGCTTGGGTTCTGGGCTGAATATGCTGAGGTTTAACATGCTGGGTTCTCGTGTGCCTGTGAAAGATATGTTCAAACAACTCAACAGTTTGAAGGCCTGTAGAATGTTGTGTTCGGGAGAGAACATGTGGGCAGGGCTTTCTTCTAGTCCCCGATGGGTGAGTCTGCTCTCCTTGAACTAAGCAGCTTGGACAGAGGAAGACAGTCCACCAAGAGTTCAACGGCTGGGATTTTGGTATTTGCAGATTAGGAAGCTAAAGTCCTCACCATCCTGTCTTTGGCCAGTACCTCGGTCTTGATGCTGCTGGTGTGAGAGGCCCAAATTTATTATGTCCCCATCGAGTCATCTCCACGAACATTGTTTCTCATGGATGCACTGCCAGAACTCACTATCTTCCCACTCTGTCTCCTGGGATGGACTATGATCATGGTTTCTAGGCTGTCTGCACCTGGTTGCTTGTTGTTGTCCTCTGCAGGAGAAACACAGTATTCTCTCAAATTGACGTCTGCTCAACCTGCTGATTTGAAATCTCCAGGCCTCATGACCTTTTGTTGGCAAGAACTCGGGCCATTCAGACCCTCTGCTGTTCACAGCCAATGGCTTTGGGAAACAGGCTTATTGTTTATTCCCAGTGTGCTCCTTTCTCCTGTGCCTTTGTCTTTTGCATTGGCTTACTGGCCTCTGACACACCAGTTGAACATGTCTCTCCTGAGTCATGTCTTCAATCTTCTCCCATAGTCTCTGCAACTTCTTTTCTCTTTTGCTGTGGAGTTAATTTGTAGGCTTCAGGTCAATTTATGCTGAGTTCCAGTTGATGTGTTCATCTTCCTGTTGTGTTCATGGCTGGAGACAAGCCTGGAGTTCTCAGACACTACTACCATCTCACTGTCCTTCCAAGGCACCCAAAGTTCTTACTGAGGAATAAGCAAGAATGAATTCTTGCCACTTGCCTCATGTGGCAGTGTTGTGGAGAACATTGGGCTAGGTAATATTTATCATTCAGAAAGACAAATAATATACAGTTTCACTTTCTTGTTGTAGTCAAGAGATACGGGAAAAAGCAAAGGAAAAAGGGACAAACCACACGGTTCTAACCAGGCACACAAAATTTGGTGTTTGTTAGAAGACAGGTTTGTGAGAATACGTGTTTATCAAAGAGGACAAAAGGCGACATTCTTTGTAGGAAATGTGGTTGGAAGTGATGGAATATGAAGTTCAAGTCATGTCAAATTGAATTGCTATCCATAAAAGAACAACTTCCTATCTCTTGAAATTTAATTATAAGTCTATGTGAACACACACAGAAAACATCCAGACACACACACACACACACACACACACACACACAGGAGACACACAAAAGATGGAGACAAAGTGAGGAATAACACTAAAGGAAGAAACACTCCCAAATAATACCATAAAAAGGAAAGGTACAGAGAATCCAAGTCAGAAACCAACCAAAATAGAAAGTTAACCTCCTACCTATCAATTTTCAGTTCAAGTATTCTGGATAAATTCTCCCATCAGTACAAACAGGTACTGGACTGAAAAAATTTAAAAAAAAAAAGGCAAAAATGGTCCAAAAGAAAACGATAAAAACTTAACAAGCTTGACCTTATGTCTTGAATAGAGATTTCCTCCAACTATAAAGATACATATAGCTTTAAAGTGAAGGAATTGGGAAGACATAGTTTATGCAATTGGCAAGGAGAAGAGAGCCAAAGAGATGGTGCTTATCCAGATAGAGAGATTTTTTGTATTATATCATTTTGTCTGTTAGCTTTGGAGTTTGTTTGTCCTTTTCCAGTTCCTTATGGCGTCAAGGTAGGTTGCTTTTTTCCTGTGTTTTTAATTGCTTGAAATACATTCGTTTAACCTTATATATTTTCTTCATAATATGTTTTGGCATCATCCCCTTTTTTTTTTTTTTTTTTTTTTTTACTTTCCATTGTTGATGGCACTTTCTGCTTTTCCTTTCAATTTCCTTTCTTTGATTCATTAGTTGTTCATGAGTGTGTTGTGTTTTTCACCTATTGGTGCCTGGCTGTATTTACCTTTGGAAAGTGATTTCTTTCCATTTTCATACCTTCGTGGTCATAAGTATACAAGATAGGATTTGAATTTTCTTCCATTATTTAGGATTTGTTTTGGACTCCAGCACAGGATCTGTGATAGACAATATTAAGTCTGTCCTTGGGATGAACTTTTGTTATGGTCACGAGAGAAACAACTTATGCATTCTTCCCCAAAATTCAAGGTGTCTAGAGAGCCCATGATGATGTCTGTTGATATTTACTACCTTTCCTTCTGGATGATCTATCCTATGCAAAAGTGGACATCCTAGTCCCCAAATATATTGGATGGAGTTCCACAACTCCCTTCCTTTCTTTTCACATGCTTTCAACATTAAATACACCCATGTTGGTGGTGTATATGTTGGCAGTTCTTCCAAGTTTCTTACATTTTGATAATCCACCAAGACAATACACCTTCCAGTAACATTTTGTCTCTCGAAGGAATAAAATCTCTCTATATGCTATAGGCACAATCACATTGGCTCTCTTCTCCTTGACAATTGCATAACCTATGTCTTCCCCATTCCCTCACTTTCGAGCTATGCTTATCTTTATATTAGAGCGAAATCTCCTATGGGCAACAAAAGGTTGAGTTTGTTGTGCTTTTTATCTTTTCCTATTGGAATTTTTTGCCCTTTTTATTTTTAATTATCCAGCCCAATAATCTGTTTCTAGTGGTATGAGAACTTAGTCCTGAATACTTGAACTAACTATTCATAGGTAAGGACTTATCTTTCTCATTTCGGTTGGTTTCTGATGTGTATTCTCTGTGACTTCTACTTTGTAGTATTTTATTTGGGGTTTCCATTCTTTAGTGCGATTCCTCACTTCCTTCTCATCTTTTGTGTCTTATCTGTGTGTGTGAGTATTGTCTCTGTGTTTCACATAACACATAATTTGAAATTTCAAGAAATAGAAGTCAGTCTTCTTTGGATAGCAACTTAATTTGATATGCCTTATAAACTCACATTTCATAACTTTCAGCCACATTTCCTACAAAGAATGTCCAATTTAGTCCTCTTTTATAAACACGTGATATCACTAACCTGTCTCCAAACAAACACCAAATTTTGGGTGCCTGGTTAGAGTCGTATTCTTTGTCCCCTTTTCCCTTGTTTTTTTTTTTTTTTTTCATATTTCTCTTGACTACCAGGAGAGAGTGAAATCGTATGTTATTTGTCTTTCTGGCACTGATAGATGTGACATAGGCTAATGTTTTCCACAATTCTGCCACATGAGGCAAGTGGCAAGAATTCATTCTTGCTTATGGCTGGGTAAAATTCTGTGGGGCTTTGCAGGACAGTGAGATGGTAGTAGTGTCTGGGAACTCCAGACTTGTCTTTAGCCAGGAACACAACAGGAATATTAACACATCAACTTCAACATGGCAGTAATGGACCTGGTGCCTACAAAGCAAACTCCATAGCAAAAGAGAGAATAAGTTGCAAGAGTGTAAACATGGTTTACGGGGAAAGTGGGTGGTTGGTGATTCAGAGGGTTGTGAGACAATGCAAAAGACAAAGTTATAGGAGAGTGGAGAACACTGGGAACCCACAAGGAGCATGTTTCCCAATGCTATTGGCTGTGAACAGCAGAGGCTCCAAATGGCATGAGTTCTTGCCAACAGAGGGTTTTGAGAGCCAGAGATATCAGATTTGCCAGCTTTGCAGACATCGACTCGAGATAACACTGTATCTCTTTGAGAGGACACCAACAAGCAAGAAGCAACCAGGTGAAGACAGCCTGGAAACCACGAAAAAAGACAATACCAAGAGACGCAATGGGAATATGGTGTGTTCTGACAGTGCATGTGTGAGAGGCAGTGTTCGTAGAGATCACTCAATGGGAGCATAAGAAATTTTGGGCTCTCACAAAAGCAGCATAAAGACGGAGATACTGGCCAAAGATAGGACTGTGAGCACATTACTGCCTAACCTTCAAACACGAGGTCCCAACAGTCAAACACAGGGGGGACTGCCTTCCTCACCCAAGTTGCTTAGTTCGAGGAGAACAGACTCTCTTGTAGGGGAATAGAAGAAAGCCCTGCCCACATGCTCTCTCATGAGCAAAGCATTCTGCAACCTTCATTCTGTTGAGTTGTTTAAAGGTCTCCTTTCACATGCACACAAGTGCCCACCAAAATAAACCTCACTGTATTCAACCCAGACACTAGGTAATCAAAACTGCAGGCAAGGAGAGCCTCTGAAGATGACTGGCCTCAATGACAGGAGAGAGCCACAACACAACAGCAGAGGGCATTCATGGAACAAACAATAGAGACTCCATCTTAGGCCATCCCTTGGCCACTCCATGATCTCTTCTTCCAAAAAAATTACCTTCAGGTTAGAAAAAAGAATCGGCTTTTCGAATACAGAAAAGAAGAGAGAGACCTAATTGCAATTCAAATATGGAAGAATCAATTGCTACTGAAGAAATAGAACAAGACATGATCAAGGCCAAGCAATCGAAGTGAAACCTGTACATGTAACAGGACCGAGGGAGGATGGAAAGCAGCAGTCAGGATACTCACTGTACATCAGAAAAACATAGAAGTCATTGGGGAGTCTCAAACCACAGAAATAAAAGAGATTAAAAAAATAAAATAATGAGGCCTTGATTAAAGATGGGTAGCAGACTGGACGCAAAGTCAATATACCTGGCAGAAGCAGAGGATCAAATTATAATGATGGAACATGACAATGAGCTTAGAGAAGTCATCGACTACAAGGAATGCAAAGGTTCCTATTGTAGGAGAACTAGGAGTGAGATAAATAAAGATGGCTGAACATTTCTTTGAGAAATCAGTGCTGAAAGTGTCCCTCATCTGGGAGCTGAAACAGAGATCCTGATTCAGAGGCACAGAGGTGTCCCATCACCATCAACAGAAGCAGAGTCCCAGAAAACATAGTGTCGTTCCCCCTGGAAAACCTAGCAATGGAGGAATTCTCTTACCCAAATATGCTTGGGAGTGTAGTTTGTCCATAGCCAAGTCATTGACTTCAAGACTAAAAGTTATACCAGGTTTAAAAGCAGGTCAGATAGAGCAAACAACACCTGCCAACTCTAAATACTGTATCCCCTCCATTTCTGAGCAATGGCAGCGCAGCTCTTCTTGTCTAGAACTAGGAGGTATTCACAAGACAAAAATTGGGTCCTGTGGTGTGTCCATAAGTTCAGAGAAGGCCTTCAGCTCAACTAATGATCCCAGGGTCATTGCATCGATCTTGGTCTCAAGTTCCTGCTCAGAGGCAATTCTGCTTCTATCTCTCAAGCTCCACCCCCAATTGTGATATCTCTGTTTCTCTACAAAATATGTGCATCCCCATATTTTGATAAAAATAAAAACAAAAACTGTTTAAAAAATTGACTGGGTCCAGAGGATGGTTTATTTAATTTGGATTTAGGTCCCAGTGGAATGCTGCCAGGTACAAAGAACATCCCACATTCTAAAATGCCAGACTGTCACTCTTAGCTTCCTTGTTCATTCTCCTATTCTCTGTCTTTCTGGATCGCCTCACCAACCTGTAGCATCTGATGTCTGTCCCGCTGTAATGCCCCCTTGTTGACACATTGTCATCCTTTCCTCGCTCCATTAGAACATGCCCACTACGACAAGAGGCACTGTTTGCTTATCGCATGATATGTTACCACTTGGGGAATGATCATGAAAGCATTAAGGCAGGCTTGTGCTGCCACATCTCCATTGATTTTCCAAGAAGGTAGCTGCGCCAAACTGTGGAAATGCTCAAGTTTCTTCAACATTTGAATCCTCTTCAATGCATCCCTTTGGAGATACACGTTGTTATCTTCAAATGGGGATGAAAGCCTTCAGATGAATTCACATGGTCTATGGGTCTCTTCCAGCATGCTCCACACTTGCTCCTATGAAATCCAAGTACATGAGTCTGTCCTGGGCCTCAGGATTTCGGGTGATGAGTCTGCCTTTGGTGCTTGTTCACTTCTAAAGAACGGGAGGCCATTATGGCCCAATATCTTGAGATGCTAGGGATACTCATGTCCTTTCTATTGAAGACTCCAGACATGTTTTTAGCATGGTTGTGGGTGTTACCTGGGAGCTTTCCTTAGGTGACCATTTTCCTGGTCAGTAGTGCCCTGATCGGGAGGGAGAACCATAGCCATGTGTTCAGTGTGGAGTTCCTCCCCTCAGTCATTGTTTGATGCCTGACTCTTCCTTGGCCTATCATGGGTAAGATGGAATGGTGGATTCCTGCCTTTCTCCGGAGTCCAGAGGCCTGGTGCTGACAGTCATGACCAAAGACTACAAATTCGGCCATGGGGAAGGTGACACCGACTCGCTTCACAAACTGCCTTGGTGAGAGACCCAGACAGCTCCAGCTGTTGGGGAGGGCTTGGGATACTCTTGGTCCACCCATGACTACTCCAGCCAAGTGCCGTGATCAGGCATGGTTTGGAGAGGAGTGGTTGCTAACCTCAAACTTGGCGACATCAAAGAAGTTGGTTTCATTAAATGTCTAGGTGAGCTGACCAGGAAAATGATTTGGATTTGACCTTCTGTTTTGGAAAGGTGTTTGATTACTGCTTCAAACACTTTATTCACTAGTTGAGAGCTCATTTTCTAGGTTTCCTGACCCAATATTGGGAGTTGAAATGTCTTGCATTTTATCCTTATCTCACAGTTCTTGGATTTGCTGTCATAATTGTGTAATGGGTATTTTAGGTTATTTTTTTCCTTTCGATAAATTGTCATGTAGTCTCATACTTTCAACTATATCCTTGTTTCCCTGTTGAAACCAGGTAATGGCTCCTCCACTTTGTTAAAGTTTTCAAAAACTGACATGAGAGTTCCCTGATTTTTTCCTATTGCTTTGTTTGTATTTCTTTTATTTCAATGATCATATATATTATGTCTTTTATCTGTTCACTTTGGGGTTTGTTTCATTTTTTTCTAGTTTCTTATGCTGTCAGTTAGAAGGCTTTTTTCAGTGTTTTTAATTTTTCGAAATAAACGCATTTAACCATATATTCTTTCCCCATAAAATATTTTGGAATTATCCCATATGTCTCTTGACTTTCCTTTGTTCAAGGTACTTTCTGATTTTCCTTTTGATTGCCCCTCTTTGACTCACTGCTAGTCCGGGAGTGTGTTGTGTTTTCCACATATTAGTGTCTGGCTGTGTTTCCCATTCCTAAGTGATTTCTTTCCATTATCATAATTTCGTGGTCATAATTTCCAAGATAGGATTTGAATTTTTTTCTATTAATTACAACTGGATTTGGACTCCAGCACAGGATCTATGATAGACAATGTTAGGTCTACTCTTGGGAATACCTTCTTTTATGGTCCTCAGGAACACAATCTTAAGCATATTTTCCCAAACTCAAACAGGATGACGTCTGTTATTCCTTAACACCTTTCCATCTGGATGATCTGTCCTGTGCTGAAAGTGGATATCATAGTTTACAACGATATTAAATTGTGGTCCCCATCTCCCTTTCTTCCTGTTCGTATGCTTCCAAAATTTAGATACACCCACGTTAGTGGTGTATATGTTGGCAATTCTTCCAAGTTTCTGATGATTTGATGCTCTATCAAGGCAAAACTCCTTCCGATAATCTTTTCTCTCTCGAAGGCATGAAATCTTTCTATCTGCCATAAGCACAATCACTTCAGCTCTCCTCTCTTTGCCAATTGCATAACCTATGACTTCCCAATGCTTTCACTTTCAAACTATGTGTATCTTTATCGTCGAAGGAGATCTCCTATGGCCAACATAAGGTCGAGCTTGTTTTGTTTCTGTTGTTTTATTGTTGACCTTTTTTGCTTTATTTTTTTGCTTTTTTTTCCTAAATTTTCATCCAGTCCAAAAATTTGTTTGCAGTGACGGGAGAATTTAGTCCTAAATACTTGAACCAATTTTTTTTTCCCTTGAAATTTGCATTTATTTATTTATTTAAAAATTTTTTTTTTATTTTTTATAAACATATATTTTTATCCCCAGGGGTACAGGTCTGTGAATCACCAGGTTTACACACTTCACAGCACTCACCAAAGCACATACCCTCCCCAATGTCCATAATCCCACCCTCTTCTCCCAAACCCCCTCCCCCCAGCAACCCTATGTTTTGTGAGATTAAGAGTCACTTATGGTTTGTCTCCCTCCCAATCCCATCTTGTTTCATTGATTCTTCTCTTACCCACTTAAGCCTCCATGTTGCATCACCACTTCCTCATATCAGGGAGAGTATATGATAGTTGTCTTTCTCTGCTTGACTTATTTCGCTAAGCATGATATGCTCTAGTTCCATCCATGTTGTCGCAAATGGCAAGATTTCATTTCTTTTGATGGCTGCATAGTATTCCATTGTGTATATATACCACATCTTCTTGATCCATTCATCTGTGGATAAACATCTAGGTTCTTTCCATAGTTTGGCTATTGTGGACATTGCTGCTATAAACATTCGGGTGCACGTGCCCCTTTGGTCACTACGTTTGTATCTTTAGGGTAAATACCCAATAGTGCAATTGCTGGGTCATAGGGCAGTTCTATTTTCAACATTCTGAGGAACCTCCATGCTGTTTTCCAGAGGGGCTGCACCAGCTTGCATTCCCACCAACAGTGTAAAAGGGTTCCCCTTTCTCCACATCCTCGCCAGCATCTGTCATTTCCTGACATGTTGATTTTAGCCATTCTGACTGGTGTGAGGTGATATCTCATTGTGGTTTTGATTTGTATTTCCCTGATGCCGAGTGATATGGAGCACTTTTTCATGTGTCTGTTGGCCATCTGGATGTCTTCTTTGCAGAAATGTCTGTTCATGTCCTCTGCCCATTTCTTGATTGGATTATTTGTTCTTTGGGTGTTGAGTTTGCTAAGTTCTTTATAGATTCTGGACACTAGTCCTTTATCTGATATGTCGTTTGCAAATATCTTCTCCCATTCTGTCAGTTGTCTTTTGATTTTGTTAACTGTTTCTTTTGCTGTGCAAAAGCTTTTGATCTTGATGAAATCCCAATAGTTCATTTTTTTCCCTTGCTTCCCTTGCCTTTTGCGTTGTTCCTAGGAAGATGTTGCTGCGGCAGAGGTCGAAGAGGTTGCTGCCTGTGTTCTCCTCAAGGATTTTGATGGATTCCTTTCGCACATTGAGGTCATTCATCCATTTTGAGTCTAATTTTGTGTGTGGTGTAAGGAAATGGTCCAATTTCATTTTTCTGCATGTGGCTGTCCAATTTTCCCAGCACCATTTATTGAAGAGGCTGTCTTTTTTCCATTGGACATTCTTTCCTGCTTTGTCGAAGATGAGTTGACCATAGATTTGAGGGTCTATTCTGAATTCTTGATAGGTAAGGAGTTAACGTTCTCATTTTCGGTGTTTTCTAACTCAGATTCTCTGTGCCTTTCCCCTTTATGATATTTTTTAGGAGTTTGCTTCCTTTAGTCTGAATCCTCACTTCTTCCCCGTCTTTTGTGTGTCTTATCTGTGTGTGTGAGAGTGTATGTGTGTGTGTGTTTTGTCTGTGTGTATTGTCTGTTTGTGTTTCACATAACACTTATAATGAAATTTCAAGAGATAGAAAGTTGGTCTTTTATGAATAGCAATTCAATTTGATATGCCATGAAAACCCACATTCCATCACTTTCAGCCCCATTTCCTGCAAAGAATGCCCCATTTAGTCCTCTTTTATAAAGACGTGATCTCACTATCCTGCGTTCAATCAAACACCAAATTTTGGGTGTCTGGTTAGAGTCATAGTGTTTGTCCCATTTTCCCTTGATTTTCACAGGTACCTTGACTACCATGAGAGAGTGAAATCCTGTTATTTGTGTTTCTGAGACTGATAAGACATACGCCAATGCTCTCCACAATTCTTCCATATCAGGCAAGTTGCGAGAATTCATTTTTGCTTATGTATTGGTAAGATTCGGTGGTGGTCTTGGAGGACAGTGAGATGGTAGTAGTGTCTGGGAACTCCAGGCTTGTCTTTAGCCAGGACCACAACTGGATGATTTCCACATTAGGTACAACATGGTGGAAATAGACCTGGAGCCTACAAAGCAAACTCCACAGCAAAAGAGAACAGAAGTCACAGATACATTTGGGGAAGCCTGGAGACATGGTTTAGAGGAGACGTGTGCATTTGGTGCTACAGAGAGCAGTGATCCAATGCAAAGGACAAAGTTACAGGAGAGAGGAACACACTAGAAACCCACAAGGAGCATGTTTCTCAGTGCCAGTGGCTGCGACCAGCAGAGGTTCCAAATGGCATGAGTTCTTGCCAACAAAGGATTTTGAGACCCGGAGATTTCTATCCGCAGGCTTTGCAGCCATCGACTGGAGAGAACACTCTGTTTCTCCTAGAGAGTACACCAACAAGCAACAAGGTGCAGACAGCCTGGAAACCATGATCAGAGACAATACCAGGAGACACAGTGGGAAGATGGTGGTTTCTGACAGTGCATCCATGACAGGTAGTGTTCGTGGAGATGACTCAAAGTGGGCACATTAAATTTTGGGCTTTTGTACCAGCAGCATAAAGATGAAACGACTGGCCAACGATAGGACGGTGAGGACATTAGCTGCTGAACATGCAAACACGAAGTCCCAACCGTGGAACACCTTTGGGACTGCTATTCTTAGTCCAAGTTGCTTTGTCCCAGAAGAACAGACGTTCCTGAGGGGACTAGAAGAAAGCCCTGCCCACATTCTTTTTACCGACCAGAGACTTCTACAGGCCTTCATTCTGTTGAGTTGGATGAATGTCTCCTTTCACAGGCACACCAGAGCCCACCAAGGTCTAGGGTGTACAGTCGATCTTTGGTGCTTGGACACTTTTAAAGATTTGGAGACCATTTGGCATGATGTCTGGAGACAATGGGGTTACTCCTGTCCTCGCTGTTGAAGACTCCAGACATGTTTACAGGTATTCCCTTGGAGCTTTCCTTGGGTGGCGCTTTTCCTTGTCAGAAACAGCCTAATTGGGGGGAGGATCATAGCCATGTGCAGGATGTGGTGTTCCTTTCCTTAGTCATTGTTTGATGCATGATTCTTTCTTGCCCTATTGTGGGTAAGTTGGAATGATGGTTCCTTGCTTTTCTCTGGAGTTTAGAGGGCTGGTGGTGACAGTAACGAGAAAAGTCTGTGAATTCAGCATACAGAAGGTGACACTGATTCGCTTCACGAACTGCCTTGCTGAGAGACAAAAGCAGGTCCCATGGTTGTGGTGGGCTTGGGATATTCTTGGCCCACCCATGACTGCTCCAGCCAAGTGTAGTGATCAGGAGTGCTTTGGGGAGGAGAGGTTGCTATGAGCTCAAAGCTTGGTGACATCACAGAAGTGGGATTCACTGAAACAGCAATTCCTCTCTCATGACCTTTGAATCCTATGGTTTTAGATAGAAAGCCATGGGAAGGGCAGAAAAAGAACCCTCTCAACCTGATCAAGAACACAGGTTATCTTGTGTGTTCACTTCCCACTTCCCCTTTCTAGACAAAGAGAAAAGAAAATAAAGTTCAGTATATAATCTTTAGGCCAACCTTTCTCCAGATATGGGAAAGTTTTCCTATTTCTTCTGAAATTTCTAGAGATATCAGAAACAACAAGGCCTCTTGTATATCATCCCATCTCTCTGAGGTTTGTCATCCTTTGGATGCAGAGTGACATTATACATAATAGCTAATATTTAAGGAGGAGCAATGGACAGCACTCCTTGTTACCATTATTTATCTCTACCTACTGTGTTAATGGGTATAACCCTGTTGATCAAGTCTCTTTAATCAAAGGAAAATTAATGGCCTATATCGATGGCCTACAAGGCTTACTTGAACAGAACTGAGGATTGAGCTGCAATGTCCTTGCAAAGAATAGTGGATAAAGAAGGTGTGGTCCATATTGGCAACGGAGTATTCCACAACCATTATGGAGGATGAACTCTTGTTTTTGCACTGACATGAATGCCACAGGACTGGGTTTATGAAATGAAAAGGGCAAGGAGACAAAGGGAAATATCATATGGCTTCTCTCATATGTGCCCTAGGAGGAATACCACGGACCTTAGTAGAAAGAAGGAAAAACTGAAGGGGGATAAGTCAGAGAAGGAGATTCTTTGAGGAATCAAGCTGAGAGTCAAGGAAAAAAAGAGACATGCAGGGAATGACGGAACTGGCTAATGGGTGTTGAAGACTTCTGACATATCTTAGGAGGAGTACTAGGTCATATATGGAACTAAAGCATCAATGAATACTCTGTCAAAAATGGATGATGGATGACAGGCTGGCTTCCGCAACAGTACAAAATAATAAAACAAAAACAAGCTTCCCCTTTCAAATGCAGGTGAAGACAGACAGAGAAAAGGAAAGGATTATATTTTTATTATGTTTAATTATTGAAATGGAATATAATTTATTTCCTAAAATGTCATTATTTGAATTGGGTCTTTATACTAGTAAATTAGAGTTCATCCACTTCCTCCATTTGTGGAATCCATGAGAAGAAAATGGCATTGCCTTCCCTAATGTCTAGAAGAGTTGAACAGGAAATGATTTGCACCTCACCATCTGTGTGTTGACAGGGGATTGATTACTGCTTCAAACGCTTTAGTCACTACTACAGAGCTGAGATTTTGTAGGTTTCCTGACCTAATCTTTGGAGTGAATATGTGTCTTGGAATTTATCCTTTTCTCTCAGTGCTTTTCTTTTGGGTTCCTCCCCATCTTTTGGGTGTCTTATCTGTGAGTGTGTGTGTGTGTGTGTGTGTGTGTGTGTGCTGTCTGAGTGTGTTTCAAATAACAATTATAATTAAATTGATGGAGATAGGAAGTCGGTATTTAATGGATAGCAATTTGACATGCCTTGAAAACTCACATTCCCTCTCTTTCAGCCTCATTTCCTACAAAGAATGTCATCTTTTGTCCTCTTTGATAAGCACATATTCTCTCAAACCTGACCTAAACAAACACCACATTTTGTGTGCCTGGTTAGTGTCGTATTGTTTGTCCCTTTTTCCCTTGCTTTTTCATATGTCTCTTGACAGTCATGAGAGAGTGAAATTGTATGTTATTTGTCTTTCTGGGATTGATAGATGTGACGTAGGCTAATGCTCTCCACAGTTCTGCCACATGAGGCAAGTGGTAAGAATTCATTCTTGCTTATGGCTGGGTAAGATACTGTGGGGCTTTTTCAGGACAGTGAGATGGTAGTAGTTTCTGGGAACTCCAGACTTGTCTTTAGCCAGGAACAGAACAGGAAGATTACCACATCAACTTCAACATGGCAGAAATGAACTGGAGCCTACAAAGCAAACTCCACAGCAAAAGAGAGAATAAGTTGCAAACACTATGGGAGAAGATTAGAGACATGGTTTAGGGGGAAAGTGGGAAGTTGGTAATTCAGAAGGCAGTGAGACAATGCAATGCACAAAGCCACAAGAGATCGGAGGACACGTGGAATCCACAAGGAGTATGTTCTCCAATTCCATTGATTCTGAACATCAGGGGATCTGAATCATACTAGTTCATGCCAAAAAAGGGCCTTGAGGCCTGGAGATTTTAGACAGCAGCCTTGGCATATCAACTGAAAAGAACACTGTATTTCTCTGGCAGAGAACACCAACAAATAGCCAGGTGAAGACAGCCTGGAAACCACGATTAGAGACAATACCAGGTGACACAGTGGGAAGATGGTGGGTTCTGGCTGTACATTAGTGAGAGTCGGTGTTCTTGGAGATGATTTGATGGGGGCAAAAGAAATTTGGGGCTCTCGCACAGGCAGCATCAAGTCCGAGCTACTGGCCAAAGACAGGATGGTGAGGGCTTTAATTGCTTCTCCTGCAAACACGAAATTCTAACCATGGAATACATAGGGTACTGTGTTCCTCAGTACAACTTGATTCATTTTAAGAGAGCAGATTCTCTCATAGGGGACTAGAAGAAAGCCTGTCCACAGGCTGTCCCCTGACCACAGAATGCTACAGGCCTTCATTTGTTGTGTAGGTTGAATTTCTCCTTTTACAGGCACACCAGATCCCACCAAGCTAAACCTAAATGTCCCCCTATTCAGCTCAGACCCCAAACACACCAAAAGGCTGGCAAAGAGTGCCTCTGCAGATAACTGGTCTCAAGGACAGGGGACAGCTATGATACAACAGCAGAGGGCATGCATGCCACACACATACCCGAGACTCCCTCAAGGGCCACTCCCTCATCTCTGATTTCTAAAGAAATTACCATAAGGATAAAAAACAGAATTGATTTTTCAAATACTGTAAAAAGTCAGAGACCTATATCCATGACAAAGATGGAAGAATCAATTGTTGCCAAGGAAGAAGACAAGAAAAGATCATGGCCAAGTAATTGGAGTGAAACCTCACATATAACATGTCCAATGGAGGATTGATATCAGAGAGGAAAGATATCAGAGAGTCTCAAACCACATAGATTAAACTGATAGAAATAAAATAAAATAATAAAATAAAATAAAATAAATAAAGAGTTCCTGAAGAAAAGATTGGTAGCAGACTGAAGAAAAATTCCAAGAAGCTGGCAGAAGCAAAGGACCAAATTTTTGACATGGCAAAAAAGGATTGGTAAATAAGGAAGCAATCCAAAGAAAGAAGGAGAATGATGAAACATGACAATGAGCTTAGGAAAGTCATCGACTCCAAGGAATAGAAAGAGGTGGTTATTGTAGGAGAAGTAGAAGTGAGAGAAAAAAAAGAGGGCTGAACATGGATTTGAGAATTCAGAGCTAAAACTGTCCCTCATCTGGGAGCAGAAACAGAGATATAGATTCAGAGGCAAAAAGGACTCATATCACCATCCACAGAAGCATAGAACCACAAGACATAGTTAAATTCCCCCTGCAAAAGCTATCAATGGAGGAATTCTCTTTGCTAAATATGCATGGTAGTGTAATTTGTACATAGCCAAGTCACTTACCTGAAAAGGACAAACTACACCAGCTCTCGAAGCAGGCCAGATAGCACAAGCAACACCAGCCCAAGCCAAAATCCATTTCCCCTGCATTTGTGAACAATAACAGAGCAGTGGTTCACGTCTAGAACTAGGACGTATTCAGAAGTCAAAGATTGTGTCATGGATTGTGTCTATCAGTTCAGAGGCGGACTTCAGCTCAACTCATGATCCCAGGGTCTTGGCATGGACTCTGGTCTCAGGTTCCCTGCTCAGGGGTAAATCAGATTTTCCCTCTCCAGCTGTACACCCTGATTGTGATCTCTCTGTCTCTCTGTCAAATATGTGCATGTGCATTGTTTGACCTAAAGACAAAAAAATAACCAGGGTTCAAGGATTGACTGTGGCCAGGGGATGTTTTCTTTAATTTGGACCTAGATCTCTATGGAAGGCAGCCAGTTTCAGAGAACCTCCCACCATCGTCAAATGCCAGACCTTCACTCAGAGCTCCAATGTTCATTCTCCAGTTCCTTGTCTTCCTGAATATCCTCACCAACCTGTAGCATACGCTGTCTGTGGCTCTGTAATGGCCCTTTGTTGACCCACTGTTCATCTTCTGCTGGCTCCGGTAGAACACATCCCATTAGAGTGGTACGCATATATGTACTAGGGTAACTTGAGATCCAATTGTCCACCCATGTGTTACCTAGCATTTTTGTTTTTGTGGTGTAGCCGACTTAGCACGACTGTGCAGTTTGTTTTTGTATTGTTATCTCATTGGCCACCTCTGTATAGCCTGGCTAAACTACCGCTATAAATGTTAGTCTGTGAGGCTGGGAGGGGTCGCCTCTTTGCAAGAGAAGGCCCTGACCGGTCAATATGATTCTCGATGTTTTGTGCAAAATAAACGTTTGCTTGACCTTCACTTTGTATCAGTCTCGCTCCTTTGAATAAGGACCCTATCTTTGGAGGGCCACCCGAATTCAAATGATGAGAACTGAGCCAGCATAAGAATTTTTGGAAAAGCCTCTGGAGGTAAAATCATGGGATCCTGCATGGATCTTCAGGGTATGGGCCCAGAGGTAGAAGCTGGCAGCAGCCATGCTCCCCAGAGTTGGTGTGGATGCGGAGATGCCCCATCCTCTGCTGGTAGATCGTATGGGGGTTCAAGTCCCCCTTGGTGGTCAGGGGGTTCGAGTCCCCCTAGATAATCAGTGGGCTCGAGTTCCCCTTGGCGGTTAGAGGGGGTTTAAATACCCCTAGGCGAACTCCAGGGGGTTCGAGTCCCACTGGACAGTCAGGGGGGTTCAAGTCCCCCTGGGCGGTTTTGGGGTTTGAGTCCTCCTAGGCAATCAGGGGATAAAGAAAGCCCCCACAAGTGGCAGGTTATTGGTAAGAATCATTGGGCTTACGGTTGTCTTTGCCTGGTCCTTTTGTTGTCTATTGTATTGTTTGTTATGATTGAAGAAATGGGGCAAGCAGAGAATAAAGGGATTCTGGCTTTCATCTCTCTGTTCTTCATAATAGATGTGAGGCTTCTCACTCACTCATTTCATGTGTTAAGGACTATGACTGTAGCCAACTGGGGTTAGTCTAAGAGTGAGTTAAGGTGCCCAATGATGATGCTCATTGGAGCTGAGCATGGTATATGAGTGCCAAATGGACCACTTTTGGTAAGCAAAACTGGCACTGTGGGATGAACCGACCTTGAGCCAAAGAATTTAAAAAATATTCCCAAGCAGCTGCCGAAACCCCCTTTGTTTTGGGGAATTCATTGCCTTCTCTGGTCTGATGTGGACTGCCTAGCCCTTCCCCCTTGTTGTCGGAGAGCATGGCATCTGAATGGGAGATAGTTATTTGTCTGTCTCAAGGTTTTTTTTTTTTTATATTTTAAATTTTTTATTTTTTATAAACATATATTTTTATCCCCAGGGGTACAGGTGTGTGAATCACCAGGTTTACACACTTCACAGCACTCACCAAAGCACATACCCTCCCCAATGTCCATAATCCCACCCTCTTCTCCCAAACCCCCTCCCCCCAGCAACCCTCAGTTTGTTTTGTGAGATTAAGAGTCACTTATGGTTTGTCTCCCTCCCAATCCAATCTTCTTTCATTGATTCTTCTCCTACCCACTTAAGCCTCCCTGTTGCATCACCACTTCCTCATATCAGGGAGATCATATGATAGTTGTCTTTCTCTGCTTGACTTATTTTGCTAAGCACGATTCGCTCTAGTTCCATCCATGTTGTCGCAAATGGCAAGATTTCATTTCTTTTGATGGCTGCATAGTATTCCATTGTGTATATATACCACATCTTCTTGATCCATTCATCTGTGGATAAACATCTAGGTTCTTTCCATAGTTTGGCTATTGTGGACATTGCTGCTATAAACATTCGGGTGCACGTGCCCCTTTGGTCACTACGTTTGTATCTTTAGGGTAAATACCCAATAGTGCAATTGCTGGGTCATAGGGCAGTTCTATTTTCAACATTTTGAGGAACCTCCATGCTGTTTTCCAGAGGGGCTGCACCAGCTTGCATTCCCACCAACAGTGTAGGAGGGTTCCCCTTTCTCCGCATCCTCGCCAGCATCTGTCATTTCCTGACATGTTGATTTTAGCCATTCTGACTGGTGTGAGGTGATATCTCATTGTGGTTTTGATTTGTATTTCCCTGATGCCGAGTGATATGGAGCACTTTTTCATGTGTCTGTTGGCCATCTGGATGTCTTCTTTGCAGAAATGTCTGTTCATGTCCTCTGCCCATTTCTTGATTGGATTATTTGTTCTTTGGGTGTTGAGTTTGCTATGTTCTTTATAGATTCTGGACACTAGTCCTTTATCTGATATGTCGTTTGCAAATATCTTCTCCCATTCTGTCAGTTGTCTTTTGATTTTGTTAACTGTTTCTTTTGCTGTGCAAAAGCTTTTGATCTTGATGAAATCCCAATAGTTCATTTTTTCCCTTGCTTCCCTTGCCTTTTGCGTTGTTCCTAGGAAGATGTTGCTGCGGCAGAGGTCGAAGAGGTTCCTGCCTGTGTTCTCCTCAAGGATTTTGATGGATTCCTTTGCACATTGAGGTCCTTTATCCATTTTGAGTCTATTTTTGTGTGTGGTGTAAGGAAATGGTCCAATTTCATTTTTCTACATGTGGCTGTCCAGTTTTCCCAGCACCATTTATTGAAGAGGCTGTCTTTTTTCCATTGGACATTCTTTCCTGCTTTGTTGAAGATGAGTTGACCATAGATTTGAGGGTCTATTTCTGGGCTCTCTATTCTGTTCCATTGATCTATGTGTCTGTTTTTGTGCCAGTACCATGCTGTCTTGATGATGACAGCTTTGTAATAGAGCTTGAAGTCCGGAATTGTGATGCCACCAACATTGGCTTTCTTTTTCAATATCCCTTTGGCTATTCGAGGTCTTTTCTGGTTCCATATAAATTTTAGCATTATTTGTTCCATTTCTTTGAAAAAGATGGATGGTACTTTTTAGGAATTGCATTAAATGTGTAGATTGCTTTAGGTAGCATAGACGTTTTCACAATATTTATTCTTTCAATCCAGGAGCATGGAACATTTTTCCATTTCTTTGTCTCCGCCATCTTGACTCCTCCCCCTGTCTCAAGATTTTAATGTGTAATTGTTAAAGTGGCTTCCAAAGTCTTTGGTATCCTGAAACTGTGAAGGGTTGCTTGAATGACAAATGAAATTAAATTCGTTGGACATGTAGGTCTTAACCAAATGAGATACAATGCTAGACCATTAGATCCAAATCTCATCTTGACCACCACACACGCTATTGCGGACCTTCGTAGACTCCAACCGACTGATGATGGTGAACACCCGAGAGACAGGGTATCAGGCCCTCCTCCTCAACAAACCAAGAGTGATCTCACAGCCACCAGTGGTGCTAAATCCAGCCACACTGCTCCCAGAGGAGCTGGCTGACCATCCACACAACTGTGGGGAGGTCCTAAACCATGTCACAGGAATAAGACTGGATCTCAGAGACATGCCCTTCCCAGATGTAGAGATGACTCTGTTCATGGAAAGAGGTATGTGACGTATGTGATGGCTGTGGTAGTTTATCCTGAGCAGAAAAACTGGGCAGCGCCATGCCACATACAACTTCAGCACAACAAGCAGAACTGATTGAAATCACTAAGGCACTGCAGATGGCTAAAGGTAAAACCACCAACATCAATACGGATCACAGGTATGTCTTTGCTACTCTCCATATACATGGAGCTACTTACAAAGGAAGGAGCCTATTAACAGCAGAAGGAAAAGGAATTAAGACAGAAGAGAAATATTGGGACCCAAAAGAGGTGGCTGTTATGCATTTCTTGTGACACCAAAAGAGGACTGGTCTGATTTCAAAGGGAAACCAATTATCAGATCGATATAAACTGGAGAATTAAGAGGAAGATTTAAAGTATTTACAAAAATGGCTAATTTATATTATAAAGGGGAATGGGCTAAGACTTAAAGAGGAAATTTAATTCTTTAATTCTTCCTCAAAGACTAGGAAAGAAGTTAGTAGACCAGATACATTAGGGTACTCACCTGGGGTCACTCAAACTCAAGGAATTTAAGGCAAGCAGTTCCAGGCTTATAAATTACGGTGTATGGTCCAGGATATAGTTGATAGATGTGCTCAGTGCCAGGCAGTTAATGTGGGAGGAACTAGAATTGGAAGAGGGAAAAGAGAAAGAGGTAGTGTACCAGGAATTTATTGGAAAATAGATATTACAAAAATAAAACCTGGGAAATATGGGGACAAGTATATATTAGTTTTTGTAGATTTCGTTTCAGGCCAGGTTGAGGCTTTTTCCGAGAAACATGAGACAGCATGAGGGGTATCCAGAAAGCTACAAGAAAAATAATTCCTAGGTCTGGGCTTCCTCTCATGATTGGGTCATTCAAAGGCCTTGCATTTTGAGTTCAGTCTCACAGGAATTGGCCAAGGCCATGGGCACAAAATGGAAACTACATTGTGCCTATCAGACCCAGAGTTCTGGGCATGTAGAGAGAATGATCCGGACTCTTAAAGATACCGTGACAAAACTAACCCTGGAGACGGGCAGTGGATGGGTGGATCTCCTTCCTTTCACCCTGCCAGGGCAAGATGTACACACTATTTAAACAGGGTGACCCCATTTGAAATGTTTGGGAGAAACCCTGCTCCCGCTCTGTCCTTGGCTACAAAAGGTTGCCCTAGCAGAAATGACTGATCAGTCAGTTCTCCAGTCACTGCAGGCATTACAGTCTGTATTTAAAAAAATGCAGGGATCCAGACTGCCCACACTGGTATGGAGACTGAGGTGGAACCACATCCTTTCCAACCCAATCACCTGGTTTGGATATGACATTATCAATTGGGGAGCTTGGAGCCTCTCTGGATGGGACCTTTAACTGTTACCTTGAACACACCACAGCAGTAAAAGCAGAACACATCAGGGCCTGGATTCACGCATGTCACATCAAATGAGCCAAGGATGAAGAAGACCCCCAAAGGAGGAAGCCACAGCCAAAGATCCCGCTCACCCTGGACTAAATCTAAGACTGAAAAAACTATAAGTTTGTTGTTGCTCCTATTTTTACCTGTTTATGTAAATTATAGGCAGTTATTTAGATAAAGGAAATCAGAAAAAAAATGAAAAGGGTTTTATGAAGCGGTAAATGGGTAACTCATAGGCCGACTGTGCACTAGTGTCATTTACACTAGTGTAAATATACAGCCGACTGTACACTAATGTCATGTACAAAAGAAAATGAGAGCGATAAAAATGTTAGAATTACATGCTCAATAAACCTTTTATAACCAGAGCATGTAGACCTGGATGAAAAGTCAAGGAATTTGACTAATCTCCAAAGAATAGGGAGGAATGTAAGAGCCTGGGTGGCCAGAGAGAATCATTTGTGTTTATGCAGTATACATAGATTGGCCTCATGCAGTAATTTTAGATTGATACTGCCCCTCCCAAAGGTATTTACTCTCAAAGCCTAGATATAAGGGCAGGTCGGGCCAAATGAAGATATCTACTCAGTGGGGAGCTTATATCTACTAGGTAAATTGAGATTCAATTGTCCATCCGTGTGTTACTAGCAGTTTTTTTCTATGTCTGGCAGACGTAGCACCACTGTGCAGGTTTCTCTGTGTATTGCAATCTAAAGGGCACCTGTGTATAGCCCAGCTAAACTACATCTATACATGTTAGTCTGTGATGCTGGAGGGGGTCGAATTTGGAAGAGAAGGCCCAGACCTGTCAGTATGATTCTCGATGTTTGGACTGAAATTAAGTTTTGCTTGACCTTCTCTTTGTATCAGTCTTGCTCCTTTGATTAAAAACCCTAACACTTCTGTCTTCTCTATGAAGACTCCAGACATGTCTATGCCATGATTGGAAGTGTTCCCTTTGAGCTTTCCTTGGGTGGCTCTTCTCCTGTTCAGAAGATTGGTGATTGGGTGGGAGGGCCTAACCCTTGTGCAGGGCTCAGATTCCCTCCCCTGAGGTTTGCTTGAGGCCTGATTGTTACTTGACCTTTCCTGGCTAAGATGGAATGGTGGATTCTTGCCTTTCTCCGAAATCCAGAGGGCTGGTGCTGACAGTCAGGACCAAACACTATGAATCGGTCCATGGAGAAGGTGATACTGAAAAGCTTCACAAATTGCCTTGATGAGAGACCCAGGAGGCTCCACCAGTTTGGGAAGGCTAGGTGTCCTATTGGCACACCAATGAATACTCCAACCAAGTGTAGTGATCAGGCATGGGTTTATGAGGATTGGTTGTTATGACCTCAAAGCGTTGTGACATCACAGATGCTGGCTTCACTGAAGCAGCTGTCTCTCTCCCATGACCTTAGTATCCTATGGCTTTAGGTAGGAAGCCCCGGGAAGGACAGAACACGAGCCCTCTGAGCCTGATCAGGAACTCAGGATGTCTTTTGGGTTAAGGTCCCACTTCCCCTTTCTAGATAAATAGGAAAAAAATGATGTTCATTATACCTTCCTTTAGGCCAACATTTCTCCAGACACAGCAAGGTGTCCTATTTCTACTACAATTTCTAGATCTTAAGAAACATTGAGGCATCTTGGTTTCCAACAGCTCTCCATGGGGTTTGTCATCCTGTGGGTGAGCAAGTCCATTGTCAATGTCTTTTCCCAACGGGTCAGTGATGACTAACGGACAGAAAGTCCCTTCGTGAGGAAAAAGTTAAGGGCATGAATATATGGTGCTGCCTTTGTCCTCATCTCCTAGAGTTCTGAAACACAAGGTTAAGGGATTAGGGCTCTGTCTACCTGGTTTTCCCTTAACTTTGCAAAGTCTTTGAGAAAAGTGACTTTCTGAATCAGAGCTAACTCTTCAGGAAGAGGCCTGGACCACACCTGTTGTCATCATTAGTTAAGTGTACTTGTAGTGGAACGGGTATAGACATGTTGACCAAGTCTCTTTAGTCAAAAGGAAAGGGACGGCCTATATCGATGGCTTGCAAAGCCCACTTGAGAAGAACTGTGGACTGAGCCTCAAGGTCCTTGCAGACCAGTGATGAAGAAGGTGTGGTCCATCTTGGTAACACAGTATTCCTCAGATATCGGGGAGGATGAACCCCTGGAACTTACATTGACATGAACGTCCCATGTCTGGGTGATTGGAAATTGAAAAGACAGGCAGAACAATGGAAATATCATATAGCTTTCCACAATATGTTCCTCAGGAGGAATACCTTGGCCCTTAGTAAAGGAAAGGAAAACTGAATGGGAAGAATGCAGAGAAAGAGACCCACCAAGAGTGACTCAGGACTCTGAGAACCAAGCTGAGGGTTACAGAGAAGAGACACATGCAAGGAATAAGTGAAATGCTTAATGGGTGTTCAGGAGCTGTGGCATAGATTAGGAAAAGCACTAGGTCGCATATGAAACTAACTTCCGTGAATACTGTGTCAAGAAAAAATTACAAAAAAATTCCAAGAAGAATTCTAAGATTTTCAACAAAAAAATTCAGAGAAAAACAATGTGACCCTTTCAAAACCTAAAGAAGGCACAGGGAGAAAAGGAAAGAATTATATTTTATATTATCTTTCCTTATTGAAATGGCATGGGATTTTCCTAAAATGTCCTTATCTGAATTGGGTCTTTATCCTTGTAAATTAGAGTCTACCTGCCTCTTCCATCTCTGAAATTGATGAGAAGACATGACATTGCCTTCGCTAAATACCTAGAAGAGTGGCCCAGGAAAATGACTTGGACCTGGCCCTCTGTGTGCTGGCAGGTGTTTGATTACTGCTTCAAACGCTTCAGTCACTACTAAAGAGCTGAGATTTTGTAGGTTTCCTGACCTCATCGTGGGAGATTCTATGTGTCTGGGAATTTAACCTTTTCTCTCCGGTCTTGATTTGCTAGCGTAAATGTGTGTATGTGCCTCTTAGGTTATTCTTTTTCCTTTCTACCAGTTGTCATGTGGTTTCTTACTTTCAGCTGTGTGCTTCTCTCCCTGCTATATCCCAGTAATGGCTTTGCAGTTTGTTCATGTTTTCAAAACTGAAGTGTGAGATCTCTGGATTTTTTTTTAATTGGTTTGTTTGTATTTCCTTTATTTCGATAATCATATGTATGATTTCATTTTTTCTGTTAACTTTGCAGTTCGGCTCTTCTTCTACTTGTTCCTTCAGACGTCCAGTTAGGTTCCTTTTTTTTTTTTTTTTTCGGTGTTTTTAAATTTTGGAAATGCATGCGTTTAACACTTTATGTTTTCCCAATAAAATGTTTTGGCATCACTGCTTATGTTTCTTGACATTCCTTTGTTCATGGCTCTTTCTGCATTTCCTTTGGATTTTCTTTCTTGCATTCATTGCTAGTTCTTGAGTGTGTTGTGTTTTCCAACCTTTAGGGTATGGCTGTATTTCCAATTTGAAAGTGATATCTTCCCATTTTCATACCTTCATGATCATAAGTGCCCAGGATAGGTTTTGACTTCTCTTCCATGAATTAAGACTGGATTTGGTCTCGAGCTCATGACCTGCGATAGACAAAGTTAGGTCTGCCGCTGGGAAGAATATATCTTACTGTCCTCATAGACGCAATCTTACTCATGGATCCCCAAAGATCAGGTGGTCTCGAGAGCCCATGTAGACGTCTGTTATTCCTTACCACCTTTTCATCCAGATGATCTATCCTGTGCTTAACTTGGATATCATAGTCCCCAACAATATTGGATTAAAGTCCCCATCTTCCTTCCTCTCTTTTCATATGCTTCCAACGTTAAGATACAGCCATGTTCTGGTATATATGTTGGCAGTTCTTCCAGGTTTCTGATGTTTTGATACTCCATCATGACAAAACACCTTCCGCTCTCTTTTGTCTCTCAAAGGCATAAAATCACTCTAGATGACTTAGGCACAATCACTTTGGCTCTCTTCACCTTGGCAAGAGCAGAACCTACGTTTCCAAATTTCTTCACTTTCAAGCTATGTGTATCTTTATAGTCAAAGGAAATCTTCTATGGGCAACAGAATTTGAGCTTGTTTAATATTTGTTGTTTTCTGATGGATCTATTCTCGTTTTTTTGTTTGTTTGTTTGTTTCTTTTATTTTATTTTATTTTATTTTATTTTATTTTTTAATTTCAACCACACCTACAAAATGTTTGTATTGACGGGAGACTTTCGTTGAATGCTGAATGAATTATTGTTAGGTAAGAAGTTCACTTTCTTATTTTGGCTGACTTCTGACTTGAATTCTCTGTGCCTTTCCCTTTTATGGTATTTTCTTTGGGGATGCTTCATTAGTGCGATTTCTCACTTCCTCCCCCTCTTTCACGTATCTTATCCTGTGTGTGTTCGTGTGTGTGTGTGCATGAGCATGTCTTAAAATGTGAGTGGTCTGTGCGTGTTTCACACAAAACTTATAATTCAATTTCAAGAGGTAGGAATTGGGTCTCTTAAGGTTAGCAATTCAATTTGACATGCCTTGTCAACTCACATTCCATCTGTTTCAAGAACATCTTCTGCAAGGTGTGTCATCATTTGTACTCTTCCATAAACACGTATTCTCACAAAACTGCCTTCAAAAAAACACCACATTTTGTGTGCCTCATTAGAATCGTATTGTTTCTCCCTATACCCTTTGATTTTTCATACGTTTTTGACTGTCTTGAGGGAGTGAAATCGTCTGTTTTTTTTCTTTCTGAGAATGATAGATATGACAGGGCACAAAGCTCTCTGCAAGCCTGTCACATGAGTCATTGGAAGAATTCATTCTATTTTAAGTCTCAGTAAGAATTTGCTGTGACATCAAGGACAGTGAGATGGTAGTAGTGTTTAATAACATCGTGCTTATCTTCAGCCATGAAGGGAAAAGGAAGATGACAACAATGACGGAGGCGGGGTGGAGATTAACCTGAAGCCTACACAGTAAACTCCACAGAGTAAGAGATCGGAGGTCGCAGAAACTATGGGAGTTTGGAGACATGGCTCATGGGAGATTTGGGTGGTTTGTGCATCAGAGGGCAGTGATCCCATGCAAAGGACAAAAGCACAGAACAGGGCACACTGGGATCCCACAAGGAACCTGTTTCCCAGTGCAATTGGCTGTGACCAACAGAGGGTCTGAGTTCATGACAACACAATTTTTGAGGGCTGGAGTTTTCAGATCAGCAGGCTTGGGAGAAATCGACTCGAAAGAACACCATGTTTTTCTTGCAGGGGACACCAACAAGCAACCAGGTGTAGAAAGCCTGGAGACCATGATCAGAAACGATACCAGGAGATGTAGCTGGAGGAGAGTGGGTCCTGGCAGTGCATCCATGAGAGGCAGTGTTTGTGGAAATGATTCAATGGGTGCATAAGAAATTTTGGGCTCTCAAACCAGTAGCAAGAAGACAGAGCTAAGAGGGTCAGCCACAACACAACAGCAGATGGCATCATCACACACACACACACAAACACCCATCATCCCTTAAGGGCCAGCATTAGGTCACTCCCAGATTTCCTCTTCTTAAAGACATTCACCTCAGGATGGATAAAGAATGAACTTTCAGGATACGGAGAGGAAGACAGAGACTTACATCCAAGGCAAAGATGGAAGAATCAACAGATGCCAAGGTAAAAGAACAAGAAATGATCACGGCTAGGCAATCAGAGAGAAACTTCTACATAGACCACGCCCGATGGGGTATAGAAAGCAGCGGCCTGGATACTTCCTGCAAATTAGAAAACATCGAAGATATTGGAGAGTCTCCAACCACAGAGATAAACTGATAAAGATAAACGAACATAAATAGCTCCTGAAGGGAAGATTGGTAGGAGACTGGATGCAAAGTCCAAGAACATGGCAGAAGAAGAGGATCCAATTAGTGACCTGGAAGAACTAGTCTAGAAAATAAGGGAGCAAATTCTAAAAGAGAAGGAAGAATGATGGGACATGTCAATGAGCTTAGGGAATCATCATCTCCAGGAATTGAAAGAGGTGCCTCTTGTAGGAGAAGTAAGAGTGAGTGAAAGAAAGAGGGCTGAACATGGATTTGAGAAATCGGGGCTGAAAATGACCCTCATCCGTTAGCACAAACAGAGGTCCACAATGAGAGGCACAGAGGACTCCCATCACCTTCCACAGAAGCAGAGCACTAAAAGACATAGTGTCATTTACCCCTGGAAAATCTAGGCATGGAGGAATTCACTTTAGCAAATAGAATGGGAGAATAGTTTGTCCATAGCCCAGTCACTGACTTCAAGAGGAAATGCTATACCAGCTCTCGAAGCAAGCTGGATAGCTCAAGCAACACCAGCCAAGGCCAAAACCCTTATCCCCTGCATTTCTGAACAATGACTGGGCATCGGTTCTTGTCTAGAACCACGAGGTTCTAGGAAGTCAATGGTTGGGTCCCAGGATGTGTCAATCATTTCAGAGGCAGCCTTCAGATCAACTCATCATTCCAAGGTCTTGGCAATGACTGTGGTCTCAGGTTCTCTGCTCAGGGGAAAGTAAGCTTCTCCCTCGACAGCTCTACCCCCTTGATTGTGAACTCTCGGTCTCTCTGTGTAATAAGTGCAAGCACATCGTTTGACAAGATAACAAAAACAAAACCAGGCACAATAATTGACTGGGGGCAGAGGATGATTTATTGAATTTGGACCAAGGTTCCTATGGAGGGCAGCTAGGTACAGAGAACCTCCCACCATCCTAAAATACCAACCTTCGCTTGGCGCTCCAATGTTCATTCCCCTGTTCCTTGTCTTCCTGGATCTCCTCACCAACCTGAAGCATCCACTGTGTGTCACGCTATACTGACCCCTTATTGACACATGTTCATTCTCTTCTGGCTCCATTATAACATGCCCATCTGCTACAACAGGCGCTGTTTGATTCTCACATGACATCATTTGGCTGAGGGTCATGAGTGGTATAAGGCAGGCTTGTGCTGCCACATGTCCATGCAGTTCCACAGGGGTAGCTGCTCCACCCTGAGGGAGTGCTCAACGTTCTTCCACATTCGAATCTTCTTCAATGCGTCCTTTTGGACATACAAGTTGTCTTCCTGAAACGGGCACGGAAGTCTTTCAGATGGCTTCTCTTGGGTTATGGGTCTCTTCCAAAATGCTCTCCGTTTGCTTCTTTGGACTCAAAGTACATGAGTCCATCCTGGACCTAAGGTTCTACACCTAAGGTGTAGAGTCTGCCTTTGATGCATGGTTATTTTAAAAGATTGGGAGGCCTTGTTGGCAGCATTCTGGAGAGGCTCGAGGTACTCGTTTCCTCCCTGTTGAAGACTCCAGACATGTCTTTGGCACGGTTGTGGGTGTACAGTTTTGTTTCCTTGGGTGGCCCTTCTCCTGTTCAGAAGCTCCATGATTGTATGGGAGGGCCTTATCCTTGTGCCAGGCTCAGATTTCCTCCCCTGAGGCTTTGCTTGAGGCCTAATTGTTTCTTGCCCTGTCATGGTTAAGATGGAATGGTGGATGCTTATCTTTCTCTGCAGTCCAGAGGGTTGGTGCTGATAATCACGACCAAAGACTATGAATTGGGCCCTGTAGAAGGTGACTCCGACTCGCTTCATAAACTGCCTTGTTGAGAGTCCAGACAGCTCCAGCAGTTGGGGACGGTCTGGGGTTCTCTTGGCCCACTCACGACTACTCTAGCCAATTGTAGTAATCAGGCGTGATGTAATGAGGAGCGGTTGTTATAAACTCAAAGCATTGTGTCATCACAAATGCTGCCTTCACTGAAGCAGCTCTCCCTCTCCCATGACCTTGGTGTCCTAAGGCTTTATGTAGGAAGCCCTGGAAGGACAGAACAAGAGCCCTCTGAGTCTAATCAAAAACTCACGTTGTCTTGTGGGTTAGTGTCCCACTTCCTCTTTCTGGAAAAATGGGAAAGAAAATGATGTTCAGTATACCTTCCATTAGGCCAACATTTTCCCAGAGACGGAAAAATGTCCTATTTCCACTACAATTTCTAGCGATCCCAAGAAACGGTGAGGCCTCATGGGTATCAACTCTTAGTTGGTCTCATCTCTTAGTTTTCTGAAACACACGGCTAATGGTTAAGGCTCTGTCTACCTGGCATTCCCTTACACACCTTTGCAAAGTCTTATAGGAGAGAGTCATTCTGCATCAGCGCTAAATCTGAGGAAGAGGCCTGAACCGCACCCGTTGTCATCATTAGTTGTCCTTGTTGCAGTAACGGGTATAATTATGTTGACCATGTCTCTTTAGTCAGAAGGATAGGTACGGCTAATATCGATGGCTTGCAAGGCCCATTGGAGCAGACTTTGCAGTGAGCCACAATGCCCTTGCAAGGACTAGTGGATAAGGAAGGCTTGGTCCATTTTGGCAAGACTGTATTCCTCGGCCGTCAAAGAGAATGAACGCACTGGACCTTGCCTTGACATGAATGTCCCATGACTGGCTGATGTGAAATGAAAAGGCAAGCAGAAAAAGGGAAATATCATATGGCTTCCCACAATATGTTCCTCATAAGGAATACCTTGGCGCTTTGTCCTCTTCAATAAACACGTATTCTCATAAAACTGCCTTCACACAATCACCATGATTGTGTGTCTCATTAGTGTCATATTGTTTGTTCCTATACCCCTTGCTTTTTCATATGTTTCTTGACTGTCATGAGGGAGTGAAATCATCTGTTTGTTGTCTTTCTGAGAATGATTAATGTAACAAAGCCCAATGGTCTCCGCAGCACTGCCACATGAGGCAACTGGAAAAATTCATTCTTTCTTATGTCTCAGTAAGAATTTGTGGTGACATGGAGGACAGTGAGATGGTAGTAGTGTATAATAACCTCGTGCTTGTCTTCAGCCACGAAGGCAACAGGAAGATGACCACAACAACTGCAACAGAGTGGACATTGATGGGAAGCCTACAAGGTAAACTCCACAAAGAAGAAAGGTAGTCACAGAGACTAAGGGAGAAGTTTGGAGACATGACTTATAGGAGATTTCGTTGGTTTATGCATCAGAGGCCAGTGATCCCTTGCAAAGGACAAAGGCACAGGAGAGGAGGGCACGCTGGAAAGCCACAAGGCACCTGTTTCCCAGTGCCATTGGCTCTGACAAGAGAGGGTCTGAAGGGCATGAGTTCTTGACAACACAAGTCTTGAGTGCTGTTGTTTTCAGATCAGCAGGCTTGGCAGATAAAAACTTGAAAGAACTCCATGTTTTTCTTGCATAGGTCACCAACAAGCAACCATGTGCAGACAACCTGGAGAGCATGATCAGCGACAATACCAGGACACGCAGTGGGAAGATGGTGGGTCCTGGCAGTGCATCCATGAGAGGCAGTGTTCGTGGAGTTGTCTCAATGGGGCATAAGAAATATTGGGCTCCCACACGAGGAGCATCAAGACCAAGCTACTGGCCAATACAGGATGGTGAGGAGCATCCTCACCTCATACAGAGCACCAAAAGACTGCCTACTCTGCCCATATGAAATCCAAACCGTGGAACACTTGAGGAACAGCCTTCCTCACTCCAAGTTGTTTAGTCCAAGTAGAACAGACTCTCCCATAGGGGACGAGAAGAATGCATTGACCACATGATCTCTTCTGAACACAGCATTCTGTAGGCCAGCATTCTGATAAGTTTGTGGAATGTCTCCTTTCACAGGCACACCAGAGCCCACCAGATAAACCTCAGCATATTCAGCCCAGGCCACAAACACACCAAATGCCAGGCAAGGAGAGCCACTGCAGATGGATGGTCTCAAGGACAGCGTCAGCCAGAACACAAATATCAGATGGCATGCATTACACACACACACACACACACACACACACACACACACACACACACACACATGACAAAACTTAAGGGCCCGCCCTTGGTCACTCAATGATCTCCTCTACCTAAATAAATTACCCACAGGATAGAAAACAGAATAAGTATTTCGAAACAGAGAGGAGACAGATATCTAGATCTAATACAAGATGGAAGAATCAATAGATGTCAAGGAAAAATAACAAGAAAGGATCATGGCTAGGAAATCAGTGTGAAGCTTCTACATATAACATGCCCGATGTGGGTTTGATAGCGGTGGCCTGGATCCTCCTATACATCAGAAAACATAGAAGATATCAGAGAGTCTCAAACCACAGAGATAAAACTGATAAAGATAAAAGAACCTAAAGAGCTCCTGAAGAGAAGATTGGTAGGAGACTGGATGCAATGACTCTGAACATGGCAGAAGTAGAGGATCCAATTAGTGACCTGGAAGTACAAGCCTAGAAAATAAGGAAGCAAATTCTAAGAGAAAAGGAAGAATGACGGAACATGACAATGAGCTTAGGGAATCATCATTTAAAAAGAAAGGAAATAGGTGCCTATTGTAGGATAAGTAAGAGTGAGAGAAAGAAAAGAGGGGTGAACATGGATTTGAGAATCAGGGCTATCAATGACCCTCATCTGGGAGCTGAAACAGAGGTCCAGAATTGAGGCACACAGGACTCCCATCACCTTCCACAGAAGCAGAGCACCAAAAGACATAATGTCCTTTCCCCTGGAAAATCTAGGCATGGCGGAATTCTCTTTAGGCAAATAGGCATCAGAGAATAGTTTGTCCATAGCCCAGTCACTGACTTCAAAGGAAAACAATACCAACTCTCAAAGCAAGCCGGATAGCTCAAGCAATACCTGACCAAGCCAAAATCCTTATCCCCTGCATTTCTGAACAATAACAGAGCAGCGGTACTTGTGTAGAACCAGGAGGTATTCAGAAGTCAAAGGTTGGGTCCTTTGTTGTGTCCATCAGTTCAGAGGCGGCCTTCAGATCAACTCATGATTCCAGGGCCTTGGCTATGACTCTGGTCTCAGGTACTCTGCTCAGGGGCAAGTATATTTCTCCATCTCCAGCTCCAACCCCTGATTGCGATCTCTCTGTCTATCTGTCCAATACGTGCATGTGTATCATTTGACAAGATAACAAATACAAAACCAGGGTACATTAATTGATTCGTGCCAGAGGATGTTTTCTTGAATTAGGACCTAGGTTCCTGTGGAGGGTAGCCAGGTAAAGAGAACCTCTCACCATCCTAAAATGCCCTAACTTCGCTTCGAGCTCCCACATTTATTCTACTGTTATTTGTCTCCCTGGATCTCCTCACCAAACTGAAACATCTGCTGTCTGTCGCACTGTACTGAAACCTTGATGACAATTGTGCATCTTCTCTGGGCTCCATTAGAACATGCCCATCTTCTGCAAGAGGCACTGTTTGCTTATCTCATGAAACAATTTGGGGGATGATCATGAGAGGGTGAAGGAAGGTTTGTGCTGCCACATTTCCATGCAGTTCCTGAAAGGGTAGCTGCTCCAACCTGAGGGAGTGCTCAAGGTTCTTCCACATTAGAATCCTCTTCAATGCATCATTTTGAACATAAAAGTTGTCTTCCTGAAATGGTTAGGAAGTCTTTCAGATGGCTTCACTTGGGCTTTGGGTCTCTTCCAACATGCTCTCCATTTGCTCCTGTGGACTCCAAGTACATGAGTCCATCCTGGACATAAGGTAAAGGGTGTAGAGTCTGCCTTGATGCATGGTCATTTTTGAAGATTGAGAGGCCTTGTTGGCACCCTTTCTAGAGACGCTCAAGGTACTTGTGTCCTCGCTGTGGAAGACCCCAGACATGTCTTTGGCACGGTTGCGGGGATTCATTTGGAGCTCTCCTTGTGTGGCCCTTTTCCTGTTCAGAAGCACCGTGATTGGGTGGGAGGGCCTGACCCTTGTGCCGGGCTCAGATTTCCTCCCCTGAGGCTTTGCTTGAGACCTCATTATTATTTGGCCTGTTGTGGTTAAGATGGAATGGTGGATGCTTGCCTTTCTCTGGAGTCCAGACGACTGGAGCTGACAGTCACGACGAAACACTACGAACTGGGCCATGGAGAAGGTCACACCAACTCGCTTCACATACTGCCTTGAATTGAGACCGAAGCAGCTCCAGCAGTTTGGGACGGCTTGGTTTCCTCTTGTCCCACCCAGCCAAGTGTAGTGATCAGGCGTGGGTTGATGAGGAGTTGTTGCTATGACCTCAAAGCTTTGTGACATAACAGATGCTGGCTTCACTGAAGCAGCTGTCCCTCTCCAATGAACTTGGCGTCCTATGGCTTTAGGTAGGAAGCCCCGGGAAGGACAGAACAAGAGCCCTCTGAGTCTGATGAAATAGGTGTCTTGGGGGTTAATGTCCCACTTTCCCTTTCTAGACTAAGAGGAAAGAAAATGACGTTCAGTATACCTTCCTTTAAGCCAACATTTCCCCAGATACGGAAAGGTGTCCTATTTCCACTAAAATTTCTAGAGAGCTCAAGACACAGGAGACCTCGTGTGTATCAACAGCTCTCCATGGGTTTTGTCATCCTGTGGGAGAGAGTGTCTTTGTCAGCGTCTTTTGCCTATGGGTCAGTGATGAGTAAGGATGGAAAGTCCCTTCTCAAGGAAAAGGTGAGGGCTTCGATATACGGTGCTGTCTGGGGCCTCAACTCCTAGTGTTCTGAAATGCACGGCCAGGGAATAGGGCTCTGTCTCCCTGTTTTTTCCTTAATTACTTTTGCAAAGTCGTCGAGGAGACTGACCTTTGGCATCACAGCTAACTCTTAAGGGAGAGGACTGGACTGCACCCGTTGTCATCATTAGTTAACTATACTTGTTGTGGTAACGGGTATAGACACGCAGACCAAGTCTCTTTAGTCAGAATGAAAGGGACGGCCTATACCGACGACTTGCAAGGCACATTCGAGAAGACCTTTGGAGTGAGCCACAATGCCCTTACAAAGGCTAGTGGATAAGGAAGATTCAGTCCATTTTGGCAACACAGTATTCCTCAGCCATCGAAGAAAATGAACCCCTGGACCTTGCCTTGACATGAATGTCCCATGCCCTGCTGATGGGAAATGGAAAAGGCAAGCAGAAAAAGGGAAATGTCATATGGCCTCCCACAATATGTGCCTCAGGATGAATACCTTGGACCTTAGTAAAGGAAGGGAAAACTGAAGGGAAAGAAGTCAGAGAATGAGACCCACCAGGAGTGACTCAGACTCTGATAACCAAGCTGAGTGTTACAGAAAAGACAACTGTTAAAGGGATGTTCAGGAGTTGTGGCATATATTAGGAGGAGCACTGGGACGTACATGCAACTAAAGCATCCGTGAATACTCTGTCAAAAACGGGGTAGGATGATAGGCAGGCCTCTCAACAGAACAGCAACAACAACAAAATATCAGAGGAAAACAATCTGGCCCTTTCAAAACCAAAGGAAGTCACAGGGAGAAAAGGATAGCATTATATTGTTTATTATCTTTCCTTATTGAAATGACATGGGATTGCTTTACTAAAATGTCCTTCTCTGAATTGTGTCTTTATCCTTGTGAATTATATTCTACCCGCATCTTCCATCTCTGGAATCGATGAGAGGACATGGCAATGCCTTCGCTCAATACCTAGAAGAGTGGCCCAAGAAAATGACTTGGACATGGCCTTCGGTGTGTTGGCAGGTGTTGTATTACTGCTTCAAACGCTTCAGTCACTACTAGAGAGCTGAGATTTAGTAGGTTTCCTGACCTAATCTTGGGAGTTTCTATGTGTCTGATAATTTATCCTCTTCTCTCCAGTCTTGGATTTGCTAGCATAAATATGTGGATGTGTCTATTAGGTTATTCTTTTTCCCTTTCTACCAGATCTCAAGTTGTTTTATACTTTCAGCTGAGTTCTTGTCTCCCTGTTTTATCCCAGTAATGGCTTCTGCAGTTTGTTCATGATTAAGACACTGAATTGTAAGATCTTCTGATTCTTTTTCCTATTGGTTTGTTTGTATTTCCTTTATTTTGATAACTATATGTTTGATTTCATTTTTTCTGTTAACTTTGGAATTTGGTTCTTCTTCTTGTTTCTTCGGCATTGAGGTAGGTTGCTTTTTTGTGTGTGTGTTTGTGTTTATATTTTGGAAATGTGCGCATTAACACTATTTGGTTTCCCCATAAAATGTTTTGGCATTACCCCATAAGTTTTTTGACATTCCTTTGTTCATGACTCTTTGGCTTTTCCTTTGGATTTTCATTCTTGCATTCATTGCTAGTTCGTGATGTGTTGTATTTTCCAACTTTTAGTGTCTGGCTGAATGTCCAATTTGAAAGTGATATATTCCCGTTTTCATACCTTCATGATCATAAGTGCACAGGATAGGTTTTGACTTCTCTTCCATGAATTACACCTGCATTTGGACTCCAGCTCATGATCTGTTATATACAAAGTTCGGTCTGCCTTTGGGAAGAACATATATTATGCTCCTCAGATATGCAATCTTACTCATGGATCCCCAAAGCTCAGGAGGTCTACAGAGCCAATGTGGACATCTGTTATTCCTTACCACCTTTCCATCCAGATGATCTGTACTGTGCTTAACATGGATATTATAGTCCCCATCAATATTGGATTAAAGTCCCCATCACCCTTCTTCTCTGTTCATATGCTACCAACGTTTAGATACAGCCATGTTCTGGTATATACGTTGGCTGTTCTTCCAGGTTTCTGATGTTTTGATTCTCCATCGAGACAAAACACCTTCCGCACTCTTTTGTCTCTCAAAGGCATAAAATCACTCGAGATGACTTAGGCACAATCCCTTTGGCTCTCTTCTCCTTGGCAAGAGCAGAACCTACGTTTCCAAATTTCTTCACTTTCAAGCTATGTGTATCTTAATAGTCAAAGGAAATCCCCTTGGGCAACAGAGGTCGAGCTTAATATTTTTGTTTTCTGATAGATCTTTTCTCGTTTTTTTTTTGTTTGTTTTATTTTGTTTTATTTTTTTTTTTTGTAATTTCAACCACACCTACAAAATGTGTGTATTGACGGGAGACTTTCGTCCTGAATGCTGAATTAATTATTGCTAGGTAAGTTCACTTTCTCATTTCGGTTGACTTCTGACTTGAATTTTCTGTGCCTTTCCCTTTTATGATATTTTCTTTGGGGATGCTTCATCAGTGCGATTTCTCACTTCCTCCCCCTCTTTCGCGTGTCTTCTCTGTGTGTGTGTTCGTGTGTGTGTGCATGTGCATGTCTTAATGTGTGCGTGGTCTGTGTGTGTTTCACAAAAAACTTATAATTAAATTTCAAGAGGTAGGAATTGGGTCTCTTAAGGTTAGCAATTCAATTTGACATGCCTTGACAACTCACATTCCATCCATTTCAAGAACATCTTCTGCAAGGAATGTCATCATTTGTACTCTTCCATTAACACGTATTCTCACAAAACGGCTATGACCTCAAAGCTTTGTGACTTCACAGATGCTGGCTTCACTGAAGCAGCTGTCCCTGTCCCATGACCTTGGTGTCTTATGGCTTAAGGTAGGAAGCCCCTAACAAGGACAGTACAAGATCCCTCTGAGCCTGAACAAAAACTCAGGATGTCTTTTGGGATACTGTCCCACTTCCCTTTTCTAGAGACAAAGAGGAAAGAAAATGGCATTCAGTATACCTTCCTTTAGGCCAACATATCCCCTGAGACGGCAAGTTGTCCTATTTCCACCACAATTTCTACATATCTCAAGAAACGGTGAGGCCTCCCGGGTTGAGCACTCTCTGTGGGGTTTGTCATCCTGTAGGTAGAGCTTCCTTTGTCAGCGTCTTTGGCCTATGGGTCAGTGATAACTAAGGGACGGAAAGACCCTTTTCGAGAAAAAAGGTGAGGGCATCAATATATGGTGCTGTCTGTGGCCTTGTCTCCTAGTGTTCTGAAACACGTGGTTAAGGGATTAGGCCTCTGTGTATCTGGCTTTCACTTAAAAACCTTTGCAGAGTTTCAAGGAGATTGATATTCTGCATCAGAGCTAACTCTTAAGGAAGAGGCCTGGACCACACCCATATTCATCATTAGTTATCTGTACTTGTTGTGGTAACGGGTATATATATGTTGACCTAGTCTTTTTATTCAGAAGAAAAGGGATGGCCTATACAGACAGCTTGAGAGGCCCATTGGAGCAGACCTTTGGAGTGAGACACAATACCCTTGCAAGGACTAGTGGATCAGGAATTTTGGGTCCATTTCGGCACCACAGTGTTCCTCAGCCGTCGAAGTGAATGAAACCCTGGACCTTCCCTGACATGAATGTCCCTTGCCTGGCTGACGGGTAATGGAAAGGGCAAGCAATTTAAGGGAAATATAATATGGCTTCCCACAATATGTGCCTTGGGAGGAATACATTGGCCCTTAGTAAAGGCATGGAATACTGAGGGGCAAGAAGTCAAAGAAGGAGACTCACCAGGAGTGACTCAGGACTTGAGAACCAAGCTGAGGGTTATTGAAAAGAGAACTGCTTAATGGGTGTTCAGGAGTTGTGGCATATATTAGTAGGAGCACTAGGACGTACATTCAACTAAAGCATCCATGAATACTCTGTCAAAAACGGATGATAGATGATAGGCAGACTGTCTCACCAGAACAGCAACAACAACAACAACAAATCAGTGGAAAACAATCTGGCCCTCTCAAAACCAAAGGAAATCACAGGGAGAAAAGGAAAGCATTATATTGTTTATTATCTTTCCTTATTGAAATGACATAGGATTGGTTTCCTAAAATGTCCTTCGCTGAATTAGGTCTTTATCCTTGTGAATTAGAATCTACCTCCTCTTCCATCTCTGGAATCGATGAGAGGACATGACGAGGCCTTCGCTCAATACCTAGAGGAGTGGCCCAGGAAATGACTTGGACCTGGCCTTCTGTGTGTTGGCAGGTGTAGGATTACTGCTTCAAACGCTTCATTCACTAGTAAATAGCTGAGATTTTGTAGGTTTCCTGACATAATCTTGGAAGTTTCTATGTGTCTGGGAATTCATACTTTTCTCTCAGTTCTTGGATTTGCTAGCATAAATGTGTGGAGGTGCCTCTTAGGTTATTTTTTTTTTCAATTCTACCACTTGTCATGTGGTTTAATACTGTGAGCTGTGTGCTTTTCTCCGTTTTTTACCAATAATGGCTTCGGTGCTTTGTTCTTGTTTTCAAACCGAAGTGTGGGATCTCCTGATTTTTTTTTTTTCCTATTGGTTTGTTTGTATGTCCTTAATTTTGATAATCACATGTATGATTTCTATTTTTCTGTTATCCCTCGAGTTTGGTTTTTCTTCATTCTGTTTCTTCAGTCGTCCAGTTAGGTGGATTTCTTTTTCGGTGTTTTCAAATTTTGGAAACGCATGAATTTAACCCTATATGGTTTCCCCATAAAATGTTTTGGCAACATGCCATAAGTTTCTTGACATTCCTTTGTTCATGGCTTTTTCTGCTTTTCCTTTGGATTTCCTTTCTTGCATATTTTGCTAGTTCGTGAGTGTGTTGTGTTTTCCAACTTTTAGTGTCTGTCTGTATTTCCATTTGAAAGTGATATCTTCCTGTTTTTGTACCTTCGTGATCATAAGTGCACAGGATAGGTTTTGACTTCTCTTCCACGAATTGCGACTGGCGTTGGACTCGAGCTCATGACCTGCAATAGACAAAGTTAGGTCTGACGCTGTTAAGAACATATGTTATTGTCCTCAGAGACGCAATCTTACTCATGGATCCCCAAATTTCAGGTGGTCTCGAGAGCCCATGTGAACGTCTCTTATTCCTTAGCACCTTCCCAACCAGATGATCTGTCCTGTGCTTAACGTGGATATTATAGTTTCCAAGAGTATTGGATTAAAAACGCCATCTCCCTTCCTGTCTGTTCATAGGCTTCCAACGTTTAGATACACCCATGTTCGTGCTGTATATGTTGGCAATTCTTCGCGGTTTCTGTTGTGTTCTGTTGGGTTGATGCTCCATCAAGACAAAACACCTTCTGCTAATCTTTTGTCTCTCGAAGGCATAAAATCACTCTCGCTGAATTAGGCACAAACACATTGGCTCTTTTCTCCTTGGCAATATCATAACCTACCTACTCCCAATTTCTTCACTTGCAAACTATGAGTTTCTTTCTTAGTCGAAGGAAATTTCCTATGGGCAACAAAAGGTCGAGCTTGTTAATATATGCTGTTTTATTGTGGATCTTTTCTACTTTTTTTTTTTTTTTGGTTTGGTTTTGGAAATTCAACCACTCCTGTTTGTATTCAAAATTCAACCACAAACTGTTTGTATTGATGGGAGACATTAGTCTCATTTCGGTTGGCTTCTCACGTGGACTCTATTTGCCTTTCCCCTTTATGGTATTTTCTTTGGGTTTGCTTCATTGTTATGATACCTCGCTTCCTCCCCATCTTTTGCATATCTTATTTTTGTGTGTGTTCTTGTGTATGCATGCGCATGTGTTAATATGAGTGTGGTCTGAGTTTCACATAACACTTATTATAAAATATGAGATATAGGAATTCAGTATCTAATGCGTAGCAATTATTTGACATGCCTTGAAAACTCACATTCCATCCGTTTCTGAAAATCTCCTGCAAGGAATGTCATTTCTTGTCCTCTTAGAGAAACACGTGTACTCACAAAACTGCCTTCAAACAAACACCACCATTTGAGTTCCTCATTAGAGTCGTACTGTTTGTCCCAATACCCTTGCTTTTTCGTAAGTTTTGTGACTGTCATCAGGGAGTGAAATCGTCTGTTTGTTGTCTTTCTGAAATGATAGATATGACGAAGCCCAATGCTCTCCGCAGCATTGCCATATGAGACAAGTGCAAGAATTCCTTCTTGCTTATGTCTCAGTAGGAATTTGCGCTAACATAGAGGACAGTAAGATGGTAGTCGTGTCTAATAACCTCATGCTTGTGTTCAGCCATGAAGGCTACAGGAAGATGACCACAACAACTGTATTGGGGTGGAAATTGACCTGAAGCCTAAAGGTAAACTCCACATCGAAAGAGAATGGAAGTTGCAGAGATAATGGGAGAAGTTTGGGTACATGTCTCAGGGGATATTTGGTTGGTTCCTGGATCAGAGGCCCGTAGCCCATGCAGAGGACAAAGGCACAGGACATCAGGGCACACTGGGAACCCACAAGGAACCTGTTTCTCAGTGCCGTTGGCTGTGACATGCAGAGGGTCTGAAGGGCACGAGTTTTTGACAACACAAATATTGAGGTCTGGTTTTTTCAGATAAGCAGGCTTGGCAGACATCGTCTCGAAAGAACACCGTCTTTTTCCTGCATAGAGAAGGCAGAATGATGTAACATGATAATATCTTTAGGGAATATCTTGTAGGAGAAGTAAGAGTGAGAGAAAGAAAAGAGCCCTGAACGTAGATTGGAGAAATCAGGATTGAAAGTGACCCTCATCTGGGAGCAGAGACAGAGGTCAAGAACCAGAGGCACCGAGGACTGCCATCACCTTCCACAGAAGCGGAACACAAAAGACATACTGTCATTCCCACTAAAAAATCTAGGCATGGAAGTATTCTCTTAAGGAAAATAGGCATAGGAGAATATTTTGTGATAGCCCAATCACTGACTTTAAGAGGTAAAGCTATACCAGTTTTCGAAGCAGGCCAGATAGCTCAAGCAACACCCGACCAAACCAAAATCGTTATCCCCTGCATTTCTGAACAATGACAGAGCAGCGGTTCTTGTCTAGAAACAGGAGGTATTCAGAATTCAAAGGCTGGTCCAGGGTTGTGTCCATCAGTTCAGAGGCAGCCTTCAAATCAACTCATGATTCCAGGGTCTTGGCATTGACTCTGGTCTCAGGGTTTCTACAGAGGGGCAAGTAAGAATCTCCCTCTCCAGCTTCAAACCCTGATTGGGATCTCTATGTCTCTGTTCAATACGTGGATGTGCATCATTGGACAAGATAACAAAAACTAAAGCAGTGCACAATAAATGACTGGGGCCTGAGGATGTTTTATTGAATTTGGACCTAGGTTCCTATGGAGGGCAGCAAGGTACAGAGAGCCTCCCACCATCCTAAAATGCCAGACCTTCACTCGGAGCTCCCTTGTTCATTCTCTGGTTCTTTGTCTTCCTGGATCACCTCACCAGCCTGCAGCATCTGCTGTCTGTCGCACTGTACTGACCCCATGTTGACACACTGTGCATCCTCTTGGGGCTTCATTGGAACATGCCCATCTTCTGTAAGAGGCACTGTTTGCTTATTGCATGTAACCATTTGGGGGATGGTCATGAGAGGGTGAAGGCAGGCTTGTGCTGCCACATCTCCATGCAGTTCCACAGAGGGTAGCTGCTCCAACCTGAGGGAGTGCTCAACGTTTCTGCATTCGAATCCTCTTCAATGCGTCCTTTTGGACATACAAGTTGTCTTTCTGAAAGGGGCATGGAAGTCTTTCAGATGGCTTTACTTGGGCTATCGGTCTCTTCCAACATGCTCTCCGTTGGCTCCGGTGGACACCAAGTACATGAGTCCATCCTGGACCTACGTTTCTATGGTGCAGAGTCTGTCTTGGATGCATGGTCATTTTGGAAGATTGGGAGGCCTTGTTGGCACCGTTTCTGGAGACGCTCGAGGTTCTCGTGTCCTCACTGTGGATGACTCCAGACATGTCTTTGCACGGTTGCGGGGGTTAACATTGATCTTTAATTAGGTGAACCTTTTTCTTTTCTGTAACTCTGAGTTTGTGTGGTATGGGTGGCCTCACCTTCCGCATGGCTCAATTTCCTCCCCTGAGGTTTTGCTGGTGGTCTGATTGTTTCTTTGCCTGTCGTTGTTAAGATGGAATAAAGGATGCTTGTCTTTCTCTGGAGTCCAGAGGGTTGGTGCTGACAGTCACGACCACACAGTACAAATTGGGCCATGGAGAAGGTCACACCGACTCGCTATGTAAACAGCCTCGGTGAGAGATCCAGGCAGCTCCAGCAGTTAGGGATGGTGAGGTTCTCTTGGTGCACCCATGAATACTCCAGCCAAGTGTAATGATCAGGCATGGATTGAGGAAGAGTGGTTGCTATGACCTCAAAGCCTTGTGACATCACAGATGTTGGCTTCAATGAAGCAGCTGTACTCTCCCATGACCTTGGTGTCCTATGACTTTAGGTAGGAAGCCCCGGGAATGACAGAACAGGAGCCCTCTGAGTCTGAACAAGAACTCAGGTTGTCTTGTGGGATAATGTCCCACTTCCTCTTTCTAGAGACAAAGAGGAAAGAAAAAGACATTCAGTATACCTTCCTTTAGGCCAACATATGCCCTGAGACGGCAAGTTGTCCTATTTCCACTACAATTTCTAGAGATCTCAAGAAACGGTGAGGACTCTGGGTATGAGCGCTCTCCGTGGGGTTTGTCATCCTGTAGGTGAGCTCCCTTTGTCAGAGTCTTTTGCCTATGGGTCATTATGACTAAAGGACAGAAAGTCCCTTTTCTAGGAAAAAGTGAGGGCATCGATATATGGTGCCATCTGTGGCCTCATCTCCTAGTGTTCTGAAACACGTGGCTAAGGGATTAGGTCTCTGTATATGTAGATTTCACTTAAAAACCTTTGCAAAGTCTTTGAGGAGAGTGATATCTGCATCAGAGCTAACTCTTAAGGAAGAGGCCTGGACCACACCCATTGTCATCATTTGTTTACTGTACTTTTGTGGTAATGGGTATAGACTTGTTGACCAAGTCTCTTTAGTCAGAAGGAAAGGGACGGCCTATACCGATGCCTTGCAAGGCCCATTCGAACAGACCTTTTGAGTGAGCCACAATGCCCTTGCAAGGACTAGTGTATCAGGAAGTTTGGGTCCATTTCGGCACTACAGTATTCCTCAGCCGTCGAAGTGAATGAAACCCTGGACCTTGCCTTGACATGAATGTCCCTTGCCTGGCTGAGGGGTAATGGAAAAGGAAGCAGAAAAGGGAAATATTATATGGCTTTCCTCAATATGTGCCTTGGGAGGAATACCTTGGCCCTTAGTAAAGGAAGGGAAAACTGAAGGGAAAGAAATCAGAGAAGGAGACCCATCAGGAGTGACTCAGGACTCTGAGAACCAAGCTGAGGGTTACTGAAAAGATAACTGCTTAATGGGTGTTCAGGAAATGTGGCATATATTAGGAGGAGCACTAAGACGTACATGCAACTAAAGCATCTGTGAATACTCTGTCAATAACGGATGATGGATGCTAGGCAGGCTTTCTCAAAAGAACAGCAACAACAACAAAAATTCAGAGGAAAACATTCTGGCCCTCTCAAAACCATAGGGAGGCACAGGGAGAAAAGGAAAGCATTATATTTTTTATTATCTTTCCTTATTGAAATGACATGGGATTGGTTCCCTAAATTGTCCTTCTCTGAATTAGGTCTTTATCCTTGTGAATTAGAGTCTACCCTCCTCTTCCATCTCTGGAATCGATGAGAGGACATGACAAAGCCCTTTGCTAAATACTTAGAAGAGTGGCTCAGGAAAATGACTAGACCTGGCCTTCTGTGTTTTGGCAGGTGTTGGATTCCTTCTTCAAATGCTTCAATCACTACTAGAGAGCTGAGATTTTGTAGGTTTCCTGAACTAATCGTGGGAGTTTCTATGTGTCTGGGAATTTATCCTTTTCTCTCAGTTATGGGATTTGCTAGCATAAATGTGTGGATGTACCTCTTAGGTTATTCTTTTTTCATTTCTATCGCTTGTCATGTGGTTTAATATTGTGAGCTGTGCGTTTGTCTCCCTGTGTTTTCCCAGTAATGGCTTTGATGGTTTGTTCTTGTTTTGAAAACCAAAATGTGGGATCTCCTGATTTTTTTTCCTATTGGTTGGTTTGTATTTACTTAATTTTGATAATCACTTGTATGAAATCTATTTTTCTGTTAACTCTGTAGTTCGGTTTATCTTCATTCTGTTCCTTCAGTCGTCCAGTTAGGAGTCTTTCTTTTTCGGTGTTTTTAATATTTCAAAATGCATGCATTTAAGCCCTATATGGTTTCCCCATAAAATGTTTTGGCATCATCCCATATGTTTCTGAACATTCCTTTGTTCATGGCTCTTTATGCTTTTTCTTTGGATTTTCGTTCTTGCATATTTTGCTAGTTCCAGAGTGTTTTGTGTTTTCCAACTTTTAGCGTCGGTCTGTATTTCCAATTTGAAAGTGATATCTTCCTGTTTTCATACCTTCGTGATCATAAGTGCACAGTATAGGTTTTGACTTCTCTTCCAGGAATTACGACTGGCGTTGGACTCGAGCTCAAGATCTGCGATAGACAAAGATAGGTCTGCCGCTGGGAAGAACATATCTTATTGTCCTCAGAGACACAATCTTACTCATGGATCCCCAAAGTCTGGTGGTCTTAGAGCCCTTGTGGACGTCTTTTCTTCCTTTGCTCCTTCCAATTGTCCTGTGCTTAACGTGGATATTATAGTTCCCAACAGTATTGGATTAAAGTCGCCATCTCCCTTCCTGTCTGTTCACAGGCTTCCAACGTTTAGATACACTCTTGTTCGTGGTTTATATGTGGCAATTCTTTCAGGTTTCTGTTGTTTTGAAGCTCCATCAAGACAAAACAGCTTCCACTAATATTTTGTCTCGCATAGGCGTAAAATCACTCTCGCTGACTTAGGCACATGCACATTGGCTCTCTTCTCCTTGGCAGTAGCATAACCTTCGTCCTCGCGATTTCTTCACTTACAAGCTATGACTGTCTTTATAGCGAGGAAAATCTCCTATGGGAAACAGAAGGTCTAGCTTGTTTAAAATTTGTTTTTTTCTTAGGGATATTTTCTACCGTTTTTTTGTTTGTTTGTTTTGGAATTTCAAGCACTCCTACAAACTGTATTGACGGGAGACTTTGGTTCTGAATACTGAATGAATTAATGATAGGTAATAGTTCACTTTCTCATTTCGATTGGCTTTTCACTTGGATTCTATTTGCCTTTCACCTATATGGTATTTTCTTGGGGTTGCTTCATTGGTACAATTCCTCGCTTTCTCTCCATCTTATACATGTCTTATCTTTGTGTGTGTTCATTGTGTGTGTATGTGTTAATGTTGTGGTGTGTGTGTGTGTTTCACATCACAATTATTATTAAAATACGAGAGAATGGAATTCGGTCTCTTGTGGGTAGCAATTCAATTTGACATGCCTTGAAAACTCACATTCATTCTGTTCCAGGAAATCTCCCGCAAGGAATGTCATCTCCTGTACTCTTCAAGAAACTCGTTTTCTCACAAAACTTCCTTCCAACAAACACCACCATTTGAATTCCTCATTAGAGTCATACTGTTTGTCCCAATACTGTTTCTATTTCGTATGTTTCTTGATGGTCATGAATTAGTAAAATCGTCTGTTTGTTTTCTTCCCGAGCATGATAGAGGTGACAAAGCCCAATGCTCTCTGCAAGAGTGCCATAAGAGACAAGTGGAAGAATTCCTTCTTGCTTATGTCTCAGTACGAATTGTGGTGACATGGAAGACAGTGAGATGGTAGTAGTGACTAATAACCTCATGCTTCTTCAGCATGAAGGCAAAAGAAGATGACCACTACAACCGCAGTGGGGTGGAAATTGACCTGAAACCTACAAGGTATACTACAGGGCGAAAGAGAACGGAAGTTGCAGAGATGATGGGAGAAGGTTGGAGACATGGCTCAGGGGAGATTTGGTTGGTTTATGGATCAGAGGGCTGGAACCCATGAAGAAGACCAAGGCGCAGGAGAGCAGGTCACACCGGGAAACCACAAGGAACCTGTTTCCCAGTGCCATTGACTGTGACACGCCGAGGGTCTGAAGGGCACGACTACTTGACAACACAAGTGTTGAGGGCTGACGTTTCATGTCAGCAGGCTTGGCAGACATTGACTTGAAAGAACACCATCTTTTTACTGCATATGACACCAACAAGCGACCAGGAGCACACATCCTGGAGACAATGATCAGAGAGACACAATACCAAGAGACGCAGTGGGAAGATGGTGAGTTGTGGAGTGTTTCTGTGAAAGGCAGTGATCATGGAGATGACTCAATGTGGACATAATAAATTTGGGGCTCTCGCAACAGCAGCATTAAAACAGAGCTACTGGCCAGACAGGTAGGTGAGAACATAGGCTGTCTAGCCAGCCAACATGAAATCACAACAGTGGAACACTTGGAGGACTGCTTTCCTCAGTCGAAGATACTAAGTCCACGTAGAACAGACTCTCCCATAGGTGATGAGAAGAAAGCTTTGACCACATGTTCTCTTCTGAAACAGCATTCTGCAGGCCTGCGTTCTGTTGAGTTGGCGGAGTTTCTCGTTTCACAGGCACACCAGAGCCCACCAAGGTATACCACAGCATATTCATCCCGGACCTTAAAACGTCAAACGGCCCGAAAGGAGAGCTACTACAGATGACTTGCCTCCAGGATTGGGTCAGTCACAACACCAACAGCAGATGGCATGCATGCCACATACACACTCAAAAACAAACACACACGCACACACTCAACAAATCTTAAGGGCCAGCCCAGGGTCACTCACAGATCAGTACCCTCTATAAAAATTAAGCTCACGTTAGAAAAACGAATGCATTTAATATGTACAGAGAGGTGACAGCAACTTAGATCCAATGCAAAGATGGAAGAATCAATTGATGCCCAGGTAAAAGAAGAAGGAATGATCACGGCTAGGCAATCAGAGTGAAACCACTAAGTAGAACACGGCCGATGCGGGATTTAAAGAAGCGGCCTGGATACTGGCTGTACATCAGAAAACATAACAGATATCAGAGAGTCTCGAAACACAGAGATAAAACTGATACAGATAAAATCACCTAAAGAACTCCTGAAGAGAAGATTGGCAGGAGACTGGATGCAAAGTCCGGGAACTTGGCAGAAGTGGAGGATCCAATTAGGGACCGGGAAGAACAAGCCTAGAAAATAAGGACGCAAATTCTAAGAGCAAAGGCAGAATGATGGAACATGATAATGAGCTTAGGGAATCTCCAAGGAAATGAAAGAGGTGTCTCTTGTAGGCGAAGCAAGAGTGAGAGAAAGATAAGAAATCTGATTCTAGATTGGAGAACTCAGGGCTGAAAAGGACCCTCCCCTAGGAGCAGAGAAAGTGGTCCAGAATTTGAGGAACAAAGGACTCCTAACACCTTCCACAGAAGCGGAGCACCTAAAGACATAGTGCCATTCCCCCTGGGAAATCTAGGCATGGAGGTATTCAGTTTAGACAAATAGGCTTCGGAGAATAGTTTGTCCATAGCCAAATCACTGACTTCAAGACGAAAAACTATACCATCTCTCAAAGCAGGCTGGATAGCTCAAGCAACACCAGCCCAAGCCAAAATCCTTATCCCCTGCATCTGAACAATGACAGAACAGCGGTTCTATCTAGAACCAGGAGGTATTCAGAAGTCAAAGGTTGGGTCCCGGGCAGTATACATCAGTTCAGAGTTGCCTTCAGATCAACTCATGATTCCAGGGTCTTGGCATTGACTCTGTTCTCCGGTTCTCTGCTCAGGGGCAAGTAAGCTTCTCCCTCTTCTGCTCCACCCCCTGATTGGGATCTCTCTGCCTCTCTGTCCAATACGTGGATGTGCACGTTGGATAAGATAACAAAGACAAAAACAGTGCCCAATAATTGACTGGTGCCAATGGATGTTTTATTGAATTTGACCTAGGTTCCTATGGAGGGCAGCCAAGTACAGAGAACCTCCCACCATCCTAAAATGCCCGACCTTCGATTGGAGCTTTCTTGTTTATTCTCCTGTTCTTTGCCTTCATGGATCTCCTCACCAACCTGCAGCATCCGCTGTCTGTCACGCTGTTCTGAGCCCTTGTTAACACATTGTGCTTCCTCTCGGGGCTCCATTCGAATATGCCAATCTTCCGCAAGAGGCACTGTTTTCTTATCGCATGTGACCATTTGGGGGATGGTCGTGAGAGGGTGAAGGCTGGCTTGTGCTGCCACACCTCCAAGCAGTTCCACAGAGGGTAGCTGCTCCACCCTGAGGGAGTGCTCAAGGTTCTTCCACATTCGAATCCTCTTCAATGCGTCCTTTTGGACATACATGTTGTCTTCCTGAAACGGGTCCGGAAGTCTTCAGATGGCTTCACTTGGGGATGGGTCTCTTCCAACATGCTCTCCGTTGGCTCCTGTGGACTCCAAGAACATGAGTCCATCCTGGACCTAAGGTTCTAAGGTGTAGTGTCTGCCTTGGATGCATGGTCATTTGGAAGATTGGGAGGCCGTGTTGGCACCATTTCTGGAGATGCTCGGGGTACTCGTGTCCTTGCTGTGGAAGACTCCAGACATGACTGGCACGGTTGTGGGGATTCACTTTGAGCTTCCCTTGGGTGGCCCTTTTCCTCTTCAGATGATCCGTGTTTGGGTGGGAGGGCCTTACACTTGTGCAGGGCCCGGATTTCCTCCCCTGAGGCTTTGCTTGCAGTCTCTTAGTTTCTTGGCCAGTCGTGGCTAAGATGGAGTGAGGTTTCCTTCCCTTTCTCTGAGGTCCAGAGGGCTGGTGCTGACACTCATGTCCAAACACTACGAATTGGGCCATGGAGAAGGTGACACCGACTCGCTTCACCTACTGCCTTGGTGAGAGACCCAGTCAACTCCACCTGTTTGGGATGGCTTGGGGTCCTCTTGGCCCACCCATGACTTTTCCAGTCAAGTGTAGTGATCAGGCCTGGGTTGATGAGTAGTGGTTGCTATGACCTCAAAGCTTTGTGACATCATAGATGCTAGCTTCACTGAAGCAGCTGTCCCTCTCCCATGACCTTGGTGTCCTATGGCTATAAGTAGGGAGCCCCGGGATGGACAGAACAAGAGCCATCTGAACCTGATCAAGAACTCATGATGTCTTGTGGGTTAATGTCCAACTTCCCCTTTCTAGAGACATAGAGGAAGGAAAATGACATTCATTATACCTTCCTTTAGGCCAACATATCCCCGGAGACGGCAAGGTGTCCTTTTCCACTACAATTTATAGATATCTCAAGAAAAGATGTGGCCTCGCGGGTATGAGCAGCTCTCTGCGAGGTTTGTGGGGGGAATGCGTACCTTGTCAGTGTCTATTGCCTATGGGTCAGTGATGACTAAGGTACGTAAAGTCCCTTTCCGAGGTAAAAGGTGAGGGCATCACAATATGGTTCCCAATATGGTTCCGTCTGTGCCCTCATCTCCCAGTGTTCTGAAACACGCGGCTAAGACCCGCAAGAACGACCCGCAGACAAGGTGAGTGGCAAACTTCTTTATTGAGAATCTTCAGCCCCGGGACCCCGTATACCGATTATAGCACCAAGTTATAGAACACAGTGGATAGAAAGCAACCAATCACCACATAACACAACTACTATAACATCCAATCAGAAGGGATACAGATGACTTCAATCCAGATCATGCGGGGAGCTCGTGCCTACTGACGTGAGCCCCCGAAACTTATTGTTCACTCTGTTTTTGTGCCGTTCCCATGGTCCCTGGTTAATCTTATACTAGTCCCGATACTTCAGTACAGGTTGTGCATTCCCTGGAGCGCTCCCACATAAACATTCACCTGCCCTTCTCCTCAAGCCTCGCCTAGTACGTGACTCCCAGCTTCTGCTGCATGGCTCTCCACAGCTCCCCCTTTTTATTTTTATTGCATGGCAGGGATCGTGCCTGTCTTAGGTTGCCAATCCTCAACACACATGCTTACCCGTCATCGGGTACTCCCCTTCACCGAGGAGCCCCTGTCTTAGGTTGCTAAGGTGAGGGATCAGTCTTACCCGTCTTTGGCTACCGACCCAGCATACAGAGCCATATTCAGGGGGAGGCATCAATTACTAGCTCCTTTTAGGCAGCAAAGCCAGTTTTGAGACGCTTGAGGCAGCAGGGTACTCGCTATGGTGGGAGCAATCCATAATCAGGGTTGTCGTGCAGTTTTGTCATGAGCAGCCCGTTGTTGATTCCGCACAATAGCTCGCACTTTATATAATTCTGTAAGCATGAATTTCACCACACAGGGAAAGAGGCACATGAATAAAAGCATAAGTGTTAACACTCCTATAATAGAGCCTATAGCATACCAAGTACGTGATAGCGAAGAAATATGAGAAAATAGCGAATTTGCAAAATTGTCAGCAAGCTGAGCAACAGTTAGCTGCTAAGGATAAGTTGTTATGAGCTAGCTATAGGGGTGATACAAAGTCCAGCCATATTATGTATGCATCCTATTGACACAATTGACTCTAGGATATCAAGTTGTTTCTGTACAAGATCAACCCTTTGATTTACAATAAGGATCCCAGCATACAAATGTCCGTTAATTTGTTCTTGCGTAGCCAATGCTTTAGCGACCATTCCTGTGACGTTGTTGAGTGCAGCTGCTGTTATTTCAAAGTCTCGTTTATGTCGAAGCAGCACCGGCAGGTTGTCGGGGTTCACCTGTACTGGCATCGGGATATACGTTGGTATCTTGGCTATTACTGCCGAGTCTCCCACTGAGGTGTTCCAACATTCTGATAGCAGACAATTCTGGGACTCACAAGAGAGACTAGATGACTTGTTAATAGTAGAAACATTAAAAACTATGAAGAGAAAGGGAGCTCTAACACAGACTGGCAATGGTGAGTAACTTATGTGCTTAGCTGAGGTGCAATTGCAAGTAACATTTGTTTTAAATTGAGAGCCTACGTGATAGTTGTATGTACAGTTACGCCATGTAGACCCATTAATAAAGTGAAGGCTTTCCAAGCCTGTACATGCCTGTGCAGCATTGCAGAGCAGCCACTCGTGTGGTGCAGCTCGCACAATAGCAGGCCTTGGCGCAGCTGGGCGTATAAGGCGGGGGCCACTCATGGGGTGGCGCTGTGGGGTTAGAATGCAGAAGCGGCGCAATCCCCTCTGAGCTTTCGCTTTCCAAGTCAGAGTTTCGGGAGGAGCCCTTACGGGATTCTTCTTTCACTTGCTCAAAAACTCCCCCTCCCTGTATTACTGCTCGCTGCAGGGGCTCTCGGGGGTATTGCAAACATACTATCATCAGGGACCACATGGCGAGAGTGCCGGCAGCAACAGTGGGGCTTTGTCTCAAATCCTCTCCCAGATGTTCCCATTGAGATATGTTCAAGAGTCCTTCTTCTATAAACCAAGGGGCAATCTCCCCTACCTCTCTCAAGAAGGCGCGAGCTGTCTTTGACTTTAAGGGAGAGCCGTTTGCCTTGAGAACGTCCCTTAAAGGGCCCTCCATCCTATATCTGGCAAGTTCGTTTCCCATCCTGATCAATTAAAAATCAAATTACAGGACACCCAAAATAACTTACAGATTAATGTTTCTGAACTTCAAACACTACAGTCTGAATATGATACTCTCCTAGAACGGCATAACAAGATGCTTCAAAAAGCCATGCAAGAATTAGAACTGGTTAGAAAGGATGCCCAGCAAACCACACTGATGAATATGGAAATAGCTGATTATGAGCGTTTGATGAAAGAACTGAATCAAAAGTTAGCTAATAAAAACAACAAAATTGTTCCCCACTCCGAGGAAACTTTTACCTGTATCGTCCCTGGAGATCTTCACAAATCGCCTAACTTCCAATCGTCTCCAGGGAACTTTCTATTGACTAATATCGTTCCCCATCCCGAGGAAACTTTCCTTATTGTCCCCGTAGAACTTCACCAACCTCTTAACGTCTTATCGTCTACGTGGAACCTCTTATCGTCCCTGAAGAACTTTATAAACAACCTAACCTCCGATCGTCTTCAGAGAACTTCCCTGTCAATAGACAGAAATAGGTGCACACTTTCCTTATCGTTGCTCTTACCTCAATCCTCGTTCTGCGTCCGGCGTCTCGGGTCCCGGGTCTTCGGCACCAGATGTCGCTCTCGACCCGCAAGAATGACCCGCAGACGAGGTGAGTGGCAAACTTCTTTATTGACAATCTTCAGCCCCGGGACCCCGTATACCAATTATAGCCCCAAGTTATAGAACACAGTGGATAGAAAGCAACCAATCACCACATAACACAACTACTATAACATCCAATCAGAAGGGATACAGATGACTTCAATCCAGATCATGCGGGGAGCTCGTGCCTACTGACGTGAGCCCCCGAAACTTATTGTTCACTCTGTTTTTGTGCCGTTCCCATGGTCCCTGGTTAATCTTATACTAGTCCCGATACTTCAGTACAGGTTGTGCGTTCCCTGAAGCGCTCCCACATAAACATTCACCTGCCCTTCTCCTCAAGCCTCGCCTAGTACGTGACTCCCAGCTTCTGCTGCATGGCTCTCCACAGGATGATGCCTCTGTCTACCTGGCTTTCCCTCAAACAACTTTGCCAAGTCTTCAAGGAGAGAGACATTCTGCATGAGAGCTAACTCTCAATGAAGAGGCCTGGATCGAATCCGTTGTCATTATTAGTTAACTGTACTTGTTGTGGTAACGGGTATAGACATGTTGACCAAGTCTCTTTAGTCAGAAGGAAAGTGACGGCCTACAACGACGGGTGCAAGGCCCAATCGAGCAGTCCTTTGGAGTGAGCCACAATGCCCTTGCACGGACTAGTGGATCAGGAAATTTGGGTTCATTTCAGCAACACAGTATTCCTCTGCCGCCGATGTGATAAACCCCTGGACTTGCCTTGACATGAATGCCCCATGTCCTGCTGTTGGGAAATGGGAAAGGCAAGCAGACAAAGGGAAATACCATAAGGCTTCCCAGAATATGTGCCTCGGGAGGAATACCTTGGCCCTTAGTATAGGAAGGCACTACTGAAGGGCAAGAAGTCAGAGAAGGAGACCCATCATGAGTGACTCAGGACTCTGAAAATCAAGCGGAGGGTTACAGAAAAGAGAACTGTCTAATGGGTGGTCAGGAGTTGTGGCATATATGAGCAGGAGCACCAGTACGTCCATGCAACTAAAGCATCCATTAATACTCTGTCAAAAACGGATGATGGATGATAGGCAGTCTTTCTCAACAGAACAGCAACAACAACAACATCAATTCAGAGGAAAACAAGGTGGCCCTCTCAAACCAAAGTAAGTCACAGGGAGAACAGGAAAGAATTATATTGTTTATTATTTTTCCTTATTGAAATGGCATGGGTGGGTTCCTAAAATATCCTTCTTTGAATTGGGTCTTTATCCTTGTGATTTAGAGTTTACCCCCTTCTTCCATCTCTGGTTTTGATGAGTGGACATCACAATGCCTTCACTAAATACCAAGAAGAATGGCCCAGGAAAATGACTTGACTTGGACTACTGTGTGTTGGCAAGGGTTGTATACCTGCTTCAAATGCTTCTGTCTCTACTAGAGAGCTGAGATTTTGTAGGTTTCCTGATCTAATCAAGGAAGTTTCTATGTGACTGCGAATTTATCCTTTTCTCTCAGTTCTTGGATTTGGTAGCATAAATGTGAGGATGTGCCTCTTCGGTTATTCTTTTTTCATTGCTACCAGTTGTCATGTGGTTTCATACTTGCAGTGTGTGCTTGTCTCCCTGTTTTATCCCAGTAATGGCCTCTGCGGTTTGTTCTTGTTGTCAAAACTCAAGTGTGAGATCTCCTGATTTTTTTCCTATTGGTTTGTTTGTATTTCCTTAATTCTGATAATCACACGTATGATTTCAATTTTTCTGTTACCTTTGGAGTTCGGTTTTTCTTTCTCTTGTTCCTTCAGTCATCCTTTTAGGTGGCTTTATTTCTCGGTGTTTTTAATTTTTGGAAATGCATGCATTTATCCCTATATGGTTTCCCCATTAAATGTTTTGGCATCATCCTCTAAGTTTCTTAGAATACTTTCGTTCATGGCTCTTTCTGCTTTTCCTTTGGATTTTCTTTTTTGGATTCTCTGCTAGTTCGTGAGTGTGTTGTATTTTCCAACTTTAGGTGACTGGCTGTATTTTCCATTTGAAAGTGATATCTTCCTGGTTTCATTCCTTCGTGATCATAAGTGCACTGTATAGGTTTTGACTTCTCTTTCATGAATTATGACTGGATTTGGCCTTGAGCTCATGACCTGAGATAGACAAAGTTAGGTCTGCTGCTGGGACGAACATATCATATTGTCCTCAGAGACGCAATCTTTCTCATGGATCCCCAAAGTTCAGGTGGTCTCGAGAGCCCATGTGGACATCTGTTATTTCTTAGCACATTCTCATCCAGATGATCTGTCCTGTGCTTAACGTGGATATCATAGTTGCCAACAGTATTGGATAAAAGTCGCCATCTCCGTTCCTGTGTGTTCATAGGCTTCCAACGTTTAGATACACCATTGTTCGTGGTATGTATGTTGGCAATTCTTCCAGGTTTCTATTGTTTGGATGCTCCATCAAGACAAAACACCTTCCACTTAGCTTTTGTTTCTCGAAGGCATAAAATCACTCTGGCTGACTTAGGCAACAACACTTTGGCTCTCTTCTCCTAGGAAATAGCATAACCTACATCTTCCCGATTTCTCCACTTGCAAGCTAAGAGTATCTTTATAGTCGAAGGAAATCTCCTATGGGCATCAGAAGGATTAGCTTTTTTAATATTTGCTGTTTTTTTATGAATGCTTTCTAACTTTGTTTTGTTTTGTTTTGGAATTTCAACCACTCCTACCAACTCTTTGTATGGACGAGAGACTTTAGTCCTGAGTACTGAATGTATTATTGATAGGTAATAGTTCAATTTCTCATTTCGGTTGGCTTCTCACTTGGATTCTATTTGCCTTTCACCTATATGGTATTTTCTTGGGGTTGCTTCATTGGTAAGGTTCCTCGCTTTCACCACATCTTTTGCATGTCTTATCTTTGTGTGTGTTCATGTGTGTGTGCATGTGCATGTGTTAATGTTGTGTGGTGTGTGTGTGTTTCACATCACAATTATTATTAAAATACGAGAGAACGGTATTCGGTCTCTTGTGGGTAGCAATTCAATTTGACATGCCTTGAAAACTCACATTCCATCGGTTTCAGGAAATCTCATGCAAGGATTGTCATCTCTTGTCCTCTACACGAAACTCGTGTTCTCACAAAACTGCCTTCTAACAAACACCACCATTTGAATTCCTATTAGACTTATACTATGGTTCCCAATACTCTTTCTCTTTCGTATGTTTCTTGACTGTCATGAGTTAGTGAAATCGTCTGTTTGTTGTCTTCCCGAGCATGATAGAGGAGACAAAGCCGAATGCTCTCTGCAAGACTGCCATATGAGACAAGTGGAAGAATTCCTTTTTGCTTATGTCTCAGTATGAATTGTGGTGACATGAAAGACAGTGAGATGGTAGTAGTGACTAATAACCTCATGCTTCTTCAGCAATGAAAGCAACAGGAAGATGAACACAACAACTGCAGTGGGGTGGAAATTGACCTGATACCTACAAGGTAAAATCTACAGTGAAAGAGAACGGAAGTTGCAGAGATGATGGGAGAAGGTTGGAGACATGGCTCAGGGGAGATTTGGGGGTTTGTGGATCAGAGTGCTGGAGCCCATGAAGAGGACCAAGGCACAGGAGAGCAGGGGACACTGGTAACGCACAAGGAACCTGTTTCCCAGTGCCGTTGACTGTGACACACCGAGGGTCTGAAGGACATGACTACTTGACAACATAAGTGTTGTGGGCTGAAGTTTTCATGTCAGCAGGCTTGGTAGACATTGACTTGAAAAAACAATATCTTTTACCTGCATATGACTCCAACAAGCGGCCTGGAGCACACAGCCTGGAGACAATGATCAGAGAGACACAATACCAAGAGACACAGTGGGAAGATGGTGAGTTGTGGGAGTGATTCCATGAAAGGCAGTGTTCGTGGAGATGACTAAATGTGGACATAATAAATTTTGGGCTCTCGCAACAGCAGCATCCAGACAGAGCTACTGGCCAGACAGGTATGTGAGGACAGAGGCTGCCTAGCCAGCCAACATGAAATCCCAAAAGTAGAACACTTGGAGGACTGCTTTCCTCAGTCGAAGATGCTAAGTCCAAGGACAACAGACTCTCCCATAGGTGAAGAGAAAAAAGCTTTGACCACATTTTCTCTTCTGAAACAGCATTCTGCAGGCCTGCGTAATGTTGAGTTGGTGGAGTTTCTCCTTTCACAGGCACACCAGATCCCACCAAGGTACACCTCAGCATATTCAGCCCGGACCCTTAAAAACATCAAATGTCCTGAAAGGAGAGCTACAACAAATGACTTGCCTCCAGGACAGGGTCAGTCACAACACCAACAGTAGATGGCATGCATGCCACATACACACTCAAAAACATACACACACGCACGCCCTCTACAAATCTTAAGGGCCAGCCCGGGAACACTCACGGATCCTTTCCTCCTATAGAAATTACCCTCAGGTAGGAAAACAGAAAGAGTTTAACGAATACAGAGAGGCAACAGAAACCTAGATCCAACGCAAAGATGGAAGAATCAATTGATGCCCAGGTAAAGGAAGATGGAATGATCACGGCTAGGCCATCAGAATGAAACCACTACATAGAACACGCCCGATACGGGATTGAAAGCAGAGGCGTGGTTACTGCTGTACATCAGAAATCATAGGAGATATCAGAGAGTCTCGAACCACAGAGATAAAACTGATACAGATAAACTCACCTAAAGAAATCCTGAAGAGAAGATTGGCAGGAGACTGGATGCAAAGACCGGGAACATGGCAGAAGTGGAGGATCCAATTAGGGACTGGGAAGAACAAGCCTAGAAAATAAAGACGCAAATTCTAAGAGCGAAGGCAGAATGATGGAACATGATAGTGAGCTTAGGGATTCTCCAAGGAAATGAAAGAGGTGTCTCTTGTAGGCGAAGTAAGAGTGAGAGAAAGATAAGAGAGCTGATCCTAGATTGGAGAACTAGGGGCTGAAAAGGAACCTCACCTGTGAGCAGAGAAAGTGGTCTAGAATCAGAGGCACAGAGGACTTCCAACACCTTCCACAGAAGCGGAGCACCTAAAGACATAGGGCCATTTTCCTGGGAAATCTAGGCATGGAGGTATTCAGTTTAGGCAAATAGGCATCGGAGAATAGTTTGTCCATAGTCAATCACTGACTTCAGGAGGAAAAGCTATACCAGCTCTCAAATCAGGCCGGATAGCTCAAGCAAAACCAGCGTAAGCCAAAATCCTTATCCCCTGCATTTCTGAACAATGACAGAACAGCGGTTCTATCTAGAACCAGGAGGTATTCAGAAGTCAAAGGTTGGGTCCCGGGCGGTCTCCATCAGTTCAGAGGCGGCCTTCAGATCAACTCATGATTCCAGGGTCTTGGCATTGACTCTTTTCTCAGTTTCTCTGCTCAGGGGCAAGTAAGCTTCCCCCTCTCCAGCTCCACCCCCTGATTGGGATCTCTCTGCCTCCCTGTTCAATACGTGCACGTGCACGTTGGATAAGATAACAAAGACAAAAACAGTGACAATAATTGACTGGGGCCAAAGGATGTTTTATTGAATTTGGACCTAGGTGGCTATGGAGGGCAGCCAGGTCCAGAGAACCTCCCACCATCCTAAAATATCCGACCTTCTCTCGGAGCTCCCTTGTTCATTCTCCTGTTCTTTGCTTTTCTGGATCTCCTCACCAACCCTCAGCATCCACTGTCTGTCGCGCTGTACTGACTCCTTGTTAACACATTGTGCATCCTCTCGGGGCTCCATTCGAACATGCCCATCTTCCACAAGAGGCATTGTTTTCTTATCGCATGTAACCATTTGGGGGATGGTCGTGAGAGGTTGAAGGCTGGCTTGTGCTAGCACACACCATGCAGTTCCACAGAGGGTAGCTGCTCCACCCTGAGGGAGTGCTCAAGGTTCTTCCACATTCGAATCCTCTTCAATGCGTCCTTGTGGACTTACATGTTGTCTTCCTGAAACGGGTCCGGAAGTCTTTCAGATGGCTTCACTTGGGCTATGGTTCTGTTCCAACTTGCTCTGCGTTGGCTCCTGTGGACTCCAAGAACATGAGTCCGTCCTGGACCTAATGTTCTAGGGTGTAGAGTCTGCCTTGGATGCATCATCTTTTTGGAAGATTGGAGGCCCTGTCGGCACCATTTCTGGAGACGCTCGAGGTACTCGTGTCCTTGCTGTGGAGGACTCCAGACATGTCTTTGGCACGGTTGTGGGGATTCACTTTGAGCTTCCCTTGGGTGGCCCTTTTCCTCTTCAGATGCTCCGTGTTTGGGTGGGAGGGCCTTACACTTGTGCAGGGCTCATATTTCCACCCCTGAGGCTTTGCTTGCGTTTTGTTAGTTTCTTGGCCTGTCATGGCTAAGATGGAGTGAGGGTTCCTTGCCTTCTCCTACGTCCAGAGGGCTGGTGCTGACACTCATGACCCAAACTACAAATTGAGTCATGGACAAGGTGATACCGACTCGCTTCGCAACCTGCCTTGGTGAGAGACCCAGGAGGCTCCAGCGGTTTGGGATGGCTTGGGGTCCTCTTGGCCCACCAATGACTACTCCAGTTATGTGCAGTGATCAGGCCTGGGTTGATGAGGAGTGGATGCTATGACCTCAAAGCTTTGTGACATCACAGATGCTAACTTCACTAAAGCAGCTGTCTCTCTCCCATGAACTTGGTGTCCTATGGCTTTAAGTAGGAAGCCCCGGGAAGGACAGATCAAGAGCCCTCTGAACCTGATCAAGAACTCAGGATGTCTTGTGGGTTAATGTCCAACTTCCCCTTTCTGGAGACATAGAGGAAGAAAAATGACATTCAGTATACCTTCCTTTAGGCCAACATATCCCCGGAGAAGGCAAGGTGTCCTTTTCCACTACAATTTCTAGATATCTCCAGAAAAGGTGTGGCCTCGCCGGTATGAGCAGCTCTCCTTGGGGTTTGTGGGGGAGAGCGTACCTTGTCAGTGTCTATTGCCTATGGGTCAGTGAAGACTAAGGTACGGTAAGACCCTTTCCGATGTAAAAGGTGAGGGCAACGCAATATGGCCCCGTCTGTGGCCTCGTCTCCTAGTGTTTGGAAACACGCGGCTAAGGGATGAGGCCTCTGTTTAACTGACTTTCCCTTAAACACCTTTGCCAAGTCTTCGAGGAGAGTGACATTCTGCATCAGAGCTAACTCTCAATGAAGAGGCCTGGATCAAATCCGTTGTCATTATTAGTTAACTGTACTTGTCGTGGTAACGGGTATAGACATGTTGAACCAAGTGTCTTTAGTCAGAAGGAAAGGGACGGCCTATAACGACGGCTTGCAAGGCCCAGTCGAGCAGTCTTTTGGTGTGAGCCGCAATGCCCTTGCATGGACTAGTGGATCAGGAATTTTGGGTCCATTTCAGCAACACAGTATTCCTATGCCGCCGATTTGAAGAACCCCTGGACTTGCCTTGACATGAATGTCCCATGCCCTGCTGTTGGGAAATGTAAAAGGCAAGCAGACAAAGGGAAATACCATATGGATTCCCAGAATATGTGCCTCGGGAGGAATACCTTGGCCCTTAGTAAAGGAATGCAATACTGAAGGGCAAGAAGTCAGAGAAGGAGACCCATCAGGAGTGACTCAGGACTCTGAAAATCAAGCTGATGTTTACCGAAAAGAGAACTGCTTAATGGGTGGTCAGGAGTTGTGGCATATATTCGGAGGAGCACCAGTACGTCCATGCAACTAAAGCATCCGTGAATACTCTGCAAAAACGGATGATGGATGATAGGCAGGTTTTTTCAACAGAACAGCAACAACAACAACAACAATTCAGAGGAAAACAATGTGGCCCTCTCAAAACCAAAGGAAGCCACAGGGAGAACAGGAAAGAATTATATTGTTTATTATCTTTCCTTATTGAAATGACATGGGTGGGTTTCCTAAAATGTCCTTCTTTGAATTGGGTCTTTATCCTTGTGAATTAGAGTTTACCGGCTTCTTCCATCTCTGGATTTGATGGTGGACATCACAATGCCTTCACTGAATACCTAGAAGTATGGCCCAGGAAAGTGACTTGACTTAGCCTACAGTGTTTTGGCAGGGGTTGTATTACTCCTTAAATGCTTCCGTCTCTTCTAGAGAGCTGAGATTTGTAGGTTTCCTGATCTAATCTTGGAAGTTTCTATGTGTCTGCGAATTTATCCTTTTCTCTCAGTTCTTGGATTTGCTAGCATAAATGTGTGGATGTGTCTCTTTGGTTATTATTTTTTCCTTGCTACCAGTGGTCTTGTGGTTTCATACTTGCAGCTTTGTGCTTGTCTCCCTGTTTTATCCCAGTAATGGCTTCTGCAGATTGTTCGTGTTCTCAAAACTCAAGTGAGAGATCTCCTGATATTTTTCCTATTGGTTTGTTTGTATTTCCTTTATTTTTATAATCACATGTATGATTTCAATTTCTCTGTTACCTTTGGAGTTCGCATTTATCCCTATATGATTTCCCCATAAAATGTTTTGGCATCATCTTCTAAGTTTCTTAGAATACCTTCGTTAATGGCGCTTTCTGCTTTTCCTTTGGATTTTCTTTCTTGCATTCATTGCTAGTTCGTGAGTGTGTTGTGTTTTCCAACTTTTAGTGTCTGGCTGCATTTCCAATTTGAAAGTGATATCTTCCTGGTTTCATAATTTCCATGAATTACGACTGGATTTTGCCTTGAGCTCATGACCTGAGATAGAAAATGTTAGGTCTGCTGCTGGGACGAACATATCATATTGTCCTCAGAGACTCAATATTTCTCATGGATCCCCAAAGTTCAGGTGGTCTTAAGAGCCCATGTGGACATCTGTTATTCCTTAGCACCTTCCCATCCAGATGATCTGTCCTGTGCTTAACGTGGATATCATAGTTGCCAACAGTATTGGATAAAATTCGTCATCTCCGTTCCTGTGTGTTCATAGGCTTCCAACGTTTAGATACAGCGTTGTTCGTGGTGTATATCTTGGCAATTCTTCCAGGTTTCTGTGTTTTGATGCTCCATTAAGACAAAACACCTTCCTCTTAGCTTTTGTCTCTCGAAGGCATAAAATCACTCTCGCTGACTCTGGCACAACACTTTGGCTCTCTTCTCCTTGGAAGTAGCATAACCTACGTCTTCCCGATTTCTCACTTGCAAGCAATGAGTATCTTTATAGTCGAAGAAAATCTCCAATGGGCATCAGAAGGATTATCCTGTTTAATATTTGCTGTTTTTTAATGAATGTTTTCTAACTTTTTTTTTGTTTTGTTTTGTTTTGGAATTTCAACCACTCCTACCAACTGTTTGTATTGACGGGAGACTTTCGTCCTGAGTACTGAATATATTATTGATAGGTAATAGTTAACTTTATCATTGCAGTTGGCTTCTCACTTGGATTCTATTTGCCTTTTACCTATATGGGATTTTCTTGGGGTTCCTTCATTGGTACAATTCCTCGCTTTCTCCCCATCTTTTGCATGTCTTATTTTTGTGTGGGTTCATGTGTGTGTGCATCTGCATGTGTTAATGTTGTGTGGTGTGTGTGTGTTTCACATCTCAATTATTATTAAAATACGAGAGAATGGTATCCGGTCTCTTGTGGGTAGCAATTCAATTTGACATGCCTTGAAAACTCACATTCCATCGGTTCAGGAAATATCCTGCAAGGAATGTCATCTCTTGCCTTTTCAAGAAACTCGTTTTCTCACAAAACTGCCTTCCAACAAACACCACCATTGAATTCCTCATTACAGTCATACTGTTTGTCCCAATACTCTTTCTATTTCGTATGTTTCTTGACTGTCATGAGTTAGTGATAATATCTGTTTGTTGTCTTCCCCAGCATGATAGAGGTGACAAAGCCTAATGCTCTCTGCAAGAGTGCCATAAGAGACAAGTGGAAGAATTCCTTCTTGCTTATGTCTCAGTACGAATTGTGGTGACATGGAAGACAGTGAGATGGTAGTAGTGACTAATAACCTTATGCTTATTCTGCCATGAAGGCAACAGGAAGATGAACACAACAACTGCAGTGGGGTGGAAATTGACCTGACACCTACAAGGTAAAATCCAGAGCGAAATAGAACGGAATTAGCAGAGATGATGAGAGAAGTTTGGAGACATGGCTCAGGGGAGATTTGGTTGGTTTGTGGATCAGATGGCTGGAGCCCATGAAGAGGACCAAGGCGCAGGAGAGCAGGGCACACCGGGAACCCACAAGGAACCTGTATCCCAGTGCCGTTGACTGTGACACGCCGAGGGTCTGAAGGGCACGACTCCTTGACAACACAAGTGTTGAGGGCGGAAGTTTTCCTATCAGCAGGCTTGGCAGACATCGACTTGAAAGAACACCATCTTTTTCCTGTATATGACACCAACAAGTGACCATGAGCACACAGTCTGGAGACAATGATCAGAAAGACACAATACCAAGAGACGCAGTGGAAGGTGGTGAGTTGTGAGAGTGATTCCGTGAAAGGCAGTGTTCAGGGAGATGACTCAAAGTGGACATAATAAAATTCGGCTCTCACAACAGCAGCATCAAGACAAAACTACTGGACAGATGTGTAGGTGAGGACATAGGCTGCCTAGACAGCCAACATGAAATCCCAACTGTGGAAAACTTGGAGGACTGCTTTCTCAGTCGAAGATGCTAAGTCCAAGGAGAACAGACTCTCCCATAGGTGATGAGAAGAAAGCTTTGACCCCATGTTCTCTTCTGAACACAGCATTCTGCAGGCCTGCGTTCTGTTGAGTAGGCGGAGTTTCTCATTTCACAGGCACACCAGAGCCCACCAAGAGATACCACAGCATATTCAGCCTGGACCCTAAAAATATCAAACGGCCCAAAAGGAGAGCTACTACAAATGACTTGCCTCCAGGAAAGTGTCAGTCACAACACCAACAGCAGATGGCATGCATGCCACATATGCACACACACACACACACACACACACACACACACACACACAAACACACACGCACTCAACAAATCTGAAGGGCCAGCACTGGGTCACTCACAGATCCTTTCCTCCTACTCCAGTCAAGAGGACCCCAAGACATCCCAAACCGCTGGAGCTGCCTGGGTCTCTCACCAAGGCAGATTGCGAAGCGAGTCGGTGTCACCTTCTCCATGGCTCAATTCGTAGTGTTTGGTCGTGAGTGTCAGCACCAGTGCTCTGGACCTCAGAGAAAGGCAAGGAACCCTCAGTCCATCCTAGCCACGACAGGCCAAGAACCTAACAGACTGCAAGCAAAGCCATAGGGGAGGAAATCCGAGCCCTGCAAAAGTGTAAGGACCTCCCACACAAACATGGAGCATCTGAACAGGAAAAGGGCCACCCAAGGGAAACTCAAAGTAAATCCCCACGACCGTGCCAAAGACATGTATGGAGTCCTCCACAGCAAGGGCACGAATACCTCGAGTGTCTACAGAAACGGTGCCAACAGGCCTCCCAATCTTCCTAAAAGACCATGCATCCAAGGCAGACTCTACACCCTAGAACCTTAGGTCCAGGACGGACTCATGTTCTTGGAGTCCACAGGAGCCAACTGAGAGCATGTTGGAAGAGACCCATAGCCCAAGTGAAGCCATCTGAAAGACTTCCGGACCCGTTTCAGGAAGAAAACATGTATGTCCAAAAGGACGCATTGAAGAGGATTTGAATGTGGAAGAACCTTGAGCACTCCCTCAGGGTGGAGCTGTAACCCTCTATGGAACTGCATGGAGGTGTGGCAGCACAAGCCAGCCTTCACCCTCTCACGACCATCCTCCAAATGGTTACATGCGATAAGAAACCAGTGCCTCTTGTGGAAGATGGGCATGTTCGAATGGAGCCCCGAGAGGATGCATAATGTGTTAACAAGGGGTCAGTACAGCGCGACAGACAGCAGATGCTGCAGGTTGGTGAGGAGATCCAGGAAGGCAAAGAACAGGAGAATGAACAAGGGAGCTCCGAGAGAAGGTCGGACATTTTAGGATGGTTGGAGGTTCTCTGGACCTGGCTGCCCTCCATAGGCACCTAGGTCCACATTCAATAAAACATCCTTTGGCCCCATTTATGGTGCACTGTTTTTGTCTTTGTTATCTTATCCAACGTGCACGTGCACGTTTTGGACAGAGAGGCCGAGAGATCCCAATCAGGGGGTGGAGCTGGTGAGGGAGAAGCTTACTTGCCCCTGAGCAGAGAACCTGAGAAAACAGTCAAGGCCAAGACCCTGGAATCATGAGTTGATCTGAAGGCCGCCTCTGAACTGATGGAGACCGCCCGGGACTCAACCTTTGACTTCTGAATACCTCCTGGTTCTAGATAGAACTGCTGTTCTGTCATTGTTCAGAAATGTAGGGGATAAGGATTTTGGCTTGGGCTGGTGTTGCTTGAGCTATCCGGCCTGCTTCGAGAGCTGGTATAGCTTTTCCTCTTTAAGTCAGTGATTGGGCTATGGACAAACTATTTTCCAATGCCTATTTGCCTAAAATGAACACCTGCATGCTTAGATTTCCCAGGGGGAATGGCACTATGTCTTTAGGTGCTCCGCTTCTGTGGAAGGTGTTGGGAGTCCTCTGTGCCTCTGATTCTGGACCACTTTCTCTGCTCCCAGGTGAGGGTCCTTTTCAGCCCCGAGTTCTCCAAGCAAGGATCAGGTCTCTTATCTTTCTCTTACTCTTGCTTCGCCTACAAGAGACACCTCTTTCATTTCCTTGGAGATTCCCTAAGCTCACTATCATGATCCATCATTCTGCCTTCGCTCTTAGAATTTGCTTCCTTATTTTCTAGGCTTGTTCTTCCCGGTCCCTAATTGGATCCTCCACTTCTGCCATGTTCCCGGACTTTGCATCCAGTCTCCTGCCAATGTTCTCTTCAGGAGTTCTTTAGGTGATTTTATCTGTATCAGTTTTCTCTCTGTGGTTCGAGACTCTCTGATATCTCCTATGTTTTCTGATGTACAGCGAGTATCCAGGCCGCTGCTTCCAATCCCGCATCGGGCGTGTTCTATGTAGTGGTTTCACTCTGATGGCCTAGCCGTGATCATTCCTTCTTTCTTTACCTGGGCATCAATTGATTCTTCCATCTTTGCGTTGGATCTAGGTTTCTGTCACCTCTCTGTATTCGTTAAAACTCATTCTGTTTTCTAACCTGAGGGTAATTTCCATAGGAGGAAAGGATCCCTGAGTGACCCAGGGCTGGCCCTTAAGATTTATAGAGTGTGTGTGTGTGTGTGTGTGTGTGTGTGTGTGTGTGTGTGTGTGTGTGTTTGAGTGTGTATGTGGCATGCATGCCATCTGCTTTTGGTGTTGTGACTGACCCTGTCCTGGAGGCAACTCATTTGTAGTAGCTCTCCTTTCGGGCCGTTTGATGTTTTTAGTGTTCGGGCTGAATATGCTGAGCTATCTCTTGTTGGGCTCTGGTGTGCCTGTGAAAGGAGAAACTCCGCCAACTCAACAGAACGCAGACCTGCAGAATGCTGTGTTCAGAAGAGAACATGTGGTCAAAGCTTTCTTCTCGTCACCAATGGGAGAGTCTGTTCTCCTTGTACTTAGCATCTTCGACTGAGGAAAGCAGTCCTCCAAGTGTTCCACTCATGGGATTTCATGTTGGCTGGCTAGACAGCCTATGTCCTCACCCACCTCTCTGGCCAGTAGCTCTGTCTTGATGCTACTGTTGCGAGAGCCCAAAATTTATTATGTCCACATTGAGTCCTCTCCACGAACACTGCCTTTCACGAAATCACTCCCACAACTCACCATCTCCCCACTGCGTCTCTTGGTATTGTGTCTCTCTGATCATTGTCTCCAGGCTGTGTGCTCCTGGTCGCTTGTTGGTGTCATATTCAGGAAAAAGATGGTGTTCTTTCAAGTCAATGTCTGCCAAGCCTGCTGACATGAAAACATCAGCCCTCCACACTTGTGTTGTCAAGTAGTCGTGCCCTTCAGACCCTCGGCGTGTCACAGTCAATGGCACGGGAAAACAGGTTCCTTGTGGGTTCCTGGTGTGACCTGCTCTCCTGCGCCTTGGTCCTCTTCATGGGCTCCAGCCCTCTGATCCACAAACCAACCAAATCTCCCCTGAGCCATGTCTCCACCCTTCTCCCACATTCTCTGCAACTTCCGTCCTCTTTCGCTCTGGTGTTTAACTTGTAGGTTTCAGGTCAATTTCCACGCCACTGCAGTTGTTGTGTTCATCTTCCTGTTGCCTTCATGGCTGAAGAAGCATGAGTTTATTAGTCACAATACAAATCCACTGTCTTCCATGGCACCACCAATCGTACTGAGACATAAGCAAGAAGGAATACTTCCACTTGTCTCTTATGGCAGTCTTGCAGAGACCATTGGCCTTTGTCACCTCTATCATGCTCGGGCAGACAACAAACATACGATTTCACTAACTCATGACAGTCAAGAAACATACGAAATAGAAAGAGTATTGGGACAATCAGTATGACTCTATGAAGTATTCAAATGGTTGTCTTTGTTGGTAGGCAGTTTTATGAGAACACGAGTTTCTTGAAGAGGACAAGAGATGACATTCAAGCAGGATTTTTCCTGAAACAATGGAATGTGAGTTTTCAAGGCATGTCAAATTGAATTGCTACCCACAAGAGACCGAATTCCATTCTCTCGTATTTTCATAATAATTGTGATGTGAAACACACACACACCACACAACATTAACACCTGCACAAGCACACACACATGAACACACACAAAGATAAGACATGCAAAAGATGGGGAGAAAGCGAGGAATCGTACCAATGAAGCAACCACAAGAAAATACCATATAGGTGAAAGGCAAATAGAATCCAAATGAGAAGCCACCCGAAATGAGAAAGTGAACTATTACCTATCAATAATACATTCAGTACTCAGGACTAAAGTCTCCCGTCCATACAAACAGTTGGTAGGAGTGGTTGAAATTCCAAAACAAAACAAAACAAAATAAAGATAGAAAACATTCATAAAAAAAACAGCAAATATTAAACAAGCTAATCCTTCTGATGCAATTGGAGATTTCCTTCGACTATAAAGATACTCATTGCTTGCAAGTGAAGAAATCGGGAAGAAGTAGGTGATGCTACTTCCAAGGAGAAGAGAGCCAAAGTGTTTGTGCCTAAGTCAGCGATAGTGATTTTATGCCTTCGAGAGACAAAAGATAAGCGGAAGGTGTTTTGTCTTGATGGATCATCAAAACAACAGAAACCTGGAAGAATTGCCAACATATACACCACGAACAATGGTGTATCTAAACGTTGGAAGCCTATGAACACATAGGAACGGAGGTGGCGACTTTTATCCAATACTGTTGGCAACTATGATATCCACGTTAAGCACAGACAGATCATCTGGATGGGAAGGTGCTAAGGAATAACAGATGTCCACATGGGCTCTCAAGACCACCTGAACTTTGGGGTTCCATGAGAAAGATTGCATCTCTGAGGACAATATGATATGTTCGTCCCAGCAGAAGACCTAACTTTGTCTATTTCAGGTCATGAGATCGAGGCCAAATCCAGTCATAATTCATGGAAGTGAGCTCAAAACCTATACAGTGCACTTATGATCACGAAGGTATGAAACCAGGAATATATCACTTTCAAATTGGAAATACAGCCAGACACTAAATGTTGGAAAACACAACACACTCACGAACTAGCAATGAATGCAAGAAAGAAAATCCAAAGGAAAAGCAGAACGAGCCATGAACGAAGGAATTCTAAGAAACTTAGAGGATGATGCCAAAACATTTTATGGGAAAACCATATAGGGATAAATGCATGCATTTCCAAAATTTAAAAACACCGAGAATAAAGACAACCAAAACGATGACTGAAGGAACAAGATGAAGAAAAACCAAACTCCAAAAGTAACAGAAGAATTGAAATCATACATGTGATTATCAAAATTAAGGAAATGCAAACAAACCAATAGAAAAAAAAATCAGGAGATCTCACACTTGAGTTTTGACAACACTAACAACCCACAGAAACCATTACTGGGATAAAACATGGAGACAAGCACACAGCTGCATGTATGAAATGACATGAAATCTGGGAGCAATGAAAAAAGAATAACCAAAGAGGCACATCCACACATTTATGCTGGCAAATCTAAGAACTGAGAGAAAAGCCAGCCTTCACCCTCTCACGACCATCCCCCAAATGGTTACATGCGATAAGAACACAGTGCCTCTTGCAGAAGATGGGCATGTTCGAATGGAGCCCCGAGAGGATGTACAATGTATTAACAAGGGGTCAGTACAGCGCAACAAACAGTGGATGCTGTAGGTTGGTGAGGAGATCCAGGAAGGCTAAGAACAGGAGAATGAACAAGGGAGCTCTGAGAGAAGGTCGGGCACATTATGATGGTGGGAGGTTCTCTGGACCTGGCTGCCCTCCATAGGAACCTAGGTCCACATTCAATAAAACATCCTTTGGCCCCAGTCAAGTGTAGTGATCAGGCCTGGGTTGATGAGGAGTGGTTGCTATGACTCAAAGCTTTGTGACATCACAGATGCTAGCTTCACTGAAGCAGATGTCTCTCTCCCATGTCCTTAGTTTCTTATGGCTTTAAGTAGGAAGCCTCGGGAAGGACAGAACAAGAGCCGTCTGAACATGATCAAGAACTCAGGATGTCATGTGGGTTAATATCCAACTTCCCATTTCTGGAGACCTAGAGGAAGGAAAATGACATTCAGTATACCTTCCTTTAGGCCATCATATCCCCATATACGGCAAGGTGTCCTTTTCCACTACAATTTCTAGATATCTACAGAAAAGTTGTGGCCTCCCTGGTATGAGCAGCTCTCCGTGGGGTTTGTGGGGGAGTGCGTACCTTGTCAGTGTCTATTGCCTATGGGTCAGTGATGACTAAGGTATAGAAAGTCCCTTTCTGAGGTAAAAGGTGAGGGCATCGCAATATGGTTCCGTCTGTGGCCTCATCTCCTAGTGTTCTGAAACACGCGGCTAAGGGATGAGGCCTATGTCTACCTGCCTATCCCTTAAACACCTTTGCAAAGTCATCGAGGAGTGAGACCTTCTGCATCAGAGCTAACTCTCAATGAAGAGGCCTGGATCGAATCCGTTGTCATTATTAGTTAACTGTACTTGTTGTGGTAACGGTATAGACATGTTGACCAAGTCTCTTTAGTCAGAAGGAAAGGGACGGCCTATAAGGATGGCTTGCAAGGCCGCATCGAGCAGTCCTTTGGAGTGAGCTGCAATGCTTTTGCACGAACTTGTGGATCAGGAAGTTTGGGTCCATTTCAGCAACACAGTATTCCTCTGCCACTGATTTGATGAACCCCTGGACTTGCCTTGACATGAATGTCCCATGCCCTGCTGATGGGAAATGGAAAAGGCCAGCAGACAAAGGGAAATACCATATGGCTTCCCAGAATATGTGCCACGGGAGGAATACCTTGGCCCTTAGTAAAGGAAGGCAATAATGAAGGGCAAGAAGTCAGAGAAGGAGACCCATCAAGAGTGACTCAGGACTCTGAGAATCAAGCTGACGTTTACCAAAAAGAGAACTGCTTAATGGGTGGTCAGGAGTTGTGGTATATATTCGGAGGAGCACCAGTACATCCATGCAACTAAAGCATCCATGAATACTCTGTCAAAAACGGATGATGGATGATAGGCCGGCTTTCTCAACAGAACAGCAACACCAACAACATCAATTCAGAGGAAAACAATTTGGCCCTCTCAAAACCAAAGGAAGTCACAGGGAGAACAGGAAAGAAATATATTGTTTATTATCTTTCCTTATTGACATGACATGGGTGGGTTTCCTAAAATGTCCTTCTTTTTATTGGGTCTTTATCCTTGTGAATTAGAGTTTACCCACTTCTTCCATCTCTGGATTTGATGAGTGGACATCACAATGCCTTCACTAAATACCTTGAAGAATGGCCCAGGAAAATGACTTGACTTGGCCTACTGTGTGTTGGGAGGGGTTGTATTACTGCTTCAAATGCTTCCATCTCTACTAGAGAGCTGAGATTTTGTAGGTTTCCTGTTCTAATCTTGGAAGTTTCTATGTGTCTGCTAATTGAACATTTTCTCTCAGTTCTTAGATTTGCCAGCATAAATGTGTGGATGTGCCTCTTTGTTTATTTTTTTTCATTGCTCCCAGATTTCATGTCGTTTCATACTTGCAGCTGTGTGCTTGTCTCCCTGTTTTATCCCAGTAATGGCTTCTGTGGGTTGTTCATGTTGTCAAAACTCAAGTGTGAGATCTCCTAATTTTTTCCTATTGGTTTGTTTGTATTCCCTTAATTTTGATAATCACATGTATGATTTCAATTCTTCTGTTACCTTTGGAGTTTGGTTTTTCTTCATCTTGTTCCTTCAGTCATTGTTTTAGTTGTCTTTATTCTCGGTGTTTTTAAATTTTGGAAATGCATGCATTTATCCCTATATGGTTTTCCCATAAAATGTTTTGGCATCATCCTCTAAGTTTCTTAGAATTCCTTCGTTCATGGCTCGTTCTGCTTTTCCTTTGGATTTTCTTTCTTGCATTTATTGCTAGTTCGTGAGTGTGTTGTGTTTTCCAACTTTTAGTGTCTGGCTGTATTTCCAATTTGAAAGTGATATATTCCTGGTTTCATACCTTCGTGATCATAAGTGCACTGTATAGGATTTGAGTTCACTTCCATGAATTATGACTGGATTTGGCCTCGAACTCATGACCTGAGATAGACAAAGTTAGGTCTGCTGCTGGGACGAACATATCATATTGTCCTCAGAGATGCAATCTTTCTCATGGAACCCCAAAGTTCAGGTGGTCTTGAGAGCCCATGTGGACATCTGTTATTCCTTAGCACCTTCCCATCCAGATAATCTCTCCTGTGCTTAACGTGGATATCATAGTTGCCAACAGTATTGGAAAAAGACGCCATCTCCGTTCCTGTGTGTTCATAGGCCCAACGTTTAGATACAGCGTTGTTCGTGGTGTATATCTTGGCAATTCTTCCAGGTTTCTGTTGTTTTGATGATCCATCAAGACAAAACACCTTCTGCTTAGCTTTTGTCTCTCGAAGGCATAAAATCACTATCGCTGACTTAGGCACAAACACTTTGGCTCTCTTCTCCTTGGAAGTAGCATAACCTACGTCTTCCCGATTTCTTCACTTGCAAGCAATGAGTATCTTTATAGTCGGAGGTAATCTCCAAAGGGCATCAGAAGGATTAGCTTGTTTAATATTTGCTGTTTTTTTTTTATGAATGTTTTCTAACTTTGTTTTGTTTTGTTTTGTTTTGGAATTTCAACCACTCCTACCAACTGTTTGTATGGACGGGAGGCTTTAGTCCTGAGTTCTGAATGTTATATTGGTATGTAATAGTTCACTTTCTCATTTCGATTGGTTTTTCACTTGGATTCTAATTGCCTTTCACCTATATGGTATTTTCTTGGGGTTGCTTTATTGGTATGATTCCATGCCTTCTCCCTAATTTTTGCATGTCTTATCTTTGTGTGTGTTCATGTGTGTGTGCTTGTGCAGGTGTTAATGTTGTGTGGTGTGTGTGGGTTTCACATCACAGTTATTATGAAAATACGAGTGAATGGAATTTGGTCTCTTGTGGGTAGCAATTCATTTGATATGCCTTGAAAACTCACATTCCATTGGTTTCAAGAGGTCTCCTGCAATGAATGTGATCTCTTGTCGTCTTCAAGAAACTCGTGTTCTCACAAAACTGCCTTCCAACAAACACCACCATTAGAAAACCTCATAGAAACATATGTGGGACCCAATACTCTTTCTCTTTCGTATGTTTCTTGACTGTCATGAGTTAGTGAAATCGTCTGTTTGTTGTCTGCCCGAGCATGATAGAGGTGACAAAGCCCAATGGTCTCTGCCATAAGAGACAAGTGAAAGTATTCCTTCTTGCTTATGTCTCAGTACGAATTGTAGTGACATGGAAGACAGTGAGATGGTAGTAGTGACGAATAACCTCATGCTTCTTCAGCCATGAAGGCAACAGGAAGATGAACACAACAACTGCAGTGGCGTGGAAATTGACCTGAAACCTACAAGTTAAACACCAGAGCGAAAGAGAACGGAAGTTTCAGAGATGATGGGAGAAGGAAGGAGACATTGCTAAGGGGAGATTTGGTTGATTTGTGGATCAGAGGGCTGGATCCCATGAAGAGGACCAAGGCAGAGGAGAGCAGGGCACACCGGGAACCCATAAGGAACCTGTTTCCCTCTGCCATTGACTGTGACACGGCGAGGGTCTGAACGGCACGACTACTTGACAACACATGTTTTGAGGGCTGAAGTTTTCATGTCAGCAGGCTTGGCAGATATTGACTTGAAAGAACAGCATCTTTTTCCTGCATATGACACCAACAAGCGACCAGGATCACACAGCCTGGATTCAATGATCAGAGAGACACAATACCAAGAGACGCAGTGGGAAGATGGTGAGTTGTGGGAGTGATTTCGTGAAAGGCAGTGTTCGTGGAGAGGACTCAATGTGGACATAATAAATTTTGGGCTCTCGCAACAGCAGCATCAAGACAGAGCTACTGGCCAGACAGGTAGGTGAGGACATAGGCTGCCTAGCCAGACAACATGAATCCCAAAAGTGGAACACTTGGAGGACTACTTTCCTCAGTCAAGTTGCTAAGTCCAAAGAGAACAGACTCTCCCATAGGTGACGAGAAAAAAGCTTTGACCACATGTTCTCTTCTGAACACAGCATTCTGCAGGCCTGCGTTCTCTTTAGTTGGTGGAGTTTCTCCTTTCACAGGCACACCAGAGCCCACCAAGGGATATTCAGCCCAGACCTAAAAACATCAAACAGCCCGAAAAGAGAGCTACTACAAATGACTTGCCTCCAGGACAGGGTCAGTCACAACACCAACAGCAGATGGCATGCATGCCACATACACACTCAAACACACACACACACACGCACGCACTCAACAAATCTTAAGGGCCAGCCCTGGGTCACTCAGGGATCCTTTCCTCCTATAGAAATTACCCTCAGGTTAGAAAACAGAATAAGTTTTAACGAATACAGAGAGGTGACAGAAACCTAGATCCAACGCAAAGATGGAAGAATCAATTGATGCCCAGGTAAAGGAAGAAGGAATGATCACGGCTAGGCCATCAGAGTGAAACCACTACATAGAACACGCCCGATGCGGGATTGGAAGCAGCGGCCTGGATACTCACTGTACATCAGAAAACATAGTAGATATCAGAGAGTCTCGAACCACAGAGAGAAAACTGATACAGATAAAATCACCTAAAGAATTCCTGAAGAGAACATTGGCAGGAGACTGGATGCAAAGTCCGGGAACATGGCAGAAGTGGAGGATCCAATTAGGGACCGGGAAGAACAAGCCTAGAAAATAAGGAAGCAAATTCTAAGAGCGAAGGCAGAATGATGGATCATGATAGTGAGCTTAGGGAATCTCCATGGAAATGAAAGAGGTGCCTCTTTTAGGCGAAGTAAGAGTGAGATAAAGATAAGAGAGCTGATCCTAGATTGGAGAACTCGGGGCTGAAAAGGACCCTCACCTGGGAGCAGAGAAAGTGGTCCAGAATCAGAGGCACAGAGGACTCCCAACAACTTCCACAGAAGCGGAGCACCTAAAGACATAGTGCCATTCCCCCTGGGAAATCTAGCATTGGAGGTATTCAGTTTAGGCAAATAGGCATCGGAAAATAGCTTGTCCATAGCCCAATCACTAACTTCAAGAGGAAAAGCTATACCAGCTCTCGAAGCAGGCCGGATAGCTCAAGCAACACCAGCCCAAGCCAAAATCCTTATCCCTTGCATTTCTGAACTATGACAGAACCGCGGTTCTATCTAGAACCAGGAGGTATTCAGAAGCCAAAAGTTGGGTCCCGGGTGGTCTCCATCAGTTCAGAAGCGGCCTTCAGATCAACTCATGATTCCAGTGTCTTGGCATTGACTCTGTTCTCAGGTTCTCTGCTCAGGAGCAAGTAAGCTTCTCCCTCTCCAGCTCCACCCCCTGATTGGGATCTCTCTGCCTCTCTGTCCAATACGTGCATGTGCACGTTGGATAAGATAACATAGACAAAAGCAGTGCACAATAATTGACTGGGGCCAAAGGATGTTTTATTGAATTTGGACCTAGGTTCCTATGGAGGGCAGCCAGGTACAGAGAACCTCCCACCATCCTAAAATGCCCGACCTACTCTCGGAGCTCCCTTGTTCATTCTCCTGTTATTTGCCTTCCTGGATCTCCTCATCAACCTGCAGCATCCGCTGTCGCTCGCGCTGTACTGACACCTTGTTAACACATTGTGCATCTTCTCGGGGCTCCATTCATACATGCCCATCTTCTGCAGGAGGCACTGTTTTCTTATCGCATGTAACCATTTGGAGGATGGTCGTGAGAGGGTGAAGGCTGGCTGGTGCTGCCACACCTCCATGAAGATCCACATAGCGTAGCTGCTCCACCCTGGGAGTGCTCAAGGTTCTTCCACATTCGAATCCTCTTCAATGCGTCCTTGTGGACATATATGTTGTCTTCCTGAAACGGGTCCTGAAGTCTTTCAGTTGGCTTCACTTGGGCTATGGGTCTTTTCCAACATGCTCTCCGTTGGCCTCTGTGGACTCCAAGAACATTCGTCCATCCTGGACCTAAGGTTCTAGGGTGTAGAGTCTGCCTTGGATGCATGGTCTTTTTGGAAGATTGGGAGGCCTTGTTGGTACAATTTCTGTAGATGCTCGAGGTACTCGTGTCCTTGCTGTGGAGGACTCCAGACATGTCTTTGGCACGGTTGTGGGGATTCACTTTGAGCTTCCCTTGGGTGGCCCTTTTCCTCTTCAGATGCTCCGTGTTTGGGTGGGAGGGCCTTACACTTGTGCAGGGCTCAGATATCCTCCCCTGAGGGTTTGATTGCAGTCTGTTTGTTTCTTGGCCTGTCATGGCTAAGATGGAGTGAGGAATCCTTGCCTTTCTCTGAGGTCCGGAGGGCTAGTGCTGACACTCAAGACCCAACACTACGAATTGAGCCATGGAGAAGGTGACACCGACTCGCTTCGCAACCTGCCTTGGTGAGAGACCCAGGAGGCTCCAGCGGTTTGGGATGGCTTGGGGTCCTCTTGGCCCACCCATGACTACTCCCGTCAAGTGTAGTGATCAGGCCTGAGTTATTGAGGAGTGGTTGCTATGACCTCAAAGCTTTGTGACATCACAGATGCTGGCTTCACTGAAACAGCTGTCCCTCTCCCATGACCTTGGTGTCCTATGGCTTTAAGTAGGCAGCCCCGGGTAGAACAGAACAAGAGCCCTTTAAACCTGATCAAGAACTCAGGATTTCTTGTGGCTTAATGTCCAACTTCCCCTTTCTGGAGACATAGAGGAAGGATAATGACATTCAGTATACCTTCCTTTAGGCCAACATGTCCCTGGAGATGGCAAGGTGTCATTTTCCACTACAATTTCTAGATATCTCAAGAAAATGTGAGGATTCGCAGTTATGAGCAGCTCTCCGTGGAGTTTGTTGTCCTTTGGGTGAGAGCGTAGTTTTTCAGAGTCTTTCGCCTATGGGTCATTGATAACTAAGGTATAGAAAGTCCCTTTCTGAGGTAAAAGGTGAGGGCATCGCAATATGGTTCCGTCTGTGGCCTTGTCTCCTAGTGTTCTGAACACGCGGCTAAGGGATGAGGCCTCTGTCTACCTTGCTTTCCCTTAAACACCTTTGCATAGTCTTCGAGGAGAGTGACATTCTGCATCAGAGCTAACTCTCAATGATGAGGCCTGTACTGGACCCGTTGTCATTATTAGTTAACTGTACTTGTTGTGGTAACGGGTATACACATGTGGACCAAGACTCTTAGTCAGAAGGAAAGGGACGGCCTATACCGAAGGCTTGCAAGGCCCATTCGAGCAGACCTTTGGAGTAAGCCGCAATGCCCTTGCAAGGACTAGTGGATCAGGAAGTTTGGGTCCATTTCGGCACCACAGTATTCCTCTGCCGTCGAGTGAATGAACCCCTGCCCCTTGCCTTGACCCGAATGTCCCATGCCCTGCTGTTGGGAAATAGAAAAGGCAAGCAGACAAAGGGAAATATCATATGGCTTCCCACAATATGTGCCTCCTGAGGAATACATTGGCCCTAAAAGGAAGAGAATACTGAAGGGCAAGATGTCAGAGAAGGAGACCCACCAGGCCAGTCTCAGGACTCAGAATCCAGCTGAGGGTTACAGAAAAGAGAACTGCTTAATGGGTCATCATGAGTTGTGGCATATATTAGGAGGAGCACTAGGACGTCCATTGAACTAAAGCATCCGAGAATACTCTGTCTAAAACGGATGATGGATGATAGGCAGGCTTTCTCAACAGAACAGCAACAACAAAAACATCAATTCAGAGGAAAACAATTTGGCCCTCTCAAAACCAAAGAAGGTCACAGGGAGAAAAGGAAAGCATTATATTGTTTATTATCTGTCCTTATTGAAATGACATGGGAGGTTTTCCTAAATTGTCCATCTTTGAATTGGGTCTTTATCCTTGTGAATTAGAGTTTACCCGCTTCTTCCATCTCTGGATTTGATTAGAGGACATGAAAATGCCTTCACTAAATACCTAGAAGCGTGGCCCTTTCTCCAGAGATGGCAAAGTTTTCCTATTTCTTCTAAAATTTCTAGAGATATCAGAAACAACAAGGCCGCTTGTATATCCTCCCGTCTTTCTGAGGTGTGTCATCCTTTGGATGCAGGGTGACATTATACATAATAGTTAATCCTTATGGAGGAAAAATGGACAGCAATACTTGTTACCATTATTTATCTCTACCTACTGTGTTAATGGGTATAACCCTGTTGACCAAGTCTCTTTAATCAAAGGAAAAGTAATGGCCTATATCGATGGCCTGCAAGGCTCACTTGAGCAGAACTGAGGATTGAGCTGCAATGTCCTTGCAAAGGCTAGTGGATAAAGAAGGTGTGGTCCATATTGGCAACAGAGTATTCCTCAACCATTAGGGAGGATGAACTCTTGGTTCTTGCACTGACATGAATGCCACAGGACTGGGTTTGTGAAATGAAAAGGGCAAGGAGACAAAGGGAAATATCCTATGGCTTCTCTCATATGTGCCCTAGGAGGAATACCACAGCCCTTAGTAGAAAGAAGGAAAAACTGAAGGGGGATAAGGCAGAGAAGGAGACAAACCAGGAGTAACTCAGAACTCTGAGGAATCAAGCCGAGAGTCAAGGAAAAAAAGAGACATGCAGGGAATGAGGGAACTGGCTAATGGGTGTTGAAGAGTTCTGGCATATCTTAGGAGAAGTTCTAGGTCATATATGGAACTAAAGCATCAGTGAATACTCTGTCAAAAATGGATGATGGATGACAGGCTGGCTTTCTCAACAGTACAAAATAATAAAACAAAAACAAGCTGGCCCTTTCAAATGCAGGTGAAGACAGACAGAGAAAATGAAAGAATTATATTTTTATTATGTTTATTATTGAAATGGAATATAATTTATTTCCTAAATTGTCATTATTTGAATTGGGACTTTATACTAGTAAATTAGAGTTCATCCATCTCCTCTATTTGTGTAATTGATGAGAAGAAAATTGCATTGCCTTCCCTAAATGTCTAGAAGAGTTGAACAGGAAATGATTTGCACCTCACCATCTGTGTGTTGACAGGTGTTTGATTACTGCTTCAAATGCTTTAGTCACTATTACAGAGCTGAGATTTTGTAGGTTTCCTGACCTAAACTTTGGAGTGAATATGTGTCTTGGAATTTATCCTTTTCTCTCAGTTCTTTTCTTTTGGGTTTGCTTCATTAGTGCTATTCTTCACTTCATCCCCATCTTTGTGTGTCTTATCTGTGTGTGTGTGTGTGTGTGTGTGTGTGTGTGTGTGTGTGCTGAGTGTGTTTCAAATAACAATTATAATTAAATTGATGGAGATAGGTAGTCGGTATTTAATGAATGCAATTCAATTTGACATGCCTTGAAATTCACATTCCCTCTCTTTCAGCCACATTTCCTACAAAAAATGTCATCTTTTGTCCTCTTTGATAAACACATATTCTCTCAAACCTGACCTAAACAAACACCACATTTTGTGTGCCTGGTTAGTGTCGTATTGTTTGTCCCTTTTTCCCTTGCTTTTTCATATGTCTCTTGACAGTCATGAGAGAGTGAAATTGTATGTTATTTGTGTTTCTGGGACTGATAGATGGGACGTAGGCTAATGCTCTCCACAATTTTGCCACATGAGGCAAGTGGCAAGAATTCATTCTTGCTTATGGCTGGGTAAGATTCTGTGGGGCTTTTCAGGACAGTGAGATGGTAGTATTGTCTGGGACCTCCAGACTTGTCTTTAGCCAGGAACACAACAGGAAGATTACCACATCAACTTTAACATGGCAGAAATGAACTGGAGCCTACAAAGCAAACTCCATAGCAAAAGAGAGAATAAGTTGCAAACATTATGGGAGATGATTGGAGACATGGTTAGGGGGAAAGTGGGAAGTTGGTAATTCAGAAGGCAGTGAGACAATGCAATGGACAAAGCCACAAGAGATCAGAGCACACTTGGAACCCACAAGGAGTATGTTCCCAATTCCATTGATTCTGAGCAACAGGGGTCTGAATCGTACTATTTCATGCCAACAAAGGGCCTTGAGGCCTGTAAATTTTAGATCATCAGCCTTGGCATATCAACTCAAAAGAACACTGTATTTCTCTGGCAGAGAACACCAACAAATAGCCAGGTGAAGACAGCCTGGAAACCAGGATTAGAGACAATACCAGGTGACACAGTGGGAAGATGGTGGGTTCTGGCTATACATTAGTTAGAGGAAGTGTTCTTGGAGATTATTTGATGGGGGCAAAAGAAATTTGGGGCTCTCGCACAGGCAGCATCAAGCCAGAGCTTCTGGCCAAAGACAGGATGCTGATGGCTTTAATTGTCTCTCATGCAAACACGGAATTGTAACCATGGAACACATAGGGTACTGTGTTCCTCAGTCCAACTTGCTTCATTTTAAGAGAACAGATTCTTCCATAGGGGACTAGAAGAAAGCCCTGTCCACAGGCTGTCCCCTGACTACAGAATGCTAGAGGCCTTCATTCTGTTGTGTAGGTTGAATTTCTCCTTTCACAGGCATACCAGATCCCACCAATCTAAACCTCAGCCTATTCTGCCCAGACACCAAACACACCAAAAGCCTGGCAAAGAGAGCCTCTGCAGGTGACTGGTCTCAAGGACAGGGGGCAGCTATGATACAACAGCAGAGGACATGCATGCCACACACATACCCGAGACTCCCTCAAGGGTCAGCCCTTGGGCACTCCATGATCTCTTATTTCTAAAGAAATTACCATCAGGATAAAAAACAGAATTGATTTCTCAAATACTGAGAAAAATCAGAGACCTATATCCAAGACAAAGATGGAAGAACCAATTGTTGCCACGGAAGAAGACTAGAAATGATCATACCCAGGTAATCGGAGTGAAACCTCACATATAACACGCCCAATGGAGGATTGAAAGCAGAAAGATATCAGGAGTCTCAAACCACATAGATTAAATTGATATAAATAAAATAAAATAAAATAAAATAAAATAAAATAAAATAAAATAAAATAATAAAATAAAATAAAATAAAATAATATAAAATAAATAAAGAGTTCCTGAAAAAAAGATTGGTAGCAGAATGAAGAAAAAGTCCAAGAAGCTGGCAGAAGCAAAGGACCAAATTTTTGACCTGGCAGAAAAGAATTGGTAAATAAGGAAGTAAATCCAAAGAAAGAAGGAAGAATGATGAAACATGAAAATGAGCTTAAGAAAGTCATCAACACCAAGGAATAGAAAGAGGTGCTTATTGAAGGAGAAGTAGGAGTGAGAGAAAAAAAAGAGGGGGAACATGGATTTGAGAATTCAGACCAAAAACTGTCCCTCATCTGGGAGCAGAAACAGAGATCCAGATTCAGAGGCAAGGAGGACTCACATCACCATCCACAGAAGCATAGAACTACAAGACATAGTTTCATTCCCCCTGCAAAAGCTATCAATGGAGGAATTCTCTTTACCTGAATATGAGTGGGAGTGTAGTTTGTACATAGCCAAGTCACTTACCTCAAGAGGACAATCTATACCAGCTCTCGAAGGAGGCCAGATAGCTCAAGCAACAACTGCCCAAGCCAAAATCCATTTTCCCTGCATTTGTGAACAATGACAGAGTAGTGTTTCACGTATAGAGCTAGGACATATTCAGAAGTCAAAGATTGTGTCATGGATTGTGTTTATCAGTTCAGAGGCGGCCTTCAGCTCAACTCATGACCCCAGGGTATTGGCATCGACTCTGGTATCAGGTTCCCTGCTCAGGTGTAAGTCAGCTTTTCCCTATCCAGCTCTACACCCTGATTATGATCTCTCTGTCTCTCTGTCAAATATGTGCATGTGCATTGTTTGACAAAAAGACAAAAATATAACCAGGGTACAAGGATTGACTGTGGCCAGGGGATGTTTTCTTTAATTTGGACCTAGATCTCTATGGACGGCAGCCAGGTTCAGAGAACCTTCCACCATCCTCAAATGCCAAACCTTTGCTCAGAGCTCCAAAGTTCATTATCCAGATCCTTGTCTTCATGAATACCCTCACCAACCTGTAGCATACGCTGTCTGTGGCTCTGTAATGGCCCTTTGTTGAACCACTGTTTATCTTCTGCTGGCTCCATTAGAACACGCCCATCTTCCTCAAGAGGCACTGTTTGCTTATCCCATGAAACCATTTGGGGGATGTTCATGAGAGGGTGAAGGCAGGCTTGTGCTGTCACATCTACATGTACTTATCCAGAGGGTATCTGCAGGACCCTGTGGGAATGCTCCAGGTTCTTTGACATTTGAATCCTCTTCAATGCGTCCTTTTGAAGATACAAGTTGTCTTCCTGAAACGGGCACAGAAGTCTTTCAGATGGCTTCACATGGGCTATGGGTCTTTTCCAACATGCTCCATGCTTGCTCCTGTGGACTCCAAGTACATGAGTCCATTCTGGACCTAAGGTTCTAGGATGTAGAATCTGCCTTTGGTACATCGTCAGTTTTGAAGATTTGGAAGTCATTTTGGCTCGAATCTAGAGACGCTACAGGTACTCGTTATAAGGGCCGCTAGGCCAGAGGGAGTCATTTTGTGTTTCTGCAGTAAACTTATATTGAACCCATGCAGTAAACTAAATTGACCCTACTCCTCCCAGAGGAGCTTACTCTCAAAGCCTAGATACAAGGGTGAATCAGGCCAGGAGAAGACATCCCATTAGAGGGGCACGCATATATCTACTATGGTAAATTGAGATCCAATTGCCCACCCATGTGTTACCTAGCATTTTTGTTTTTGTAGTGTAGCCGACTTAGCACGACTGTGCAGTTTTTTCTGTATTGTTATCTCATTGGCCACCTCTGTATAGCCTGGCTAAACTACCGCTATAAATGTTAGTCTGTGAGGCTGGGAGGGGTCGCCTCTTTGCAAAAGGAGGCCCTGACCAGTCAATATGATTCTCGTTGCTTTGTGCAAAAATTACGTTTGCTTGATCTTCACTTTGTATCAGTCTCGCTCCTTTGAATAAGGATCCTATCTTTTGAGGGCCACCCGAATTCAAATGATGAGAACTGAGTCAGCATTGGAATTTTTGGAAAAGCCTCTGGAGGTAAGATCATGGGATCCTGCATGGAGCTGCAGGGTATGGCCCACTGGTAGAAGCTGGCAGAAGCCATGCTCCCCAGAGCTTGTGTGGGTGCAGACATGCCCCATCCTCCTCTGGTAGATCATATGGGGTTTCAATTCCTTCTGGGTGGTCAGGGGATTCGAGTCCCCCTAGAGGGTCAGGGAACTCGAGATCCCCTTGGCGGTTTAGGGGGTTCAAATATACCTAGGCGAACTCCAGGGGGTTCGAGTCCCCCTGGACAGTCAGGGGGGTTCGAGGCCCCTAGACATTCAAGGTTTTCAAGTCCCCCTGGGCGGTTTGGGGTTTTGAGTCCTCCTAGGCGATCAGGGGATAAAGAAAGCCCCCACCAGTGGCAGGTTATTGGTAAGAATCGTTGGGCCTACGGTTTTCTTTGCCTGGTCCTTTTGTTTTCTGTTGTATCGTTTGTTATGATTGAAGAAATGGGGCAAGCAGAGAGTAAAGGGACACTGACTTTCATCTCTCTGTTCTTCATAATAGATGTGAGGCTTCTCACTCACTCATTTCGTGTGTTAAGGGCTATGACTGTAGCCAACTGGGGATAGTCTAAGAGTGAGTTAAGGTGCCCAATGCAGATGCTCATTGCAGCTGAGCGTGGAATATGAGTGCCTAATGGAACACTTTTGGTAAGCAGAACTGGCACTGTGTGATGAACCGACCTTGAGCTAAAGACTCTAAAAAATATTCCCAATCAGCTGCCGAAACCCCCTTTGTTTTGGGGAATTCATTGCCTTCTCTGGCCTTATGTGGACTGCCTAGCTTCTCCCCCTTGTTGGCAGGAGAGCATGGCATCTGAAGTGGAGATAGTTATTTGTTTGTCTCAAAGATTTAATGTGTAATTGTTAAAGTGGCTTCCAAAGTCTTTGGTAACCTGAAACTGTGAACGGTTGTTTGAATGACAAATGAAATGAAATTCGTTGGACATGTAGGTCTTAACCAAATGAGATATAATGCTAGACCATTAGGTCAATATCTCATCTTGACCACCACACATGCTATCATGGACCTTCGTAGACTCCAACTGACTGATGGATGGTGAACAACCGAGTGAAAGGGTATCAGGCCCTCTTCCTCAACAAACCAAGAGTGATCTCAGAGCCACCAGTGGCGCTAAATCCAGCCACACTGCTCCCAGAGGAGCTGGCTTACCATCCACACAACTGTGGGGAGGTCCTATACCAAGTCACAGGAATAAGACTGGATCTCAGAGACATGCCCTTCCCAGATGCAGAGATGACTCTGTTCATGGAAAGAGGTATGTGAGGTATGTGAGAGCTATGGTAGTTTATCCTGAGCTGGAATTCTGGGCAGCACCCTGCCACATGGAACTTCAGCACAACAAGCAGAACTGATTGAAATTACTAAGGCACTGCAGATGGCTAAAGGTAAAACCACCAACATCAATACGTACCACAGGTATGTCTTTGCTACTCTCCTTATACATGGAGCTACTTACAAAGGAAGGAGTCTATTAACAGCAGAAGGAAAAGGAATTAAAACAGAAGAGAAATATGGGACCCAAAATAAGTGGCTCTTATGCATTTCTTGCAACACCAATAGGGGACTGATCTGATTTCAAAAGGTAACCAATTATCAGATCGAGATTTAAAGCAAGCAGCCTGAGAAACAATGCAAGAGCTGGTTACACACCTGGATCTATCCCTACCAGATAAACTGGAGAATTAAGAGAAAGATTTAAAGTATTTATAAAAATGGCTAAATTATATTATAAAGGGGACTGGGCTAAGACTAAAAGAGGAAATTTAATTCTTCTGCAAAGACTAGGTAAGAAGTTAGTAGACCAGATACATTAGGGTACTCACCTGGGGTCACTCAAACTCAAGGAACTTAAAGGCAAGCAGTTCTAGGGTTCTAAATTATGGTGTATGGTTCAGGATATAGTTGATAGATGTGCTCAGAGACAGGCAGTTTATGTGGGAGGAACTAGAATTGGAAGAGGGAAAAGAGAATGAGGTAGGGTATCAGGAATTTATTGGAAAATAGATATTACAGAAATAAAACCCGGAAAATATGGGGACAAGTATATGTTAGTTTTTGTAGATACAATTTCAGGCCAGGTTGAGGCTTTTTCCGAGAAACATGAGACGGCAGGAGTGGTAGCCAGAAAGCTACAAGAAAAATAATTCTTTGGTCTGGGCTGCATCTCACGATTGGTTCAGACAATGGCCTTGCATTTTGAGTTCAGTCTCACAGGAATTGGCCAAGGCCATGGGCACAAATTGGAAACTACATTGTGCCTATCAGACCCAGAGTTCTGGACATGTAGAGAGAATAAACCGGACTCTTAAAGAGATCTTGACAAAACTAACCCTGGAGACGGGCAGTGGATGAATGGATCTCCTTCCTTTCACCCTGCTCAGGGCAAGATGTACACACTATTTAAACAGGGTGACCCCATTTGAAATGTTTGGGAGAAACCCTGCTCCCGCTCTGTCCTCGGCTACAAAAGGTTGCCCTAGCAGAAATGACTGATCAGTCTGTACTCCAGTCACTGCAGGCATTACAGTTTGTATTAAAAAAAAAAAATCAGGGATCCAGACTGCCCACACTGGTATGGAGACGGAGGTGGAACCACATCCTTTCCAACCCAATCACTTGGTTTGGATATGACATTATCAAGTGGGGAGCTTGGAGCCTCGCTGGATGGGATATTTTACTGTTACCCTGATCAAACCAAGCAGTAAAAGTAGAATGCATCAGGGCCTGGATTCACGCATGTCACATCAATCGAGCCAAGGATGAAGATGACCCCCAAAGGTGGAAGCCACAGCCAAAGATCCCAATCTAAGACTGAAAAGACTATGAGTTTGTTGTTGCTCCTATTTTTACCTGTTTATGTAAAGAATAGGTAGCTAATTAGATAAAGGAAATTAGAAAAAAATGGAAAGGGTTCTATGAAGCGTTAAATGGGTAACTCATAAGCTGACTGTGCACTAGTGTCATTTACACTAGTGTAAATATACAGCCGACTGTACACAGTGTCATGTACAAAAGAAAATGAGAGCGATAAAAATGTTAGAATTACATGCTCAATAAACCCTTTATAACCAGAGAATGTAGAGCTGGATGAAAAGTCAAGGATTGGACTAATCTCCAAAGAATAGGGAGGAATGTAAGACCCTGCAGTATACATAGATTGACCTCATGCAGTAAATTTAGATTGATACTGCCCCTCCCAAAGGTATTTACTTTCAAAGCCTATATATAAGCGCAGGTCAGGCCAGATGAAGATATCCACTCAGTGGGGAGCTTATATCTACTAGGTAAATTGAGATTCAATTGTCCATCCTTGTGTTACTAGCAGTTTTTTTCTATGTCTGGCAGACGTAGCACCACTGTGCAGTTTTCTCTGTGTATTGCAATCTCAAGGCCACCTGTGTATAGCCCAGCTAAACTACATCTATACATGTTAGTCTGTGATGCTGGAGGGGGTCGAATTTGGAAGAGAAGGCCCTGATCAGTCAGTATGATTCTCGATGTTTGGAATGAAATTAAGCTTTGCTTGAACTTCGCTTTGTATCAGTCTTGCTCCTTTGATTAAAAACCCTAACACTTGTGTCTGCACTGTTGAAGACTCCAAACATGTCTATGTCATGATTGGGGGTAAAACTTTGAGCCTTCCTTGGGTGGCCCTTTTCCTGTTCAGAAGATCTGTGATTGGGTGGGAGGGCCTAACCTTAGTGCAGGGCTCAGATTCCCTCCCCTGAGGTTTGCTTGAGGCCTGATTGTTACTTGACCTTTTCGGGCTAAGATGAGATGGTGGATTCTTGCCTTACTCCGAAATCCAGAGGGCTGGTGCTGACAGTCAGGACCAAACACTACGAATCAGGCCATGGAGGAGACTCGCTTCACAAATTGCCTTGGTGAGAGACCCAGGTGGCTCCAGCGGTTTGGGGCAGCTAGGGGTCCTAATGGCACACCCATGAATACTCCAACCACGTGTAGTGATCAGGCATGGGTTTATGAGGATTGGTTGCTATGACCTCAAAGTTTTGTGACATCACAGATGCTTCCTTCACTGAAGCAGCTGTCCCTCTCCCATGATCTTGGTATCCTATGGCTTTAGGTAGGAAGCCCCGGGAAGGACAGAACAAGAGCCCTCTGAGCCTGATCAGGAACTCAGGTTGTCTTATGGGTTGATGTACCACTTCTCCTTTCTATATAAATAGGAAAAAAATGATGTTCATTATAACTTCCTTTAGGCCAACATTTCTCCAGAGACCGCAAGGTGTCCTATTTCCACTACAATTTCTAGATATTAGGAAACAGTGAGGCATCTTGGGTACCAACAGCTCTCCATAGGGTTTGTCATCCTGTGCGTGAGCAAGTCCATTGTCAATGTCTTTTCCCAACGGGTCAGTGATGACTAAGGGAGAGAAAGTCCCTTTTTGAGGAAAAAGGTGAGGGCATGGATATATGGTGATGCCTTTGTCCTCATCTCCTAGAGTTCTGAAACACAAGGTTAAGGGATTAGGGCTCTGTCTACCTGGTTTTCCCTTAAATATGCAAAGACTTCGAGGAAAGTGACGTTCTGAATCAGAGCTAACTCTTCAGGAAGAGGCCTGGACCACACCTGTTGTCATCATTAGTTAACTGTACTTGTAGTGGAATGAGTATAGACATGTTGCCCAAGTCTCTTTAGTCAAAAGGAAAGGGACGGCCTATATCGACGGCTTGCAAAGCCCACTTGAGCAGAACTGTGGACTGAGCTTCAAGGTCATTGCGGACTAGTGATGAAGAAGGTGTGGTCCATCTTGGTAACAGTATTCCTCAGCCATCAGGGATGATGATCCCCTTGGACCTTACATTGACATGAACGTCCCATATCTGGGTGATGGGAAATGAAAAGACAGGCAGACCATGGAAATATCATATAGCTTTCCACAATATGTTCCTCAGGAGGAATACCTTGTCCATTAGTAAAAGAAAGGAATACTAAATGGGAAGAATGCAGAGAAGGAGACCCACCAAGAGTGATTCAGGAATCTGAGAACCAAGCAGAGGGTTACAGAGAAGATAATAATGCAGGGAATAAGGGAGTAAGTGCCCAGGATAGGTTTGGCTTCTCTTCCATGAATTACGACTGGATTTGGACTCGAGCTCATGACCTGTGATAGACAAAGGAAGGTCTACCACTGGGAAGAACATATCTTACTGTCCTCAGAGACACAATCTTACTCATGGATCCCCAAAGAGCAGGTGGTATTGAGAGCTCATGTGGACGTCTGTAATTCCTTACCACCATTCCATCCGAATGATCTGTGCTGTGCTTAACTTGGATATCATAGTCCCTAACAATATTGGATTAAAGTCCCCATCTCCCTTCCTCTCTGTTCATATGTTTCCAAAGTTTAGATACAGCCATGTGTTGGTATATATGTTGGCAGTTTTTCCAGGTTTCTGAAGTTTTGATGCTCATCATGACAAAACACCTTTCGTTCTCTTTTGTCTCTCAAAGGCATAAAATCACTCTAGATGACTTAGGCACAATCACTTTGGTTCTCTTCTCCTTGGCAAGAGCATAACCTACGTTTCCAAATTTCTTCACTTTCAAGTTATGTGTATCTTTATAGTCAAAGGAAATCTCCTATGGGCAACTGAGGTTTGAGCTTGTTTAATATTTGATGTTTTCTGATGGATCTTTTCTCGTTGTTTTTTTTTTTGGATTATTTTATTTTATTTTATTTTATTTTATTTTATTTATTTAATTTCAACGACACTGACAAAATGTTTGTATTGACGGGAGACTGTTGTCCTGAATGCTGAATGAATTATTTTAGGTAAGAAATTCACTTTCTCATTTCGGGTGACTCTGACTTGAATTCTCTGTGCCTTTTCCTTTTATGGTATTTTCTTTGGGGATGCTTCATTAGTGCAATTTCTCACATCCTCCCCCTCTTTTGTGTGTTCTTCTCTGTGTGTGTGTTCGTGTGTGTGTGATTTGCATGTCTTAATGTGTGCATGGTCTGTGTGTGTTTCACACAAAACTTATAATTAAATTTCAAGAGGTAGGAATTAGGTCTCTTAAGGTTAGCAATTCAATTTGACAAGCCTTGACAACTCACATTCCAGCCATTTCAAGAACATCTTCTGCAAGGAATGTCATCATTTGTCCTCTTCCATAAACACGTATTCTCACAAAACTGCCTTCAAAAAAACACCAAATTTTGTGTGCCTCATTAGAATCGTATTGTTTGTCCTTATACCCCTTGATTTTTCGTATGTTTCTTGAATGTCTTCAGGGAGTGAAATCGTCTGTTTCTTTTCTTTCTGAGAATGAAGATATGACAGAGCCCAAAGCTCTCTGGAAGCCTGTCACATGAGACATATGGAAGATTTAATTCTTGCTTAAGTCTCAGTAAGAATTTGCGGTGACATGGAGGACAGTGAGATGGTAGTAGTGTCTAATAAACTCGTGCTTGTCTTCAGCCATGAAGGCAGAAGCAAGATGACAACAATAACGGAAGCGGGTTGGAAATTGACCTGAAGCCTACACAGTAAACTCCACAGAGTAAGAGATCGGAGGTCACAGAAACTATGGGAGAAATTTGGAGACATGGCTCATGGGAGATTTGGGTGGTTCGTGCATCAGAGGGCAGTGATCCCGTGCAAAGGACAAAGCCACAGGAGAACAGGGCTCTCTGAGAACCCACAAGGAACCTGTTTCCCAGTGCAATTGGTTGTGACGAACAGAGAGTCTGAGTTCTTAACAACACAATATTTGAGGGCTGGTGTTTTCAGATCAGCAGGCTTGGCAGAAATCGACTCGAAAGAACACCGTGTTTTTCTTGCGGGGGACATCAACAAGCAACCAGATGCAGACAGCCTGGAGACCATGATCAGAAACAATACCAGGAGATGTAGTTGGAGGAGAGTGTTTCCTAGCAGTGCATCCGTGAGAGGCAGTGTTTATTGGAATGATTCAATGGGTCTATAAGAAATGTTCGGCTCTCAAACCAGTAGCAACATACCGAGCTACTGGCCAAGACAGGATGGTGATACCTTTGATGCCTACACTGCCGACCTGAAAGCCCAATCATGGAACTCTTGGAGGACTGCCTTCCTCAGTCCAAGATGCTTAGTCCAAGGAGAACAAATTCGCCCATAGGGGAAAAGAAGATAAACTGATAAAGATAAACGATCCTAAAGAGCTCCTGAGGGGAAGATTGGTAGAAAACTAGATGCAAAGTCCGGGAACATGGCAGAAGTAGACGATCCAATCAGTGACCTGGAAGAAGTAGTCTAGAAACAAAGAAGCAAATTCTAAAACAGAAGGAAGAATGACTGACATAACAATGAGCTTAGGGAATCATCATCTCCAGGAATTGATAGAGGTGCCACTTGTAGGAGAAGTAAGAGTGAGTGAAAGAAAGAGGGCTGAACATGGATTTGAGAAATCGGGGTTGAAAATGACCCTCATCCGGTAGCACAAACAGAGGTCCACAATCAGAGGCACAGAGGACCTCCATCACCTTCCACAGAAGCAGAGCACCAAAAGACATAGTGTCATTTCCCCCTGGAAAATCTAGGCATGGAGGAATTCACTTTAGCAAATATGTATGGGAGAATAATGTGTCCATAGCCCAGTCACTGACTTCAAGAGGAAATGCTATACCAGCTCTTGAAGAAAGCCAGATAGCTCAAGCAACACCAGCCCAGGCCAAAACCCTTATCCCCTGCATTTCTGAACAATGACTGAGCAGCGGTTCTTGTCTAGAACCACGAGGTTCTCAGAAGTCAACGGTTGGGTCCCAGGATGTGTCAATCATTTCAGAGGCAGCCTTCAAATAAACTCATCATTCCAGGGTCTTGGCAATGACTGTGGTCTCAAGTTCTCTGCTCAGGGGAAAGTAAGCTTATCCCTCGCCAGCTCTACACCCTGATTGTGAACTCTCAGTCTCTCTGTCTAATAAGTGCAAGCACATCGTTTGAGAAGATAACAAAAACAAAACCGGTACAATAATTGATGGGGGCAGAGGATGATTTATTGAATTTGGACCAAGGTTCCTATGGAGGGCAGCTAGGTACAGAGAACCTCCCACCATCCTAAAATACCAGACCTTCGCTCGGAGCTCCAATGTCCATTCTCCTGTTCTTTGTCTTCCTGGATCTCCTCACCAACCTGAAGCATCCACTGTGTGTCATGCTGTACTGACCCCTTGTTGACACATGTTCATTCTCTTCTGGCTCCATTATAACATATCCATCTTCTAAACAGGCACTGTTTGCTTATCACATGACATCATTTGGCTGAGGGTCATGAGAGGTAGAAGGCAGGCTTGTGCTGCCACATCTCCATGCAGTTCCACAGGGGTAGCTGCTCCACTCTGAGGGAGTGCTCAAGGTTCTTTCACATTCGAATCCTCTTCAATGCGTCCTTTTGGACATACAAGTTGTCTTTCTGAATCAGGCACGGAAATCTTTCAGATGGCTTGACTTGGGCTAAGGGTCTCTTCCAACATGTTCTCCCCTTGCTCCTGTGGACTCCAAATACATGAGTCCTTTATGGACCTAAGGTTAAGGGTGTAGAGTCTTCCATGATGCATGGTCATTTTTGAAGATTGGTAGGCCTAGTTGGCAGCATTTCTGAAGAGGCTCGAGGTACTCGTGTCCTCGCTGTGGAAAATTCCAGACATGTCTTTGGCACGGTTGCGGGAGTTCATTATGAGCTCTCCTGGGTGGCCATTTTCCTGTACAGAAGCACCGTGAGAGGGTGGGAGGCCCTGACCCTTGTCCCGGGCTCAGATTTCCTCCCATGAGGCTTTGCTTGAGAACTGATTGTTTCTTGGCCTGTCGTGGTAAAGGTGGAATGGTGGATGCTTGTCTTTCTCTGGAATCCAAAGGGCTGGTGCTGATAATCACGAACAAACTCTATAAATTCAGCCACGTAGAAGGTGACACCGACTCGCTTCACAAACTGTCTTGGTGAGAGACCCAGACAGCTCTAGCGGTTCAGAACGGCCTGGGGTGCTCTTGGCCCACCCACGACTATTCTAGCCTATTGTAGTGATCAGGGGTTATATAATGAGGAGTGGTTGCTATGAACTCAAAGCATTGTGACATCACAAATGCTGGCTTCACTGAAGCAGCTGTCCCTCTCCCATGACCTTTGTGTCCTAAGGCTTTAGGTAGGAAGCCCTGGAAGGACAGAACAAGAGCCCTCTGAGTCTGATCAATAACTCAGGTTGTCTTGTGAGTTAGTGTCCCACTTCCCCTTTCTGGAAAAAGGGGAAAGAAAATGATGTTCAGTATACCTTCCTTTTGGCCAACATTTTCACAGAGACAGCAAGATGTCGTATTTCCACTACACTTTCTAGCGATCTCAAGAAACGGTGAGGCCTCATGGGTATCAACAACTCTCCATGGGGTTGGTAATCCTGTGTGTGAGAGCGTCCTTTCTCAGCGTCTTTTGTCTATGCCTCAGTGATGACTAAGGTACGGAAAGTCCCCTTTCGAGGAAAATGGTGAGGGCATAGATATATGGTGCTGTCTGTGGTCTCATCTCTTAGTTTTCTGAAACACACGGCAAATGGTTTAAGGCTCCGTCTACATGGCTTTCCCTTACACACCTTTGCAAATTCTTAGAGGAGAGTGTCATTCTGCATCAGGGCTAAACCTAAGGAAGAGGCCAGGACCGCACCCGTTGTCATCATTAGTTGTCCTTGTTGCGGAAACGGGTATAATCATGTTGACCATGTCTCTTTAGTCAGAAGGATAGGTACGGCTATATCGATGGCTTGCATGGCCCATTCGAGCAGACCTTTGCAGTGAGCTGCAACGATCTTGCAAGGACTAGTGGATAAGGAAGGCTTGGTCCATTTTGGCTAGACAGTATTCCTCGGCCTCGAAGAGAATGAACGCCCTGGACCTTGCCTTGACATGAATGTCCCATGACTGGCTGATGTGAAATGAAAAGGCAAGCAGAAAAAGGGAAATATCATATGGCTTCCCACAATATGTGCCTCATAAGGAATATTTGGCGCTTTGTCCTCTTCAATAAACACGTATTCTCATAAAACTGCCTTCACACAATCATCACGATTGGGTGCCTCATTAGTGTCATATTGTTTGTCCCTATACTGCTTGCTTTTTCATATGTTTCTTGACTGTCATGAGGGAGTGAAATCATCTGTTTGTTGTCTTTCTGAGAATGAGAGATGTGACGAAGCCCAATGCTCTCTGCAACACTGCCACATGAGGCAATTGAAGAATTCATTCTTTCTTATGCCTCAGTAAGAATTCGTGGTGACATGGAGGACAATGAGATTGTAGTAGTGTCTAATAACCTCGTGCTTGTCTTCAGCCAAGAAGGCAACAGGAAGATGACCACAATAACTACAACAGAGTGGAAATGGATGGGAAGCCTACAAGGTAATCTCAACAAAGAAGAAAGGTAGTCGCAGAGACTAAGGGAGAAGGTTGGAGACATGGCTATAGGAGATTTCGTATGTTCATGAATCAGATGGCAGCGATCACTTGCAAAGGACAAAGGCACAGGAGAACAGGGCACGCTGGAAAACCAGAAGACACCTGTTTCCCAGGGCCATTGGCTGTGACGAGAAGAGGGTCTGAAGGGCACGAGTTCTTGACAACACAAGTCTTGTGTGCTGGAGTTTTCAGATCAGCAGGCTTGGCAGATATAAACTCGAAAGAACTCCATGTTTTTCCTGCATAGGTCACCAACAAGCAACCATGTACAGACAACCTGGAGACCATGATCAGCAACAATACCAGGACACGCTGTGGGAAGATGGTGGGTCCTGGCAGTGCATTCATGAGAGGCAGTGTCCGTGGAGTTGTCTCAATGGGGGCATAAGAAATATTGGGGTCCCACACGAGGAGCATCAAGACCAAGCTACTGGCCAATACAGGATGGTGAGGAGCATCCTCACCTCATACTGAGCATCAAAAGACTGCCTACTCTGGCCACACGAAATCCCAACTGTGGAACACTTGAGGGACAGCCTTCCTCACTCCAAGTTGTTTAGTCCAAGGAGAACAGACTCTCCCATAGGGGACGAGAAGAATGTCTTGACCACATGATCTCTTCTGAACACAGCATTCTGTATGCCTGTGTTCTGATGAGTTGTGGAATGTCTCCTTTCACAGGCACACCAGAGCCCACGAAGGTAAACCTCAGCATATTCAGACCAGGCCCCAAACACACCAAATGGCAGGCAAGGAGAGCCAGTGCAGATGGCTGATCTCAAGGACAGCGTCAGCCACAACACAAACATCAGATGGCATATGCCACACGCACACACACACACACACACACATGCACACACACTAGACAACTTTAAGGGCCCACCCTTGGTTACTCAATGATCTCCTCTACCTAAATAAATTACCCACAGGATAGAAAACAGAATAAGTATTTAAAATACAGAGAGGAGACAGAGATCTAGATCTAATACAAGATGGAAGAATCAATAGATGCCAAAAAAAAAAAAGAACAAGAAAGGATCATGGCTAGGCAATCAGAGTGAAGCTTCTACATATAACATGCCTGATGTGGGTTTGAAAGCAGCGGCCTAGATCCTCCCTATATATCAGAAATGATAGAAGATATCAGAGTCTAGAACCACAGAGATAAAACTGATAAAGATAAAAGAACCTAAAGAGCTCCTGAAGAGAAGATTGGTAGGAGACTGGATGCAAATACTGGGAACATGGCAGAAGTAGAGGATCCAACTAGTGACCTGGAAGCACAAGCCTAGAAAATAAGGTAGCACATTCTAAGAGAGAAGGAAGAAAGATGGAACATAACAATGAGCTTAGGGAATCATCATCCAAAAAGAAAAGAAATAGGTGCCTTTTGTATGATAAGTAAGAGTGAGAGAAAGAAAAGAAGGATGAACATGGATTTGAGAATCGGAGCTGTCAATGACCCTCATCTGGGAGCTGAAACAGAGGTCCAGAATCAGAGGCACAGAGGACTCCCATTAGCAGAGCCACATTAGCAGAGCACCAAAAGACATAATGTCCTTCCCCTGGAAAATCTAGTCATGGAGGTATTCTCTTTAGGCAAATAGGCATCGGAGAATAGTTTGTCCATAGCCCAGTCACTGACTTCAAGAGGAAAAGCTATACCAGCTCTCAAAGCAGGCCGGATAGCTCAAGCAAAGGCAGCCAAGCCAAAATCCTTATCCACTGCATTTCTGAACAATGACAGAGCAGCGGTTCTTGTCTAGAACCAGGAGGTATTCAGAAGTCAAAGGTTGGGTCCCTTGTTGTGTCCATCAGTTCAGAGGCGGCCTTCAGATCAACTCATGATTCCAGGGTCTTGGCTATGTCTCTGTTCTCAGGTTCTCTGCTCAGGGGCAAGTAAGCTTCTACCTCTCCAGCTCACACCCTGATTGCGATCTCTCTGTCTATCTGTCCAATACATGCATCTGCATCATTTGACAAGATAACAAAAACAAAACCAGGGTACATAATTGATTGTTGCCAGAGGATGTATTCTTGAATTTGGACCTAGGTTTCTGTGGAGGGTAGCCAGGTACAGAGAACCCTTCACCATCCTAAAATGCCCAACCTTCACTTCTAGCTCCCTCATTTATTCTACTGTTCTTTGTTTCCCTGGATCTCCTCACCAACCTGAAGCATCTGCTGTCTGTCGCGCTGTACTGACCCCTTGATGACAATTGTGCATCTTCTCGGGGCTCCATTAGAACATGCCTATCTTCCGCAAGAGGCACTGTTTGCTTATCTCATGAAACAATTTGGGGGATGATCATGAGAGGGTGAAGGAAGGTTTGTGCTGCCACATTTCCATGCAGTTCCTCAGAGGGTAGCTGCTCCAACCTGAGGGAGTGCTCAAGGTTTTTCCACATTCGAATCCTCTTCAATGCGTCCTTTTGGACATAAAAGTTGTCTTCCTGAAACGGTTAGGAAGTCTTTCAGATAGCTTCACTTGGGCTTTGGGTCTCTTCCAACATGCTGTCCGTTTGCTCCTGTGGACTCCAAGTACATGAGCCCATCCTGGACCTAAGGTAAAGGGCGTAGATTCTGCCTTGATGCATGGTCATTTTTGAAGATTGGGAGGCCTTGTTGGCACCATTTCTGTAGACACTCAAGGTACTCGTGTGATCGCTGTGGAAGACTCCAGACATGTCTTTGGCACGGTTGCTGGGGTTCATTTTGAGCTCTCCTTGGGTGGCCATTTTCCTGTTCAGAAGCACCCTGATAGGGTGTGAGGGCCTGACCCTTGTGCCGGGCTCAGATTTCCTCCCCTGAGGCTTTGCTTGAGGCCTCATTGTTTCTGGCCTGTTGTGGTTAAGATGGAATGGTGGATGCTTCCCTTTCTCTGGAGTCCAGAACTGGAGCTGACAGTCACGAATAAACACTACAAACTGAGCCATGGAGAAGGTGACACCAACTCTCTTTGCAAACTGCCTTGATTTGAGACCCAAGCAGCTCCAGCAGTTTGGGATGGCTTGGTGTCCTCTTGTCCCAACCACAAGTGTAGTGATCAGGCGTGGTTCATGAGGAGTGGTTGCTATGACCTCAAAGCTTTGTGACTCAGATGCTGGCTTCACTGAAGAAGTTGTCCCTCTCCAATGACCTTGGTGTACTATGGCTTTAGGTAGGAATCCCGGGGAAGGACAGAACAAGAGCCCTCTGAGTCTGATGAAATACTCAGGTTGTCTTGGGGGTTAATGTCCCACTTCCCCTTTCTAGACTAAGAGGAAAGAAAAAGAAAATGACGTTCAGTATTCCTTCCTTTAAGCACACATTTCCCCAGATACGGAAAGGTTTCCTATTTCCACTAAAATTTCTAGAGAGCTCAAGACACAGGAGACCTCGTGTGTATCAACAGCTCTCTGTGGGTTTTGTCATCCTGTGGGTGAGAGCGTCCTTTGTCAGCGTCTTTTGCCTATGGGTCAGTGATGAGTAAGATTGGAAAGTCCCTTTTAGAGTAAAAAGGTGAGGGCTTCGATATACGGTGCTGTCTGGGGCCTCATCTCCTAGTGTTCTGAAATGCACGGCCAGGGATTAGGGCTCTGTCTCCCTGGTTTTCCCTTAATCACCTTTGAAATGTCTTCTAGGAGACTGACCTTCGGCATAACAGCTAACTCTTAAGGGAGAGGCCTTGACTGCACCCGTTGTCATCATTAGTTAACTATACTTGTTGTGGTACCGGGTATAGACACGCAGACCAAGCCTCTTTAGTAAGAATGAAATGGACAGCCTATACCAACAACTTGCAAGGAACATTCGAGCAGACCTTTGGAGTGAGCCGCAATGCCCTTACAAGGACTAGTGGATAAGGAAGGTTCGGTCCATTTTGGCAACACAGTATTCCTCAGCCGTCGAAGAAAATGAACCCCTGGACCTTGCCTTGACATGAATGTCCCATGCCCTACTGATGGGAAATGGAAAAGGCAAGCAGACAAAGGGAAATGTCCTATGGCTTCCCACAATATGTGCCTCGGGAGGAATACCTTGGCCCTTAGTAAAGAAAGGGAAAACTGAAGGGCAAAAAGTCAGAGAAGGAGACCCACCAGGAGTGACTCAGGACTCTGAGAACCAAGATGAGGGTTACAGAAATGAGAACCGTTAAAGGGGTGTTCAGGAGTTGTGGCAAATATTAGGAGGAGCACTGGGACATACATGCAACTAAAGCATCCGTGAATACTCTGGCAAAAACGGTGGATGGATGATAGGCGGGCATTCTCAACAGAACAGCAGCAACAACAACAAAAATTCAGAGGAAAACAATCTGGCCCTTTCAAAACCAAAGGAAGTCACAGGGAGAATAGGAAAGGATTATATTGTTTATTATCTTTCATTATTGAAATGACATGGGATTGCTTTACTAAAATGTCCTTCTCTGAATTGCGTCTTTATCCTTGTGACTTATAGTCTACTCGCCTCTTTCATCTCTGGAATCGATGAGAGGACATTGCAATGCCTTCATTGAATACCTATAGGAGTGGCCCAGGAAAATGATTTGGACCTGGCCTTCTGTGTGTTGGCAGGTGTTGGATTACTGATTCATACGCTTCAGTCACTACTATAGAGCTGAGATTTTGTAGCTTTCCTGACCTAATCTTGGGAGTTGCTATGTGTCTGATAATTTACCCTCTCCTCTCTGGTCTTGGATTTGCTAGCATAAAATGTGGATGTGTCTCTTAGGTTATTCTTTTTTCCTTTCTACCAGTTCTCAGGTTGTTTTATACTTTCAGCTGTGTTCTTGTCTCCCTTTTTTATCCCAGTAATGGTTTCTGCAGTTTCTTCATGATTAAGACACTGAATTGTGAGATCTCCTGATTTTTTTTCCTATTGGTTTCTTTGTATTTCCTTTATTTCGATAACTAATGTATGATTTCATTTTTTCTGTTAACTTTGGAATTTGGTTCTTCTTCTTCTTGTTCCTTCAGCATCGATGCAAGTTGCTTTACTTTTTTTTTTTTTGGTGTTTTTAAATATTGGAAATGCACGCATTAACCCTATATGGTTTCCCCATAAAATGTTTTGGCATCACCCCATAAGTTTCTTGACATTCCTTTGTTCATGGCTCTTTCTGCATTTCCTTTGGATTTTCTTTCTTGCATTCATTGCTAGTTCGTGATGTGTTGTGTTTTCCAACTTTTAGTGTCTGGCTGTATGTCCAATATGAAAGTGATATCTTCCCGTTATCAAACCTTCATGATCATAAGTACACAGGATAGGTTTTGACTTCTCTTCCATGAATTACCCCTGGATTTGGACTCCAGCTCATGATCTGTGATATATAAAGTTTGTTCTGCCTTTGGGAAGAACATATCATATTGTCCTCAGAGACGCAATCTTCTCATGGATCGCCAAAGTTCAGGAGGTCTAGAGAGCCAATGTGGACGTCTGTTATTCCTTACCACCTTTCCATCCAGATGATCTGTGCTGTGCTTAACGTGGATATCATAGTCCCCAACAATATTGGATTAAATTCCCCATCTCCCTTCCTCTCTGTTCATATGCTACCAATGTTTAGATACAGCCATGTTTTGGTATATACGTTGGCAGTTCTTCCAGGTTTCTGATGTTTTGATGCTCCATCATGACAAAACACCTTCCGATCTCTTTTGTCTCTCAAAGGCATAAAATCACTCTAGATGACTTAGGCACAATTACTTTGGCTCTCTTCTCCTTGGCAAGAGCAGAACCTACGTTTCCAAATTTCTTTACTTTCAAGCTATGTGTGTCTTCATAGTCAAAGGATATCCCCTTGGGCAACAGAGGTCGAGCTTGTTTAATATTTGTTGTTTTCTGATTGATCTTTTCTCGTTTTTTTTTTTGTTTGTTTGTTTGTTTTATTTTATTTTATTTTTTTATTTTTTTGTAATTTCAACCACACCGACAAAATATTTGTATTAATGGGAGGCTTTCGTCCTGAATGCTGAATGAATTATTGTTAGGTAAGATGTTCACTTTCTCATTTCGGTTGACTTCTGACATGAATTCTCTGTGCCTTTACCTTTTATGGTATTTTCTTTGGGGATGCTTCATTAGTGCGATTTCTCACTTCCTCCCCCTCTTTCACGTGTCTTCTCTGTGTGTGTGTTCTTGTGTGTGTGTGCATGTGCGTGTCTTAATGTGTGCATGGTCTGTGTGTGTTTCACACTAAACTTATAATTCAATTTCAAGAGGTAGGAATTGGGTCTCTTAATGTTAGCAATTCAATTTGATGCCTTGACAACTCACATTCCATCTGTTTCAAGAACATCTGCAAGGAATTTCAACATTTGTCCTCTTCCATAAACATGTATTCTCACAAAACTGCCTTCAAAAAAACACCACATTTTGTGTGCCTTGTTAGAATCGTATTGTTTGTCCCTATACCCCTTGATTTTTCGTATGTTTCTTGACTGTCTTCAGGGAGTGAAATCGTCTGTTTGTTTTCTTTCTGAGAATGATAGATATGACAGAGCCCAAAGATCTCTGCAAGCCTGTCATAAGACATGTGGAAGAATTCATTCTTGCTTAAGTCTCAGTAAGAATTTGCGGTGACATGGAGGACAGTGAGATGGTAGTAGTGTCTAATAACCTCATGCTTGTCTTCAGCAATGAAGGCAAATGGAAGATGACAACAATAACGTAAGCAGGGTGGATATTGTCCTGAAGCCTACACAGTAAACTCCACATAGTAAGAGGTCGAAGGTCGCTGAAACTATGGGAGAAGTTTGGAGACATGGCTCATGGGAGATTTTGGTGGTTCATGCATCAGAGGGCAGTGATCCCATGCAAAGGACAAAGGCACAGGAGAACAGGGCACACTGGGAACCCACAAGGAACCTGTTTCCCAGTGCAATTGGCTGTGACGACAGAGGGTCTGGGCTCTTGACAACACAATTCTTGAGGGCTGGAGTTTTCAGATCAGCAGGCTTGGCAGAAATCGACTGGAAAGAACACCGTGTTTTTCTTGCAGGGGACACCAACAAGCAACCAGGTGCAGACAGCCTGGAGACCATGATCAGAAAAAATACCAGGATATGTCCTTGGAGGAGAGTGGGTCCTGGCAGTGCTTCCATGAGAGGCAGTGTTTGTGGAAATGATTCAATGGGTGCATAAGAAATGTTCAACTCTCAAACCAGTAGCAACAGGACCGAGCTACTGTCCAAGACAGGATGGTGAGACATTTGCTGCCTACCCTGCCTACACGAAAACCCAACTGTGGAACACTTGGAGGACTGCCTTCCTCAGTCCAAGATGCTTAGTCCAAGGAGAACACATTCTCCCATAGGGGACAAGAAGAATGCCTTGACCGCATGCTCTCTTCTGAACACAGCATTCTGCAGGCCTGCATTCTATTGGGTTGTGGAATGTCTCCTTTCACATGCACACCAGATCCTAAAAGTGAAACCTCAACATATTCAGCCTGGGCCCCAAGCACACCAAACACCAGGCAAGGAGGGCCCTTGCAGTTGACTGGTCTCAAGGACAGGGTCAGCCACAACACAACAGCAGATGGCATGCATCACACACACACACACACACACAGACACACACACACACACACACACACACACACACACACACAGACACACACACACACAAACACTCATCATCCCTTAAGGGCCAACATTTGGTCACTCCCGGATTTCCTCTTCTTAAAGAGATTAACCTCAGGATGGAAAAAAAATGTGCTTTAAGAATACGGAGAGGAAGACAGAGACTTATATCCAAGGCAAAGATGAAAGAATCAACTGATGACATGGTAAAAGAACAAGAAAATATCACGGCTAGGCAATCAGAGAGAAACTTCTACATAGAACACGCCCAATGGGGTATAGAAAGCAGCAGCCTGGATAGTTCCTGTACATCAGAAAACATAGAAGATATCAGAGATTCTCGAACCACAGAGATAAACGGATAAAGATAAACGAACCTAAATAGCTCCTGAAGGGAAGATTGGTAGGAGACTGGATGCAAATTCCAGGAACATGGCAGAAGTAGACGATCAAAATAGTGACCTGGAAGAACTAGTCTAGAAAATAAGGAAGCAAATTCTAAAAGAGAAGGAAGAATGACTGACATGACAATGAGCTTAGGGAATCATCATCTCCAGGAACTGAAAGAGGTGCCTCTTGTAGGAGAAGTAAGAGGGAGTGAAAGAAATAGGGCTGAACATGGATTTGAGAAATCAGGGCTGAAAATGACCCTCATCTGGTAGCACAAACAGAGGTCCACAATCAGAGGCACAGAGGACTCCCATCACCTTCCACAGAAGCAGAGCACCAAAAGACATAGTGTCATTTCCCCCTGGAAAATCTAGGCATGGAGGAATTCACTTTAGCAAATATGTATGGGAGAATAATGTGTCCATAGCCCAGTAACTGACTTCAAGACGAAATGCTATACCAGCTCACGAAGAAAGCCGGATAGCTCAAGCAACACCAGCCCAGGCCAAAACCTTTATCCCCTGCATTTCTGAACAATGATTGAGCAGCGGTTCTTGACTAGAACCACGAGGTTCTCAGAAGTCAATGGTTGGGTCCCAGGAGGTGTCAATCAGTTCAGAGGCAGCCTTCAGATCAACTCATGATTCCAGGGTCTTTGCAATGACTGTGGTCTCAGGTTCTCTGCTCAGGGGAAAGTAAGCTTATCCCTCGCCAGCTCTACCCGCTGATTGTGAACTCTCGGTCTCTCTGTCTAATAAGTGCAAACGCATCGTTTAACAAGATAACAAAAACAAAACCAGGAACAATAATTGACTGGGGGCAGAGAATGATTTATTGAATTTGGACCAAGGTTCCTATGGAGGGCAGCTAGGAATAGAGAACCTCCCACCATCCTAAAATAAAAGACCTTCGCTCGGAGCTTTGTCTTCCTGGATCTCCTCACCAACCTGAAGCATCTGCTGTGTGTCACGCTGTACTGACCCCTTGTTGACACATGTTCATTCTCTTCTGGGTCCATTATAACATGCCCATCTCCTACAACAGGCACTGTTTGCTTATCACATAACATCATTTGGCTGAGGGTCATGAGAGGTAGAAGACAGGCTTGTGCTGCCACACCTCCATGCACTTCCACAGGGGTAGCTGCTCCACTCTGAGGGAGTGCTCAAGGTTCTTCCACATTCGGATCCTCTTCAATGCGTCCTTTTGGACATACAAGTTGTTCCTGAAACAGGCATGGAAGTCTTTCAGATGGCTTCACTTGGGCTATGGGTCTCTTCCAAATTGCTCTCCATTTGCTCCTGTGGACTCCAAGTACATGAGTCCATGCTGGACCTAAGGTTCTACACCTAATTTAGAACCTCCTTTGATGCATGGTAGTTTTTGAAGAGTGGGAGGCCTTGTTGGCAGCATTTCTGGAGAAGCTTGAGGTACTCGTGTTCTCCCTGTTGAAGACTCCAGACATGTCTTTGGCATGGTTGCGGGTGTTCAGTTTTCTTTCCTTGAGTGGCCCTTCTCCTGTTCAGAAGATCTGTGATGTTTGGGAGGGCCTTATCCTTGTGCTGGGATCAGATTTCCTCCCCTGAGTTTTTATTGAGACCTGATTGTTTCTTGGCCTCGTGGTTAAGATGGAATGGTGGATGCTTGTCTTTCTCTGGAATCCAAAGAGCTGGTGCTGATAATCACGACCAAATACTATAAATTGGGCCATGTAGAATGTGACTACGACTCGCTTCACAAACTGCCTTGGTGAGAGACCCAGACAGCTCCAGAGGTTCAGGACGGCCTGGTGTGCTCTTGGCCCACCCAGGACTACTCTAACCAATTGTAGAGATCAAGGGTGATGTAATGAGGAGTGGTTGGTATGAACTCAAAGCATTGTGACATCACAAATGCTGCCTTCACTGAAGCAGCTGTCCCTCTCCCATGACCTTGGTGTCCTAAGGCTTTAGGTAGGAAGACCCCGAAGGACAGAACAAGAGCCCTCTGAGTGTGATCAAGAACTCAGGTTGTCTTGTGGGTTAGTGTCCCACTTACCCTTTCTGGAAAAAGGGGAAATAAAATGATGTTTATTGTACCTTCCTTTATGTCAACATTTTCCCAGAGACATTAAGGTGTCCTATTTACACTACAATTTATAGTGATCTCAAGAAACGGTGAGGCCTCAAGCGTATCAACAACTCTCCATGGGGGTGGTAATCCTGTGTGTGAGAGCGTCCTTTCTCAGCATCTTTTGTCTATGGCTCAGTGATGACTAAGGTACGGAAAGTCCCCTTTCGAGGAAAATGGTGAGGGCATAGATATATGGTGCTGCCTGTGGTCTCATCTCTTAGTTTTCTGAAACACACGGCTAATGGTTTAAGGCTCTGTATACCTGGATTTCCCTTACACACCTTTGCAAAGTCTTAGAGGAGAGTGTCATTCTGCATCAGGGCTAAGCCTAAGGAAGAGGCCCGAACCGCACCCGTTGTCATCATTAGTTGTCCTTGTTGCGGTAACGGGTATAATCATGTTGACCATATCTCTTTAGTCAGAAGGATAGGTACGGCTAATATCGATGGCTTGCAAGGCCCATTCGAGCAGACCTTTGCAGTGAGCCGCAATGCCTTGTAAGGACTAGTGGATTTGGAAGGCTTGGTCCATTTTGGCAAGACAGTATTCCTCAAAAGTCGAAGAGAATGAACGCCCTGGACCTTGCCTTGACATGAATGTCCCATTCCTGGCTGATGTGAAATGAAAAGGCAAGCAGAAAAAGGGAAATATCATATGGCTTCCCACAATATGTGCCTCATAAGGAATACCTTGGCGTTTGTCCTCTTCGATAAACATGCATTCTCATAAAACTGCCTTCACACAATCACCATGATTGGGTGCCTCATTAGTGTCATATTTTTTTGTCCCTATACCGCTTGCTTTTTCATATGTTTCTTGACTGTCATGAGGGAGTGAAATCATCTGTTTGTTGTCTTTCTAAGAATGATAGATGTGACAAAGCCCAATGCTCTCTGCAACACTGCCACATGAGGCAAGTGGAAGAATTCATTCTTTCTTATGTCTCAGTAAGAATTTGTGGTGACATAGAGGACAGTGAAATGGTAGTAGTGTCTAATAACCTCGTGCTTGTCTTCAGCCAAGAAGGCAACAGGAAGATGACCACAACAACTGCAACGGAGTGAAAATGGATGGGAAGCCTACAAGGTAAACTCGACAAAGAGGAAAGGTAGTCGCAGAGACTATGGAAGAAGGTTGGAGACAAGGCTTATAGGATATTTCGTGGTTCATGAATCAGATGGCAGCGATCCCTTGCAAAGGACAAAGGCACAGGAGAACAGGGCACGCTGGAAAAACACAAGTCACCTGTTTCCCAGGGCCATTGGCTGTGATGAGAAGAGGGTCTGAAGGGCACGAGTTCTTGACAACACAAGTCTTATGTGCTGGTGTTTTCAGATCAGCAGGCTTGGCAGATATAAACTCGAAAGAACTCCATGTTTTTCCTGCATAGGTCACCAACAAGCAACCATGTGCAGACAACCTGGAGACCATGATCAGCGACAATACCAAGACATGCAGTGGGAAGATGGTGGGTCCTGGCAGTGCATCCATGAGAGGCAGTGTTCATGGAGTTGTCTCAATGAGGGCATAAGAATTATTGGGCTCCCACACGAGGAGCATCAAGACGGAGCTACTGGCAAATACAGGATGATGAGGACATTAGCTGCCTACTCTGGCCACACGAAATCCCAACTGTGGATCACTTGAGGGACAGCCCTTCTCCAAGTTGTTTAGTCCAAGTAGAACAGACTCTCCCATAGGGGATGAGAAGAATGCCTTGACAACATGATCTCTTCTGAACACAGCATTCTGTAGGCCTGCGTTCTGATGAGTTTGTGGAATGTCTCCTTTCACAGGCACACCAGAGCCCACCAAGGTAAACCTCAGCATATTCAGCCCAGGCCCCAAACACACCAAACGGCAGGCAAGGAGAGCCACTGCAGATGGCTGATCTCAAGGACAGCATCAGCCACAACACAAAATTCAGATGGCGTGCATTCCACACACACACATGACAATCTTAAAGGCCTGCACTTGGTCACTCAATGATCTCTTCTACCTAAATAAATTACCCACAGGATAGAAAACAGAATAAGTATTTCGAATACAGAGAGGAGATAGAGAACTAGATCTAATACAAGATGGAAGAATCAATAGATGCCAAGGAAAAAGAACAAGAAAGGATCACAGCTAGGAAATCAGAGTGATGCTTCTACATATAACACGCCCGATGTGGGTTTGAAAGCAGCGGCCTAGATCCTCCCTATACATCAGAAAAATAGAAGATATCAGAGAGTCTAGAACCACAGAGATAAATCTGATAAAGATAAAAGAACCTAAAGAACTCCTGAACAGAAGATTGTAGGAGACTGGATGCAAAGCCTGGGAACATGGCAGAAGTAGAGGATCCAATTGGTGACCTGAAAGTACAAGCCTAGAAAATAAGGAAGCAAATTCTAAGAGAGAACGAAGAATGACGAAACATGACAATGAGCTTAGGGAATCATCAACCAAAAGTAAAGGAAATAGGATGTCTATTGTAGAATAAGTAAGGGTGAGAGAAAGAAAAGAGGGCTGAACATGGAATTGAGAATCGGGGCTGTCAATGACCTTCATCTGGGAGCTGAAACAGAGGTCCAGAATTGAGGCACACAGGACTCCCATCACCTTCCACATTAGCAGAGCACCAAAAGATATTCCCGCTGTAAAATCTAGGCATGAGGAATTCTCTTTAGGCAAATAGGCATCGGAGAATAGTTCGTCCATAGCCCAGTCACTGACTTCAAGAGAAAAAGCTATACCAGCTCTCAAAGCAGGCCGGATAACTCAAGCAACAGCAGCCAAGCCAAAATCCTTATCCCCTGCATTTCTGAACGATGACAGAGCTGCGGTTCTTGTCTAGAACCAGGACGTATTCAGAAGTCAAAGGTTGGGTCCCTTGTTGTGTCCATCATTTCAGAGGCGGCCTTCATATCAACTCATGATTCCAGTGTCTTTGCTATGACTCTGAATATTACTTTTATTGACTTTTATGTGACTTTTATATGAATTTTATATGACTATAAAATAAATAAAAAATGAATTTAAAAAATAAAAAGATAATTTCTTTACCAAAAGGGATAGCATTGTTTGGGAAAAGAAGATTACCTTGAAGTTTAACTCTATATGAACATTCGAAAATAAAAATAAAAAAGGAATACACTAGACTAAACTAAACTAATTTTTTTTTACAAAATTAGAATGCAAATGAAAAAAATATGTATGTATCAAAATGTTCAGGTTAGAACGTTAATATGGAATTTGATATACTGGACATCTCAGTTTGAAGGTAAATAGGTTAAAAAATTATCTATATAATACAAATCAACCAGAATAGTGGGAATGAGTTAAAAATAAAAGTTGTGTCTATGAAGAAGCGGTGGTTGTTCTCTTGTAGTCTTTTTTTTTTTTTTTCCTGGTAGGTTTTCTGAGGCAGAGGCCTGTCAGGTGGGTTTCAGTCAATGATGTTCCCTGATTTAAATACTCCCACCCCTCTCAAGGGGATGGGCTCTGAGGAATCCTGTTTTTTCAGGTATTTATTCTTTGGAGGTTTTAATGTTTGTTTAGTTTTTTTTTTTTTCTCTTGCCTTGACTGCTTTTGATGGATTTTGGAGATGAAAGCAAACTCACCCTGATCTCACTCTCAGATAATCCTCAGTCTTCTCACCTGTGGGTGCTGCAGAGCCCATATAAATTCGCCCTTGCCTGCTGCCAGAGCAAATTTTGAGTCGTAGTCCCAGGGAGCACAGAATTTTCTGCTTGTACCCAAACCATTGCAGCAGTGTCTGTCTAGGCAGCTCCGGCCATCAGAGAGGTTCCAATTGGCATCCCACACTGAGATTTTCATGCTGGCCATGGCTGGGAGTGCCTGGTATTTCTCTGTCTAAGAGTTCTGGGCTTGTAAGCACTCTCTCAGGGGAGGGTGTGGGTCACGCATGTCTCAGGCTCTGATAGAAGGGTGCGTGTCTGAGAGCATGAGCCTGGGCCCTCACGCACCTCTCTCAGGAGAGTGTGTGGGGTGCACGCGTGTCTCATGCTCTGATAGTATGGCACGGGTCTAAGCAATGGACTGGGCCTTTGCACACTTTTCTCAGGGGATGGTAAGGGGTGCAGGTGTCTCAGGCTCTGTTAGCAAGTCTCATTGCTCTGCTGCTTGGTGAGGCTCCAAGCCCCTAACAGGAGCTGAAACCCACATGATCATGGGTGTGCTGTTGGCTCAGGGACCAAAACATCGTTTTTCCAACACACTCTCTTTGGCTCAGCATCAGGGAATCTGTACTGGGTTTGGGGAATTAAGCCCCTGTTTAGATGCCATGATTCACACAATTTACCTTAAATTTCCTTTGCACTTTTTCAATGCTTTCAACCAGAGTCCAAGTTAATGCTGGTCCCCAGACTCAGAACACTCTTGTATTGGGGTATTATTTTCCAATTGGTGGTCTTGCGTGGGTCCCTTGAACTTTTGTTTATTTCAATAACAGTCCAACGTTCTCACTCCACTTTACCTGCCCACTGATGACTTCTGCGCTGGCAGAGATCCAGACATATATAATTTTGATCTCAGGCTGATTTCATGGGTAATCAGAATGCTTTGGTAGGAAATCACTTCACTTTGGAGTACAGGTTGAAATGGCACTTCCTCTTACTTGCCCATCATCTTGTCTCCTCTCACATGACACTTATAATAAAATTTCAAGAGATAGGAATTTGGCATTTTATGGATAGCAAATCAATTACATGTGCATTGAAAACTCACATTCCATCACTTTCAGCCACAATTCCTGCAAAGAATGTCGCATTTTGTCCTGTTTTATAAACACGTATTCCCACTAACATGCCTACAAAGAAAGACAACAGTTTAAGTGTCTGGTTAGAGTAGTATTGATTGTCCATTTTCCCCTGCTTTTTCACATGTTTCTTTACTACTATGATGGGGTGAAATCGTACGTTATTTGTCTTTCTGAGACTCAGAGATGTGACATAGCCCAATGCTCTCCACAACATTGCCACATGAGGCAAGTGGCAAAAATTCACTCTTCCTTATGGCTGGGTAAGAGTCTGTGATGCCTTTGGAAGATAGTGAGATGTTAGTAGACTCTGGGAACTCCAGGCTTGTCATCAGCCATGACACAACTGGAAATTGACTACATCAACTGTGACTTGGTGGAAATTGACCTGAAGCCTACAGACCAAACTCTACAGCAAAAGAGAAAAGAAGTCAAAGAGACTATGGGAGAAAATTGGAGACGTGGATTAGGGAGAAGTAGGCGGTGGTGCTTCAGACGGCAGTAAGCCAATGCAAAAGCAAAGGCACAGGAGAGATGAGAACACTGGGAACCCACAGGTAGCGTGTTTCCCAATGCCACTTGCTCTAACCAGCAGCTTATCTGAATGGTACAAGTCCTTGCCAACAAAGGGTGTTGAGTCTGCAGTTTACAGATCATCAGTCTTGGCAGATATCAAGTTGAGAGAACACTGTGTTTTTTCTGGAGAGGACACTAACAAACAACCAGGTGCAAACAGCCTGGAAATCATGATCAGAGACAGTACCAGCAGACACAGAAGGAAGATGGTGGTTTCTGGCAGTGTATCTGTGAGAGGCACGGCTCGTGGAGATGATTTGATGGGGGCAAAAGTAATTTGGGGCTCTAGCACAAACAGCATAAAGACCGAAATACTCGCAAAGACAGGACGGTGAGGACATTAGCTGCCTCACGTACAAAAACGAAGTCCAAACCATGGAACACTGTGGAGACTGTCTTCCTCAGTCCAAGTTGCTTAGCCAAAGGAGAACAGACTCTCCAGTAAGGGACTAGAAGAAAGCACTTCTACCATGCTCTCTTTAAAACAGCAGGCGTTTGTCTATTGAGTTGGTTGAACGTATTCTTTCTTAGGCAAACCAGTGCACACCAAACTAAACCACACCATATTCAGCCCAGAAACACTAAAATGGCATGCAAGGAGAGACCCTGAAGAAGACTGTCTTAATGTCAGGGGACAACCACAACACAACAACAGAGGGTATGTACCCGAGACTTCCTCAATGGGCAGAGCTTGGCCACCGCATGATCTCTTCTTCCTAAAGACATTACCCTAAGGGTAGAAAACAGAATGGGCTTTGTGAATAGAGAGAAGAAGACAGAGACCTGGATCCAATGGAAAGATGGAAGACTCAATTGATGCTGAGGAAAAGAATTAGAAATGATCATAGCCAGGCAATCAAAGTTAAACCTTTAAATGTAACAAGCCCGATGAAGGATTGAAAGCAATATCCAGAATACTCACTGTACATAGAAAAAGACAGAAGACATCAGGGAGTCTCCTACCACAGAGATAAAAGTGATAAAAAAATAAAATCTAGGGTCTCTGATAATAGGATTGGTAGCAGACTGGTTGCAAGGCCAAGAAGCTGGCAGAAGCAGAGGATACAATTAGTGACGTGGTAGAAAAATACTGGAAAATAATGGAAGGTAAGTGAAAGAGAGAAGGAAGAATGATGGAACATGACAATAAGCTTATGGAAATCATCAACTCCAAGGGGAAAAAAAAAAAGAGGTGCCTATTCTTGCACACCAAGGATTGAAAGAATAAAGAAGGCCAAATATTTCTTTGAGAAATCAGAGCTGAAAATGTCCCTGATCTTGGAGTAAAAACAGAGCTCCATATTAAGAGGTACAGAGTACTCCCATCACCATCAACAGATTCAGAGTAATACAATACAGTGTCATCCCCCCTGCAAAAGATAGCAAGGGAGTTATTCTCGTAATGCAAAAATGTGTGCGAGAGTAGTTTGTCCATAGCCAAGTCACTGACTTCAAGGCGACCAGTTATACCAGCTCTCAAAGCAGGTCGATAGAACAATCAACACCAGCCCAAGCCAAAATGCGTATCCCCTGCATTTCTGAACGATGACAGAGCAGTGAGTCTGTCTAGGACTCTGAGGTATGAAGAAAACAAAGATTGGGTCCTGGGGTGTGTCCATCAGTTCAGAAACAGCCTTCAGCTCAGCTCATGATACCAGGGTCATGGCCTTGTCTCTGGTCTCGAGTTCCCTGTTCAAGGGCAACTCTGATTCACCACCACATCTCCAACCCGTCAGTGTGATCTTTCTGTTTTTCTCTCAAGTACGTTTATGTATATTGTTGGACATAAATAAATTTTAAAAAGTTTACAATGATTTACTAGGGCCAGAGTATTGTTTATTTAATTTGGACCTATGTCCCTATGGAATGCAGGCAGGTACAGAGCACCTCCCACCATCTTAAAGTGCCAGGCCTTCACTCTGTGCTCCCTTGTCCATTCTCCTGTTTTTTGTCTTCCTGTACCTCCTCACCAACCTGTATCACCCACTGTCTGTCCCAGTATAGTGGCCCTTTGTTGTCACATTGTTCATCCTTTCCTTGTTCCATTAGAACATGCCCATCTTCTGCAAGAAGCTCCGTTTGGTTATTACCTGAAACCATTTGGGGGATGGTAATGAGAAGGTTAAGACAGGCTTGTGCTGCCATATCTCAATTCAGTTCTGCAGAGGGTAGCTATACCACCCTGTGGGCATGCACAAGGTTCTGCAACATTCGAATCCTCTTCCATTTGTCTTTTGTAGATACACGTTTTTATCTTGAAACGAGCAAGAGTGTCATTCAGATGGCTTCCCTTGTGCTATAGGTCTCCTCCAACATGCTTCATGCTTGTGCCTGTGGACTCCAAGTAAATGAGTCCATCCTGGAACTCAGGTTCTAGGGTGTAGAAGCTGACTTTGGTGCTTGGTCAGTTTTGAAGATTGGGAGGCCCTATGTCATGATTTCTTGAGATGCTAGAGGATCTCATATCCTTGCTGTTGTAGACTCCAGACATAACTTTGGCAGGGTTGCAGGTGTTCCCTATGAGATTTTCTTGGGTGGCACCTTTCCTGTTCAGATGCACCCTGATTGGGAGGGAGGACCATAACATATGCAGGACATGGAGTTCAACCCCTGCCTCTTTTTTGAGACCTGATTCTTTCTTGGCCTTTCGTGGGTAAGATGGATTGGGGGATACTTGTCTTTCTCTGGAGTCCAGAAGACTTTTGTAACTGTCACGACAATAGACTACAAACCGGCCATGGAGACTCGCTACAGATTCGCTTCTCAAACTGACTTGGTGAGAGACCCAGGAGACTACAGTATTTGGGGGAGCTGTGGATCCTCTTGTACCATTCATGACTACAACATCCAAGTGTAGATCAGGCGTGGTTTGGGGAGGAGGGGTTGCTATGACCTCAAAGATTTGTGACATCAGAGAAGCTGTCTTAACTGAAGCAGCAGTCCCTCTCTCATAACCTTTGAGTCCTATGGCTTTAGGTAGGAAGCCAGGGAAGGGCTAAAAAGATTCCTGAGCCTGATCAAGAAGTCAGGTTGTCTATGTGTTAATTTCCACTTTCCCTTTCTAGAAAAATAGAAAAGAAAATGATGTACAGCATACCTTTTTTTTTTTTTTTTAGGCCAACAATTCTCCAGAGATGGCAAGGTTTTCCTATTTCCACTGCAATTTCTAGAGATCTCAATAAACAGTGAGGCTCTAGGTATCATCAGCTCTCTGTGATGTTTGTCTTCCTGTGGGTAACAGAATCCTTGCTCAGCATCTTTTACCTATGGGTCAGTAATGACTAAAGGACGGGAAGTCCTTTTTCAAGGATAAATGTTAGAATATGTATGTATTATGCTGTCTGTGTCCTCATCTCCTCGTGTTAAGAAACACTATTCATAAGGGATTAGGGCTCTGTCTACCTGGCTTTACCTTGGACAGCTTTTCAAATGCTTCAAGAAGATTGACATTCTGCATGATAACTAACCCTTCAGGAAGAACCCATGAGAGCACTCCTTGTCATCTTAGTTAACTCTACCTACTGTGGTAATGGGTATAGCCATGTTGACTACTTCTCATTAATCAGAGGAAAATGAACGGCTTATATGGATGGCCTGCAAGGCCCAATAGATCAGAACTGTGGATTGAGTTGCATTGCCCTCACAAGGACTATTGGATAAAGAAGGTGCAGTCCACATTAGCAACAGAGTATTCCTCAGCCTTCAGAGAGGATGAACCCCTGGTACTTGCATTGACATGAATGTCACAGGATGCCAAATGAAAAAGGCAAGCAGACAAAGGGAAATATAATATGGCTTCTCTCATAAGTGCTCCAGGATGAATACCATGGGCCTTAGTAGAAAGAAGGGGAAATGGAAGGGGAAGAAGTCACAGAAGGAGACAAACCAGAAGTGACTCAGTACTCTGAGGTTACAGAAAAGAAAGACATGCAGGGTATGAGGGAACTGGCTAATGGGTGTTGAGGAGTTGTGGAACATCTTAGAGTTTTAGGATGAATTCTAAGTCATATATGGAACTAAAGCATCTGTGAATACTTGTCAAAATCGAATGATGGATGATAGGCCTATTTCCTCAACAGAACAAGAAATTAAAATAAAAACAAACTGGCCCTTTGAAAAGCAGGTAAAGATAGACAGAGAAAAGGAAAAATTATATTTATATTATCTTTACTTATGAAAATGGCATGGAATTTGTTTCCTATAATGTCCTTATCTGAATTGGGTGTTCATACTTGTAAATTACAGTCTACCCGCCTCGTCCATTTGTGGATTTGATGAGAAGAAACGACATTGCCTTCATCAAAAGTCTAGAAATGTTGACCAGAGAAATGATTTGGATCTGACCTTCTGTGTGTTGGGAGGTGTTGGATTACTGCTTCAAACGCTTTAGTCACTACTAGAGAGCTAAGGTTTTGTAGGGTTCCTGACTTAATATGTGTTCCTGATTAGATATGTGTCTTGGAATTTAGCCTTTTTCTCAGTGTTGGAATTTTATCCTTTTTCTCAGTGTTGGATTTGCTGGAATAATTGTGTAGATGTGTCATTTCGGGTATTTTTTTTCCTTTCTATCAGTTTTCATATGATCTCATAATTTTATCTGTATGCTAGTCTCACTCTTTAATCCAGGTAATGGCTATTCCCGTTTGTTAAAGATTTCAAAAATGACAATTGAGTTCTCCAGATTTTTTTCTATTGTTTTGTTTGTATTTCTTTTATTCCAATGATCATATATATTATCTCTCTTTTTCTGTTCACTTTGGATTCCATTTCATCTTTTTCTAGTTTCTTATGCCATCGGATAGGTTGCTTTTAATCAGTGCTTTGAATTTTTTGAAATAAACGCATTTAGCCCTATATTCTTTCCCCAAAGAATGTTTTGGCATCATCACATAAGTTTCTTTACTTTCGTTTGTTGAAAGTACTTTATGAGTTTCCTTTTGATTGTCCTTCTTTGAGGCATTGATAGTTTGGGAGTGTTTGTGTTTTCCACCTATTAGAGTGTGGCTGTGTTTCCCATTCATAAGTGATTTCTTTCCTTTTTCATATCTTTGTGGTCATAAGTATACAAGAAAGGATATGAATTCTCTTCTACTAATTATTACTGGGTTTTTACTTCAGCACAGGATCTGATAGACAATGTTAGGTCTGCCCTTGGGAAGAACTTATCTTATGGTTCTCTGAGACACAATCTTATGCATGTTTCTCCTATGCTCAAGTGTTCTAGAGAGCCCCTGATGACGTCTGTTATTCCTTCCCACCTATCCCTCTGCATGATTTGTCCTGTGCTAAAAGTGGATATCATCGTCCTCAAAATATTGGATTGTGGTCCCCAACTCCCTTCTGTTCTGTTAATATGCTTCCAACATTTAGATACAACCAAGTTGGTGGTGTATCTGTTGGCAATTCTTCCAAGTTTCTGAAGTTTTGATGATCAATCAAGACAAAACACCTTCTGGTAATATTTTGTCTCTTGAAGGCATAAAATTTCTCTATCTGCCTGAGGCACCAATGGATTGGTTCTCTTATCTTTGCCAATTGCACTACCTATGTTTTTCCAAATCCATAACTTCCAAGCTATTGTACCTTTATAGTCGAAGGATCTCCTATGGCTAACATAAGGTCAAGCTGGTTTTCTTTTGTTTGTTTGTCTGTTTGTTTTCTTGTTGGTCTTTTTTGCCTTTTGTTTTTTTCAATTTTCATCCTTCCAACAACGTGTTTATAGCAATAGGAGAATTTAGTCCTGAATACTTTAACTAATTATTGAAGGGTACAGACTTAACTTTCTCATTTTCGTTGTTTTTTTGTCTTGGATTCTCAGTGCCTTTCCCATTTATGGTATTTTCCTTTGGGTTTGCTTCCTTCCATGCGATTCCTCCCATCTTCCCCATCTTTTGTGTGTCTTATTTGTGTGTGTATGTGTGTGTGTGTATGTTGTCTGTGTGTTTCACATAACAATTATAATGAAATATCAAGTAGTTAGATTTCTTTCCTTTACGGATAGCAATTCAATTTTATATGCCATGAAAACTCACATTCCATCACATTCAGCCACATTTCCTGCAAGGAATATCCCATTAAGTCCTCTTTTATAAACACATATTCTCACTAACTTGCCTTCAAAAAAAAAACACCAAATTTTAAGAGCCTGGTTAGAGTAGTATTGTTTGTCCCCTTTTCAGTTGCATATTCACATGTTCCTTGACTAGCATGAGAGAGCAAAATCGTATGTTATTTGTCTTTCTGAGACTGATAGATGTGACATAGCCCCATGCTTTACACAATTATGCTCCTTGAGGCAAGTGAAAAGAATTCATTTTTGGTTATGGCTGGGCAAGAGTCCGTGGTGCTTTTGGAGGACAGTGAGATGTTAGTAGTGTCTGGGAACTCCAGGCTTGTCTTTAGCCATCAACACAACTAAAAGATTACTATATCAAGTGCAACATGGAGGAAGAGGACATGAAGCCTACAAAGTAAATGCCACAGCAAAAGATAAAAGAAGTCACAGAGACTTTGGGAGAAGACTAGAGACGTGATTAGGGGAGACAGGGGATTGGTGCTTCAGAGGGCAGTGAGATAATCCAAGGAAAGAAGGCACAGGAGGGTGAACACTGGGAACCCAAAAGGAGCATGCATCCTTATGCCACTGGTTTCAACCAGCAGAAAGTCTGAATGGCCAGGAAGGTGGCAGAAGCAGAGGATCAAATTGGTAATCTAGAAGACAAATACTGGAAAATACAGAAGCAAAACCAGAGAGAGAAAAAGGAATGGTGGACCTTGACTATGAGCTTAGGGAGGTCATCAACTTCTCAGAAAGGAAAGAGGTGCCTAATTTAAGAGAACTAGGAGTGAGAGAGAAAAAAGAGTGATGAACATGTCTTTGAGAAATCAGAGCTGAAAATGTCCCTCATCTGGGAGCAGAATCAGAGATCCAGATTCAGAGACACAGAAGTGTCCCATCTATGTCAACAGAAGCAGTGCATCACAAGACATAGTGTCATTCCCCCCTGCAAAATATAGCAAGGGAGGAATTCTCTTAACCGAAATATGCTCGGGAGAATTGTTTGTCTATAGCCAAGTCACGTTCTTCAAGAAGACAAGATATACCCATTCTTGAATGAGGTTGGATAGAGCATGCAACACCAGCCCAAGGGAAAATCTGTATCCCCTGCATTTCTGTACAATGACAGAGCACTGGTTCTTGTCTAGAAATAGGATGTATTAAGAAGACAAAGATTGGGTCCTGTAGTGTGTCCATCAGTACAGAGGCCGCCTTCAGCTCAACTCATGAGCCCAGGGTCATGGAATCGACTCTGGTCTCAGGTTCCCTGCTCTGGGGCAAGTCAGCTTCACACTCTCCAGCTCGATCCCCTATTGTGATCTCCCTGTCTGTTGGTTGTATACATGCATGCCGATATTTTGGCAAAAAACAAAAACAAATAAACAAACAAAAAACAGTGTACAAGTATGGACTGAGGCCAGAGGATGGTTTATTTAATTTGGATTTAGGTCCCTATAGAATGAAGCCAGGTACAGAGCAACTCCCACCATCCTGAAATGCCAGACCGTCACTCTGAGCTCCACTGTTCATTCTGTTATTCTTTGTCCTCCTGTACTCCTCACCAACCTGTAGCATTTGCTGTCTGTCCCGCTCTAGTGTCCCTTTGTTTTCACATTGTACAACCTCTCCTGGTTCCATTATAAACAGCCCATTTTCCGAAAGACGCACTTTTTGTTTATTGCATGAACCATTTGGGGATGGTCATGAGAGGGTTAAGACAGGCTTGTGCTGACACATCTCCATTCAATTCCCCAGTTGCTGCTGCACCAACCTGTGGGAATGCTCAAGGTTCTGCAACATTCAAATTCTCATCCTTGCTTCCTTTTGGAGATACATGTTGTCATCCTGAAACGTGCATGAAAATCTTTCAAATGATTTCACTTGGGTTATGGTTCTCTTCCAACAAGCTCTGCGCTTTCTCCTGTGGACTCCAAGTACATGAGTCCAAACTGGGCCTCAGGTTCTCGGGTGTAGGGTCTGCCCTTGTGCTTGGTCACTTTTGAAGATTGGGAGACTGTTTTGGCACGGTGTCTGGAGACACTAGGTTTACTCGTTTCCTCACTGTTGAAGACTCCAGACATGTCTTTGGCATGGTTTTGGGTGTTCCCTGGGAATTTTACTTCATGGCACTTTTTCTGGTCAGAAGCTCCCTGATTGAGTGGGAGGACCATAGACATGTGCGGGGCATGGAGTTCCACCTGTGAGTCATTGTTTGACGTCTGAATCTTTCTTGTCCTATCATGGGTAAGATGGAATGGTGGATTCTTGACTTTCTCCGGGGTCCAGAGGCTGGTGGTGATAGTCATGACCAAAGACTACGAATTCGACCATAGAAAACATGACACCGATTCACTTCACAACTGCCTTCGTGAGAGATCCAGGCAGCGCCTGTGGTTTGGGAGGGCTTGGGATCCTCTAAGCCCACCCATGACCACTTCATCCTAGAATAGTGATCAGGCGTGGGTTGAAAAGGAGTGGTTGCTTTGAGTTCAAACCTTGGTGACATCACAGAAGTTGGATTCACTGAAACAGCAGTCCCTCTCTCATGACATTTGAGTCCTATGGCTTTAGGTACTAAGACCCGGGAAGGACAGAAAAAGAGCCCTCTTTGATTAGTCAAGAACTTAGGTTGTCTTGTGTGTTAATTTCCCACGTCCCCTTTGTATACAAAGAAATGAGAAATGATGTTAGGTTAGCATCATTTAGACTAACATTTCTCCAGAGATGGCAAAGTTTTGCTATTTTCAATGCAATTTCTAGAGATCTCAAGAAACAGTGAGGCATCTTGCGTATTATCAGCTCTCAGAGATATGTCATTATGTGGGTGATAGTCCTTTCCCAGCGTTTTTTCCTTATGGGTCAGAAAAGACTGACCCATACAGAAAGTCCCTTCTCTATCATTTTACTGGTCAACATTTCTAGACATTTAAGGAAGACAATGTCGTGTCTTCTCATTGATTCCAGAAATGGAGAACTCAGTTAGACTCTAATTTCATGTCATTTTAATAAGTATAGATAATAAAATATAACTATTTCCTTTTCACTGTAGGTCTTCAACTGCTTTTGAAAGGGCCAGTTTTGTTGTTGCTGTTGTTGTTTTGTTTGTTTTTTAGAATTGTTGATTTATTTTATTGTACATCCAAAACTAATATTACACTGTATATCAATTATATTTAAATAAAAACAACAAAAATAAAATGGGAAGGTATACAAGAATTTTTGTTACACAAAATTTTTTTTTATTTAAGTTACAAGTTTATTGTTTACTTTCTTTTTTTTTTTTAATTTCTTTTCAGTGTGGCGGTATTTATTGTTTTTGCACTACACCAAGTGCTCGCTGCAATCCATGCCCTCTCTAATACCCACCAGATAGTATTCCCAATTACCCATCCCACACCCATTCAAAACCCTCAGATTGGTTTTCAGAGTACATAGTCTCTCATGGTTCACCTTTCTTTCCAATTTACCTCAATTCCCTTCTCCCCTACATCCTCCCTTGTTCTCCATGTTATTTGGGATGCTCCACAAATAAGTGAAACCATATCTAATTGACTCTCTCTGCTTGATTGTCTCCAGCATAATCCCTTCCTGTCCTGTCCATGGTATTTCAATAGTTGTGTATTCATCCTTTCTGATGGAGGCATAATACTCCACAGTCCATATGGACCACATCTTCCTTATCCATTTGTCCATCTTGTTTCCACAGTTTGACAACTGTGGCCATTGCTGCTATAAACATTTTGGTACAAACGGGCCTTCTTTTCACTGCATCTGTGCCATTGGGGTAAATACCAAATAGTGTAATGGCAGGGTAATAGGGATGCTCATTTTTAATTTTTTGAGGAATCTCCACACTGTTTTCCAAACTGGCTGCACCAACTTGTATTCCCACCAACAGTGTAAGAGGGTTCCCCTTTCTCCACATTCTCTCCAACACATGTTGATCCGGTGTTGCTAATTTGGGCCATTATAATTGGTGTAAGGTGGTATCTCAATGTGTTTTTTTTTTTTTAATCCCCCTGAGGGCTAGTGATGATGAACATTTTTTCATGTGTCTGATAGTCATTTGTAGGTCTTCTTTGGAGAAGTGTCTGTTCGTATATTCTGCCCATTTTTTACATTATTGTCTGCTTTGTATATTTTGAGTTTGAGGAGTTCTTTATAGATACTGGATATCTACCTTTTATCTGTATTCTCATTTGCAAATAGCTTCTCCCATTCCATGGGTTTCCTCTTTGTTTGTTGACTGCTTCTATTGCTGTGCAGAAGCTTTTGATTTTGATGAAGTCCCAAAAGTTCATGTTTACTTTTGTTTCCTTTGCCTTTGGAGACATATCTTGAAAGAAGTTGCTGTGGCTGATATCGAAGAGATTACTGCCTATGTTTTCCTCTAGGATCTGATGAATTCCTGTCTCACGATGAGGTCTTTTATCCATTTTGAGCTTACCTCTGTGTAAGAGAATGGTTGAGTTTCATTCTTCTACAAATGGATGTCCAGTTTTCCCAGCACCATTTATTTATTGAAGAGACTGTCTTTTTTCCACTGTATATTTTTTCCTGTTTTGGCGAAGATTATTTGCCCATAGAGTTGAGGGTCCATATATGGGCTATCCTCATTATTCCACTCGTCTATGTGTTTGTTTTTATGCCAGGACAATGCTGTTTTGGTGATCACAACTTTGTAGTAAATCTTGAGATAAGGTACGCAATGCCCCGGTTTTATGTTTGTTTTTCAACATTTCTTTAGAAATTCTGGGTCTCTTCTGATCCTATACAAATTTTACGATTATTTAATCGAGCTCCTTGAAAAATACCGGTGGAATTTTGATAGGAATAGCATTAAAACCATAGATTGCTCTAGGCAGTATAGACATTTTGACAATGTTTTTTCTTCCAATGCGAGATCATGGAATGATCTTCCTTTTTTTGTGTGTTTTCTGCAATTTCTTTAATGGGTGTTCTGTAGTTCCTCAAGTACAGCTCCTTTACCTTTTCAGTTAGGTTTATTCCCAGATATCTTATAGTTCTTGGTGCTATAGTAAATGGAATCAATTCTCTAATTTTCCTTTATACATTTTCATTGTTAGTGTATAGAAAGCCACTGATTTCCATACATGACATTGTATCCTGCCATGTAGCTAAATTGTTGTATGAGTACTAGACATTTGGGGATAGAGTCTTTGGGGTTTTCCATATAAAGAATCATGTCATCTGCGAAGCGAGAAAGTTTGACTTCTTCATTGCCAATTTAAATACCTTTTATTTCTCTTTGTCTGATATCGGAAGATAAAAAGGGGGAAAGAGCCACCAGAGTCGACCGATTGGAAAGTAATGCCCCAATACAAGAGTGCCCTGTGTCTTGGGACCACCATTAACTTGGACTCATATTTAAAACACTCAAAAACAGCAAAGGATCACGGGGTTAAACTGACAATTGAGGCGGCTAAGGACAGGGGCTTATGTCCTGGAACAAGTTTAGAATTTTCTGGTGCTGAGCTAGAGAGAGTGTGGCAGATTAACCAGCTCTTTGTTCCTGAGCCACCAATGCACCTGAGGTGTGTTGTGTCCAGTTTCTGTAAGGGATGGGAGCCACACCATACAGCAAATTGCCGAGCCTTGCCTGAGACACGTGCACCCCTCACCTTCCCCTGCCTGAAGGCCCAGCTTGGTGCTCTTAAACCCTTGACATACTATCAGGGCCTGAGAGGCGTCTGTGACCCACACCCTCCCCTATGAAATGTGTAACATGCCCTGTGCTCTTAGACCCAGAAAGACCAGGTGCTCCAAGCCCAGGCCAGTGGGAAAGTCTCAGTGTGCAATCACTTCTTGGAACCACTCTGGTGGTCTGGAGCTGCCCACAATGCTGCTGTGGTTTTCAGTACAAGCAAAAGATCCTGCATCCCCTGGGACCGTATCTCAATATAAGCTCTGCCATTGGCCAAAAGGGAATTTATATGTGCACTTCAGAACCTACAGAGGAGCAGATAGAGGTTTCTCTACGTCCGGAGGTCAGGCTGCAGTTTACTTTCCTCTAAAACTCCAAGAACCATCAAATGCAGTCAAGGTGAGAGAGAAAAAGTGAACAAATATAAAAACCTCCAGAAAACAAAAGCCTGAAAAAAACCGCTTTCCTCAGAGCCCACCCCCATGAGCCGGGAGGGAGGACTTAAATCAGGTAACATCATTGACTGAAAACCCACATGGCAGGCCCCTCCCTCAGAAATAAAACCAGCAAAGTAAAAAATTAAAGAGAACAACCACCACTATTTCATAGATACAACTTTAATTTTAATTTATTCCCAATATTCTGGTTTTTATATAGATTTTTAATTATTTTTTTTTATTTTCAGCATAACAGTATTCATTATTTTTACACAACACCCAGTGCCCCATGCAATCCATTCCCTCTATAATAGCCACCACTTGGTAGCCGGACCTCCCACGCAAAATCCTAAGATTGATTTTGAGAGTCCATATCTCTCATGGGTCACCTCCCCTTCCAATATCCTCCATCTCCGTTCCTCCCTTCTCCTCACTATCTCCCCAGGTCCTCCATGATGCTCCACAAAGAAGTCAAACCATAGTATGATTGAATCTCTCTGCTTGACTTGATTCATTCAGCACAATCTCTTCCAGTCCCGTCTATATTGCTACAAAAGTTGAGTATTCGTACTTTCTGATGGGGGCATAATAGTCCATAGTGTATATGGACCACATCTTCCTTATTCATTCGTCCATGGAAGGGCATCTTGGTTCTTTCCACAGTTGGGCGACCGCGGCCAATGCTGCTATAAAATTTGGGGTAGAAATGGCCCTTATTTTCACAACATCTGTATCTTTGGGGTAAATACCCAGTATCGCAATTGCAGGGTAATAGGGAAGCTCTATTTTTAATTTCTTGAGGAATCTCCATACTGTTCTCCAAGGAGGCTGCATCAACTTGCATTCCCACCAACAGTGGAAGAAGGTGCCCCTTTCTCCACATCCATTCCAACACATGTTGTTTCCTGTCTTGCTAATTTTGGCCATTCTAACTGGTTTAAGTTGATATCTCAATGTGGTTTTTATTTGAATCTCCCTGATGGCTAGTGATGATAAACATTTTTTCATGTAGTCTGAAAACCATTTGTATGTCTTCATTGGAGAAGTATCTTCTGCCCATTTTTTGATATGATTGTCTGTTTTGTGTCTGTTGAGTTTTAAGAGTTCATTATAGATCCTGGATATCAATCTTTTGTCTGTACTGTCATTTGCAAATACCTTTTCCCATTCCGTGGGTTGCCTCTTTGTTTTCTTGACTGTTTCTTTTGCTGTGCAGAAGCTTTTGGTTTTGATGAAGTTGCAAAAGTTCATGTTTTCTTTTGTTTCCTTTGCCTTTGGAGACATATCTTGAAAGAAGTTGCTGTGGCTGATGTCGAAGAGATTACTGCTTATGTTCTCCTGTAATATTTTGATGGATTCCTGTCTAACATTGAGGTCTTTAATCCATTTTGTGTTTATCTTTGTGTATGGTGTAAGATAATGGTCCCGTTTGATTCTCCGACATATAGCTGCCCAGTTGTCCCAGCACCATTATTTAAAGAGATAGTCTTTTTTCTATTGTATATTTTTTTCTGCCTTGTCAAAGATTAATTGACCATGCAGTTGAGGGTCCATATCTGGGTTCTCTACTCTCTTCCACTTGTCTATGTGTCTGTTTTTATGCCAGTACGATGCTCTCTTGGTGATCACAGCTTTGTAGTAAAGTTTGAAATCAGGTAAAAAAATGCCCCCCATTTTATTTTTGTTTTTCAAAATTTCTTAGCGATTCTGGGTCTCTTCTGAGTCCATACAAATTTTAGCATTATTTGCTCCAGCTCTTTTATGAGTATCGGTTGAATTTTTATCAGAATAGCATTGAAAGTATAGATTGCTCTAGGCAGTATAGACATTTAAGCAATGTTTATTTTCTGATCCAAGAACATGGAATGCTCTTCCATCTTTTTGTGTCTTCTTCAAATGCTTTCAAGAGTGTTCTGTAGTTCCTCGAGTACAGATACTTTACCTCTTTTGTTAGTTTTATCCCCAGGTATCTTATGGTTCTTTGTGCTATAGTAAATAGAATCGATTCTCTAATTTCCCTTTCTTTATTTTCATTACTAGTGTATAAGAAAGCCACTGATTTCTGTAGAGTGACTTTGTATCCTGACACTTTGCTGAATTGTATGAGTTCTAGTAGTTTGGGGGTGGAGTGTTTTGGGTTTTCCATATAAAGAATAATGTCATTTGCAAAGAGAGAAGGTTTGACTTCTTCATACCAATTTGGATACCTTTTATTTTTCTTTATTTTCTGATTGATATTGCTAGGACTTTTAATACTATGTGGAACAGGAGTGGTGAGAGTGGGCATCCTTGTCGTGTTTCTTATTTGAATGGGAAGGCTGCAAGCTTTTTCCCATTGAGGATGATATTTACTGTGGGTCTTTCATAGATATATTTTATGAAGATCAGGAATTTTCCCTCTATTCCTATATTTTGAAGCATTTTAATTTGGAACGGGTGCTGGATTTTGTTCAATGCTTTTTCTGCATCAATTGAGAGGTCCATGTGGTTCTTGTCTCTTCTCATATTAATTTTTTCTATGACATTGATTGATTTGCGAATGTTAAACTATCCTTGTAGCCCAGGGATGAATCTAACCTGGTCATGGTGGATAATCTTTTTAATGTCCTGTTGGATCCTGTTTGCTAGGATCTTGTTGAGAATCTTAGCATCAATATTTATCAGTGATATTGGTCTGAAATTCTTTCTGGTAGGGTCTTTGCCTGGTTTGGGGATCTGGGTAATGCAGGCTTCAAAAAGAGTCTGGAAGTTTTCATTCTGCTTCAGTTTTTTTTTTTTTTTTTTAAACAGCTTCAGGAGAATATGTGTTATTTCTTCTTTGAAAATTTGGTAGAATTCCTCAGGGAATCCATCAAGTCTTTGGCTCTTGTTTTTTGGGAGGTTTTTGATCACCACTTCAATCTTGTTACTAGATATCGGTCTATACAGGTTGTCAATTTCTTCCTGGTGCAATTTCAGAGTTTATAGTTTTCCAGGAATGCATCCATTTCATTTGGTTGCTTAGCTTATTGTCATTTAACTGTTGATAATGACTTATGAAGATTGTTTCTACTTCCTTGGTGTTCGTAGTGGTCTCTCTGTTTTTATTCATAATTTTATGAATTTGAGGTTTGTTTATGTTCATTTGGATTAGTGTCACCAATGATTTATCGATCTTATTGATTCTTTCAATAAACCAGCTTCTAGTTTCATTGAAACATTCTACTGTATCTCTGGTTTCTGAATCATTGATCTCAGCTCTAATCTTGATTATTTCCCTTCTTATGTGTGGAGTTGGTTTTATTTGTTATTGATTCTCCAGTTTTTTAAGGTGTACAGACAGTTGGTGTGTTCTGGATTTTTCAATTTTTTTGAGGGATGCTTGGATGGTTATGTATTTCCACCTTAGAATCGTCTTTGCTGTATTATCATATTTATCATCACAGTGAGATGTCCAGAACATCTAATTATATAATAACCTTCTAATCTGAACTTTTGGTATATACACCTCTGTTCTGTTTCGCATTTTTTCTTTTTTATTTTTTTTAAAATTTGAGTTTAGTTTAGTCCAGTTTGTTTCTTTATAATTTTTATTTCCTAATATTCATATAGAGTTTAACATCATGGCAATCCCCTTTCTCCAATCAATGCTACCCCTATAGGTAAACCAATTTTTAATCCCACTATATTTTATATAAGTTGAGTTTTTTTTAACAAAGATATCAAGATACATCCAGGAAGAATCAACACAACCTTCCTCGCCCACACTGAGTACTTATAACCACACTCACATCATTTTTCTCTGCCAAAGTTTCCATGTTTTCTTGTTTGTCCTAATAATATATTAATCTTATATTTGGGGTTCTTTTCTTCGAGTTTCTTTTTTTTTTTGCTTATAATTTTATCAGTTTTTTGTTTGTCTGTTTCTGTTTGTATACTTCACAAATTTTCCTTGTGGCCCATTTGGGCTGAGCCTTCTCTTTTATCTCTCTATCTCACTCTATTCTTTCTCTTTTCTTTTTTCTCTTGTTTGGGTCGGGAATCCTATTGCTCAAAAGCATCCCAGGGTGTACTTTCACTACAACATGGTCAATACATCCACCTGCATCCGTTCAGTCATTTCTCACAAAAATGACATGGAGGAGGAATGCACAACAGAAGAAAAATGGATGGGACTTCTGCAACTGACCTAATGGCTATCAACATATTCTGTATAATGGAAAGAATATTCAGGCTCACAATAGCTAGGTTGCAGAAAGCCATGCATGATCAAACAAAATTGATTAGAGCAGAACTGAAAGCTACAAGGGATGACATTCAAAATGTAAGGGCAGAACTAAAACCACCAGGGAGGAGGGTCACAATGCTCTCAATCAGTTCCAATCTAATCTAAATTCTCTAAAAGCTACGGTAACCACACAATGAGATAGAATTAATGATATGTAGGAAAAACAGACAGAGAAATATCAGGAGGAAGTCTGGAACAAATTTAGAAGCTACAAAAACAGAATCCGGGAAATAAATGATGCCATGAAGTGTACCAATGTCTGAATTATTGGAATTCCTGAAGTGGAGGAGAAAGAAAGAAGTCTAGAAGATATAGTGGAACAACATCATTATATAAATTTTCCTGATCTCATGAATGGAACCTGTGTTCATGGTCTAGAGGCATAACAGTGTCCCCCTGAAATTATAGATTCAAAAAAAAAATGAAAGGGAACTGATAGTAAAATTGAGAAATCATAAGTATAGATACAATCGCTTTAAAGCTGCTATGACAAAGAGGATTCTTATGTACAGAAGAAAGCAGATCAGAATCATGTCAGACCTGTCCAGAGAGACCTGGCAAGCCAGAAAGGGCAGGCAAGATATTTTCAGGGTACTAAATGAGAAGAATATGCAACCAAGAATACTTTATCCAGCAAGACTGACTTTCAAAATCGATGGAGAAATAGTTTTCAAGAACGGCAAGGCTTAAGGGACTATGCAACCACTAAACCGACACTGCAGCAAATATTAAGGGGAGTTCAAGAAAAGTGGAAAAATCCTAAGAATAGCATTAAACAGAAATATAGAAAAAATCTACAGAATAAAAGTCTTCAAAGAAACACGATGTCAATAAAAACATATCTATCAATAAACGCTCTCAATGTGAAGGGCCTACATGCGCGCATAAAATGACACAGGGTTGCAGATTGGATTAAACGACATGACCTATCCATATGGTGTCTACTAGAGACCCATTATGAACCTAAAGATACACCCAGACTGAAAGTGAAAGGATGGAGAAACCACTTTCATGCCAGTGGCCTCAAAAGATGGCCGGGGTAGTGATTCTCATATCAGATAATTTAGATTTTATACTAAAGGCAGTAGTCAGAGATACAGAAAGACACCACATCATTTCTAAGGAGACTATCGATCAAGATGATCTAACAATTGTAAATATCTGTGCACCAAATATGTGAGCAATCGATAACATGAGAAAAAAGGTTAGTCAAGATAAAGAGTCATATTGATATGAATAGATTAATAGTAGGAGATCTTTACATGATTCTCTCAGAAATTGACAGAGCATCCATGCAGAAAATTCATAAAGAAACAAAATCATGAATGACACATTGGACCAGATGGACCTCATAGACATATACAGAACATTCCTCCCTAAAAGAGCATTCTCCTCAGTTGCACATGGAACCTTCTCAAAAGTAGACCATATACTTGGTCACAAATCAGGACTCCACTGATACTAATCAAAACCACAACGAGATACCACCTCACACCAGTCAGAATGGCTAAAATTAACAAGTCAAGAAATGACAGATGGTGGCGAGGATGCAGAGATAAGGGAACTCTCCTGCAGTCTTTGTGGGAATTCAAGCTTGTGCAGCCACTCTGGAAAACAGTGTGGAGGTTCCTTAGAAAACTGAAAATAGAGCTAACCTATGGCACAGCAATTGCACTATTGGGTATATATCCTAAAGACAGAAATGTGGTACTCCAAAGAGGCAAGTGCACTCGAATGTTTATAGCAGCAATGTCCACAATAACCAACCAATGCAAAAAACCTAGATGCCCATCAAAAGATGAATGGATAAAGAAGATGTGGTATATATACACAATAGAATACTATGCAGCCTGCAAAAGAAATGACATCTTGCCATTTTTGACCACGTGAATTTATCTAGAGGGTATTATGCTTAGCAAAAAAAAAAAAAAAAAAAAAAAAAAAACTATCGGAGAAAGACAACTATCATATGATCTCCTTGATATGAGGAAGTGGAGATGAAATGTGGCATGATGGGGGGTAGGAAAAGAATAAATGAAAGTACATGGGATTGAGAGGGAGACACACAATAAAAGACTCAATCTCAAAAAATGGACTGAGGATTGCTAGGATGTGGGGAGTGGAGAGGGTGGTGGGAAAATGGATATTGGGGAGGGTATATGCTAGGATGAGTGCTATGAAATGTATAAACCTGGTGATTCACAGACCTTAACCACTGGGCTAAAAATATGTTATATGTTTATTAAACAAATTAATTTATTATTATTTTTTAAAAGAATGCTTGGACCAACCAGGGGATCAAAGAAGAACTGAAACAATTCATGGAAACCGATGAGAATGTAGACACTTCAGTCCAAAACCTATGGGATACAACAAAGGCGGACTGAAGGGGGAAATACATAGCCATCCAAGATTTCCTCAAAAAAAAAAAGGAAAAATCCACAATTCCTCAGCTGTCACTACACGTTAAAGAACTGGAGAATCAACAACAAATAAAACCATCTCCACACATAAGAAGAGAAATAATCAAGATTAGAGCAGAGATCAATGAGGTAGAAACCAGAGATACAGTAGAATGTATCAATGAAACAAAAGCTGTTTTTTTTTGAAAGAAGCAATAAGATCGACAAACCATTGGCAACACTAAACAAAAGAAAAGAGAGAAAGCCCAAATTAATTAAATCATGAATGAAAAGTGAGAGATCACAACTAACACCAGGGAAGTAGAAACCATCATTAGAAGTTATTATGAACAGTTATATGGAAAGATGCTTTCCATGGAAACTATAAAGTCCCAAAATTGAACCAGGAAGAAATTGACAACCTGAATAGACCAATATCGTGTAATAATATTGAAGCAGTGATCAAATATCTCCCCAAAAAAACAAGAGCCCAGGACCTGACGGATTCACTTGGGAATTCTACCAAACTTTCAGAAAGAAATAACACCTATTCTTCTGAATCTGTTTCAAAAAATTGAAGCAGAAGGAAAACTTCCCAACCCCTTCTATGAATCCAGCATTACCCTGATCCCCAACCAGGCCAAAGATCCTACCTAAAAGGAGAATTTAAGACCAATATCACTGATGAAAATGGATGCTATGATTCTCAACAAGATATTAGCAAAGAGGATTCTACAACACATTAAGAAGATTACCCACCCTGAGCAGGTGGGACTCATCTCTGGGCTACAAGGATTGGTCAGAATTCAAAAATCAATCAATGTCATAGAACAAATCAATAAGAAAAGAGAGAAGAACCCCATGGTTCTCTCAATGATGCAGAAAAAGCATTTGACAAAATCCAGCATCTGTTCCTGATTAAAATTCTTCCAATTATAGGGATAGAGGGAACATTCCTTAACTTAATCAAATCTATCTATGAAAGACCCACAGCAAATATCATCCTCAATTGGTAAAAGCTTGTAGATTTCCCATTGAGTTCAGGAACAGATGGATGCCCACTCTCACCACTCTTGTTAAACATAGTATAAAGAGTTCTAGCAACAGCAATCCAACAACAAAGAGAAATAAAAAGTATCCAAATTGGCAATAAAGAATTTAAACTCTTTTCCTTCACATATGAGATGATACTTTATATGGAAAACCCAAAAGACCCCACCGCCAAACTACTAGAACTCATACAGCAATTCAGCAAACTGGCAGGATACAAAGTCAATGTACATAAATCAGTGGCTTTCTTATACACTAACAATGAGCATACATAAAGGGAATTTAAACAATGTATTCCATTTACTAGAGCACCAAGAACCATAAGATAAGTGGGAATAAACCTAACCAAAAAAGTAAAGGATCTGAACTCAAGGAATTGCATAACACTCATGAAAAAATTGAAGAAGACACAAAAAGAGGAAGACCATTTCATACTCTTGGACCGGAAGAATAAACATAGTGAAAATGTGTATACTGTCTAGAGCAATCTATCCTTTTAATGCCATTCCGATCAAAATTCCACCGGTAGTTTTCAGAGTTGGAGCAAATAATCCTAAAATTTGTATGGAATCAGAAGAGACCCCAAATTGCTGAGGAAATGTTGAAAAACAAAAATAAACCTTGGGCCCTCACGTTAACTGATTCCCGGTTTTACTACAAAGCTGTGATCACCAAGACACATTGATACTGGCTTAACAACGGACATATTGACTTTTAGAACAGAGTAGAGACCCAGATATGGACCTTGAAATCTATGGGCAAAAAATCTTCCACTGTATAGTGGAAAATATACAGTCTCTTCAATAAATGGTGTTGGGAAAACCGGACAGCTATATATTGAAAAATAAAATTCAATCATTCTCTTATACCCTATACAAAGGTAACTCAAAATGGATAAAAGACTGAAATGTGAGACAGGAATCCATCAGATTCCTAGAGGAGAACATAGGCAGTAACCTCTTCGATATCAGCCACAGCAACTTCATTCTATATATGGCTGCAAAGGCAAAGGAAACAAAGTGAAAATGAACTTTTGGAACTTCATCAAGATCAAAAGCTTATACACAGCAAAGGAAACCGTCAACAACAACAACAAAAATGAGGCAAAACGTGGAATGGGAGAAAATATTTCCAAATGACAGTACAGAAAATTGGTTGATATCCAGGATCTATAATGAACTCCTCAAACTCAACACACAAAGAACAGACAATCATATAAAAAAATAGGCAGTAGATATAAACAGACATTTAACCAATGAAGACATAAAAATGGCTATCAGACACATGAAAAATGTTCATCATCACTAGTCATCAGGGAGTTTCAAATAAAAACCAATAGAGATCACCAGTTAGAATGTCCTAAAAAACAAGATGGGAAGAGCATGTGTTGGAGAGGATGGGGAGAATGAGGAGCCCTCTTACACTGTTGGTGGGAATACACATTATTGCAGCTACTCTGGAGAATGGTGTAGAGATTCCTCAAGAAGTAGAAAACAGAAATTCCCTATGACTCTGCTATTGCACTACTGGGTCTTTACCAAAGATACAGATGTAGCGAAAAGAAGGGCCATTTGTACCCCAATGTTTATAGCAGCAATGACTATGGTCGCCGAACTGTAGAGAGACCCAAAGTGCCCTTCAATGGAAGAATGGATAAGAAAGATGTGGTCCATTTACACTAAGGAGTATTATGCTTTCCTCAGAAAGGATAAATACCCAAGTTTTGTAGTAACATGGACGGGACTGGAAGAGATTATGCTGAATGAAACAAGTCAAGCAGAGAGAGTCAATTATCCTATGGTTTCACTTATTTGTGGAGCATCACGAATAACATGGAGAACAAGGGGAGATGGAGAGGAGAAGGTATTTGAGGGAAATTGAAAGGGGAGGTGAACAATGAGAAACTATAGACTCTGTAAAACAATCTGAGGGTTTTGAAGGGTCGTGTGGTGGGAGGATGAGGGAACCAGGTTGTGGGTATTAGAGGGGGCATGGATTGCATGGAGCAAGATAGTGTTTGAATTCTCTTCTATTAATTGCAACTGGATTTGGAATACAGCACACGATATGTAATAGACAATGCTAGGTCTGCCTATGGAACACCTTCTCCTATGGTCCTCAGAGATACATCTTATGCATGTTTCCCCAAAGCTCAGGTGATCTAGAGATCCCGTGATGATGTCAGTTATTCCTTCCCACCTTTCAGTCCCTATGATCTGTCCTGTGCCTAAAGTGGATATTGTAGTCCCCAAGAATATTGGATTTTTGTCCCCATCTCCCTTCCTTTCTGTTAATATGCCTCCAACATCTAGATACACCCAGGTTGGTGGTATATATGATGTAAATTCTTCCAAGTGTCTTATGTTTGGATGCTCCGTCAAGACTAAACAGCTTCTGATAATTTTTGTCTCTGGAACGCATAAAATCTCTCTATCTGCCATAGGCACATTCACTTTGGCTCTCTTCTCCTTGAGAATTGCATATCCTATGTCTTCCCCAGTTCTTCCCTTTCAAGCTATTTGCATCATTAGCCAAAGGAAATCTCCTATGGCCAACATAAGGTCAAGTTTGGTTTATGTTGACCTTTTTTTTGCATATTTTAAAAATTTTCATCCTTCCAACAATATTTTTATAGGGATAGGAAAATTTAGTCCTGAATACTTGATCTAATTATTGATAGGTAAGGAGTTAACTTTCTAAATTTGGTTCATTTCTCACTTGTATTCTCTGTGCTTTTCACCTTTATGGTATTTTCTTTGGGATTTGCTTCCTTTATTGTGATTCCTCACTTGCTCCCCATCTTTTGTGTGTCTTATCTGTGGCGGGGGTTTGTTTTGTCTGTGTTTGTTTCATATAACACTTAAAATTAAATTTCAAGAATAATAACTCGGTCAATAATGCATAACAATTCAATTTGATATGCCTCGAAAACTCACATTCCATCACTTTCAGCCAAATTTCGTACAAGTTATGTCCCATTTAGGCCTCTTTTATAAACACATATTCTCACTAACCGGCCTTCAAGCAAACACACAATTTTGTGTGCCTGGTTAGAGTCATATTCTTTGTACTTTTTCCCCCTGCTTTTTCAAATGTTCCTTGACTACGATGAGAGTGTAAAATTGTTATTTGTATTTCTGAGACTGAGAGATGTGATGTAGCCCAATGCTCAACAAAACTCTACCACATGAAGCTAGTGGCAAGAATTCATTCTTGATTATAACTGTAAGAATCTGTGGTGCCTATGGAGGACAGATTTGGTAGTATTTTCTGAGAACTCCAGGCTTGTCTTCAGCCATGAACACAAACTGAAGATTACCACATGTAATGAAATATGGTGGAAAATGACCTGATCATACCAAACTCATAGTAAAAGAAAAAAGTAATCCCAGAGAATATGTGAGAAGATTTGAGACATGGCTTAGGGGATATGTTGTCGTTGGTACTTCAGAGTGCAGTGAGCCAATGGAAAAGGTAAAGCCACAGGAGAGTGGAGTACAATTGGGAACACACAAGATGCATATATCCCAAAGCCATTGCCTTTGACCAGCCGAGGGTCTGAATGGCACAAGTTCTTGCCAACAAAGAATCTTATTGCCCAGAGATTTCAGATCAGCCTGCTTGGCAGACATCGATTTAATAGCACATTGTGTTTCTATTGGACAGGACACCACCAAACTACCAGGTGCAGACAGCCAAGAAACCATGATCAGAGACAATGCCAGAAAACATAGTGGGAAAATGGTGGGTTCGGACAGTGCATTCATGAGAGGCAGGGTTCGTGGAGATGACTCGATGGGCATAATAAATTTGGAGTTCTCGCACCAGGTTCATTAAGACTGAGTTAATGGCCAAAGACAGGACGGTGAGGACATTTCCTGCCTAACATGCAAGCAAGAAGTTCCAACTGTGGAACACTGGGGGGACAGCCTTCCTCAGTCCAAGTTGCTTAGTCCAAGGGGAACAGACTCTCCCATAGAAGACTAGAAGAAAGCCCTGCCCACATGCTCACTCATGACAACAACATTCTGCAGGCTTCATTCTGTTGTGTTGGTTGAATATTTCCTTTCACAGGCACACCAGAGCCCACCAAGCTAATCCTCACCCTATTCAGCCTAGACTCCAAACACTCTGAACATCAGGCAGGAGAGCCTCTGCATATGACTGGCTTCAAGGACAGGGGACAGCAACAACACAACAGCAGAGGGTATGCATGAAACACCCACCTGAGACTCCCAAAAGGGCCAGCCCTTGGGCACTCCATGATCTCTTCTTTAAAGATATTACACTCAGGCTAAAAAAGAGAATGGACTTTTCAAATACTGAGAAGAAGACAGAGACCTGTATCTAATGCAAAGATTGAAAAATCAATTGATGACGAGGTAAAAGTACAAGAAATGACCATGTCCAGGCAGTCAAGGGAAACCTTTGCATGTAACCTGCCTGATGGAGGATTGATAGCAGCAGCCAGAATACTCACTGTACATCAGAAAAATCAGAAGTCATCAGGGAGTCTTGAACCAAACAAATATAAAGTGATAAAAATATTATAAATAAAATAAAATAAAATAAAATAAAATAAAATAAAATAAAATAAAATAAAATAAAAAAGAGTCCTGGATGAAAAGATTGATAGCAGATTGAATTGAATTCAAATACGTAAAGATATGTAAAGATAATTAAAATACACTTCTTTCCTTTTCTCTTTCTGTCTTCATCTGGTTTTGAAAGGTACAGATTGTTTTTTTTTAATTTATTTGTTATTTGAGGAAGCAAGCCTATCATCCATCACCCATTTTTGACAGAATATTCATGAATGCTTTCATTCCATATACAACCTAGTAATCATGCTAATATATGCCACAACTCCTCAACACCAGTTCCCTCATTTCTTGCATGTCATTCTTTTCTGCAACCCTCAGCTTGTTTCTCAGTGTCCTGAGTCACTGCTGTATTGTCTCCTTCACTGACTTATTCCCCTTCTGGTTTCACTTCCTTTCTAAGGGCCATGGCATTCCTCCTAGGGCACATGCAAGAGAAGTCATATGATATTTCCATTTGTCTGCTTGCTTTTTTCATTTTGCCTCACCCAGTCATGTGGCATTCATGTCAATGCAAGTACCAGGGTTTCATCGTCCCTGAGGGCAAAAAAATACTGTGTTGTCAACATGGCCCACACCTTCTTTATCCAATAGTCATTGCAAGAGCATTGTGGCTCATTCCACAGTTCTGCTCGAGTGGGCATTGCATGCCATTGATATACACCATTCCACTTTCTCAGATTTAAATATTTCTTCAACATGGGTATACCCAATGCCACAGCAGATAGAGTTAACTAATGATGACAAGGTGTGCTGTCCAAGGCTCTTCCTTAAGAGTTAGCTCTCATGTAGAATGTCACTCTACTTGAAGCCTTTGTAAAAGTGTTTAAATTAAAGCCGAGTAGACAGAACCCTAATCCCTTATGACTAGTGTTTCAGAACACTAGGAGATTAGGACAGGCATCACAATACATCCATGCCCTAATATATTTTCTTGAAATAAGACTTTGTGTCTCTTAGTCTTCACTGACTCATAGGGGAAAGACACTGACAAAGGACCCTCTCACGCACAGGATCACAAACCCTACGGAAGGCTATTGATAGCCAAGATGCCTCACTGTTTTTGAGATCTCTAGAAATTAAAGTGGAAATTGTAACACCTGACCATTTCTGGAGAAATATTGGCCTTAAGGATGGTATACCGAAGGTCATTTTCTTTACTCTTTGTCTAGAAAGGGAAAGTGGGACATTAACACAAAGACAACCTGAGTTTTTGATTAGGCTCAGAGGACTGTTTTTTAGTTCTTCCCGGGCTTCCTACCTAAATCCATAGGACTCAAAGGTCATGAAACAGGGACTGCTGCTTCAGTGAAGCCAGCTTCTGTGATGTCACAAAGCTTTGAAGACATAGAAAACACTCCTGAAAACTACACTTGCCTGGAGTAGTCATGTGTGGGCCAAAAGTATCCCAAGCACTCCCAAACCACTGGAGCCGCCTGGGTGTCTCACCAAGGCAGTTTGCAAAGCGAGTTGTTGCATGGCCGAATTTGTAGTTTGGTCATGACTATCAGCACCGGCCCTCTGGACTCCGAAGAAATGCAAGGATTCAGCATTTCATCTGACCCATGAAAGACCAAGAAACAATCAGGCTGCAATCAAAGCCTAAGGGTTAGAACTCCGTACCCTGCACATGGATATGGTCCTCCCACCCAATTAGGGCACTTCTGTCCAGGAAATGGGCCACCCAAGGAAAGTTTAAATGGTACGCCTGCAACCAAAGACAGGTCTGAAGTCTTCAACAGTGAGGACTTGAGTACTTCTAACGTTTCAAGAATTCATGCTAAAACTACCTCCCAAACTTCAAAACTGACCAAGCACCAAAGACAGACTCTACATCCTAGGACCTTAGGTCCAAGAAGGACTCATGCACTTGGTGTTACAGGAGCAAACATGTAGGATGTTGGAAGAGAGCCATAGCCCTATTAGAGCCATCTGAAAGACTTTCATGCCTGTTTCAGGATGACAACTTGTATCTTCAAAAGGACACATTGAAGAGATTTCAAATGTCGAATGTCTAAGAACCTTGAGCATTCCCACAGGGTGGTGCAGTTACCCTCTGGGGAGCTCATGGAGATGTGGCAGGACAAGCCTGCCTTAACCCTCCAATTACCATCCAACAAATGGTATGAAGTGATTAGCAAACAGTGTCTCTTGCAGAATATAGGGATAACCTAATGGATCCAGGAGAGAAGAAACAATGTATAAACAAGGGGCCAGTACACCAGGTCAGACTATGATACTACAGGTTTATGAGAAGATACAGGAAGACAAAAACAAAACAAAACACACACACACACACACACACACACACACACACACACACACACACACACACAATAAGAACAAAAAAGCTCAGAGCCAAGGTCTGGCATTTTAGGATGGTGCTCTGTACCAGGCTACATTCCATAGGGACCTAGGTCCAAATTAAATAAAACCTCCTCTGGCCCCATTGAATCCTTGTACCCTGGTTCTGGTTTTTTTTTTTTTTTTCAAATGATGCACATGCACGTATTTGACAGAGAAACAGAGAGATCACAATGAGGTGGTGGAGCTTGAGAGAGAGAACCTGATTTGCCCCTGAGAAAGGAACCTGAGACCAGAGTCAATGCCATGGCCCTGGGATCATGAGATGAGAGAAGGCCATCTCTGAATTGATGGACACATTCTGGACTCAGTCTTTTTCTTATGAATACCTCCTAGTTCTAGGCAAGAACCACTGCTCTGTCTTTTTCAGCAATTCAGGGGATGCAGATTTTGGCTTGGGCTGGTGTTGCTTGAGTTTTCTGACCTGCTTTGAAGCTGATGTAGCTTGTTCCCTTGAAGCCAGTGATTGACTATGGAAAAACTACTCTCCCACGCATATTTGGGTACATAAAATTTCTCCATTGTAGAATTTTTTGGGGAATGATACTATGCCTTGTGTTGCTCTGCTTCATTGGTTGGGAGTCCTCTTTGCCCCTGAATCTGGATCAATGATTCTGATCCCAGAAGAGGGACATTTTCTGAGTGATTTATCAAAAAAAAAAAAATGTTCATCCGTCTTCTTTTCTCTTGCTCCTTGTTCTCATAAAATAAGCACATCTTTCCATTCCTTGGAATCGATGATTTCCCTAAGCTCATTGTCATGTTCAATCATTCTTCCTTCTCTCTTTGGATTTGCTTTCTTATTTTCCAGTATTATTCTTTCAAGTCAATAATTTTATCCTCAGATTCTGTCAGCTTTTTTGACTTTACATCCAATCCGCTATCCATCTTTTCATCATGAACTCTTTATTTTATCTTTTTTTAATCAGGTATATCTCTGTGGTTAAAGACTTCCTGATGTCTTCTGTCTTTTTTTTTTTTTTTTTTTTTTATGTACAGGGAGTATCCTGGCTATAGAGTTCGATCCTCCATTGGGCGTGACACTAGTAGAGGTTTCAGTCGTATTGCATGGTCATAATCATTTTTTTGTTCCTTTTCCTTGGCATCAATTGATACTTCCATCTTTGAAGAGAATCTAAATCTCTGTCTTCTTCTCTGTACTCAAAATCCAATTCTGTTTTCTAGCCTGAGAGTAATTTATTTAGGAAGAAGAGGTGGTGGAGTGCCCAAGGGCTGGCCATTGAGAGAGTCTAAGGTGTGTGTGTGTGTGGCATGCATGCCCTTTGATGTTGTGTTGTTGCTTTCCCCCTGTTTTAGAGGCCAGTTATCTGCAGGGGCTCTAGTTTCATGCCATTTGATGTGTTTGGGGTCTGGGCTGAATATGCTGAGGTTTAGCTTGCTGGGCTCTGGTGTGGCCGTGAAAGGAGACATTCAACCAACTCAACAAAATGAAGGTTTACAGAGTGTAATTGCCAAAAGAGAGTTTGAGGGCAGGGCTTTCTTCCAGTCCACTACAGGAGAGTCTGCTTTCCTGGGACTAAGCAACTTGGACTGAGGAAGCATCCCAAATTGGTCCGGTGCTTGGGATTTCGTGTTTACAGGTTACGCAGCTAATATCCTCACCGTCCATTTTCCCACTGTTTCTCCTGGTATTGTCTCTGATTATGGTTTCCAGTCTGTCTGCATATGGTTCCTTGTTGGTGTCGTCTCCAGGAGAAACCCAGTGTTCTCTTGAGTCAATGTCTGCCAAGCATGCTGATATGAAATCTCCAGGATTCAAGACCCTTTGTTGGAAAGATGTATGCAATGCAGACCCTCTGCTGGTCACAACCAATGACATTCGGAAATATGCTCCTTGTGAGTTCCCAGTATGCTCCACTCTCCTGTGCCTTTGTCCTTTGCATTGTCTCACTGCCCTCTGAAGCACCAAATGCCCATGTCTTCTTAAGCCATGTCTCCAATCATCTCCCCTAGTTTCTGCAACTTATTTTCTCTTTTGCCATGGAGTTTAGTTTGTAGGCTTCAGTTCAGTTTCCACCAAGTTGTAGATGATGTGGTAATCCTCCACTTGTGTACATGACTGAAGAGACCGTTGAGTTCTCAGACACTACTACCATCTCTCTGTCCTCCAAAGGTACCTCGGATTCTTACTGAGGCATTAGAAAGAATGAATTCTTGCCACTTGCTCCATGTGGCAGTGTTATGGAGAGCATTGGGCTATGTCACACCTATCAGTCTCAGAATGACAAATAACATATAATTTTACTCTCTCATATTAGTCAAGAAATATGTGAAAAAGCATAGGAAAAATGTACAAACAAGAAACTCTAAACAGGCACACAAAATATGGCGTTTCTTTGAAGGTAGGTTTCTTAGAATATGTGTTTATAAAAGAGGACTACCTGGGACATACTTTGAAGGAAATGTGGCTGAAAGTGATGGATTCTGAATTTTCAAAGCATGTCAAATTGGATTGTTATCCAAAGAAGACCAACTTACTACCTCTTGAAATTTAATTATAAATGTTATGTGAAACACACACAGACAAATACACACACACACTCACACACAGAGAAGATGCACAAAAGATTGGGACAAAGAGAGGAATCACAATAAAGGAAGCAAACAACAAATAAAATTATATACAGGGGAAAGGCACAGAGAATCCAAGTCAGAAATCAACCAAAATGAGAATGTTTACTCCTTACCTATCAATAATTAGTTCAACTATTCAGGACTAAATTCTCCCATCACTACAAACAGATTGTTGAACTGGATGAAAATTTAAAAAAAAGAAGAAAACCTTCTGTTACCCATAGGAGATTTCCAAAGAATATGAAGATACACATATCTTGAAAGTGAAGGAATTGGGAAGATATAGGTTATGCAAATGACAAAGAGAAGGAAGCCAAGGAGATTGTGCCTATGGCAGATAGAGAGATTTTATGACATTGAGAGACAAAAGATTACCGGAAAGTGTTTTGTCTTGATGGAGCATCAAGACATCAGAAACTTGAGAGTCTTGCCAATATATACACCACCAACATGGATGTATCTAAATGTTAAAACCATATTAAAAGAAAGGAAGGGAGACGGGGTCCTCAATCCAATATTGTTGGGAACTACGATATCCTATTTCAACACAGTACAGATCATCCAGACGCAAAGGTGGTAAGGAGTAACAGACATCATCATGGAGTCTCTAGACCACCTGACCACATGCATAAAATTTTGTCTCTAAGGACCATAAGAGAAGTTCTTCCAAAGGGCAGGTCTAACTTTGTGTATCACAGATAGTGTGCTGGAGTCCAAATCAAGTCATAATTAATGGAAGTATATTAATTAAAAGAAATGAAGAATAAGTATCTTGTATACTTATGACCAGGAAGGTATGAAAATGGAAAGAAATCACTTATGAATGTGAAACAAACCCAGACAGTAGGTGGAAAACACAACACACTACTAAACTAGCAATGAATCAAAGAAAGAACATCCAAAGGAAGATCAGACAGTGCCATAAAATAAGGAAAGCCAAGAAACTTAACCTATATTGTTTCTCCATAAAATGTTTTCGGGATGATGTGAAAACATTTTATGGGGAAACAATATAGGTTAAATGCGTGTATTTCCAAAAATTAAAAACACAGGAAAATGGCGACCTAACTGGATGCCATAAGGAATAATAATAAGAAGAAGAACCAAACAGAAAAAATGAAATACTACATTTGACTATAGAAATAAAGGAAACACAAACAACCAAAAGGAAAAAATCAAAAGAACTCAAAAGTCACTTTTGAAAACTTTAATAAACTAGGGAAGCCATTACCTGAATAAAACAGGGAGATAAGCACACAGCTGAAAGTATAAATCCACATGACAGCTGATAGAAAAAAAAAAACAAACCTGAAATACCCCTCTACACAATTATGCCAGCAAATCCAAGAACTGAGAGAAAAGAATTTATTCCAAGACACATATCAACTCCCAAGTTTAGGTCAGTAAATCTACAAAATCTGAGCTCTCTAGTAGTAACTAAAGCATTTGAAGCAGTAATCAAAGCTCTGCCACACACAGAAGGCCAGGTCCAAATCATTTTCCTGAGCAACTCTTCTAGACATTTAATGAAGGGAAGGTTGTTTCTTCTATTGATTCCTGAAATGGAGGCAGGGAGACTCTAGTTTACAAGTTTGAAGACCCAATTCAGTTAAAGACACTATAGGAAATAAATTATATGCCATTTCAATAAGTAAATATAATAAAATTATAATTCTTTCCTTTCTGTCTCTAATCATCTGGTTTTGTAAAGGCCAGATTGTTTTTCTTTTAATATTTTTTGTTCTGTTGAAACCAGCCTTTTACTGTCATTTTTTTTTGACTGAGTATTAACGGATGTTTCAGTTCCATATATGACCTAGTGCTCCTTTTAATATATGCCATACTCCTCAACAACCATCAACCAGTTCCCTCATTCCCGAAATGACTATCTTTTCTGTAATCCATAGCTTGGTTCTCAGAACCTGAGTCACCCCTGGTTTGTCTACTTCTCTGACTTCTTCCCCATCAGTTTTCCTTTTTTTACTAAGGGCCATGGTATTCCTCCTGGGGACATATGAGGGAAGCCATATGATATGATATTTTCCTTTTTTTTTTTTTTTTGCTTCCCTTTTTCATTTCACATGACCCAGTTCTGTGTCATTCATGTAAAGGCAAGTACCAGGTTTTCATCCTCCCTGATGGCTGAAAATTAATCTGTTGACAATATGGACCACACTTTCTTTATCCAAGAATTTTTGCAAGGACATTGTGGTTAAATCCACAGCTCTGCTGGAGTGAGGATTGCAGGCCATCAATATAGGCCATTCCTTTTCCGATGATTAAAGGAACTTTATCAACATGGCTATTCCCTTTACCACAGCAAGTAGAGATAACTAACGATGACAAAAAGTGTTCTCCAGGGCTCTAAAATAAGAGTTAGCTCTGATGCAGAATATCACTCTTTTTGAAGCCTTTGCAAATGTGTTTAAGTTAAAGATATGTAGATATAGCCCTAATCCTTTATGACTAGTGTTTGAGAACACTAGGAGATGAGGAAACAGAAAGCAAAATACATCTATGCCCTAACACTTTTCCTTGAAAATGGACTTTCCATCCCTTAGTTATCACGGACCCATAGGGAAAAGATGCTGTGAAATGACTCTCACCCACAGGATGACAAACCCCACGGAGAGCGTTGATACACAAAATGCCTCACTGTTTATTGAGATCTCAAAAAATTGCAGTGGAAATAATTAAATCTAACCATCTCTTGAGAAATTCTGGCCCTAAAGAATAGTATACTGAATGTTATTTCCTTTTCTGTTTGTCTAGAAAGGGGACTGAGTTCTTGATTAGGCTCAGAGGGCTCTCTTTCTCTTTCCCAGGACTTCCTACCTAAAGCCATAGGACTCAAAGGTCATCAGAGAGGGACAGCGCTCCAGTGAAGCCACTTTCTGTGATGTCACAAAGGTCATAGCAAGCACTTATCATCAATCCACGCCTGAGCAGTATACTTGGCTGGATTAGTCATGGGAGGGCCAAGGGGATCCCAAGCCTCCCAAACCACTGAAGGCACCTGGGTCTCTCACCAAGTCTGTTTGTGAAGCGAGTTGGTGTTACCTTCTCCATGTCCGAATTGGTAGTCTTTGGGGGGTGACTGTCAGCACCAGCCCTATGGACACCGGATAAAGACAAGAATCCGCCATTCTACCTTAGCCGCCAAAGGTCAAGAAGCAATCAGGTCTCAAACAAAGCCTTAGTGAAGTAATTCCACGCCCTGTATATGGGTATGTCCTCCCACCCAATCAGGGCGCTTCTGACCAAAAAAAGGGCCACCCATGGAAAGCTTAAAGAGAACACCCACAACCATGCCAAAGACATGTCTGGAGTCTTCAACAGCGAGGACACGAGTACCTACAGTTTCTATGGAAATTGTGCCAAAACAGCTTCCCAATATTCAAAACTGACCAAGCACAAAAGGCATATTCTATACCCTAGACCCTCAGGTCCAGGATGGACTCATGTACTTTATGTCCACAGGAGCAAGCACGAGGCATGTTGGGAAAGACCCATAGCCCAAGTAAAGCTATCTGAAAGACTTTCATGCCCATATCATTATGACTACCTTTGTATCCAAAATTCTGCATTTGAGAGGAATTGAATGTTGAAGATCCTTGAGCATTCCCACAGGCTGGTGCAGCTACACTCTGGGGAACTGAATGGAGATGTGGCAACACATGTCTGCCCTAAAACTCTTATGACCATCCCCCAAGTGGTTTTATGCATTAAGCAAATAGTGCTTCTTGCCTATAATGAGCATGTTCTCATGGAGCCAGGAGAGGATAAATAATGTGTCAACAAGGGGCAGCTACTAGGGGACATACAATGGATGCTACAGGTTGGTGAGGAGATCCAGGAAGACAAAGAGCAAGAGAATGTACAAGGAAACTCCGAGCAAAAGTCTGGCATTTTAGTATGGGAGGAGTTGCTCTGTACCTGGCTGCATTCCATAGGAAATGGGTCCAAATTAAATAAAACGTCCTCTGGCCCAAGTCAATCCTTGAACACTGGATTTTGTTTTGTTTCTGTTTTCGTTTTTTTTTTTTTTTTTTTTTTTGTCAAATGATGCACATGCACGTATTTGACAGAAAGACAGAGAGATCACAATGAGAGTGTGGAGCTGGAGAGGGAAAGCTGACTTGCCCCTGATATGGGAACCTGAGACCAGAGTTGATGCCATGGCCCTTGATCATGACTTGAGCTTAAGCCTGCCTCTGAACTGATGGAAACACCCCGGCACCCAATCTTTGCTTCTTTATACCTCCTAGTTCTACACAAGTACCACTGCTTTGTCATTGTTCATAAATTCAGGCGATTCAGATTTTGGCTTGTCCATGTGTTGCTTGAGCTATCTGACCTGCTTCAAGAGATGATCTAGCTTGTCCTCTTGAAGTCAGTGCCTTGGCTATGGACAAACTATTCTCCCACGCATATTTGGGTAAAGAGAATTCCTCCATTGCTATCTTTTGCAGGGGGAATAACACTATGTCTTGTGGTGCTAATCTTCTGTGGATGGTGATGGGAATCCTCTGTGCATCTGAATTTGGATCTCTGTTTCTGCTACCAGATGAGGGGCATTTTCAGCACAGATTTCTCAAAGACAAGTTGATCCCTCTTTTTATATCTCACTCCTATTCTCCTTCAATAGCCACCTCTTTCTTGGAGTAAGATGACCTCCTTAAGCTAATTGTCATGTTCCACCATCCTTTCTTGTCTCTTCAGATTTGCTTCCATATTTTCCAGTTTTTTCTTCCAGGTCACTATTTGGATGCTCTGCTTCTGCCAGCTTCCTGGACTATGCACCCAATCTGCTACAAATCATTTCACCAGTGACTCTTTAATTTTTTTAATCACGTTTAGCTCTGTGGTGCGAGATTCCTTGATGTCTTCTGTGTTTTTCTGATATACAATGAGTCTCCTGGCTGCTGATTTCAATCTTCCAATGGGCGTGTTACATGTTGAAGTTTAACTTCAATTGCCTGCACATGATCATTTCTTGTTCTTTTTCCTCGACATCAAATGATTCTTCTATCTTTGCATTGGATCTAGGTCTCTGTCTTCTTTTCATTAGTTGAAAAGCCTATTTTGTTTTCTATCCTGGGTGTAATTTTTTTAGGATAATGAGATCATAGCATACCCAGGGGCTGCCCCTGAGGGAGTCTCCCATATGTGTGGCATGCATGACCCATGCTGTGTGTTGTGACTGTCCTTGGTCCTTGGAGCCAGTCATCTGCAGAGGCTCTCCTTGCCTGCCATTTGGAGTGTTTGGGGTCTGGGCTGAATATGATGAGGCTTAGCTTGGTGTGCACTGGTGTGCTTGTGAATGGAGATGTTCAGACAACTCAATGGAATAAACGCCTGTTGAATGCTGTGGTTTGGGGAGAGCATATAGTTAGCGCTTTTTTCTAGTCCCCCACGGTAGAGTCTGTTCTCCTGGGTCTAAGCAACTGGGACTGCAGAAGGGAGTTCCCTAAGTGTTCCATGGTTGGGATTTTGTGTTTGCAGATTAGGCCGCTAATGACCTCACTGACCTGTCTTTGGCCAGTAGCTCAGTCTTTATTTTACTGGGGCAAGAGCCCCAAATTTCTTCTGTCCCCATCGAGTCATCTCCATGAACACTGGCTCTCACGGATGCATTGCCAGAACCAACCATCTTCTTACTGTGTCTCCTGGGATTGTCTCTGATTATGGTTTCCATGCTGTCTGAATCTGTTTGCTTGTTGGTGTCATCTCCAGGAGCAACACAGTGTACTCTCAAGTCGATGTCTTCCAAGAGTGTTGATCTGAAAACTCTGGACTCAAGACACTTTGTTGGCAAGAACTCGTGACATTCAGACCCTCTGCTGGTCGCAGCCACTGGCATTGGGAAACATGATTATGAGAGTTACCAGTGTGTTCCTCGCTCTTGTGCCTTTGCCCTTTGCATTGTCTCACTGCCCTCTGAAGCACTCCCCATGTCTCCCAAAACCATGTTTCCAGTCTTCTGCCAAAGTTTCTTTGAATTCTTTTCTCTTTTGCTGTGGAGTTTGCTTTGTATGCTTCAGGTTCATTTCTGCCATATTGCACTTAATGTTGTAATACTCCTGTTGTGTTCCTGGATGAAGACAATCCTGGAGTTCTCAGATACTATTACCATCTCACTGTCCTCCAAAAGCACCGCAGACTCTTAACCAGTCATAAGCAAGAATGAATTCTTTCCACTTGCCCATGTGGCAGTGTTGTGGAGAGCATTGGACTACATCACATCTATCAGTCTCAGAAAAACAAAAAAATATACGATTTTATTCTCTAATGGTAGTCAAGGAACATGGTAAAAATCAAGTGAAAAGGGGACAAAAAACATGACTCTAACCAGGCACCCACAATTTGGTGTTTGTTTGATGGCAGATTAGTGAGAATATGTGTTTAGAGAAGAAGACTACCTGGGAAATTTTTTGCAGGAACTGTGGCTGATAGTGATCGAATGTGAGCTTTCAAGGCATATAAACTTGAATTGCTATCCTTAAAAGACCACTTCCTATCTCCTGAAATTTTGTTATTAGTGTTATGTGAAACACAGACAACATACACACACACACACTCACACACACACAAACACACCAATAGGGCACACAAAATATGGGGTGGAAGTGAGGAATTGCTCTAAAGGAATCAAACTCCAAAAAAATACCATAAAGGGGAAAAGAACAGTGAATCCAAGTTGGACAAAAACTAAAATGAGAACATTAACTACTTACCTATCAATAATTAGTTAAAGTATTCAGGACTAAATTCTCATTTCCCTATAAACAGATTTTTGGAAAGAGGAATATTTAAAAGTTAAAAAAAAGGCAAAAAAAGGTCCACAAGAAAACAGCAAAAAATAAACAGGCTTGTCCTTCTGTTGCCAATAGGAGATTTCTTTCCACTAAAGATACACATAGCTTGGAAGAGACCTATAGCACAAGTGAAGCCATCATAAAGACAATAATTCCCATTTCAAGATGAAAACGTGTATCTCCAAAAGGATGTATTGAAGAGGATTCAAATGTTAAGAAACACACCAGGTTTTGCAGCTACGTTTGGGAAACTGAATGGAGAAATGGCAGCAGAAGACTGCATTAAACCTCTTATTACTATCCCCAAATGGCTTCAGATGATAAGCAAACAGTAACTCCTAAGGAAGATGGGCATGTTCTCATTGAGCCCCGAGAGGATGAACAATGTGACAACAAAAGGCCATTACATTGGGACAGACAGTCCCACTGTATGCTACAGTCCCACTGTATGCTACAGGTTGGAGGGGAGATACAGGAAGACAAATAGGAGAATGAACAAGGGAGCTCAGACCTAAGGTCTAACATTTTAGCATGGTGGGAAGTACTCTATATCTGGCTGCATTCCATGGGGACCTAGTCCTAAATTAAATAAACCATCCTCTGGCCTCAGTCAATCCTTGTAAAATGTTTTTGTTTTTGTATTTGTTTTTTTATCAAATGATGCACATGCACGTATTTGACAGAGAAACAGAGAGATTACCGTCAGGTAGTGGCACTGGAGAGGGGGGATCAGACTTGTCTCTTAGCATACTCTGAGACCAGAATCGAGGCCATGACCCTTGGATCATGAAATGAGTAAGCCCGCCTCTGAACTGAAAGACACACAGTGGCCCAAACTTTTGTCATTTTAATACCTCACAGTTCTAGACAAGAACTACTTCTCTGTATTGTTCAGAAAATGCTTGGTCAGGTGTTGCTTGCTCTATATAACCTGCTTCTAAACCTGCTATAACTTGTTTTGAAGTAAGTGACTTGGCTGATTTGGCTATGTACACACTACTTCCCCACGCATAATTGGGTAAAGAGTATCCAACCATTGCTAGCTTGGCAGGGGGAATGACACTATGTCTCCTGTTGCGCTACTTCTGTTGATGCTTACGGGACACCTCTCTGAATCTTAATATGGATCTCGGTTTCTGCTCCCTTGACTCTCTCTGCTTGAGTTACTTCACCAGAATAATCTCTTCCTGTCCAGTCCATGTTGCTATAAAACTTGGGTATTAATCCTTTCTGATGGAGGCATAATACTCCATACTGTATATGAACCATATATTCTTATCTATTCATCCCTTGAAGGTATCTTGGTTCTTTCCACAGATTGGCAACCGTGGGAATTGCTGCTATAAACTTTGGGTTACAGATGACACTTATTTTCACTGCAGAGTCACAGGGAAGCTCCATTTTTTATTTCTTGAGAAATCTCAATACCGTTCTCCAAAGAAGCTGCACCAATTTGCATTCCCATCAACAGTGTAAGAGGGTTCCCCTTTCTCCACATTCCCTCCAACACACGTTTCTGATATTGCTAATTTTGGTCATTCAACTGTTGTAAGGTGATATCTCAATGTGCTTTTCATTTAAATCTCCCTGATGACTGGTGATGATGAACATTTTTTCATGTGTCTGACAGCTCTCTGTATGTCTCATTGGAGAAATGTCTGTTCATATCCTTTGCCCATTTTTAAAATTTTTTTATATATTTTTTTATTTTTTATAAACATATATTTTTATCCCCAGGGGTACAGGTCTGTGAATCACCAAGTTTACACACTTCACAGCTCTCACCAAAGCACATACCCTCCCCAATGTCCATAATCCCAACCCTTCTCCCAAACCCCCTCCCCCCAGCAACCCTAAGTTTGTTTTGTGAGATTAAGAGTCACTTATGGTTTGTCTCCCTCCCAATCCCATTTTCTTTCATTTATTCTTCTCGTACCCACTTAAGCCCCCATGTTGAATCACCACTTCCTCATATCAGGGAGATCATATGATAGTTGTCTTTCTCCGCTTGACTTATTTCGCTTAGCATGATATGCTCTAGTTCCATCCATGTTGTCGCAAATGGCAAGATTTCATTTCTTTTGATGGCTGCATAGTATTCCATTGTGTATATATACCACATCTTCTTGATCCATTCATCTTTTGATGGACATCTAGGTTCTTTCCATAGTTTGGCTATTGTGTACATTGCTGCTATAAACATTCGGGTACACGTGCCCCTTTGGATCACTACGTTTGTATCTTTAGGGTAAATACCCAATAGTGCAATTGCTGGGTGATAGGGAAGTTCTATTTCAACATTTTTAGGAACCTCCATGCTGTTTTCCAGAGAGGTTGCACCAGCTTGCATTCCCACCAACAGTGTAGGAGGGTTCCCCTTTCTCCGCATCCTCGCCAGCATCTGTCATTTCCTGACTTGTTGATTTTAGCCATTCTGACTGGTGTGAGGTGATATCGCATTGTGGTTTTCATTTGTATTTCCCTGATGCCGAGTGATATGGAGCACTTTTTCATGTGTCTGTTGGCCATCTGGATGTCTTCTTTGCAGAAATGTCTGTTCATGTCCTCTGCCCTCAACTCTATGGTCAACTAATCTTCGACAAAGCAGGAAAGAATGTCCATTGGAAAAAAGACAGCCTCTTCAATAAATGGTGCTGGGAAAATTGGACTGCCACATGCAGAAAAATGAAATTGGACCATTTCCTTACACCACACACAAAAATAGACTCAAAATGGATGAAGGACCTCAATGTGCAAAAGGAATCCATCAAAATTCTTGAGGAGAACACAGGCAGCAACCTCTTTGACCTCAGCCGCAGCAACATCTTCCTAGGAACAACGCCAAAGGCAAGGGAGCAAGGGCAAAAATGAACTATTGGGATTTCATTTCAATCAAAAGCTTTTGCACAGCAAATAAACAGTTAACAAAATCAAAAGACAACTGACAGAATGGGAGAAGATATTTTCAAACGACATATGGACTAGTGTCCAGAATCTATAAATAACTTAGCAAACTCAACACCCAAAGAACAAATAATCCAATCAAGAAATGTGCATTTGCCCATTTTTTGATATGATTGTCTGTTTTGTGCGAGTTGAGGTTGAGGAGTTCTTCATAGATCGTGGATATCAAACTTTTGTCTGTACTGTCAATTCCAAATATCTTCTCCCACTCCATGAGTTGCCTCTTTGATTCTTGTCTGTGCAGAAGCTTTTGATTTTGACCTTTTTCCCTCTAACTACCCATGTCCTCCATGCTTTTAGTTATGCTCCACAAATAAGTGAAACCATATGATAATTGACTCTCTCTGCTTGACTTATTTCACTCAGCATAATCTCTTCCAGTCAAATCCATGTTGATACAAAAGTTGGCTATTCATCCCTCTGATGGAGTCCTAATACTCCTTAGAGTATATGGACCACATCTTCCTTATCTATTTGTCTGTTTAAGGGCACCTTGGTTCTTTCCACAGTTTGGCGACCCGCCATTGCTGCTATAAACATTGGGGTAGAGACGACCCTTCTTTTCTCTACATCTGTATCTTTGTGGTAAATACCTAGGAATGCAATGGCAGAGTCATAGGGAAGTTCCATTTTTAATTTCTTGAGGAAACTCCACACTGTTCTCCAGAGAGGCTGCACCAACTTGCATTCCCACCAACAGTGGAAGAGGGTTCCCCTTTCTCCACATACCCTCCAACACATGTTGTTTCCTGTCTTGCTAATTTTCGCCATTCTAACTGGTGTAAGTTGATATCTCAATGTATATCTTGAAAGAAGTTTCTGTGTCTCATATAGAGAGATTACTGCCTATATTCTCCTCTAGGATGCTGATGGATTCCTGTCTCACGTTGAGGACTTTTATCCATTTTGAGTTTATCTTTGTGTATGGTGTAAGAGAATGGTGGAGTTTCATTCTCCTACATATAGTTTTCCAGTGTTCCATCACCATTTATTGAAGAGACTGTATTTTTACCACTGTATATTTTTTCCTGTTTCATCGAAGATTATTTGCCCATAGAGTTGAGGGCCCATATTTGGGCTATCTATTCTATTTCACTGGTCTATGTGTCTACTTTTTATGTCAGGACCATTCTGTCTTAGTGATCACAGCTTTGTAGTAAAGCTTGAAATCAAGTAATGTGATGCCCCCAGTTTTATTTTTGTTTTTCATCATTTCCTTAGCAATTCAGTGTCTCTTCTGATCCCATTGAAATTTTGTTGCATCCCTTTGAAGAATACCAGAGGAATTTTGATTGGAATGGCATTAAAAGATTACATTGCTCTAGGCAGTATAGACAATTTCACACTGTTTATTCTTTTGATGCAAGAGCATGGAATGGTCTGCCATCTTTTTTTGTCTTCTTCAATTATTTTCATGAATGTTCTGTAGTTCCTCGAGTACAATTCCTTTACCTCTTTGGTTAGGTTAATCCCAGGTACCTTATGGTTCTTGGTGCGATACTAAATTGAATTGATACTCTAATTTATTTTTCTGCATTTTCATTGTTAGTGTACAAAAAAAACACTGATTTCTTCACATTGACTTTGTATCCTGCCAAGTTGATGAATTGCTGTATGAGATCTAGTGGTTTGGGGGTGGAGTCTCTTGAGTTTTCCATATAAAGAATCATGTTATCTGCGAATAGAAGAGTTTGAATTCTTCATTTCCAATTTGGATACCTTTTATTTCTCTTTGTTGTCTGACTGCTGTTTCTAGGACTTTTAATACTATGGTGAACAAACAGCTTAGAAACCATGAAAAAGAATGAGGGAAATAAATGATGCCATGAAACGTTCCAATGTCAGAATTATCGAAATCCCCAAAGGGAAGGATAAAGAAAGAAGTCTCAAAGATCTAATGAAACAAGTTCTTCACGAAAAATTTCCCAATCTCACATATTGAACCAGCAATCATGTACTAGAGGCCTAACGGTCTCCTCCCAAGATTATAGATAAAAATAACAAACCATCAAGAAAACTGATAGTCAAAATGAGGAAACATAATCGAAGGTATAATCCTTTGAAAGCCACTAGTATATAGAGGTTCCATACTTACAGAGGAAAGCCCATCAGAATCACGTCAGACCTCTCCACAGAGACGTCTCAAGCAAGATAGGCCTGGAAAGGTATATTCAGGGCACTAAATGAGAAGAACATGCAGCCAGGAATACTTTACCAGCAAGACTGAGATTCAAAATGGATGGAGAGATAAAGAGTCTCCAAGACTGGCAAGGCTTAAAAGACAATGCAACTACCAAGCCGACACTGAATGAATATTAATGGGGGTTCTATAAAAGAGGAAAAAATCCTAAGAATAGCATTGAACAGAAATATAGAGACAATTTACAGAAAGATAGACTTCAAAGGTCACACAATGTCAATAAAAACATATCTATCAATAATCACTCTCAATGTGAAAGGCCTAAATGTGCCCCCCAAAAATGGCACAGTGTTGCAGGTTGGATAAAATGACAGGATCTGTCCATACGTTGTCTACGAGAGACTTTTGAACCTAAAGATACACCCAGACTGAAAGTGACAAGACGGAGAAACATCTTTCATGCCAATGTACTCAATAGAACGCTGGCGTAGCAATTCTCATATCCGATAAATTAGATTTTAAACTAATGACTATAGTCAGAGATACAGAAGGACATTACATAATTCTTAAAGGGACTATCAACCAAGATGATCTAACAACTGTAAAAAGCTCTGCCCCCAATATGGGTGCAGCCAATTACATAAGAAAACTGTTAATCAAGATAAAAAGTCATATTAATATGAATGCATTAATAGTAGGAGATCTTAACACACCTCTTTTATAAATAGACAGATCATCCAAGAAGAAAATCCATAAAGAAACAATAGCATTTACTGACACATTAGACCAGATGGACCTCATAAATATATACAGAACATTCCTCCCTAAAACAACAGAACACTCATTCTCTCAAGTGCACATGGATCTCAATCACTATCCACCAAGACGATCTAACAATTGTAAATATCTATGCCCCCTATATAGGAGCAGCCAATTACATAAGAAACTGTTAGTCAAGATAAAGAGTCATATTGACATGAATACATTATAGTAGGAGATCGTAACCTACCTAACATCATCCAAGCAGAAAATCCATAAAGAAAGCATTAAATGACACATTGGACCACATGGACCTCATAGATATATACAGAATATTCCACCCTAAAACCACAGAATACTCATTTTCTCAAGTGCACATAGAACATTCACAAGAATAGACCACATACTGGCTCACAAATCAGGACTCAACCTATACCAAAAAATGGGAATATTCCCTGCATATTCACAGATCACAATGCTTAGAAACTGGATATCAAGCACATGAAAAAGTTTCTAAGGAACTCAAACACTTGATAGCTAAAGAGCTCCTTGGTTAAGAATGCTTGAATCACCACACACAAAAATAGACTCCCAATGGATGAAAGACCTCAATGTGAGAAAGGATTTCATCAAAATCCTTGAGGAGAACAGAGGCAGCATCCTCTTTGACTTCAACTGCAGCAACATCTTTCTCAGAACATCAATAAAGTCAAAAGAAGCAAGGAAACAAATGAACTATTGTGATTTCATCAAGATAAAAGGAGACAGTGAGCAAGACCAAAAGACAACTGACAGACTGGGAGAAGATATTGCAAATGACATATCCATAAAGGGCTAGTATCCAATATGTATAAAGAGCTTGGAAAACTCAACACACAAAAAAATGTAATACTCTGCAACCATCAAAAGAAAAGAAATATTGGCATTTCCAGTGACGTGAATGGAACTAGAAGGTATTATGCTTAACGACATAAGCCAATCGGAAAAAGATAACTATCATATGATTTCCTTGATATGAGGAAGAGGAGATGCAATGTGGGGAGTTTGAGGAGTACGAAAAGAACAAATGAAAGAACATGGGATTGGTAGGGAGGCAAAAAATAAAGGACTCAAACTCAAAAACTAGACTGAGGGTAGCTGGGTGAGGGGGGAGAGGAGAGAGTGGTGAGGATATGGACTGCGGAGACGGTATATGCTATGAATAGTCCTGTGAATTCTGTAAACTTGACGATTCACACACCTGCATCACTGGGGACAAAAATAAGTTATATATTGATAAAATAATGAATTAATTACTTTAAAAATTTTTTTAAAAATAGAAATCTTGAATCAACCAGGAGATCAAAGAAGTTTGGGTCCATTTCGGCACCAGAGTATTCCTCTACCATCGAAGTGAATGAAACCCTGGAACTTGCCTTGACATGAATGTCCATGACGTTCTGATGGGAAATGGAAAAGGCAAGAAGACAAAGGAAAATGTCATCTGGCTTCCAACAATATGTGCCTCGGAGGAATACCTTGACCCTTAGTAAAGGAAGGCAATACTGAAGGGCAAGAAGTCCGGGCGAGGGAGACCCACCAGGAGTGACTCAGAACTCTGAGAATCCAGCTGAGGGTTACCGAAAAGAGAACTGCTTAATGGGTGGTCAGGAGTTGTGGCATATATTAGGAGGAGCACTAAAATGTCCATGCAACTAAAGCATCCATGAATACTCTGTCAAAAACGGATGATGGATGATAGGCAGGCTTTCTCAACAGAACAGCAACAACAACAACAATTCACAGAAAACAATGTGGCCCTCTCAAAACCAAAGGAAGTTACAGGGAGAAAAGAAAAGAATTATATTGTTTATTATCTTTCCTTATTGAAATGACATGGGTGGGTTTCCTAAAATGTCCTTCTTTTAATTGGGTCTTTATCCTTGTGAATTAGAGTATCCTTATAAATTAGAACCCGCCTCTTCCAACTCTGGATTTGATGAGAGGACATGACAATGCCTTCAATAAATACCTAGAAGAGTGGCCCAAGCAAATGTCTTGACCCGGCCTTCTGTGTGTTGGCAAGGGTTGAATTACTGCTTCAAATGCTTCCGTCACTACTAGAGAGCTGAGATTATGTAGGTTTCCTGATCTAATCTTGGAAGTTTCTATGTGTCTGGGAATATATCCTTTTCTCTCAGTTCTTGGATTTGCTAGCATAAATGTGTGGATGTGGCTCTTCGGTTATTCTTTTTTCATTGCTACCAGTTGTCATATGGTTTCATACATGCAGCTGTGTGCTTGTCTCCCTGTTTTATCCCAGTAATGACTTCTGCGGGTTGTTCGTGTTGTCAAAACTCAAGTGTGAGATCTCCTGATTTTTTTCCTATTGGTTTGTTTGTATTTCCTTCATTTTGATAATCACATGTATGATTTCAATTTTTCTGTTACTTTTGGAGTTCGGTTTTTCTTCATTTGTTCCTTCAGTCATCATTTTAGGTGGCTTTACTTCTCGTTGTTTTTAAATTTTGGAAATAAATGCATTTATCCCTATATGGCTTCCCATAAAATGTTTTGGCATCATCCTCTAAGTTTCTTAGAATTCCTTCGTTTATGGCTCTTTCTGCTTTTCCTTTGGTTTTTCTTTCTTGCATTCATTGCTAGTTCGTGAGTGTGTTGTGTTTTCCAACTTTTAGTGTCTGGCTGTATTTCCAATTTGAAAGTGATGTCTTCCTGGTTTCATACCTTCGTGATCATAAGTGCACTGTATAGGTTTTGAGCTCACTTCCATGAATTATGACTGGATTTGGCCTCGAGCTCATGACCTGAGATAGACAGAGTTAGGTCTGCTGCTGGGACGAACATATCATATTGTCCTCAGAGACGCAATCTTTCTCATGGATCTCCAAAGTTCAGGTGGTCTCGAGAGCCCATGTGGACATCTGTTATTCTTTAGCACCTTCCCATCCAGATGATCTGTACTGTGCTTAACGTGGATATCATAGTTGCGAACAGTATTGGATTAAAGTCGCCATCTCCGTTCCTTTGTGTTCATAGGCTTCCACGTTTAGATACACCGCTGTTCATGGTGTATATGTTGGCAATTCTTCCAGATTTCTGTTGTTTTGATGCTCCATCAAGACAAAACACCTTCCGCTTAGCTTTTGTCTCTCGAACGCATAAAATCACTCTCACTGACTTAGGCACAAACAGTTTGGCTCTCTTCTCCTTGGAAATAGCATAACCTACGTCTTCCCGATTTCTTCACTTGCAAGCTATGAGTATCTTTATAGTCGAAGGAAATCTCCTATGGGCATCAGAAGTATTAGCTTGTTTAATATTTGCTGTTTTTTTTATGAATGTTTTCTAACTTTTTTTTTTGTTTTGTTTTATTTTGGAATTTCAACCACTCTTACACACTGTTTTTATTGACGGGAGACTCTAGACCTGAGTACTGAATGTATTATTGATAAGTAATAGTTCACTTTCTCATTTCTGTTGGCTTCTCACTTGGATTCTATTTGCCTTTCACCTATATGGTATTTTCTTGGGGTTGCTTCATTGTACGATTCCTCGCTTCCTCCCCATCTTTTGCATGTCTTATCTTTGTGTGTGTGTCATGTATGTGTGCATGTGCATGTGTTAATGTTGTGTGGTGTGTGTGTCTTTCACATCACAATTATTATTAAAATACGAGAGAATGGAATTCGGTATCTTGTGGGTAGCATTCAATTTGACATGCCTTGAAAACTCACATTCCATCAGTTTCAGGATATCTCCTGCAAGGTATGTCATCTCTTGTCCTCTTCAAGAAACCCGTGTTCTCACAAAAGGGCCTTCCAACAAACACCACCATTTTAATTCCTCATTAGAGTCATACTGTTTGTCCCAATACCCTTTCTTTTTCATAGGTTTCTTGACTGTCATGAGTTAGCGAAATCGTCTGTTGTCTTTCTGAGAATGATAGATGTGACAAAGCCCAATGCTTTCCGCAAGACTGCCATAAGAGACAAGTGGAAGAATTCCTTCTTGCTTATGTCTCAGTACGAATTGTGGTGACCTGGAAGACAGTGAGATGGTAGTAGAGTCTAATAACCTCATGCTTCTTCAGACATGAAGGCAACAGGAAGATGACCACAACCACTGCAGTGGGGTGGAAATTGACCTGAAGCCTACTAGGTAAACTCCACAGCGAAAGAGAACAGAAGTTGCAGAGATGATGGGAGAAGGTTGGAGACATGGCTCAGGGAAGATTTGGTTGGTTCGTGGATCAGAGGGCTGGAGCCCATGCAGAGGACCAAAGCACAGGAGATCAGGGCACACTGGAAACGCACAAGGAACCTGTTTCCCAGTGCCGTTGACTTTGACAAGCAGAGGGTCTGAATGGCACGAGTACTTGACAACACAAGTGTTGAAGGCGAAAGTTTTCCTATCAGCAGGCTTGGCAGACATCGACTTGAAAGAACGCCATCTTTTTCCTGCATATGACACCAACAAGCGACCAGGAGCAGACAGCCTGGAGACAATGATCAGAGAGAGACAATACAAATAGACGCAGTGGGAAGATGATGAGTGGTGGGAGTGATTCCGTGAAAGGCAGTGTTCGTGGAGATGACTCCATGTGGACATAGTAAATATTGGGCTCTCGCAACAGCAGCATCAAGACAGAGCTACTGGCCATGACAGGTATGTGAGGACAGAGGCTGCCTAGACAGCCAACATGAAATCCCAACAGTGGAACACTTGGAAGACTGCTTTCCTCAGTCGAAGATGCTAAGTCCAAGGAGAACAGACTCTCCCATAGGGGACGAGAAGAAACTTTGACCACATGTTCTCTTCTAAACACAGCATTCTGCAGGCCTGCGTTCTGTTGAGATGGTGGAATTTCTCCTTTCACAGGCACACCAGAGCCCACCAAGGTAAACCTCAGCATACTCAGCCCGCCCCTAAAAACAACAAACAACCGGAAAGGAGAGCTACTGCAAATGACCTCCAGGAGAGGGTCAACCACAACAAAAAGAGCAGGTGCTATGCATGCCACATACTCACTCACAAACACACACACACGCACGCACTCAACAAATCTTAAGGGCCAGCCCTGGGTCACTCACGGATCACTTCCTCCTAAATAAATTACCCTCAGGTTAGAAAACAGAATGAGTTTAATGAATACAGAGAGGTGACAGAGATTAGATCCAATGCAAAGATGGAAGAATCAATTGATTTCCAGGTAAAGGAAGAAGGAGTGATTACGACTAGGCAGTTAGAGTGAAACCTCTACATAGATCACGCCTGATGCAGGATAGAAAGCAGCGGCTTGGATACTTGCTGTACATCAGAAAACATGGGAGATATCAGAGAGTCCCGAACCACAGAGATAAAAACTGATAAAGATAAAAGCACCTAAAGTATTCCTGAAGAGAAGATTGGCAGGAGACTGGATACAAATTTTGGGAACATGGTAGAAGTGGAGGATCCAATTAGGAACCAGGAAGAACAAGCCTAGAAAATAAGGACGCAAATTCTAAGAGAGAAGGCAGAATGATGGAACATGATAGTGATCTTAGGGAATCTCTAAGGAAATGAAAGAGGTGCCACTTGTAGCTGAAGTAAGAGTGAGAGAAAGAAAAGAGGGCTGATCCTATATTGGAGAACGCAGGGCTGAAAAAGACCCTCATCTGGGAGCAGAGAAAGTGGTCGAGAATCAGAGGGAAAGAGGACTCCCAACACCTTCCAAAGATGCGGAGCACCAGAAGACATAGTTCCATTCCCCCTGGAAAATCTAGGCATGGAGGTATTCTCTTAAGGCACATAGGCATCAGAGAATAGTTTGTCCATAGCCCAATCACTGACTTCAAGAGGTAAAGCTATACCAGCTCTCGAAACAGGCCGGATAGTTCAAGCAACAGCAGCCAAGTAAAAATCCTTATCCCCTGCATTTCTGAAAATGACAGAGCAGCGGTTCTGTCTAGAACCAGGAGGTATTCAGAAGTCAATGGTTGGGTCCCGGGTTGTGTCCATCAGTTCAGAGGCAGCCTTCAGATCAACTCGTGATTCCAGGGCCTTGGTATTGACTCTGTTCTCAGGCTATCTTCTCAGGGGCAAGTAAGCTTCTCCCTCTCCAGCTCCACCCCCTGATTGGGATCTCTCTGCCTCTCTGTCCAATACGTGCATGTGCACGTTGGATAAGATAACAAAGACAAAAACAGTGCACAATAATTGACTGGGGCCAAAGGATGTTTTATTGAATGTGGACCTAGGTTCCTATGGAGGGCAGCCCAGGTGTAGAGAACCTCCCACCATCCTAAATGCCCGACCTTCGCTCGGAGCTCCCATGTTCATTCTCCTATTTTTTGCCTTCCTGATCTCCTCACCAACCTGCAGCATCCGCTGTCTGTCGTGCTGTACTGACCCCTTGTTAACACATTGGGCATCCTCTTGGGGCTCCATTGGAACATGCCCATCTTCCTCAAGAGGCACTGTTTGCTTATCGCATGTAACCATTTGGGGGATGGTCATGAGAGGGTGAAGGCAGGCTTGTGCTGCCACATCTCCATGCAGTTCCACAGAGGGTAGCTGCTCCACCCTGAGGGAGTGCTCAAGGTTCTTCCACATTCGAATCCTCTTCAATGCGTCCTTTTGCACATACAAGTTGTCTTCCTGAAACGGGCATGGAAGTCTTTCAGATGGCTTCACTTGGGCTATGGCTCTCTTCCAACATGCTCTCCGTTGGCTCCTGTGGACTCCAAGAACATGAGTCCGTCCTGGACCTAAGGTTCTAGGGTGTAGAGTCTGCCTTGGATGCATGATCTTTTTGGAAGATTGGGAGGCATTTTTGGCACCTTTTCTGGAGACCCTCGAGGTACTCGAGTGCTTGCTGTGGAAGACTCCAGACATGTCTTTGGCACGGTTGCAGGGGTTCACTTGGATCTTCCCTTGGGTGGCCCTTTTCCTGTTGAGATGCTCCATGATTTGGTGGGAGGGTCTCACCTTTACGCAGGGCTCAGTTTTCCTCCCTGAGGCTTTGCTTGCGGTCTGTTAGTTTCTTGGCCGGTCGTGGCTAAGATGTAATGAGGGATCCTTGCCTTTCTCAGAGTTCCAGAGGGCTGGTGTAGACACTCACGACCAAACACTAAAAATTGGGCCATGGAGAAGATGACACCGACTCGCTACGCAAACTGCCTTGGTGAGAGACCTAGGCGGCTCCAGCTGGTTGGGACGGCTTGGTGTCCTCTTGACTCACCCATGACAACTCCAGTCAAGTGTAGTGATCAAGCCTGGTTGATGAGGATTGGTTGCTATGACCTCAAAGCTTTGTGACATCATAGATGCTGGCTTCACTGAAGCCGCTGTCCCTCTCCCATGACCTTGGTGTCCTATGGCTTTTAGTAGGAAGCCCCGGGAAGGACAGAACAAGAGCCCTCTGAACCTGATCAAGAACTCAGAATGTCTTGTGGGTTAATGTCCAACTTCCCCTTTCTGGAGACATAGAGGAAGGAAAATGGCATTCAGTATACCTTCCTTTAGGCCAACATATCCCCAGAGACGGCAAGTTGTCCTTTTCCACTACAATTTCTATATAACTCAAGAATAGGTGAGGCCTCACGGGTATGAGCAGCTCTCTGTGGGGTTTGTCGTCCTGCGGGTGAGACCGTATACATTGTCAGAGTCTTTGCCTATGGGTCAGTGATGACGAAGGTACGGAAAGTCCCTTTCCAAGGTAAAAGGTGAGGGCATCGATATATGGTGCCGTCTGTGGCCTCACTCCTCGTGTTCTGAAACACGCGCCTAAGGGTTGAGGCCTTTGTCTACCTGGCTTTCCCTTAAATACCTTTGCAAAGTCTTCGAGGAGAGTGACCTTCTGCATCAGAGCTAACTCTCAATGAAGAGGCCTGGACCGAACCCATTGTCATTATTAATTAACTGTACTTGTTGTGGTAACGGGTATAGACATGTGGACCAAGTCTCTTTAGTCAGAAGGAAAGGGACGGCGTATACCGACGGCATGCAAGACCCATTCGAGCAGACCATTGGAGTGAACCGCAATGCCCTTTCAAGGACTAGTGTATGAGGAAGTTTGGGTCCATTTCGGCACCATAGTATTCGTCTGCCTTGACATGAATGTCCCATGCCCTGCCGTTGGGAAATGGAAAAGGCAAGCAGACAAAGGGAAATATCATATGGCTTCCCACAATATGTGCCTCGGGAGGAATACCTTGGCCCTTGTAAAGGAAGGAATAATGAAGGGCAAGAAGTCAGAGAAGGAGACCCACTAGGAGTGACTCAGGACTCTAAGAATCCAGCTGAGGGTTACGGAAAAGGGAACTGCTTAATGGGTGGTCAGGAGTTGTGGCATATATTAGGAGGAGCACTAGGACATGCATGCAACTAAAGCATCCGTGAATACTCTCTCAAAAACGGATGATGGATGATAGTCAGGCTTTCTGAACAGAACAGCAATGACAACACATCAATTCATAGGAAAACAATGCGGCCCTCTCAAAATCAAAGGAATTTACAGGGAGAAAAGAAAAGAATTATATTGTTTATTATCTTTCCTTATTGAAATGACATGGGTGGTTTTCGTAAAATGTCCTTCTTTGAATTAGGTCTTTATCCTTGTGAATTAGAGTTTACCCGCCTCTTCCATCTCTGGATTTGATGAGAGGACATGACCATGCCTTCACTAAATACTTAGAAGTGTGGCCTAAGCAATGACTTGACCTGGCCTTCCTGTGTTGGCAGTTGTTGGATTACTGCTTCAAATGCTTCCGTCACTACTAGAGAGCTGAGATTTTGTAGGTTTCCTTACCTAATCTTGGAAGTTTCTATGTGTCTGGGAATTTATCCTTTTCTCTCCGTTCTTGGATTTGCTAGCATAAATGTGTGCATATGCCTTTTCGGTTATTATTTTTTCCTTGCTACCAGTTGTCATGTGGTATCATACTTGCAGCTGTGTGCTTGTCCGCCTGTTTTATCCCAGTAATGGCTTCTGCGGTTTGTTCGTGGTGTCAAAACTCAAGTGTGAGATCTCCTGATTCTTTTCCTATTGGTTTGTTTGTATTTCCTTCATTTTGATAATCACATGTCTGATTTCAATTTCTCTGTTAACTTTGGTGTTTGGTTTTTCTTCATCTTGTTCCTTCAGTTGTCCTTTAGTTGGCTTTATTTTTCAGTGTTTTTAAATTTGGAAATGCATGCATTTAACCCCATATGGTTTCCCCATAAAATGTTTTGGCATCCTCCTCTAAGTTTCTTAGAATTCCTTTGTTCATGGCTCTTTCTGCTTTTCCTTTGGATTTTCTTACTTGCATTCATTGTAGTTCGTGAGTGTGTTGTGTTTTCCACTTTTAGATTCTATCTGTATTTCCAATTTGAAAGTGCTATCTTTTTTTCATACCTTCGTGATTATAAGTGCACAGGATATGTTTTGACTTCTCTTCCATGAATTTCCACTGTATTTGGACTCGAGCTCATGACCTGCGATAGACAAAGTTAGGTCTGCCGCTGGGAAGAGCATATCTTATTGTCCTCAGAGATGCAATCTTACTCATGGTTCCCCAATGTTCAGGTGGTCTCGAATGCCCATGTGGACGTCTGTTATTCCTTAGCACCTTCCCATCCAGATGATCTGTCCTGTGCTTAACGTGGATATCATAGTTGCCAACAGTATTGGATAAAAGTCGCCATCTCCGTTCCAGTGTGTTCATAGGCTTCCAACGTTTAGATACACCCTTGTTCGTGGTGTATATGTAGGCAATTCTTCCAGGTTTCTGTTGTTTTAATGCTCCATCCAGACAAAACACCTTCTGCTTACTTTTGTCTCTCGAAGGCATAAAATCACTCTCGCTGACTTAGGCACAAACACTTTGGCTCTTCTCTTCTTGGGAATAGCATAATCTACGTCTTCCCGATTTCATCACTTGCAAGCTATGAGTATCTTTATAGTCGAAGGAAATTTCCTATGGGCAACAGAAGGACGAGCTTGTTTAATATTTGCTGTTTTCTTATGGAAGATTTCTAATTATTTTTTTTCCTTTTTTCTTTTTTGTTTTAATTTTTTATTTTTTATAAACATATATTTTTAGCCCCAGGGGTACAGGTCTGTGAATCACCAGGTTTACACACTTCACAGCACTCACCAAAGCACATACCCTCCCCAATGTCCATAATCCCACCCTCTTCTCCCAAACCCCCTCCCCCCAGCAACCCTCAGTTTGTTTTGTGAGATTAAGAGTCACTTATGGTTTGTCTTCCTCCCAATCCCATCTTGTTTCTTTTATTCTTCTCCTACCCACTTAAGCCTCCATGTTGCATCACCACTTCCTCATATCAGGGAGATCATATGATAGTTGTCTTTCTCTGCTTGACTTATTTCGCTAAGCATGATTCGCTCTAGTTCCATCCATGTTGTCGCAAATGGCAAGATTTCATTTCTTTTGATGGCTGCATAGTATTCTATTGTGTATATATACCACATCTTCGTGATCCATTCATCTGTTGATGGACATCTAGGTTCTTTCCATAGTTTGGCTATTGTGGACATTGCTGCTATAAACATTCGGGTGCATGTGCCCCTTTGGATCACTACGTTTGTATCTTTAGGGTAAATACCCAATAGTGCAATTGCTGGGTTATAGGGCAGCTCTATTTTCAACATTCTGAGGAACCTCCATGCTGTTTTCCAGAGTGGCTGCACCAGCTTGCATTCCCACCAACAGTGTAGGAGGGTTCCCCTTTCTCCACATCCTCGCCAGCATCTGTCATTTCCTGACTTGTTTATTTTAGCCATTCTGACTGGTGTGAGGTGATATCTAATTATTTTTTTTAATTTGGAATTTCAACCACTCTTACAAACTGTTTGTATGACGGGAGACTTTATACATGAGTAATGAATGTATTATTGATAGGTAATAGTCCACTTTCTTATTTCGATTGGCTTATCACTTGGATTCTATTTGCCTTTCACCTATATGGTATTTTCTTGGGGTTGCTTCATTGGTACGATTCCTCGCTTCCTCCCCTTCCTTTTCATGTCTTATCTTGTGTCTGTGTCATGTGTGTGTGCATGTGTTAATGTTGTGTGGTGTGTGTGTGTGTTACATCACAATTAGTATTAAAATACGAGAGAGTGGAATTCGGCCTCTTGTGGGTAGCAATTCAATTTGACTGCCTTGAAATCTCACATTCCATCAGTTTCAGGAAATCTGCTGCAAGGAATGTCATCACTTGTCCTCTTCTAGGAACCCGTGTTCTCACAAAACGGCCTTCCAACAAACACCACCATTTTAATTCCTCATTCGAGTCATACTGTTTGTCCCAATACCCTTTCTTTTTAGTAGGTTTCTTGACTGTCATGAGTTAGTGAAATCGTCTGACTGTTGTCTTTCTGAGAATGATAGATATGACAAAGCCCAATGCTCTTGGCAAGACTGCCATAAGAGACAAGTGGAAGAATTCCTTCTTGCTTATGTCTCAGTACGAATTGTGGTGACATGGAAGACAGTGAGATGGTAGTAGAGTCTAATAACCTCTTGCTTCTTCAGACATGAAGGCAACAGGAAGATGACCACAACCACTGCAGTGGGGTGGAAATTGACCTGAAGCCTACTAGGTAAACTCCACAGCGAAAGAGAACAGAAGTTGCAGAGATGATGGGAGAAGGTTGGAGACATGGCTCAGGGAAGATTTGTTTGGTTCGTGGATCAGTGGGCTGGAGCCCATGCAGAGGACCAAAGCACAGGAGATCAGGGCACACTGGAAACGCACAAGGTACCTGTTTCCCAGTGCCGTTAACTGTGACATGCAGAGGGTCTCAAGGGCACGAATACTTGACAACACAATTGTTGAGGTCTGAAGTTTTCATGTCAGCAGGCTTGGCAGACATTGACTTGAAAGAACGCCATCTTTTTCCTGCATAAATGACACCAACAAGCGACCAGGAGCAGACAGCCTGGAGACAACGATCAGAGAGAGACAATACCAAGAGTCGCAGTGGGAAGATGATGAGTGGTGGGAGTGATTCCGTGAAAGGCAGTGTTCGTGGAGATGACTCCATGTGGACATAGTAAATATTGGGCTCTCGCAACAGCAGCATCAAGACAGAGCTACTGGCCACGACAGGTATGTGAGGACAGAGGCTGCCTAGACAGCCAACATGAAATCCCCACAGTGGAACACTTGGAAGACTGCTTTCCTCAGTCGAAGATGCTAAGTCCAAGGAGAACAGACTCTCCCATAGGGGACGAGAAGAAACTTTGACCACATGTTCTCTTCTAAACACAGCATTCTGCAGGCCTGCGTTCTGTTGAGATGGTGGAATTTCTCCTTTCACAGGCATACCAGAGCCCACCAAGGTAAACCTCAGCATACTCAGCCCGCCCCTAAAAACAACAAACAACCGGAAAGGAGAGCTACTGCAAATGACCTCCAGGAGAGGGTCAACCACAACAAAAAGAGCAGGTGCTATGCATGCCACATACTCACTCACAAACACACACACACGCACGCACTCAACAAATCTTAAGGGCCAGCCCTGGGTCACTCACGGATCACTTCCTCCTAAATAAATTACCCTCAGGTTAGAAAACAGAATGAGTTTAATGAATACAGAGAGGTGACAGAGATTAGATCCAATGCAAAGATGGAAGAATCAATTGATTTCCAGGTAAAGGAAGAAGGAGTGAAAATGACTAGGCAGTCAGAGAGAAACCTCTACATAGATCACGCCCGATGCAGGATAGAAAGCAGCGGCCTGGATACTCGCTGTACATCAGAAAACATGGGAGATATCAGAAATCTCGAACCACAGAGATAAAACTGATAAAGATAAAAGCACCCAGTAACTCCTGAAGAGAAGATTGGCAGGAGACTGGATGCAAAGTTCGTGATCATAGTAGAAGTGGAGGATCCAATTAGGGACCGGGAAGAACAAGCCTAGAAAATCAGGACGAAAATTCTAAGAGAGAAGGGAGAATGATAAAACATGATAGTGAGCTTAGGGAATCTTTAAGGAAATGAAAGAGGTGCCTCTTGTAGGTGAATTACGAGTGAGAGAAAGAAAAGAGGGCTGATCCTAGATTGGAGAACTCGGGGCTGAAAAGGACCCTCATCTGGGAGCAGAGAAAGTGGTCCAGAATCAGAGGCACAGAGGACTGCCAACACCTTCCACAGAAGCGGAGCACCTAAAGACATAGTGCCATTCCCCATGGAAAATCTAGGCATGGAGGTATTCTCTTTAGGCAAATAGGCATCGGAGAATAGTTTGTCCTTAGCCCAATCACTGACTTCAAGAGGAAAAGCTTTACCAGCTCTCGAAGCAGGCCGGATAGCTCAAGCAACAGCTGACAAGCCAAAATCCTTATCCCCTGCATTTCTGAACAATGACAGAGCAGCGGTTCTGTCAAGAACCAGGAGGTATTCAGAAGTCAATGATTGGGTCCCATGTTGTGTCCATCAGTTCAGAGGCGGCCTTCAGATCAACTCGTGATTCCAGGGCCTTGGCATTGACTCTGTTCTCAGGTTCTCTGCTCAGGTGCAAATAAGCTTCTCCCTCTCCAGCTCCACCCCCTGATTGGGATCTCTCTGACTCTCTGTCCAAACATGCATGTGTTGGTTCAGATAACAAAGACAAAAACAGTGCACAATAATTGACTAGGGCCAATGGATGTTTTATTGAATTAGACATAGGTGCCTACGGAGGGCAGCCAGGTACAGAGAACCTCCCAACATCCTAAAATGCCCGACCTTCACTCGGAGCTCCCTTGTTTATTCTCCTGTTCTTTTCCTTCCTGGATGTCCTCACCAACCTGCATCGTCCAATGTCTGTGGTGCTGTATTGACCCCTTGTTAACACATTGTGCATCCTCTCGGTGCTCCATTGGAACATGCCCATCTTCATAAGGTTCTAGGGTGTAGAGTCTGGCTTGGATGCATCGTCTTTTTGGAAGATTGGTAGGCATTGTTGGCACCGTTTTTGGAGATGCTCGAGGTACTCATGTGCTTGCTGTGGAAGACTCCAGACATGTCTTTGGCACGGTTGCGGGGGTTCACTTTGAGCTTCCCTTGGGTGGCCCTTTTCCTGTTGAGATGCTCCGTGATTTGGTGGGAGGGTCTCACTCTTACGCAGGGCTCAGTTTTCCTCCCCTGAGGCTATGCTTGCGGTCTGTTAGTTTCTTGGCCTGTCGTGGCTAAGATGGAATGAGGGATCCTTGCCTTTCTCTGAGGTCCAGAGGGCTGGTGCTTACACTCACGACCAAACACTACGAATTGGGCCATGGAGAAGGTGACACCCACTCGCTTTGCAAACTGCCTTGGTTAGAGAACCAGGCGGCTCCAGCGGGTTGGGACGGCTTGGGGTCCTCTTGGCCCACCCATGACTACTCCAGTCAAGTGTAGTGATCAGGCCTGGGTTGATGAGGAGTGGTTGCTATGACCTCAAAGCTTTGTGACATCACAGATGCTGGCTTCACTGAAGCAGCTCTCCCTCTCCCATGACCTTGGTGTCCTATGGATTTAAGTAGGAAGCCCCGGGAAGGACAGAACAAGAGCCCTCTGAACCTGATCAAGAACTCAGGATGTCTTGTGGGTTAATGTCCAACTTCCCCTTTCTGGAGACATAGAGGAAGGAAAATGGCATTCAGTATACCTTCCTTTAGGCCAATATATCCCCGGAGACGGCAAGGTGTCCTTTTCCACTACAATTTCTAGATATCTCAAGAAAAGGTGAGGCCTCGTGGGTATGAGCAGCTCTCCATAGGGTTTGGCGTGCTGTGGGTGAGTCGTTCTTTGTCCATGTCTTTTGCCTATGGTTCAGTGATGACTAAGTTACGGAAAGTTCCTTTCCTATGTAAATGGTGAGGGCATCGATATATGGTGCCATCTGTGGCCTCGTCTTCTAGTGTTCTGAAACTCGTGGCTAAGGGATGAGGCCTCTGTCTACCTGGCTTTCCCTTAAATACCTTTGCAAAGTCCTTGAGGAGTGTGACCTTCTGCATCAGAGCTAACTCTCAATGAAGAGGCCTGGACCGAACACTTTGTCATTATTAATTAACTGTACTTGTTGTGGTAACGGGTATAGACATGTGGACCAAGTCTCCTTAGTCAGAAGGAAAGGGACGGCGTATACCGACGGCTTGCAAGGCGCATTCGAGGAGACCATTGGAGGGAGCCGCAATGCACTTGCAAGGACTAGTGTATCAGTAAGTTTGGGTCCATTTCAGCACCATAGTATTCCTCTGCCATCGAAGTAAATGAACCCCTGGAACTTGCCTTGACATGAATGTCCCATGCCCTGCTGTTGGGAAATGGAAAAGGCAAGAAGACAAAGGGAAATATCATATGGTTTCCCACAATATGTGCCTGGGAGGAATACTATGGCCCTAGTAAAGGGAGAGAATACTGAAGGGCAAGAACTCAGAGAAGGAGACTCAACAGGAGTGACTTAGGACTCGGAGAATCCAGCTGAGCAGTACAGAAAAGAGAACTGCTTAATGGGTTGTCAGGAGTTGTGGCATATATTAGGAGGAGCACTAGGACGCCCGTGCAACTAAATCATCCATGAGCACTCTGTCTAAAAAGGATGATGGATGATAGGCAGGCTTTCTCAACAGAACAGCAGCAACAACATCATAAATTCACAGGAAAAACATGTGGTCCTCTGAAAACCAAAGGAAATCACAGGGATCAAGGAAAAAATTATATTGTTTATTATCTTTCCTTATTGATATGTCATGGGTGGGTTTCCTAAAATGTTCTTCTTTGAATTGGGTCTTTTTCCTTGTGAATTAGAGTTTACCCGCCTCTTCCATTTCTGGATTTGATGAGAGGACATGACATTGCCTTCACTAAATACCTAGAAGTGTGGCCCAGGAAAATGATCTTTTAGGCCAACCTTCCTCCAGAAATGGCAAAGTTTTCCTATTTCTTCTGAAATTTCTAGTGATATCAGAAACAACAATGCCTCCTGTATATCATCCCATCTCTCTGAGGTTTTCATCCTTTGGATGAGAGATTGACATTATACATAATAGCTAATCCTTAAGGAAGAGCAATGGACAGCACTTCTTGTTACCATTATTTATCTCTACCTACTGTGTTAATGGGTATAACCCTGTTGATCAAGTCTCTTTAATCAAAGGAAAATTAATGGCCTACATAGATGGCCTGCAAGGCTCACTTAAACAGAATTGAGGATTGAGCTCAATGTCCTTGCAAAACTAGTGGATAAAGAAGGTGTGGTCCATATTGGCAACAGACTATTCCTCAGCCATTAGAAAGGATGAACTCTTGGTTCTTGCACTGACATGAATGCCACAGGACTGGCTTTGTGAAATGAAAAGGGCAAGGAGACAAAGGGAAATATCATATGGCTTCTCTCATATGTGCCCTAGGAGGAATACCACGGCCCTTAGTAGAAAGAAGAAAAAACTGAAGAGGGATAAGTCAGAGAAGGAGACAAACCAGGAGTAACTCAGAACTCTGTGGAATCAAGCTGAGAGTCAAGGAAAAAAGGAGACATGCAGGGAATGAGGGAACTGGCTAATGGATGTTGAAGAGTTCTGGCATATCTTAGGAGGAGTATTAGGTCATTTATGGAACTAAAGCATCAGTGAATACTCTGTCAAAAATGGATGATGGATGACAGGCTGTATTCCACAACAGTACAAAATAATAAAAACAAGCTGGCCCTTTCAAATGCAGGTGAAGACAGACAGAGGAAAGAAAGAATTATATTTTTATTATGTTTAATTATTGAAATGGAATATAATTTATTTCCTAAAATGTCATTATTTGAATTGGGTCTTTATACTAGTAAATTAGAGTTCATCCAACTCCTCTGTTTGTGGAATCGATGAGAAGAAAATGGCATTGCCTTCCCTAAATGTCTAGAAGAGTTGAACAGGAAATGATTTGCACCTCACCATCTGTGTGTTGACAAGAGTTTGATTACTGCTTCAAACGCTTTAGTCACTACTACAGAGCTGATATTTTGTAGGTTTCCTGACCTAAACTTTGGAGTGAATATGTGTCTTGGAATTTATCCTTTTCTCTCAGTTCTTTTCTTTAAGGTTTGCTTCATTAGTGCTATTCTTCACTTCCTCTCCATCTTTTGGGTGTCTTATCTGTGAGTGTTTGTGTGTGTGTGTGTGTGTGTGTGTGTGTGTGTGCTGAGTGTTTCAAATAACAATTATAATTAATTTGATGGAGATAGGAATTCGGTATTTAATGGATAGCAATTCAATTTGACATGCCTTGAAAACTCACATTCCATCTCTTTCAGCCTCATTTCCCACAAAGAATGTCACCTTTTGTCCTCTTTGATAATCACATACTCTCTCAAACCTGTCCTCAACAAACACCACATTTTGTGAGCCTGGTTAGTGTCGTATTGTTTGTCCCTTTTTCCCTTGTTTTTCATATGTCTCTTGAGAGTCATGAGAGAGTGAAATTGTATGTTATTTGTCTTTCTGGGACTCATAGATGAGACATAGGCTAATGCTCCCCACAATTTTGCCACATGAGGCAAGTGGCAAGAATTCATTCTTGCTTATGGCTGGGTAAGATTCTGTGGGGCTTTTTCAGGACAGTGAGATGGTAGTAGTGTCTGGGAACTCCAGACTTGTCTTTAGCCAGGAACACAACAGGAAGATTACCACATCAACTTCAACATGGCAGAAATGAACTGGAGCCTACAAAGCAAACTCCATAGCAAAAGAGAGAATAAATTGCAAACACTATGGGAGAAGATTGGAGACATGGGTTAGGGGGAAAGTGGGAAGTTGGTAATTCAGAAGGCAGTGAGACAATGCAATGGACAAAGCCACAAGAGATCGGAGCACACTTGGAACCCACAAGGAGTACATTCTCCAATTCCATTGATTCTGACCATCAGGGGGTCTGAATCGTACTAGTTCATGCCAACAAAGGGCTCTGAAGCTTGGAGATTTTAGATCAGCAGCCTTGGCATATCAACTCTAAAGAACACTGTATTTCTCTGCCAAAGAACACCAACAAATAGCCAGGTGAAGACAGCCTGGAAACCACCATTAGAGACAATACCAGGTGACACTGTGGGAAGATAGTGGGTTCTTGGAAATGATTTGATGGGGGCAAAAGAAATTTGGGCCTCTCGCACAGGCAGCATCAAGACCGAGATACTTGCTCAAGACAGGATGGTGAGGGCTTTAATTGCCTCTCCTGCAAACACGAAATTCTAACCATGGAACACATAGGGTACTGTGTTCCTCAGTCCAACTTGCTTCATGTTAAGAGAACAGATTCTCCCATAGGGGACTAGAAGAAAGCCCTGTCCACAGGCTCTCCGCTGACTACAGAATGCTACAGGCCTTCATTCTGTTGTGTAGGTTGTATTTATCCTTTCACAGGCGCACCAGATCCCACCAAGCTAAACCTCAGCCTATTCAGCCCAGACACCAAACACACCAAAAGGCTGGCAAAGAGAACCTCTGCAGATGACTGGTCTCAAGGACAGGGGACAGCTATGATACAAGAGCAGAGGGCATGCATGCCACACACACATATTCGAGACTCCCTCAAGGGCCATCCCTTGGGCACTCCATGAAATCTTATTTCTAAAGAAATTACCATCAGGATAGAAAACATAATTGATTTTTCAAATACTAAGAAAAAGTCAGAGACCTATATCCAAGACAAAATTGGAAGAATCAATTGTTGCCAAGGAAGAAGAAATGATTATGGCCAGGTAATCAGAGTGAAACCTCACATATAACATGCCCAATGGAGGATTGAAAGCAGAAAGATATCAGGGAGTCTCAAACCACATAGATTAAACTGATAGAATAAAATAAAATAAAAAAATTAAAATAAAATAAAATAAATAAAATAAAATAAAATAAAATAAAATAAAATAAAATAAAATAAATAAAGCGTTCCTGAAGAAAAGATTGGTAGCAGACTGAAGGAAAAGTCCAAGAAGCTGGCAGAAGCAAAGGACCAAATTTTTGACCTGGCAGAAAAGGATTGGTAAATAAGGAAGCAAAGCCGAAGAAAGAAGGAAGAATGATGAAACATGACAATGAGCTTAGGAAAGTCACCGACTCCAAGAAATAGAAAGAGGTGCTTATTGTAGGAGAAGTAGGAGTGAGAGAAAAAAAAAAAAAGAGGGCTGAGCATGGATTTGAGAATTCAGAGCTAAAACTGTCCCTCATGTGGGAGCAGAAGCAGAGATATAGATTCAGAGGAAAGGAGGACTCACATCACCATCCACAGAAGCATAGAACTACAAGACATAGTTTCATTCCCCCTGCAAAAGCTATCAATGGAGGAATTCTCTTTACCTAAATATGCTTGGGAGTGTAGTTTGTACATAGCCAAGTCACTTACCTCACGAGGACAAACTATACCAGCTCTCGAAGCAGGCCAGATAGCTCAAGCAACACCAGCCCAAGCCAAAATCCATTTCCCCTGCATTTGTAAACAATAACAGAGAAGTGGTTCACGTCTAGAACTAGGATGTAATCAGAAGTCAAAGATTGTGTCATGGATTGTGTCTATCAGTTCAGAGGCGGACTTCAGCTCAACTCATGATTTCAGGGTCTTGGCATCGACTCTGTTCTCAGGTTCCCTGCTCAGGGGTAAGTCAGCTTTTCCCTCTCCAGCTCTACACCCTGATTGTGATCTCTCTGTCTCTCTGTAAAATGTGTGCATTTGCATTGTTTGACAAAAAGACAAAAAGATAACCAGGGTACAAGGATTGACTGTGGCCAGGGGATGTTTTCTTTAATTTGGACCTAGATCTCTATGGAAGGCAGCCAGGTTCAGAGAACCTCCCACCATCCTCAAATGCAAGACCTTCTCTCAGAGCTCCAAAGTTCATTTTCCACTTCCTTGTCTTCCTGAATATCCTCACCAACCTGTAGCATACGCTGTCTGTGGCTCTGTAATGGCCCTTTGTTGAACCACTGTTCATCTTCTGCTGGCTCCATTAGAACACACCCATCTTCCACTAGAGGCACTGTTTGCTTATCCCATGAAACCATTTGGGGGAAGTTCATGAGAGGGTGAAGGCAGGCTTGTGCTGTCTCATCTACATGTACTTCTCCAGAGGGTATCTGCAGGACCCTGTGGGAATTCTCCAGGTTCTTTGACATTTGAATCCTCTTCAATGCGTCCTTTTGAAGATACAAGTTTTCTTCCTGAAACGGGCACGGAAGTCTTTCAGATGGCTTCACATGGGCTATGGGTCTTTTCCAACATGCTCTATGCTTGCTCCTGTGGACTCCAAGTACATGAGTCCATTCTGGACATAAGGTGCTAGGATGTAGAATCTGCCTTTGGTACATCGTCAGTTTTGAAGATTTGGAAGTCATTTTGGCTTGATTTCTAGAGACGCTACAGGTACTCCTTATAAGGGCCGCTAGGCCAGAGGGAGTCATTTTGTGTTTCTGCAGTAAACTTATATTCAACCCATGCAGTAAACTAAATTGATCCTACTCCTCCCAGAGGAGCTTACTCTCAAAGCCTAGATACAAGGGTGAATCAGGCCAGGTGAAGACATCCCATTAGAGGGGTATGCATATATGTACTAGGGTAACTTGAGATCCAATTGTCCACCCATGTGTTACCTAGCATTTTTGTTTTTGTGTTGTAGCCGACTTAGCACGACTGTGCAGTTTTTTCTGTATTGTTATCTCATTGGCCACCTCTGTATAGCCTGGCTAAACTACCGCTATAAATGTTAGTCTGTGAGGCTGGGAGGGGTCGCCTCTTTGCAAGACAAGGCCCTGACCGGTCAATATGATTCTCGATGCTTTGTGCAAAATTAACGTTTGCTTGACCTTCACTTTGTATCAGTCTCGCTCCTTTGAATAAGGATCCTATCTTTGGAGGGCAACCCGAATTCAAATGATGAGAACTGAGCCAGCATTGGAATTTTTGGAAAAGCCCTGGAGGTAAGATCATGGGATCCTGCATGGAGCTGCAGGGTATGGCCCACTGGTAGAAGCTGGCAGCAGCCATGCTCCCCAGAGCTGGTGTGGACGTGTAGATGCCCCATCCTCTGTTGGTAGATCATATGGGGGGTTAAGTCCCCCTGGGTGGCCAGGGGATTCAAGTCCCCCTAGATGGTCAGGGGGCTCGAGTTCCCCTTGGCTTTTAGAGGGGGTTCAAATACCCCTAGGCAAACTCCAGGGTGTTCGAGTCCCCATGGACAGTCAGGGGGGTTCGAGTCCCCCTAGACATTCAGGAGTTTCCAGTCCCCGTGGGCGGTTTGGGTGTTCGAGTCCTCCTAGGCAATCAGGGGATAAAGAAAGCCCCCACCAGTGGCAGGTTATTGGTAAGAATCGTTGGGCCTACGGTTGTTTTTGCCTGGTCCTTTTGTTTTCTGTTGTATTGTTTGTTATGATTAAAGGAATGGGGAAAGCACACAGTAAAGAAACTCTGTCTTTCATCTCTCTGTTCTTCATAGTAGATGTGAGGCTTCTCAATCACTCATTTCGTGTGTTAAGGGCTATGACTGTAGCCAACTGTGTTTAGTCTAAGAGTGAGTTAAGGTGCCCAATGATGATGCTCATTGGAGCTGAGCGTGGAATATGAGTGCCTAATGGACCACTTTGGTAAGCAGAACTGGCACTGTGGGATGAACCGACCTTGAGCCAAAGACTTAAAAAATATTCCCAAGCAGCTGCCGAAACCCCCTTTGTTTTGGGAATTCTTTGCCTTCTCTGGCCTGATGTGGACTGCCTAGCCCCTCCCCCTTGTTGGCGGGAAAGCATGGCATCTGAAGTGGAGATAGTTATTTGTCTGTCTCAAGGTTTTAATGAGTAATTGTTAAAGTGGCTTAAAGTCTCTGGTAACCTGAAACTGTGAACGGTTGCTTGAATGACAAATGGAATTAAATTCGTTGGACATGTAGGTCTTAACCAAATGAGATATAATGCTGGACCGTAGGTCATGATCTCAACTTGACCAACACACACGCTATCACGGACCTTCGTAGACTCCAATCTACTGATGATAGTGAACACCAGAGTGACAGGGTATCAGGCCCTCCTCCTCAACCAGTGGTGCTAAATCCAGCCACACCTCTCCCAGAGGAGCTGGCTGACCATCCACACAACTGTGAGGAGATCCTAAACCAAGTCACAGGAATAAGACTGGATTCCTGAGACATGCCCTTCCCAGATGCAGAGATGACTCTGTTCATGGAAAGAGGTATGTGAGGTATGTGAGGGCTGTGGTAGTTTATCCTGAGCAGGAATTCTGGGCAGCACCCTGCCACATGGAACTTTGGCACAACAAGCAGGACTGATAGAAATCACTAAGGCACTGCAGATGGCTAAAGGTAAAACCACCAACATCAATACGGACCACAGGTATATCTTTGCTACTCTCCATATACATGGAGCTACTTACAAAGGAAGGAGCCTATTAACAGCAGAAGGAAAAGGAATTAAAACAGAAGAGAAATATTGGGACCCAAAAGAGGTGGCTGTTATGCATTTCTTGGGACACCAAAAGGGGAATGATCTTATTTCAAAAGTAAACCAATTATCAGATCAAGATTTAAAGCAAGCAGCCTGAGAAAAAATGCAAGAGCTGTTTACACACCTGGATCTATCCCTATCAGATAAACTAGAGTATTCAGAGGAAGATTTAAAAAATTTACAAAAATGGCTAAATTATATTATAAAGGGGACGGGGCTAAGACTACAAGAGGAAATTTAATTCTTCCTCGAAGACTAGGAAAGAAGTTAGTAGACCAGATACATTAGGGTACTCACCTGGGGTCACTCAAACTCAAAGAACTTAAAGGCAAGCAGTTCCAGGTTTCTAAATTACGGCATATGGTTAAGGATATAGTTGATAGATGTGCTCAGTGCCAGGCAGTTAATGTGGGAGGAACTAGAATTGGAAGAGGGAAAAGAGAAAGAGGTAGTGTATCAGGAATTTATTGGAAAATAGATATTACAGAAATAAAACCCAGAAAATATGGGGACAAGTATAGGTTAGTTTCTGTAGATACAATTACAGTCCAGGTTGAGGCTTTTTCCGAGAAACATGAGACGGCAGGAGTGGTATCCAGAAAGCTACAAGAAAAATAATTCCTAGGTCTGGGCTGCCTCTCCCGATTGGGTCAGTCAATGGCCTTGCATTTTGAGTTCAGTCTCACAGGAATTGGCCAAGGCAATGGGTACAAATTGGAAACTACGTTGTGCCTATGAGACCCAGAGTTCTGGGCATGTAGAGAGAATAAACCGGACTCTTAAAGAGACCTTGACAAAACTAACCCTGGAGACGGGCAGTGGATGGGTGGATCTCCTTCCTTTCACCCTGCTCAATGCAAGATGTACACACTATTTAAATAGGGTCACCCCATTTGAAATGTTTGGGATAACCCCTGATCCCGCTCTGTCCTCGGCTACAAAATGTTGCCCTAGCAGAAATGACTGATCAGTCTGTACTCCAGTCACTGCAGGGATTACAGTCTGTATTAAAAAAAAAATACAGGGATCTAGACTGCCCACACTGGTATGGAGACGGAGGTAGAACCACATCCTTTCCAATGCAATCACTTGGTTTGGATATGACATTATCAAGTGGGGAGCTTGGAGCCTCGCTGGATGGGACCTTTTACTGTTACCCTGATCACACCACAGCAGTAAAAGTAGAACGCATTAGGGCCTGGATTCACGCATGTCACATCAATCGAGCCAAGGATGAAGATGACCCCCAAGGTGGAAGCCACAGCCAAAGATCCAGCTTACCGTGGACTAAATCTAAGACTGAAAAGACTATGAGTTTGTTGTTGCTCCTATTTTTACCTGTTTATGTAAAGTATAGGTAGTTAATTAGATAAAGGAAATTAGAAAAAAAAAGTGAAAAGGGTTCTATGAAGCGTTAAATGGGTAACTCATCAGCCGACTGTAAACTAGTGTCATTTACACTAGTGTAAATATACAGCCAACTGTACACTAGGGTCATGTACAAAAGAAAATGAGAGCGATAAAAATGTTAGAATTACATGCTCAATAAACGCTTTATAACCAGAGCATGTAGAACTGGATTAAATGTCAAGGATTGGACTAATCTCCAAAGAATAGGGAGGAATGTAAGAGCCTGGGTGGCCAGAGGGAATCATTTTGTGTTTATGCAGTATACATAGATTGACCTCATGCAGTAAATTTAAATTGATACTGCCCCTCCCAAAGGTATTTACTCTCAAAGCCTAGATATAAGGACAGGTCAGGCCAGATGAAGATATCCACTCAGTTGGGAGCTTATATCTACTAGGTAAATTGAGATTCAATTGTCCATCCGTGTGTTACTAGCAGTTCTTTTCTATGTCTGGAAGACCTAGCACCACTGTGCAGTTTTCTCTGTGTATTGCAATCTCAAGGCCACCTGTGTATAGCCCAGCAAAACTACATCTCTACATGATAGTCTGTGATGCTGGAGGGGGTCGAATTTGGAAGAGAAGGCCCTGACCAGTCTGTATGATTCTCGATGTTTGGAATGAAATTCAGCTTTGCTTCACCTTCGCTTTGTATCAGTCTTGCTCCTTTCATTAAAAACTCTAACACTTGTGTCTTCACTGTTGAAGACTCCAGACATATCTATGTCATGATTGGGGGTGTTATCCTTGAGCTTTCCTTGGGTGGCACTTCTCCTTTTCAGAAGATTGGGTGGGAGGGCCTAACCTTAGTGCAGGGCTCAGATTCCCTCCCCTGAGGTTTGCTTGAGGCCTGATTGTTACTTGACCTTTCCTGTCTAAGATGGAATGGTGGATTCTTGCCTTTCTCCGAAATCCAGAGGGCTGGTGCTAACAGTCAGGACCAAACACTACAAATCGGGCCATGGAGAAGGTGATACCGACTTGCTTAACAAATTGCCTTGGTGAGAGACCCAGGCAGCTCCAGTGGTTTGGGACGGCTAGGGGTCCTATTGGCACACCCATGAATACTCCAACCAAGTGTAGTGATCAGGCATGGGTTTATGAGAATTGGTTGCTATGACCTCAAAGCTTTGTGACATCACAGATGCTGGCTTCACTGAAGCAGCTGTCCCTCTCCCATGACCTTGGTATCCTATGGCTTTAGGTAGGAAGCCCCGGGAAGGACAGAACAAGAGCCTTATGAGCTTGATCAGGAACTCAGGTTGTTTTGTGGGTTAATTTCCCACTCCCCCTTTTAAATAAATAGGAAAAAAATGATGTTCATTATACCTTCCATTAGGCCAACTTATCTCCAGAGACAGCAAGGTGTCCTATTTCCACTACAATTTCTAGATCTCAAGAAACAGTGAGGCATCTGGGTAACCAACAGCTTTCCATGGGGTTTGTCATCCTGGGTGAGCAAGTCTATTGTCAGTGTCTTTTCCCAGTGGGTCAGTGATGACTAACGGAGAGAAAGTCCTTTTTTGAGGAAAATGGTGAGGGCATGGATATATGGTGCTGCCTCTGTCCTCATCTCCTAGAGTTCTAAAACAAAAGGTTAAGGGATTAGGACTCTGTCTACCTGGTTTTCCCTTAACTTTGCAAAGTCTTCGAGGAAAGTGACGTTCTGATCATAGCTAACTCTTGATGAAGAGGCCTGGACCGCACCTGTTGTCATCATTAGTTAACTGTAATTGTAGTGGAATGGGTATAGACATTTTGACCAAGTCTCTTTAGTCAAAAGGAAAGGGACGGCCTATATCGACGGCTTGCAAAGCCCACTTGAGCAAAACTGTGGATTGAGACTCAAGGTCCTTGCAGACTAGTGATGAAGAAGGTGTGGTCCATCTTGGTACAGAGTATTCCTCAGCCATCGGGAAGGATGAACCCCTGGACCTTACATTGACATGAAAGTCCCATATCTGGGTGATGGAAAATGAAAAGACTGGCAGACCGTGGAAATATCATATAGCTTTCCACAAGATGTTCCTCAGGAGGAATACCTTGGCCCTTAGTAAAGGAAAGGAAAACTGAATGGGAATAATGCAGAGAAGGAGACCAACCAAGAGTGACTCAGGACTCTGAGAACCAAGCTGAGGTTTACAGAGAAGAGACATATGCAAGGAATAAGGGAACTGCTTAATGGGTGTTCAGGAGCTGTGGCATATATTAGGAAAAACACTAGGTCGCATATGAAACTAAAAGATCCGTGAATACTGTGTCAAAAAAAAAAATTTTTTTTCCAAGAATAATTCTAAGATTTTCAACCAAAAAATTCAGAGAAAAACAATGTGACCCTTTCAAAACCTAAAGAAGGCACAGGGAGAAAAGGAAAGAATTATATTTTTTATTATCTTTTCTTATTGAAATGGCATGAGATTTGTTTCCTAAAATGTCCTTATCTGAAATGGGTCTTTATCCTTGTAAATTAGAGTCTACCCGCCTGTTCCATCTCTGAAGTTGATGAGAGGACATGACATTGACTTCGCTAAATAACTAGAAGAGTGGCCCAGGAAAATGACTTGGACCTGGCTCTCTGTGTGCTAGCAGGTGTTTGAGTACTGCTTCATATGCTTCAGTCACTTCTAAAGACCTGAGATTTTGTAGGTTTCCTGACCTAATCGTAGGAGTTTCTATGTGTCTGGGAATTTAACCTTTCTCTCCGGTCTTGGATTTGCTAGCATAAATGTGTGTATGTGCCTCTTAGGTTATTCTTTTTTCCTTTCTACCAGTTGTCATGTGGTTTCATACTTCCAGCTGTGTACTTGTCTCCATGCTATATCCCATTAATGGCTTCTGCAGTTTGTTCATGTTTTCAGAACTGAAGTGTGAGATCTCCGGATTTTTTTTAATTGGTTTGTTTGTATTTCCTTTATTTCAATAATCATATGTATGATTTCATTTTTTTTCTGTTAACTTTGGAGTTCGACTCTTCTTCTACTTGTTCCTTCAGGCGTCCAGTTAGGTTCCTTTTTTTTTTTTTTTTGATGTTTTTAAATTTTGGAAATACATGCGTTTAACCCTTTATCGTTTCCCAATAAAATGTTTTGGCATCACTGCTTATGTTTCTTGACATTCCTTTGTTCATGGCTCTTTCTGCATTTCCTTTGGATTTTCTTTCTTGCATTCATTGCTAGTTCGTGAGTGTGTTGTGTTTTCCAACCTTTAGGGTATGGCTGTATTTCCAATTTGAAAGTGATATCTTCCCTTTTTCATACCTTCATATTTATAAGTGCCCAGGATTGGTTTTGACTTCTCTTCCATGAATTACGACTGGATTTGGACTCGAGCTCATGACCTGCGATAGACAAAGTTAGGTCTGCCGCTGGGAAGAACATATCTTACTGTCCTCAGAGACACAATCTTACTCATGGATCCCCAAAGATCAGGTGGTCTCGAGAGCCCATGTAGACGTCTGTTATTCCTTACCACCATTCCATCCGAATGATCTGTGCTGTGCTTAACCTGGATATCATAGTCCCCAACAATATTGGATTACGGTCCCCATCCCTTTCTCTGTTCATATGCTTCCAACGTTTAGATACAGCCATGTGTTGGTATATATGTTGGCAGTTTTTCCAGGTTTCTGATGTTTTGATGCTCCATCATGAAAAAACACTTTCAGCTCTCTTTTGTCTCTCAAAGCCATAAAATCACTCTAGATGACTTAGGCACAATCACTTTGTCTCTCTTCACCTTCGCAAGAGCATAACCTACGTTTCCAAATTTCTTCACTTTCAAGCTATGTGTATCTTATAGTCAAAGGATATCTCCTATGGGCAACAGAGTTCGAGCCTGTTTAATATTTGTTGTTTTCTGATGGATCTTTTCTCGTTTTTTTTTTCTTTTTTTGGTTTATTTTATTTTATTTTATTTTTTAATTTTAACCACACCTACCAAATGTTTGTGTTGACGGGAGACTTCTGTCCTGCATGCTGAATGAATTATTGTTAGGTAAGAAGTTCACTTTCTCATTTCGGTTGACTTCTGACTTGAATTCTCTGTGCCTTTCCCTTTTATGGTATTTTCTTTGAGAATGCTTCATTAGTGTGATTTCTCACTTCCTCCCCCTCTTCCGCATGTCTTCTCAGTGTGTGTGTTCGTGTGTATGTGCATGTGCATGTCTTAATGTGAACGTGGTGTGTGTGTTTCACACAAAACTTATAATTAAATTTTAAAAGGAAAGAATTGGGTCTCTTAAGGTTGGCAATTCATTTTGACATGCCTTGAAAACTCACATTCCATCCGTTTCAAGAACATCTTCTGCAAGGAATGTCATCATTTGTACTCTACCATAAGCACGTCACTGATTCAAGAGGAAAAGCTATACCAGCTCTCGAAGAAAGCCGGATAGCTCAGCCAAAATCTTATCCCGTGCATTTCTGAACAATGACTGAGCAGAGGTTCTTGTCTAGAACCACGAGGTTCTCAGAAGTCAATGGTTGGGTCCCCGGAGGTGTCAATCATTTCAGAGGCAGCCTTCAGATCAACTCATGATTCCAGGGTCTTGGCAAAGACTGTGGTCTCAGGTTCTCTGCTCAGGGTAAAGTAAGCTTCTCCCTCGCCAGCTTGTGCTTTCACATCTCCATGCAGTTCCACAGGGGTAGCTGCTCCACACTGATGGAGTGCTCAAGGTTCTACCACATTCGAATCCTCTTAAATGCATCCTTTTGGATATAAAAGTTGTCTACATGAAATGGGCATGGAAGTCTTTCAGATGGCTTCACTTGGGCTACGAGTCTCTTTCAAAATGCTCTCCGTTTGCTCCTGTGGACTCCAAGTACCTGAGTCCATCCTTGACCTAAGGTTAAGGGTGTAGATTCTGCCTTGATGCATAGTCATTTTTGAAGATTGGGAGGCCTTGTTGGCACCGTTTCTGGAGACACTCGAGGTACTCGTGTCCTCGCTGTGGAAGACTCCAGACATATCTTTGGCACAGTTGCGGGTGTTCAGTTTTCTTTCCTTGGGTGGCCCTTCTCCTGTTCAGAAGCTCCGTGATTGTGTGGGAGGGCCTTATCCTTGTGCTGGGCTCAGATTTCCTCCCCTGAGGGTTTGCTTGAGGCCTGATTGTTTCTTGGCCTGTCATGGTTAAGATGGAATGGTACTCTAGCAAATTGTAGTGATCAGGCGTGATGTAATGAGGAGTAGTTGCTATGAACTCAAAGCATTGGGACATCACAAATGCTGGCTTCACTGAAGCAGCTGTCCCTCTCCCATGACAAGAATTCATTCTTGCTTAAGTCTCAGTAAGAATTTGCGCTAACATGGAGGACAGTGAGATGGTAGTAGTGTCTAATAACCTCGCGCTTGTCTTCAGCCATGAAGGCAAAAGGAAATGACAACAATAACGGAAGCGGGGTGGAATTTGACCTGAAGCCTACACAGTAAACTCCACAGAGTAAGAGATCAGAGGTCGTAGAAACTATGGGGGAAGTTTGGAGACAAGGCTCATGGCAGATTTTGGTGGTTCATGCATCAGAGGGCAGTGATCCCATGCAAAGGACAAAGGCACAGGAGAACAGGGCACACTGAGAACCCTCAAGGAACCTGTTTCCCAGTGCATTCGGCTGTGACGAACAGAGGGTCTGAGTTCTTGTCAACACAATTCTTGAGGGCTGGAGTTTTCAGATCAGCAGGCTTGGCAGAAATCAACTGGAAAGAACACCGTGTTTTTCTTGCAGGGGACACCAACAAGCAACCAGGTGCAGACAGCCTGGAGACCATGATCAGAAACAATACCAGGAGATGTCGTTGGAGGAGAGTGGGTCCTGGCAGTGCATCAATGAGAGCCAGTGTTTCTGGAAATGATTCAATGGGTGCATAAGAAATGTTCGACTCTCAAACCAGTAGCAACAGGACCGAGCTACTGTCCAAGACAGGATGGTGAGACATTTGCTGCCTACATGCCAACACGAAAACCCAATCATGGAACATTAGGAGGACTGCCTTCCTCAGTCCAAGATGCTTAGTCCAAGGGGAACACATTCTCCCAAAGGGGACAAGAAGAATTCCTTGACCACATGCTCTCTTCTGAACACAGCATTCTGCAGACCTGCATTCTATTGGCTTGTGGAATGTCTCCTTTCACACGCACACCAGATCCTACTAAGTGAAACCTCAGCATATTCAGCCTGGGCCCCAAACACACCAAACACCAGGCAAGGAGGGCCCTTGCAGTTGACTGGTCTCAAGACAGGGTCAGCCAAAACACAACAGCAGATGGCATGCATCATACACACACACACGGGCACACACACACAAACACACACACACACACACACACACACACACACACACACACACACACAAACCCATCATCCCTTAAGGGCCAGCAATAGGTCACTCCCGGATTTCCTCTTCTTAACGACATTCACCTCATGATGGAAAAAGAATGAGCTTTCAGAATACGGAGTGGAAGACAGAGACTTATATCCAAGGCAAAGATGGAAGAATCCACTAATGCCAAGGTAAAAGATCAAGATGATCACAGCTAGGCAATCAGGGAGAAACTTCTACATAGAACACACCCAATGGGGTATAGAAATCAGCGGGAAACTTCCTGTACATCAGAAAACATAGAAGATATCAGAAAGTCTCGAACCACAGAGATAAACTAATAAAGATAAACGAACCTAAAGAGCTCCTGAAGAGAAGATTGGTAGGAGACTGGATGCAAAGTCCGGGAATATGGCAGAAGTACAGGATCCAATTAGTGACCTGGAAGAACTAGTCTAGAAAATAAGGAAGCAAATTCTAAAAGAGAAGGAAGAATGACGGGACATGACAATGAGCTTAGGGAATCATCATCTCCAGGAATTGAAGGTGGTGCCTCTTGTAGGAGAAGTAAGAGTGAGTGAAACATAGAGGGCTGAACATGGATTTGAGAAATTGGGGCTGAAAATGACCCTCATCTGGTAGCACAAACAGAGATCCACAATCAGAGGCACAGAGGATTCACATCACCTTCCACAGAAGCAGAACACCAAAAGACATAGTGTCATTTCCCCCTGGAAAATCTAAGCATGGAGGAATTCACTTTAGCAAATAGGTATGGGAGAATAGTTCTTCCATATCCCAGTCACTGACTTCAAGAGGAAATGCTATACCAGCTCTCGAAGAAAGCCAGATAGCTCAAGCAACACCAGCCCAGGCCAAAACCCTTATCGCCTGCATTTCTGATCAGCGGTTCTTGTCTAAAACCATGAGGTTCTCAGAAGTCAACGGTTGGGTCCCAGGAGGTGTCAATCAGTTCAGAAGCAGCCTTCAGATCAACTCATGATTCCAGGGTCTTGGCAATGACTGTGGTCTCAGGTTCTCTGCTCAGGGGAAAGTAAGCTTCTCCCTCGCCAGCTCTACCCCCTGAATGTGAACTCTCAGTCTCTCTGTCTAATAAGTGCATGCGCATCGTTTGACAAGATAACAAAAACAAAACGAGGCAAAATAATAGAGTGGGGCAGAGGATGATTTATTGAATTTGGACCAAGGTTCCTATGGATAGCTGCTAGGTACAGAGAACCTCCCACCATCCTAAAATACCAGACCTTCGCTCGGAGCTCCAATGTTCATTCTCCTGTTCTTTGTTTTCCTGGATCTCCTCACCAACCTGAAGCATCCACTGTGTGTCACGCTGTACTGACCCCTTGTTGACACATGTTTATTCTCTTCTGGCTCCATTATAACATGCCCATCTTCTACAACAGGCACTGTTTGTTTATCACATGACATCATTTGGCTGAGGGTCATGAGAGGTAGAAGGCAGGCTTGTGCTTCCACAACTCCATGCAGTTCCACAGGGGTAGCTGCTCCACGCTGAGGGAGTGCTCAAGGTTCTTCCACATTAGAATGCTCTTCAATGCGTCCTTTTGGACATACAAGTTGTCTTCCTGAAACGTGCACGGAAGTCTTTGGGCTATGGGTCCCTTTCAAAATGCTCTCCGTTTGCTTTGTGGACTCCAAGTACATGAGGCCATCCTGGACATAAGGTTCTACACCTAAGATGTAGAACCTGCCTTTGATGCTTGGTCATTTTTGAAGATTTGGGGGCCTTGTTGGCAGCATTTCTGGAGAGGCTCGTCGTAATCGTGTCCTACCTGTTGAAGTCTCCAGACATGTCTTTGGCACCATTGCGGGTGTTCAGTTTTCTTTTTTTAGGTGGCCCTTCTCCTATTCAGAAGCTCCGTGATTGTGTGGGAGGGCCTTTTCTTTGTGCCAGGTTCATATTTCCTCCCCTGATGTTTTGCTTGAGGCCTGATTGTTTCTTGGCCTGTCGTGGTTAAGATGGAATGGTGGATGCTTGTCTTTCTCTGGAGTCCAGAGGGCTGGTGCTGATAATCACGACCAAACACTATGAATTGGGCCATGTGGAAGCTGACTCTGACTCGCTTTGAAAACTGCCTTGGCGAGAAACCCAGAAAGCTCCAGCAGTTCGGGATGGACTAGGGTGCTCTTGGCCCAAACATGAATGCTCTAGCTAAGTGTAGTGATCAGACGTGATGTAATGAGGAGTGGTTTCTATGATCTCAAAGCATTGTGACATTCAAAAATGCTGGCTTCACTGAAGCAGCTGTCCCTCTCCCATGACCTTGGTGTCCTAAGGCTTTAGGTAGGAAGACCCCGAAGGACAGAACAAGAGCCCTCTGAGTCTGATCAAGAACTCGGGTTGTTTTGTGGGTTAGTGTCGACTTCCCCTTTCTGGAAAAAGGAAAAAGAAAATGATGTTCACTATACCTTCCTTTAGGCCAACATTTTCCCAGAGACGGCAAGGTGTCCTATTTCCACTCCCATTTATAGAGATCTCAGGAAACAGTGAGGCCTCATGGGTATCAACAACTCTCCATGGGGTTGGTAATCCTGTGTGTGAGAGCATCCTTTCTCAGCATCTTTTGCCTATGGCTCAGTGATGAATAAGGGTGGAAAAGCCCCCTTTTGAGGAAAAAGGTGAGCGCATAGATATATGGTGCTGTCTGTGGTCTCATCTCTTAGTTTTCTGAAACACACGGCTAATGGTTTAAGGCTCTGTCTACCTGGCTTTCCCTTACACAACTTTGCAAATTCTTAGAGGAGAGTGTCATTCTGCATCATGGCTAAACTTAAGGAAGCGGCCCGTACCACACCCGTTGTCATTTTTAGTTGTCCTTGTTGCGGTATCGGGTATAATCATGTTGACCATGTCTCTTTATTCAGAAGGATAGGTGGGGCTAATATCGATGACTTGCAAGGCCCATTCGAGCAGACCTTTGCATTGAGCCGCAACACCCTTGCAGAGTAGTTAATAAGGAAGGCTTGGTCAATTTTGACAAGACAGTATTCCTCGGCCATTGAAGAGAATGAACGCCCTGGACCTTGCCTTGACATGAATGTCCCATGCCTGGCTGATGTGAAATGAAAAGGCAAGCAGAAAAAGGGAAATATCATATGGCATCCAACAATATGTGCCTTATAAGGAATACCGTGGCGCTTTGTCCTCTTCAATAAACACGTATTCTCATAAAATTGCCTTCACACAATCACCATGATTGGGTGCCTCATTAGTGTCGTATTGTTTGTCCCTATACCCCTTGCTTTTTCACATGTTTCTTGACTGTCATGAGGGAGTGAAATCATCTGTTTGTTGTCTTTCTGAGAATGATAGATGTGACGAAGCCCAATGCTCTCCGCAACACTGCCACATGAGGCAAGTGGAAGAATTCATTCTTTCATATGTCTCAGTAAGAATTTGTGGTGACATGGAGGACAGTGAGATGGTAGTAGTGTCTAATAAACTCGTGCTTGTCTTCAGCCAAGTGGGCAACAGGAAGATGACCACAACAATTGCAACAGAGTGGAAATGGACGGGAAGCCTACAAGTAAACTCAACAAAGAAGAAAGGTAGTCGCAGAGACTAAGGGAGAAGGTTGGAGACATGGCTTATAGGAGTTAGTTGGTTCATGCATCAGATGGCAGTGATCCCTTGCAAAGGAAAAAAGCACAGGAGAGCACGGCACGCTGGAAAATCACAAGGATCCTGTTTCCCAGTGCCATTGGCTGTGACGAGAAGAGGGTCTGAAGGGCACGAGTTCTTGACAACACAAGTCTTGAGTGCTGGAGTTTTCAAATCAGCAGACTTGGCAGATATAAACTCGAAAGAACTCCGTGTTTTTCCTGCATAGGTCACCAACAAGCAACCATGTGCAGACAACCTGGAGACCATGATCAGCGACAATACCAGGACACGCAGTGGGAAGATGGTGGGTCCTGGCAGTGCTTCAATGAGAGGCAGTGTTCGTGGAGTTGTCTCAATGGGAGCATAAGAAATATTGGGCTCCCACATGAGGAGCATCAACACCGAGCTACAGGCCAATACAGGATGGTGAGGACATTAGCTGCCTACGCTGCCCACACGAAATCCCAACTGTGGAACACTTGAGGGACAGCCTTTCTCACTCCAAGTTGTTTAGTCCAAGGAGAACTGACTCTCCCATAGGGAACGAGAAGAATGCCTTGACCACATGATCTCTTCTGAACACAGCATTCTGTAGGACTGTGTTGTGATGAGTTTGTGGAATGTCTCCTTTCACAGGAACACCAGAGCCTACCAAGGTAACCCTCAGCATATTCAGCCCAGCTCCCAAACACACCAAACAGCAGGAAAGGAGAGCCACTGCATATGGCTGGTCTCAAGGACAGCGTCAGCCACAACACAAACATCAGATGGCATGCAAGCCTCACAAACACACACACACACACACACACACACACACACACACACACGACAAACCTTACGGGCCCGCCGTTGATCACTCAAAGATCTCTTCTTTCAAAATAAATTACCCACAGGATAGAAAACAGAATAAGTATTTCGAATACTGAGAGGAGATGGTGAACTTGATCTAATACAAGATGGAAGAATCAATAGATGCCAAGGAAAAAGAACAAGAAAGGATCACAGCTAGGAAATCAGAGTGATGCTTCTACATATAACACGCCCGATGTGGGTTTGAAAACAGCGGCCTGGATCCTCCCTATACATCAGAAATCATAGAAGATATCAGAGTCTCGAACCACAGAGATAAAACTGATAAAGATAAATGAACCTAAAGAGCTCCTGAAGAGAAGATTTGTAGGAGTCTGGATGCAAAGACTGGGAACAGAGCAGAAGTAGAGGATCCAATTAGTGACCTGGAAGAACAAGCCTAGAAAATAAGGAAACAAATTCTAAGAGAGAAGGAAGAATGATAGAACATGACAAAGAGCTTAGGGAATCATCATCCAAAAAGAAAGGAAATAGGTGACTTGTGTAGGATAAGTAAGAGTGAGAGAAATAAAAGAGCCCTGAACATGGATTTGAGAATCGAGGCTGTCAATGACCCTCATTTGGGAGCTGAAACAGAGGTCCAGAATCAGAGGCACAGAGGACTCCCATCACCTTCCACAGAAGCAGAGCACCAAAAGACATTTTCCCCTGGAAAATCTAGGCATGGAGGAATTCTCTTTAGGCAAATAGGCATCAGAGAATAGTTCGTCCATAGCCCAGTAACTGACTTCAAGAGGAAAAGCTATACCAGCTCTCAAAGCAGGCCGGATAGCTCAAGCAACACCCGACCAAGCCAAAATTCTTATCCCCTGCATTTCTGAGCAATGAAAGACCAGCGACTCTTGTCTAGAACCAGGAGGTATTCAGAAGTCAAAGGTTGGGTCCCGTGTTGTGTCCATCAGTTCAGAGGCAGCCTTCAGATCAACTCATGATTCCAGGGTCTTGGCTATGACTCTGAATATGACTTTTATGTGACTTTTATATGAAATTAGATGACTATAAAATAAATAAAAAATGAATTAAAAAAATAAAAATATAATTTCTTTACCTTTAGGAATAGCATTGTTTGGGAAAAGATTACCTTGAAGTTTAACTCTATATGAACATTCGAAAATAAAAATGAAAAAGGAATACACTAGACTAAACTAAACTAAATTTTTTTAAAAATTAGAATGCAAAAGTAAAAAATGTGTATGTATCAAAAAGTTCAGGTTAAAAGGTTAATATGGAATTTATATACTGGACATCTCAGTTTGAAGGTAAATATGTTAAAAAATTATCTATATAATACAAATCAACCAGAATAGTGGGAATAAGTTAATAATAAAATTTGTATCTATGATATAGTGGTGGTTGTTCTCTTGTAGTCTTTTTTTTTTCCTTGTTGGTTTTCTGAGACAGAGGCCTGTCAGGTGGGTTTCAGTCAATGATATTCCCTGATTTAAATCCTCCCATCCCTCTCAAGAGGATGGGCCCTGAGGAATCCTGTTTTTTCATGTCTTTATCTTTGGAGGCTTTTATGTTTTTTTAGTTTTTTTTTTCCTCTTGCCTAGACTGCTTTTGAAGATTTTTGGAGATGAAAGCAAACTGCACCCTGATCTCTCTATCAGAGATAATCCTCAGTCTTCTCTACTGTGGGTGCTGTAGAGCTCATATAAATTCGCCCTTGCCTGCTGCCAGAGCAAATTTTGAGTCGTAGTCCCAGGGAGCACAGAGTCTTCTGCTTGTTCCCAAAGCATTGCAACAGTCTATGTCTAGGCAGCTCCTGACCAACAGAGAGGTTCCTATTTTCATCCCACACTGAGATTTTCATGCTGGCCCTGGCTGGGAGTCCATGGTCTTTCTCTGTCTAAGAGATCTGGGCTTGCAAGCACTCTCTCAGTGGAGGGTGTGGGTCACGCGTGTCTCAGGCTCTGATAGTATGGCACGTGTCTAAGCAATGGATTGGGCCTTTGCACACCTTTCTCAGGGGATGGTAAGGGGTGAAGGTGTCTCAGGCTCTGTTAGCAAGTCTCATTGCTCTGCTGCTTGGTGAGGCTCCAAGCCCCTAACAGGAGCTGAACCCCACATGATCATGGGTGTGCTGTTGGCTCAGGGACCGCACATCGTTTTTACAACACACTCTCTTTGGCTCAGCACCAGGGAATCTGTACTGGGTGTGGGGAATTAAGCCCCTGTCCTTAGCTGCCATGATCACACAATTTGCCTTCAATATCCTTTGCAATTTTGAATGCTTTCAACCAGAGTCCAAGTAATGCTGGTCCCCAGACTCAGAATGCTCTTGTATTGGGGTATTACTTTCCAATTGGAGGCCTTGCATGGGTCCCTTGAAATTTTATTTATTTCAATAACATTCAAACGTTCTCACTCCACTTTTCCTGCCCACTGATGACTTCTGCACTGGCAGAGATCCAGACATATATAATTCTGATCTCAGGCTGTTTTCACGGGTAATCAGAATTCTTTGGTATTCCTACCACTTTGGTATTCCTAATCACTTCACTTTGGAGTACAGGTTGAAATGGTACGTCCTCTTACTTGCTCATCATCTTGTCTCTTCTCACATGACACTTATAATAAAATTTCAAGAGATAGGAATTTGGCATTTTATGGATAGCAAATCAATTACATGTGCATTAAAAACTCGCATTCCATCACTTTCAGCCACAATTCCTGCAAAGAATGTCGCATTTTGTCCTGTTTTATAAACATGTATTCCCACTAACATGCCTACAAAGAAAGACAAAAGTTTAAGTGTCTGGTTAGAGTAGTATTGCTTGTCCATTTTGCCCTACTTTTTCACATGTTTCTTTACTACCATGACGGGGTGAAATCATACATTATTTGTTTTTCTGAGACTCAGAGATGTGACATAGCCCAATGCTCTCCACAGCTTTGCCACATGAGGCAAGTGGCAAAAATTCACTCTTCCTTATGGCTGGGTAAGAGTCTGTGATGCCTTTGGAAGATAGTGAGATGTTAGTAGACTCTGGGAACTCCAGGCTTGTCATCAGCCATGAACACAACTGGAAATTGACTACATCAACTGTGACTTGGTGAAAATTGACCTGAAGCCTACAGACCAAACTCTACAGCAAAAGAGAAAAGAAGTCAAAGAGACTATGGGAGAAAATTGGAGACGTGGATTAGGGAGAAGTAGGCGGTGGTGCTTCAGACGGCAGTAAGCCAATGCAAAAGGAAAGGCACAGGAGAGATGAGAACACTGGGAACCCACAGGTAGCGTGTTTCCCAATGCCACTTGCTCTAACCAGCAGCTTATCTGAATGGTACAAGTCCTTGCCAACAAAGGGTGTTGAGTCTGGAGTTTTCAGATCATCAGTATTGGCAGATATCGAGTTGAGAGAACACTGTGTTTCTCCTGGAGAGGACACCAACAAACAACCAGGTGCAAACAGCCTGGAAATCATGATCAGAGACAGTACCATCAGACACAGAAGGAAAATGGTGGTTTCTGGCAGTGTATCTGTGAGAGGCACGGCTCGTGGAGATGATTTGATGGGGGCAAAAGTAATTTGGGGCTCTAGCACAAACAGCATAAAGACCGAAATACTCGCAAAGACAGGACGGTGAGGACATTAGCTGCCTCACGTACAAAAACGAAGTCCAAACCATGGAACACTGTGGAGACTGTCTTCCTCAGTCCAAGTTGCTTAGCCAAAGGAGAACAGACTCTCCAGTAAGGGACTAGAAGAAAGTCCTTCTACCATGCTCTCTTTAAAACACAGCATTCTGCAGGCGTTTGTCTGTTGAGTTGGTTGAACGTCTCCTTTCTTAGGCAAACCAGTGAACACCAAACTAAACCACACCATATTCAGCACAGAAACACTAAAATGGCATGCAAGGAGAGACCCTGCAGATGACTGTCTTAATGTCAGGGGACAGCCACAACACAACAACAGAGGGCATGCAATCCACAAACACCCGAGACTTCCTCAATGGGCAGAGCTTGGCCACCGCATGATCTCTTCTTCCTAAAGACATTACCCTAAGGGTAGAAAACAGAATGGGCTTTGTGAATAGAGAGAAGAAGACAGAGACCTGGATCCAATGGAAAGATGGAAGACTCAATTGATGCTGAGGAAAAGAATTAGAAATGATCATAGCCAGGCAATCAAAGTTAAACCTTTAAATGTAACAAGCCCGATGAAGGATTGAAAGCAATATCCAGAATACTCACTGTACATAGAAAAAGACAGAAGACATCAGGGAGTCTCCTACCACAGAGATAAAAGTGATAAAAAAATAAAATCTAGGGTCTCTGATAATAAGATTGGTAGCAGACTGGTTGCAAGGCCAAGAAGCTGGCAGAAGCAGAGGATACAATTAGTGACGTGGTAGAAAAATACTGGAAAATAATGGAAGGTAAGTGAAAGAGAGAAGGAAGAATGATGGAACATGACAATAAGCTTATGGAAATCATCAACTCCAGGGGAAGAAAAAAAAAAAAAGAGGTGCCTATTCTTGCACACCAAGGAGTGAAAGAATAAAGAAGGCCAAATATTTCTTTGAGAAATCAGAGCTGAAAATGTCCCTGATCTTGGAGTAGAAACAGAGCTCCATATTAAGAGGCACAGAATACTCCCATCACCATCAACAGATTCAGAGCAATACAATACAGTGTCACCCCCCCTGCAAAAGATAGCAAGGGAGTTATTCTCGTAATGCAAAAATGTGTGCGAGAGTAGTTTGTCCATAGCCAAGTCACTGACTTCAAGGCGACCAGTTATACCACCTCTCAAAGCAGGTCGGATAGAACAGTCAACACCAGCCCAAGCCAAAATGTGTATCCCCTGCATTTCTGAACAATGACAGAGAAGTGATTCTGTCTAGAACTCTGAGGTATGAAGAAGACAAAGATTGTGTCCTGGAGTGTGTCCATTAGTTCAGAAACGGCCTTCAGCTCAGCTCATGATACCAGGGTCACGGCCTTGTCTCTGGTCTCAAGTTCCCTGTTCAAGGGCAACTCTGATTCCCCACCACATCTCCATCCCGTGAGTGTGATCTTTCTGTTTTTCTCTCAAGTACGTTCATGAATATTGTTGGACATAAATAAATTTTAAAAAGTTTACAATGATTTACTAAGGCCAAAGTATTGTTTATTTAATTTGGACCTATGTCCCTATGGAATGCAGGCAGGTACAGAGCACCTCCCACCATCTTAAAGTGCCAGGCCTTCACTCTGTGCTCCCTTGTCCATTCTCCTGTTCTTTGTCTTCCTGTACCTCCCCACTAACCTGTATCACCCACTGTCTGTCCCAGTATAGTGGCGCTTGGTTGTCACATTGTTCAACCTTTCCTGGTTCCATTAGAACATGCCCATCTTCTGCAAGAAGCACCGTTTGGTTATTACCTGAAACCATTAGGGGGATGGTAATTAGAAGGTTAAGGCAGGCTTGTGCTGCCATATCTCAATTCAGTTCTGCAGAGGGTAGCTACACCACCCTGTGGGCATGCTCAAGGTTCTGCAACATTCGAGTCCTCTTCCATTTGTCTTTTATCTTGAAACAAGCAAGAGTGTCATTCAGATGGCTTCCCTTGTGCTATATGTCTCCTCCAACATGCTTCATGCTTGCGCCTGTGGACTCCAAATAAATGAGTCCATCCTGGGACTCAGGTTCTAGAGTGTAGAGTCTGACTTTGGTGCTTGGTCAGTTTTGAAGATTGGGAGGCCCTATGTCATGATTTCTTGAGATGCTAGAGGAACTCATATCCTTGCTGTTGTAGACTCCAGACATAACTTTGGCAGGGTTGTGGGTGTTCCCTATGAGATTTCCTTGGGTGGCACTTTTCCTGGTCAGAAGCGCCCTGATTGGTAGGGAGGACTATAACATATGCAGGACATGGAGTTCATCCCCTGCCTCTTTTTAGAGACCTGATTCTTTCTTGGCCTTTCGTGGGTAAGATGGATTGGGGAATACTTGTCTTACTCCGGAGTCCAGATGGCTTTTGTAACTGTCACGACAATAGACTACAAAATCGGCCATGGATAATGCTACACTGACTCGCTTCTCAAACTGACTTGGTGAGAGACCCAGGCGGCTACAGTTTTTGGGGGAGCTGAGGATCCTCTTGGACCACTCACGACTACAACATCCAAGTGTAGATCAGGCGTGGTTTGGGGAGGAGGGGTTGCTATGACCTCAAAGCTTTGTTACATCAGAGAAGCTGTCTTAACTGAAGCAGCAGTCCCTCTATCATAACCTTGAGTCCTATGGCTTTAGGTAGGAAGCCAGGGAAGTCTAAAAAGAGCCCAGAGCCTGATCAAGAACTCAGGTTGTCTATGTGTTAATTTCCACTTTCCCTTTCTAGAAAAATAGAAAAGAAAATGATGTACAGCATACCATTTTTTTCTTAGGCCATCATTTCTCCAGAGATGGCAAGGTTTTACTATTTCCACTGCAATTTCTAGAGATCTCAATAAACAGTGAGGCCCTGGGTATCATCATCTCTCTGTGATGTTTGTCATCCTGTAGGTAACAGAGTCCTTGCTCAGCATCTTTTACCTATGGGTCAGTAATGACTAAGGGACGGGAAGTCCTTTTTCAAGGATAAATGTTAGAATATGTATGTATTATGCTGTCTGTGTCCTCATCTCCTTGTGTTAAGAAACACTATTCATAAGGTATTAGGGCTCTGTCTACCTGGCTTTACCTTGGACAGCTTTTCAAATGCTTCAAGAAGATTGACATTCTGCATGATAACTAACCCTTACGGAAGAGCCCATGAGGGCACTCCTTGTCATCTTAGTAAACTCTACCTGCTGTGGTAATGGGTATAGACATGTTGACTACTTCTCATTAATCAGAGGAAAATGAACGGCTTATATGGATGGCCTGCAAGGCCCAATAGATCAGAACTGTGGATTGAGTTGCATTGCCCTCACAAGGACTATTGGATAAAGAAGGTGCAGTCCACATTGGCAACAGAGTATTCCTCAGACATCAAAGAGGATGAACCTATGGTACTTTCATTGACATGAATGTCACAAGATGCCAAATGAAAAAGGCAAGCAGACAAAGGGAAATATAATATGGCTTCTCTCATAAGTGCTCCAGGATGAATACCATGGGCCTTAGTAGAAAGAAGGGGAAATGGAAGGGGAAGAAGTCACAGAAGGAGACAAACCAGAAGTGACTCAGTACTCTGAGGTTACAGAAAAGAAAGACATGCAGGAAATGAGGGAACTGGCTAATGGGTGTTGAGGAGTTGTGAAACATCTTAGAGTTTTAGGATGAACTCTAAGTCATATATGGAACTAAAGCATCCGTGAATACTTGTCAAAATCGAATGATAGATGATAGGCCTATTTCCTCAACAGAACAAAAAATTAAAATAAAAACAAACTGGCCCTTTGAAAAGCAGGTAAATATAGACAGAGAAAACAAAAAATTATATTTATATCATCTTTACTCATAAAAATGGCCTGGAATTTGTTTCCTATAATGTCCTTATCTGAATTGGGTCTTCATACTTATAAATTACAGTCTACCCGCCTCCTCCATTTGTGGATTTGATGAGAAGAAACGACATTGCCTTCATCAAATGTCTAGAAATGTTGACCAGAAAAATGATTTGGATCTGACCTTCTGTGTGTTGGGAGGTGTTGGATTACTGCTTCAAACGCTTTAGTCACTACTAGAGAGCTAAGGTTTTGTAGGGTTCCTGACTTAATATGTGTTCCTGATTTGATATGTGTCTTGGAATTTAGCCTTTTTCTTAGTGTTGGAATTTTATCCTTTTTCTCAGTTTGGATTTGCTGGAATAATTGTGTAGATGTGTAATTTTGGGTATTTTTTTCCTTTCTATCAGTTGTCATATGATCTCATAATTTCATCTGTTTGCTAGTCGCCCTGTTTAATCCAGGTAATGGCTATTCCTGTTTCTTAAAGTTTTCAAAACTGACAATTGAGTTCTCCAGATTTTTTCTATTGTTTTGTTTGTATTTCTTTTATTCCAATGATCATATATATTATCTCTCTTTTTCTGTTCACTTTTGATTCCATTTCATCTTTTTCTAGTTCCTTATGCTATCGGTTAGGTTGCTTTTATTCGGTGCTTTGAATTTTTTGAAATAAACGCATTTAGCCCTATATTCTTTCCCCAAAGAATGTTTTGGCATCATTACATAAGTTTCTTTACTTTCCTTTGTTGAAAGTACTTTATGACTTTCCTTTTTATTGTCCTTCTTTGAGGTATTGATACTTTGGGAGTGATGTGTTTTCCACCTAATAATGTGTGGCTGTGTTTCCCATTCATAAGTGATTTCTTTCCTTTTTCATATCTTTGTGGTCATACGTATACAAGAAAGGATATGAATTTTCTTCTATTAATTATTACTGGGTTTTTACTTCAGCACAGGATCTGATAGACAATGTTAGGTCTGCCCTTGGGAAGAACTTCTCTTATGGTTCTCCGAGACACAATCTTATGCATGTTTCTCCTATGCTCAGGTGGTCTAGAGAGCCCCTGATGACGTCTGTTATTCCTTCCCACCTATCCCTCTGCATGATTTGTCCTGTGCTAAAAGTGGATATCATCGTCCTCAAAATATTGGATTGTGGTCCCCAACTCCCTTCTGTTCTGTTAATATGCTTCCAACATTTAGATACAACCAAGTGGGTGGTGCATCTGTTGGCAATTCTTCCAAGTTTCTGAAGTTTTGATGCTCAATCAAGACAAAACACCTTCTGGTAATATTTTGTCTCTTGAATGCATAAAATTTCTCTACTGCCATAGGCACCAATGGATTGGTTCTCTTATCTTTGCCAATTGCACTACCTATGTTTTCCCAGATCCATAACTTCCAAGCTATTGTATCTTTATAGTCGAAGGATCTCCTATGGCTAATATAAGGTCGAGCTGGTTTTCTTTTGTTTGTTTTCTTATTGGTCTTTTTGTTTTTTTTTTTTTTTCAATTTTTATCCTTCCAACAACGTGTTTATAGGAATAGGAGTATTTAGTCCTGAATACTCAACTAATTATTGAAGGGTACAGACTTAACTTTCTCATTTTCGTTGTTTTTTTGTCTTGGATTCTCAGTGCCTTTCCCATTTATGGTATTTTCCTTTGGGTTTGCTTCCTTCCGTGCGATTCCTCCCATCTTCCCCATCTTTTGTGTGTCTTATTTGTGTGTGTATGTGTGTGTGTGTTTCACATAACAATTATAATGAAATATCAAGTAGTTAGATTTCTTTCCTTTATGGATAGCAATTCAATTTGATAGGCCTTGAAAACTCACATTCCAACACTTTCAGCCACATTTCCTGCAAGGAATGTACCATTAAGTCCTCTTTTATAAACACACATTCTCACTAACTTGCCTTCAAAAAAACACCAAATTTTAAGAGCCTGGTTAGAGTAGTATTGTTTGTCCCCTTTTCCCTTGCATATTCACATGCTTCTTGATTAGCATGAGAGAGCAAAATCGTATGTTATTTGTCTTTATGAGACTGATAGATGTGACATAGCCCCATGCTTTCCACAATTATGCTCCATGAGGCAAGTGGAAAGAATTCATTCTTGGTTATGGCTGGGCAAGGGTCCGTGGTGCTTTTGGAGGACAGTGAGATGTTAGTAGTGTCTGGGAATTCCAGGCTTCTCTTTAGCCAGCAACACAACTAAAAGATTATTATATCAAGTGCAACATGGAGGAAGAGGACCTGAAGCCTACAAAGTAAATGCCACAGCAAAAGATAAAAGAAGTCGCAGAGACTTTGGGAGAAGACTAGAGACGTGATTAGGGGAGACAGGGGATTGGTGCTTCAGAGGGCAGTGAGATAATCCAAGGAAAGAAGGCACAGGAGAGTGCACACTGGGAACTTAAAAGGAGCATGCATCCTTATGCCACTGGTTTCAACCAGCAGAAAGTCTGAATGGCCAGGAAGGTGGCAGAAGCAGAGGATCAAATTGGTAATCTAGAAGACAAATACTGGAAAATACAGAAGCAAAACCAGAGAGAGAAAAAGGAATGGTGGACCTTGACTATGAGCTTAGGGAGGTCATCAACTTCTCAGAAAGGAAAGAGGTGCCTAATTTAAGAGAACTAGGAGTGAGAGAGAAAAAAGAGTGATGAACATGTCTTTGAGAAATCAGAGCTGAAAATGTCCCTCATCTGGGAGCAGAATCAGAGATCCAGATTCAGAGACACAGAAGTGTCCCATCTACGTCAACAGAAGCAGTGCATCACAAGACATAGTGTCATTCCCCCCTGCAAAATATAGCAAGGGAGGAATTCTCTTAACCGAAATATGCTCGGGAGAATTGTTTGTCTATAGCCAAGTCACGTTCTTCAAGAAGACAAGATATACCCATTCTTGAATGAGGTTGGATAGAGCATGCAACACCAGCCCAAGGGAAAATCTGTATCCCCTGCATTTCTGTACAATGACAGAGCACTGGTTCTTGTCTAGAAATAGGATGTATTAAGAAGACAAAGATTGGGTCCTGTAGTGTGTCCATCAGTACAGAGGCCGCCTTCAGCTCAACTCATGAGCCCAGGGTCATGGAATCGACTCTGGTCTCAGGTTCCCTGCTCTGGGGCAAGTCAGCTTCACACTCTCCAGCTCGATCCCCTATTGTGATCTCCCTGTCTGTCGGTTGTATACATGCATGCCGATATTTTGGCAAAAAACAAAAACAAATAAACAAACAAAAAACAGTGTACAAGTATTGACTGAGGCCAGAGGATGGTTTACTTAATTTGGATTTAGGTCCCTATAGAATGAAGCCAGGTACAGAGCAACTCCCACCATCCTGAAATGCTGAGCTCCGCTGTTCATTCTGTTATTCTTTGTCCTCCTGTACTCCTCACCAACCTGTAGCATTTGTTGTCTGTCCCGCTCTAGTGTCCCTTTGTTTTCACATTGTTCCACATTGTTCATCCTCTCCTGGTTCCATTAGAACATGCCCATTTTCCGAAAGAGGCACTGTTTGTTTATCACATGAACAACTTGGGGGATAGTCATGAGAGGGTTAAGGCAGGCTTGTCCTGCCACATCTCCATTCAATTACCCAGAGGTAATTGATGCACCAACCTGTGGGAATGCTCAAGGTTCTGCAACATTCAAATTCTTATCCTTGCTTCTTTTTGGAGATACATGTTGCCATCCTGAAACGTGCATGAAAGTCTTTTAAATGATTTCACTTGGGTTACGGTTCTCTTCCAACAAGCTCTGCGCTTGCTCTTTGGACTCCAAGTACATAAGTCCGAACTGGGCCTCAGGTTCTCGGGTGTAGGGTCTGCCCTTGTGCTTGGTCACTTTTGAAGATTGGGAGACCGTTTTGGCACGGTGTCTGGAGACACTAGGTTTACTCGTTTCCTCACTGTTGAAGACTCCAGACATGTCTTTGGCATGGTTTTGGTGTTCCCTGGGAATTTTACTTGATGGCACTTTTTCTGGTCAGAAGCTCCCTGATTGAGTGAGAGGACCATAGACATGTGTGGGGCATGGAGTTCCACCCCTGAGTCATTGTTTGACCCCTGAATCTTTCTTGTCCTATCATGGGTAGAGATGGAATGGTGGATTCTTGCCTTTCTCCGGGGTCCAGAGGCTGGTGGTGATAGTCATGACCAAAGACTACGAATTCGACCATGGAAAACATGACTCCGATTCACTTCACATCTCCCTTCATAAGAGATCCAGGCAGCTCCTGTGATTTGGGAGGGCTTGGGATCCTCTTAGCCCACCCATGACCACACCATCCTAGAGTAGTGATCAGGCGTGGGTTGAAAAGCACTGGTTGCTTTGAGTTCAAACCTTGGTGACATCACAGAAGTTGGATTCACTGAAACAGCAGTCCCTCTCTCATGACATTTGAGTCCTATGGCTTTAGGTACTAAGACCCGTGAAGGACAGAAAAAGAGCCCTCTTAGATTAGTCAAGAACTTAGGTTGTCTTGTGTGTTAATTTCCCACGTCCCCTTTGTATACAAAGAAATGAGAAATGATGTTAGGTGTAGCATCATTTAGACTAACATATCTCCAGATATGGCAAAGTTTTGCTATTTCCAATGCAATTTCTAGATATCTCAAGAAACAGTGAGGCACCTTGTGTATTATCAGCTCTCAGAGGTATGTCATCATGTGGGTGATAGTCCTTTCCCAGCATATTTTCCTTATGGGTCAGAAAAGACTGACCCATACAGAAAGTCCCTTCTCTATCATTTTACTGGTCAACATTTCTAGACATTGGAGGAAGACAATGTCGTGTCTTCTCATTGATTCCAGAAATGGAGGACTCAGTTAGACTCTAATTTCATGTCATTTTAATAAGTATAGATAATAAAATATAATTATTTCCTTTTCACTGTAGGTCTTCAACTGCTTTTGAAAATGCCAATTTTGTTGTTGTTGTTGTTTTGTTTGTTTGTTTTTTAGAATTCTTGATTTATTTTATTGTACATCCAAAACTAATATAACACTGTATATCAATTATATTTAAATAAAAACAACAAAAATAAAATGGGAAGGTATACAATAATTTTTAGTACTCAGTAATTTTTTTTAATTTAAGTTACCAGTTTATTGTTTAATTTCTATTTTTTTAAATTTCTTTTCAGTGTGGCGGTATTTATTGTTTTTGCAGTACACCAAGTGCTCGATGCATTCCATGCCCTCTCTAATACCCACCAGCTAGTATTCCCAATTACCCATCCCACACCCATCAAAACCCTCAGATTGGTTTTCAGAGTACATAGTCTCTCATGGTTCCTTTTCCTTTCCAATTTACCCCAATTCCCTTCTCCCCTACAACTCCACTTGTTCTTCATGTTATTTGTGATGCTCCACAAATAAGTGAAACCATATATAATTGACTCTCTCTGCTTGATTGTCTCCAGCATAATCTCTTCCTGTCCTGTCCATGGTATTTCAATAGTTGTGTATTCATCCTTTCTGATGGAGGCATAATACTCCACAGTCTATATGGACCAGATCTTCCTTATCCATTTGTCCATCTTGGTTCTTTCCACAGTTTGACAACCGTGGCCATTGCTGCTATAAACATTGTGGTACAAACGGGCCTTCTTTTCACTACATCTGTGCCATTGGGGTAAATACCAAAAAGTGTAATGGAAGGGTAATAAGGATGCTTATTTTTAATTTCATGAGGAATCTCCACACTGTTTTCCAAACTGGCTGTACCAACTTGTATTCCCAACAACAGTGTAAGAGGGTTCCCCTTTCTCCACATTCTCTCCAACACATGTTGATCCTGTGTTTCTACTTTGGGCCATTATAATTGGTGTAAGGTGGTATCACAATGTGGTTTTCCTTTGAATCCCCCTGAGGGCTAGTGATGATGAACATTTTTTTATTTGTCTGATAGTCATTTGTAGGTCTTCTTTGGAGAAGTGTCTGTTCGTATATTCTGCCCATTTTTTACATGATTGTCTGCTTTGTATATGTTGAGTTTGAGGAGTTCTTTATAGATCCTGGATATCAACCTTTAATCTGTATTCTCATTTGCAAATAGCTTGTCCCATTTTGTGGGTTGCACTTTTTTTGTTGACTGTTTCTTTTGCTGTGCAGAAGCTTTTGATTTTGATGAAGTCCAAAAAGTTCATGTTTACTTTTGTTTCCTTTGTCTTTGGAGATTTATTTTGAAAGAAGTTGCTGTGGCTGATATTGAAGAGATTATTGCCTATGTTTTCCTCTAGGATCTGATGGATTCCTGTATCACGTTGAGGTCTTTTCTCCATTTTGAGTTTACCTCTGTGTAAGAGAATGGTCGAGTTTCATTCTTCTACAAATGGATGTCCAGTTTTCCCAGCACCATTTATTTATTGAAGAGACTGTCTTTTTTCCACTGTATATTTTTTCCTGTTTTGATGAAGATTATTTGCCCATAGAGTGAGGGTCCATATATGGGCTATCCTCTTTATTCCACTCGTCTATGTGTTTGTTTTTATGCCAGGACAATGCTGTTTTGGTGATCACAACTTTGTAGTAAATCTTGAGATGAGGAACGCAATGTCCCAGTTTTATGTTTGTTTTTCAACATTTCTTTAGAAATTCTGGGTCTCTTCTGATTCTATACAAATTTTAGGATTATTTGCTCCAGCTCCTTGAAAAATACCGGTGGAATTTTGATAGGAATGGCATTAAAACGATAGATTGCTCTAGGCAGTATAGACATTTTGACAACGTTTTTTCTTCCAATGCGAGATCATGGAACGATCTTCCTTTTATGTGTGTGTCTTCTTCATTTTCTTTAATGGGTGTTCTGTAGTTCCTCAAGTACAGCTCCTTTACCTTTTCAGTTAGGTTTATTTCCAGATATCTTATAGTTCTGGATGCTATAGTAAATGGAATCGATTCTCTAATTTTCCTTTATGCATTTTTATTGTTAGTGTATAGAAAGCCACTGATTTCCATACATGACATTGTATCCTGCCATGTAGCTAAATTGTTGTATGAGTTCTAGACATTTGGCGATAGAGTCTTTGGGTTTTCCATATAAAGAATAATGTCATCTGCAAAGCGAGAAAGTTTGACTTCTTCATTGCCAATATAAATACCTTTTATTTCTCTTTGTCTGATATCGGAAGATAAAAAGGGGGAAAGAGCCACCAGAGTCGACTGATTGGAAAGTAATGCCCCAATACAAGAGTGCCCTGTGTCTTGGGACCACCATTAACTTGGACTCATGTTTAAAGCACTCAAAAACAGCAAAGGATCACGAGGTTAAACTGTGACAATTGAGGCGGCTAAGGACAGGGGCTTATGTTCCAGAACAAGTTGAGAAATTTCTGGTGGTGAGCTAAAGAGAGTGTGGCAGATTAACCAGCTCTTTGTTCCTGAGCCACCAATGCACCTGAAGTGTGTTGTGTCCAGTTTCTTTAAGGGGTGGGAGACACACCATACAGCAAATTCCGAGCCTTGCCTGAGACACGTGCACCCCTCACCTTCCCCTGCCTGAAGGCCCAGCTTGGTGCTCTTAAACCCTTGACATACTATCAGAGCCTGAGAGGCGCCTGTGACCCACATCCTCCCCTATGAAAGGTGTCACATCCCTGGAGCTCTTAGACCCAGAAAGACCAGGTGCTCCAAGCCCAGACCAGTGGGAAAATCTCAGTGTGCAATCACTTCTTGGAACCACTCTGGTGGTCTGGAGCTGCCCACAATGCTGCTGTGGTTTTCAGGACAAGCAAAAGATCCTGCATCCCCTGGGACCGTATCTCAATATAAGCTCTGCCATTGGCCAAAAGGGATTTTATATGTGCCCTGCAGATCCTACAGAGGATCAGATAGAGGTTTCTCTCTGTCAGGGAGGTCAGGCTGCAGTTTACTTTCCTCTAAAACTCCAAGAACCATCAAAAGCAGTCAAGGCGAGAGAGAAAAAGTGAACAAATATAAAAACCTCCAGGAAACAAAGGCCTGAAAAAACCGGTTTCCTCAGAGCCCACCCCCATGAGCAGAGAGGGAGGACTTAAATCAGGTAACATCATTGACTGAAAACCCACGTGGCAGGCCCCTCCCTCAGAAATAAAACCAGCAAAGTAAAAAATTAAAAGACTACAATGAACAACTGCCACTATTTCATATATACAACTTTAATTTTAATTCATTCCCAATATTCTGGTTTTTTATATAGATTTTTTTAATTATTTTTTTTTATTTTCAGCATAACAGTATTCATTATTTTTACACAACACCTAGTGCCCCATGCAATCCATTCCCTCTATAATACCCACCACTTGGTAGCCGGACCTCCCACATCCCTGCTGCTGCAAAATCCTTAGATTGATTATCAGAGTCCATAGTCTCTCATGGTTCACCTCCCCCTTCCAATATACTCCATCTCCCTTCTCTTCTCTATCTCCCCATGTCCTCCATGATATATGTGATGCTCCACAAAGAAGTCAAACCATGGGATGATTGACTCGCTCTGCTTGACTTGATTCATTCAGCATAATCTCTTCCAGTCCCGTCTATATTGCTACAAAAGTTTAGTATTCGTACTTTCTGATGGGGACATAATAGTCCATAGGGTATATGGACCACATCTTCCTTATCCATTCGTCCATGGAAGGGCATATTGGTTCTTTCCACAGTTGGGCGACCGTGGCCAATGCTGCTATAAACATTGGGGGTAGAAATAACCCTTCTTTTCACTACATCTGTATCTTTGGGGTAAATACCCAGTATCGCAATTGCAGGGTAATAGGGAAGCTCTATTTTTAAATTCTTGAGGAATCTCCATACTGTTCTCCAAAGAGGCTGCATCAAATTGCATTCCCACCAACAGTGGAAGAGGGTTCCCCTTTCTCCACATCCTTTCCAACACATGTTGTTTCGTGTCTTGCTAATTTTGGCCATTCTAACTGGTGTAAGGTGATATCTCAATGTGGTTTTTATTTGAATCTCCTTGATGGCTAGTGATGATGAACATATTTTCATGTGTCTGATAACCATTTGTATGTCTTCATTGGAGAAGTGTATGTTCATATATCTGCCCATATTTTGATATGATTGTCTGTTTTGTGTCTGTTGAGTTTTAAGAGTTCATTATAGATCCTGGATATCAATCTTTTGTCTGTACTGTCATTTGCAAATACCTTCTCCCATTCCGTGGGTTGCCTCTTTGTTTTCTGGACTGTTTCTTTTGCTGTGCAAAAGCTTTTGATTTTGATGAAGTTGCAAAAGTTCATATTTGCTTTTGTTTCCTTTGCCTTTGGAGATATATCTTGAGAGAAATTGCTGTGGCTGATATCGAAGAGATTACTGCTTATGTTCTCCTGTAATATTTTGATGGATTCCTGTCTCACATTGAGGTCTTTAATCCATTTTGAGTTTATTTTTGTGTACGGTGTAAGATAATGGTCTCGTTTGATTCTCATACATATAGCTGCCCAGTTGTCACAGCACCATTTATTGAAGAGATAGTCTTTTTTATATTGTATATTTTTTTCTACCTTGTCAAAGATTAAATGACCATAGAGTTGAGGGTCCATATCCGGGCTCTCTACACTCTTCCACTTGTCTATGTGTCTGTTTTTAGGCCAGTACCATGCTGTCTTGGTGATCAGCTTTGTAGTAATGTTTGAAATCAGGTAATGCAAAGTCCCCCATTTTATTTTTGTTTTTGAACATTTCCTTAGCGATTCTGGGTCTCTTCTGAGTCCATACAAATTTTAGCATTATTTGCTCCAGCTCTTTGAAGAGTATCGGTGGGATTTTTATCAGAATAGCATTAAAAGTAAGTGGTAGGAGAAGAATAAATGAAACAAGATGGGATTGGGAGGGAGACAAACCATAAGTGACTCTTAATCTCACAAAACAAACTGAGGGTTGATGGGGGGAGGGGGTTTGGGAGAAGAGGGTGGGATTATGGACATTGGGGAGGGTATGTGCTTTGGTGAGTGCTGTGAAGTGTGTAAACCTGGTGATTCACAGACCTGTACCCCTGGGGATAAAAATATATGTTTATAAAAAATAAAAATTAAAAAAAAAACTTAAAAAAAAAAGTATAGATTGCTCTAGGCAGTATAGATTTTAGCAATGTTTATTCTTCTGATCCAAGAACATGGAATACTCTTCCATCTTTTTGTGTCTTCTTCCAAAGTTTTCATGAGTGTTCTGTAGTTCCTCGAGTACAGATACTTTACCTCTTTCGTTAGTTTTATCCCCAGGTATCTTATGGTTCTTTGTGCTATAGTAAATAGAATCGATTCTCTAATTTCCCTTTCTTTATTTTCATTACTAGTGTATAAGAAAGCCACTGATTACTGTAGAGTGGCTTTGTATCCTGCCACTTTGCTGAATTGTATGAGTTCTAGTAGTTTGGGGGTGGAGTGTTTTGGGCTTTCCATATAAAGAATAATGTCATTTGCAAAGAGAGAAGGTTTGACTTCTTCATACCAATTTGGATACCTTTTATTTTTCTTTATTTTCTGATTGATATTGCTAGAACTTTTAATACTATGTTGATCAAGAGTGGTGAGAGTGGGCATCCTTGTCGTGTTCTTTATCTGAATGGGAAGGCTGCAAGCTTTTTCCCATTGAGGATGATATTCACTGTGGGTCTTTCATAGATATATTTTATGAAGATCAGGAATGTTCCCTCTATTTTTATATTTTGAAGCATTTTAATTTGGAACGGGTGCTGGATTTTGTTCAATACTTTTTCTGCCTCAATTGAGAGGACCATGTGGTTCTTGTCTCTTCTCATATTAATTTTTTCTATGACATTGATTGATTAGCAAATGTTGAACCATCCTTGTAGCCCAGGGATGAATCTAACCTGGTCATGGTGGATAATCTTTTTAATGTCCTGTTGGATCCTGTTTGCTAGGATCTTGTTGAGAATCTTAGCATCAATATTTATCAGTGATATTGGTCTGAAATTCTTTCTGGTAGGGTCTTTGCCTGGTTTGGGGATCTGGGTAATGCTGGCTTCAAAAAGAGTCTGGAAGTTTTCATTCTGCTTCAGTTTTTTTTTTTTTTTTTTAAACAGCTTCAGGAGAATATGTGTTATTTCTTCTTTGAAAATTTGGTAGAATTCCTCAGGGAATCCATCAAGTCCTTGGCTCTTGTTTTTTGGGAGGTTTTTGATCACCACTTCAATCTCGGTACTAGATATCGGTCTATACATGTTCTCAATTTCTTCCTGGTGCAATTTCAGTGTTTATAGTTTTCCAGGAATGCATCCATTTTATTTGGTTGCTTAGCTTATTGTCATTTAACTGTTGATAATGACTTATGAAGATTGTTTCTACTTCCTTGGTGTTCGTTGTGATCTCTCCCTTTTTATTCATAATTTTATGAATTTGAGCTTTCTCTATGTTCATTTGGATTAGTGTCACTAATGATTTATCGATCTTATTGATTCTTTCAAAAAACCAGCATCTAGTTTCATTGAAACATTCTACTGTATCTCTGGTTTCTGAATCATTGATCTCAGCTCTAATCTTGATTATTTCCCTTCTTATGTGTGGAGTTGGTTTTATTTGTTATTGATTCTCCAGTTCTTTAAGGTGTACAGACTGTTGGTGTGTTCTGGATTTTCAATTTTTTTAAGGGATGCTTGGATGGTTATGTATTTCCACCTTAGAATCGTCTTTGCTGTATTATCATATTTATCATCACAGTGAGATGTCCAGAACATCTAATTATATAATAACCTTCTAATCTGAACTTTTGGTATATACACCTCTGTTCTCTTTCGCATTTTTTCTTTTTTATTTTTTTTTAAATTTGAGTTTAGTTTAGTCCAGTTTGTTTCTTTATAATTTTTATTTCCTAATATTCATATAGAGTTTAACATCATGGCAATCCCCTTTCTCCAATCAATGCTACCCCTATAGGTAAACCAATTATTAATCCCACTATATTTTATATAAGTTGAGTTTTTTTTTAACAAAGATATCAAGATACATCCAGGAAGAATCAACACAACCTTCCTCGCCCACACTGAGTACTTATAACTACACTCACCTCATTTTTCTCTGCCAAAGTTTCCATGTTTTCTTGTTTGTCCTAATAATATATTAATCTTATATTTGGGGTACTTTTCACCGAGTTTCTTTTTTTATTTGCTTATAATTTTATCAGTTTTTTGTTTGTCTGTTTCTGTTTGTATACTTCACAAATTTTCCTTGTGGCCCATTTGGGTTGAGCCTTCTCTTTTATATTTCTATCTCTCTCTATTTTTTCTCTTTTCTTTTATCTCTTGTTTGGGTCTGGAATCCTATTGCTCAAAAGCATCCCAGGGTGTACTTTCACTACAACATGGTCAATACATCCACCTGCATCCGTTCAGTCATTTCTCACAAAAATGACATGGAGGAGGAATGCACAGCAGAAGAAAATTGATGGGCCTTCTGCAACTGACCTAATGGCTATCAACATATTCTGTATGATGGAAAGAATATTCAGGATCACAATAGCTAGGTTGCAGAAAGCCATGCATGATCAAACAAAATTGATTAGAGCAGAACTGAAAGCTACAAGGGATGACATTCAAAATGTAAGGGCAGAACTAAAACCACCAGGGATGAGGGTCACAATGCTCTCAATCAGTTCCAATCTAATCTAAATTCTCTAAAAGCTAGGGTAACCACACAATGAGATAGAATTAATGATCTGTAGGAAAAACAGACAGAGAAATATCAGGAGAAAGTCTGGCACAAATTTAGAAGCTACAAAAACAGAATCCGGGAAATAAATGATGCCATGAAGTGTACCAATGTCTGAATTATTGGAATTCCTGAAGTGGAGGAGAAAGAAAGAAGTCTAGAAGATATAGTGGAACAACATCATTATAAAAATTTTCCTAATCTCATGAATGGAACCTGTGTTCATGGTCTAGAGGCATAACAGTGTCCCCCTGAAATTATAGATTCAAAAAAAAATGAAAGGGAACTGATAGTAAAATTGAGAAATCATAAGTATAGATACAATCGCTTTAAAGCTGCTATGACAAAGAGGATTCTTATGTACAGAAGAAAGCAGATCAGAATCATGTCAGACCTGTCCAGAGAGACCTGGCAAGCCAGAAAGGGCAGGCAAGATATTTTCAGGGTACTAAATGAGAAGAATATGCAACCAAGAATACTTTATCCAGCAAGACTGACTTTCAAAATCGATGGAGAAATAGTTTTCAAGAACGGCAAGGCTTAAGGGACTATGCAACCACTAAACCGACACTGCAGCAAATATTAAGGGGAGTTCAATAAAAGTGGAAAAATCCTAAGAATAGCATTGAACAGAAATATAGAAAAAATCTACAGAATAAAAGTCTTCAAAGAAACGCGATGTCAATAAAAACATATCTATCAACAAACACTCTCAATGTGAAGGGCCTACATGCGCGCATAAAATGACACAGGGTTGCAGATTGGATTAAACGACAGGACCTATCCATATGTTGTCTACTAGAGACCCATTATGGACCTAAAGATAAATCCAGACTGAAAGTGAAAAGATGGAGAAACATCTTTCATGCTAGTGGCCTCAAAGGATGGCTGGGGAAGCGATTTTCATATCAGATAATTTAGATTTTAAACTAAAGGCTGTAGTCAGAGATACAGAAAGACACTACATTATCCTAAGGAGACTATCCACCAAGATGATCTAACAATTGTAAATATCTGTGCACCCGATATGGGAGCAACCAATTACATGAGAAAAAAGGTTAGTCAAGATAAAGAGTCATATTGATATGAATAGATTAATAGTAGGAGATCTTTACATGATTCTCGCAGAAATTGACAGAGCATCCATGCAGAAAATTCATAAAGAAACAAAATCATGAATGACACATTGGACCAGGTGGACCTCATAGACATATACAGAACACTCCTCCCTAAAAGAGCAGAATACTCATTTTTCTCAAGTGCACATGGAACCTTCTCAAAAGTAGACCATATACTGGGTCACAAATCAGGACTCCACTGATACTAATCAAAACCACAACGAGATACCACCTCACACCAGCCAGAATGACTAAAATTAACAAGTCAAGAAATGACAGATGGTGGCGAGGATGCAGAGATAAAGGAACTCTCCTGCAGTTTTTGTGGGAATTCAAGCTTATGCAGCCACTCTGGAAAACAGTGTGGAGGTTCCTCAGAAAACTGAAAATAGAGCTAACCTATGGCACAGCAATTGCACTATTGGGTATATATCCTAAAGACAGAAATGTGGTACTCCATAAAGGCAGTACACTCGAATGTTTATAGCAGCAATGTCCACAATAACCAACCAATGCAAAGAACCTAGATGCCCATCAAAAGATGAATGGATAAAGAAGATGTGGTATATATACACAATAGAATACTATGCAGCCAGCAAAAGAAATAACATATTGCCATTTTTGACCACATGAATTTATCTAGAGGGTATTATGCTTAGCAAAAACAAAACAAAACAAAACAAAAAAAAACAAAAAAAAACTATTTGAGAAAGACAACTATCATATGCTCTCCTTGATATGAGGAAGTGGAGATGGAATGTGGAGTGATGGGGGTAGGAAAAGAATAAATGAAAGTACATGGGATTGAGAGGGAGACAAACAATAAAAGACTCAATCTCAAAAAACTGACTGAGGATTGCTGGGGTGTGGGGACTGGAGAGGGTGGTGGGAAAATGGATATTGGGGTGGGTATATGCTAGGATTTGTGCTATGAAAGGTATAAACCTGCTGATTCACAGACCTTAACCACTGGGCTAAAAATATTTTATATGTTTATTAAACAAATTAATTTATTATTATTTTTTTAAAAAATGCTTGGATCAACCAGGGAATCAAAGAAGAACTGAAACAATTCATGGAAACCGATGAGAATGTAGACACTTCAGTCCAAAACCTATGGGATACAACAAAGGCGGACTGAAGGGGGAAATACATAGCCATCCAATATTTCCTCAAAAAAAAAAAAAATCCACAATTTATCAGCTGTCTCTACACTTTAAAGTACTGGAGAATCAACAATAAATAAAACCATCTCCACACATAAGAAGAGAAATAATCAAGATTAGAGCAGAGATCAATGAGGTAGAAACCAGAGATACAGTAGAATGTATCAATGAAACAAAAGCTGTTTTTTTTGAAAGAAGCAATAAGATCGACAAACCATTGGCAACACTAAACAAAAGAAAAGAGAGAAAGCTCAAATTAATAAAATCATGAATGAAAAGTGAGAGATCACAACTAAGGGAAGTAGAAACCATCATTAGAAGATATTATGAACAGTTATATGGAAGGATGCTTTCCATGGAAACTATAAAGTCCCAAAATTGAACCAGGAAGAAATTGACAACCTGAATAGACCAATATCGTGTAATAATAGTGAAGCAGTGATCAAATATCTCCCCAAAAAAACAAGAGCCCAGGACCTGACGGATTCACTTGGGAATTCTAAAAAACTTTCAGAAAGAAATAACACCTATTCTCCTGAAGCTGTTTCAAAAAATTGAAGCAGAAGGAAAACTTCCCAACCCTTTCTATGAATCCAGCATTACCCTGGTCCCCAACCAGGCCAAAGATCCTACCTAAAAGGAGAATTTTAGACCAATATCACTGATGAAAATGGATGCTATGATTCTCAACAAGATATTAGCAAACAGGATTCTACAACACATTAAGAATATCACCCACCCTGAGCAGGTGGGATTCATCTCTGGGCTACAAGGATTGGTCAGCATTTAAAAAGCAATAATGTCATAGAACAAATCAATAAGAAAAGAGAGAAGAACCTCATGGTTCTCTCAATTGATGCAGAAAAAGCATTTGACAAAATCATGCATCTGTTCCTGATTAAAATTCTTCAAAGTATAGGGATAGAGGGAACATTCCTGAACTTCATCAAATCTATCTATGAAAGACCCACAGCAAATATCATCCTCAATTGGTAAAAGCTTGTAGATTTCCCATTGAGTTCAGGAACAGATGGATGCCCACTCTCACCACTCTTGTTAAACATAGTATAAAGAGTTCTAGCAACAGCAATCCAACAACAAAAGGAATAAAAAGTATCCAAATTGGCAATAAAGAATTTAAACTCTTGGGGTGCCTGGGTGGCTCAGTGGGTTAAGCCTCTGCCTTCCGCTCAGGTCATGATCTCAGGGTCCTGGGATCAAGTCCTGCATAGGGCTCTCTGCTCAGCGGGGAGCCTGCTTCCTCCTCTCTCTGCCTGCCTCTCTGCCTACTTGTGATTTCTCTCTGTCAAATAAATAAATAAAATCTTAAAAAAAAAACGAATTTAAACTCTTTTCCTTCGCAGATGAGATGATACTTTATGGAAAACCCAACAGACCCCACCTCCAAACTACTAGAACTCATACAGCAATTCAGCAAACTGGCAGGATACAAAGTCAATGTACATAAATCAGTGGCTTTCTTATACACTAACAATGAAAATTAATAAAGGGAATTTTAAAAATGTATTCCATTTACTATAGCACCAAGAACCATAAGATAAGTGGGAATAAACCTAACTAAAAAAGTAAAGGATCTGTACTCAAGGAATTGCATAACACTCATGAAAAAATTGAAGAAGACACAAAAAGAGAAAGAGCATTTCATACTCTTGGATCAGAAGAATAAACATAGTGAAAATGTCTATACTGTCTAGAGCAATCTATCCTTTTAATGCCATTCCGATCAAAATTCCACCGGTAGTTTTCAAAGAGTTGGAGCAAATAATCCTAAAATTTGTATGGAATCAGAAGAGACCCCAAATTGCTGAGGAAATGTTGAAAAACAAAAATAAACCTTGGGCCCTCACGTTAACTGATTCCCGATTTTACAACAAAGATGTGATCACCAAGACGCATTGATACTGGCTTAAAAACAGACACATTGCCCATTAGAACAGAGTAGAGAACCCATATATGGACCTTGAAATCTATGGGCAAATAATCTTCCACTGTATAGTGGAAAAAATATAGTCTCTTCAATAAATGGTGTTGGGAAAACTGGACAGCTATATATAGAAAAATAAAATTCAATCATTCTCTTACACCCTATACAAAGGTAACTCAAAATGGATAAAAGACTGAAATGTGAGACAGATATCCATCAGATTCCTAGAGGAGAACATAGGCAGTAACCTCTTCGATATCAGCCACAGCAACTTCATTCTATATATGGCTACAAAGGCAAAGGAAACAAAGTGAAAATGAACTTTTGGAACTTCATCAAGATCAAAAGCTTATACATAGCAAAGGAAACAGTCAACAACAACAACAAAAATGAGGCAAAACGTGGAATGGGAGAAAATATTTCCAAATGACAGTACAGAAAAAATGGTTGATATCCAGGATCTATATTGAACTCCTCAAACTCAACACACAAAGAACAGACAATCATATAAAAAATAGTCAGAAGGTATAACAGACATTTTTCCAATGAAGACATAAAAATGGCTATCAGACACATGAAAAAATGTTCATCATCATTAGCCATCAGGGAGATTCAAATGAAAACCAATTGAGATATCACCTTACACCAGTTAGAATGGCCAAAAAGCAAGATGGGAACAGCATGTGTTGGAGAGGATGGGGAGAATGGAGAGCCCTTTTACACTGTTGGTGGGAATACACATTAATGCAGCTACTTTGGAGAATGGTGTAGAGATTCCTCAAGAAGTAGAAAATAGAAATTCCCTATGACTCTGCCATTGCACTACTGGGTCTTTACCAAAGATACAGATGTAGTGAAAAGAAGGGCCATTTGTACCCCATAGTTTATAGCTGCAATGATCATGGTCGCCAAATTGTAGAGAGACCCAAAGTGCCCTTCAATGGAAGAATGGATAAGAAGGATGTGGTCTATTTACACTAAGGAGTATTATGCTTTCCTCAGAAAGGATAAATACCCAAGTTTTGTAGTAACATGGACGGGACTGGAAGAGATTATGCTGAATGAAACAAGTCAAGCAGAGAGAGTCAATTATCCTATGGTTTCACTTATTTGTGGAGCATCACGAATAACATGGAGAACAAGGGGAAATGGAGAAAAGAAGGGATTTGAGGGAAATTGGAAGGGGAGGTGAACAATGAGAAACTATAGACTCTGTAAAACAATCTGAGGGTTCTGAAGGGTCGTGTGGTGGGAGGATGAGGGAACCAGGTTGTGGGTATTAGAGAGGGCATGGATTGCATGGAGCAAGATAGGGTTTGAATTCTCTTCTATTAATTGCAACTGGATTTGGAATACAGCACATGATATGTAATAGACAATGCTAGGTCTGTCCTATGGAACAACTTCTCCTATGGTCCACAGAGATACATCTTATGCATGTTTCCCCAAAGCTCAGGTGGTCTAGAGATCCCGTGATGATGACAGTTATTCCTTCCCATTTTTCAGTCCCTATGATCTGTCCTGTGCTTAAAGTAGATATCGTAGTCCCCAAGAATATTAAATTTTGTTTCCCATCTCCCTTCCTGTCTGTTACTATGCCTCCAACATCTAGATACACTCAGGTTGGTGGTATATATGATGGAAATTCTTCCAACTGTCTTATGTTTGGATGCTCCGTCAAGACTAAACAGCTTCTGATAATTTTTGTCTCTGGAACGCATAAAATCTCTCTATCTGCCATAGGCACATTCACTTTGGCTCTCTTCTCCTTGAGAACTGCATATCCTATGTCTCCCCCAGTTCTTCCCTTTCAATTTATTTGCATCTTTATAGCCAAAGAAAATCTCCTATGGCTAACATAAGGTCAAGTTTGGTTTATGTTGTTTTCATGTTGACCTTTTTTTGCATATTTTAAAATTTTCATCCTTCCAACAATCTTTTTATAGGGATAGGAAAATTTAGTCCTGAATACTTGATCTAATTATTGATAGGTAAGGAGTTAACTTTCTAATTTTGGTTCATTTCTGACTTGTATTATCTGTGCCTTTCACCTTTATGGTATTTTCTTTGGGATTTGCTACCTTTATTGTGATTCCTCACTTGCTCTCCATCTCTTGTGTGTCTTATCTGTGGTGGGTGTGTGTTTTGTTTGTGTTTGTTTCATATAACACTTAAAATTAAATTTCAAGAGATAATAACTCGGTCAATAATGCATAACAATTCAATTTGATATGCCTTGAAATCTCACATTCCATCACTTTCAGCCAAATTTCGTACAAGTTATGTCTCATTTAGGCCTTTTTTATAAACACATATTCTCACTAACCGGCTTCAAGCAAACACACAATTTTGTGTGCCTAGTTAGAGTCATATTTTTTGTACTTTTTCCCCCTGCTTTTTCAAATGTTCCTTGACTACGATGAGATGGTAAAATTGTTATTTGTATTTCTGAGACTGAGAGATGTGATGTAGCCCAATGCTCAACAAAACTCTACCACATGAAGCTAGTGGCAAGAATTCGTTCTTGATTATAACTGTAAGAATCTGTGGTGCCTATGGAGGACAGATTTGGTAGTATTTTCTGAGAACTCCAGGCTTGTCTTCAGCCATGAACACAAACTGAAGATTACCACATGTAATGAAATATGGTGGAAAATGACCTGATCATACCAAACTCATAGTAAAAGAAAAAAGTAATCCCAGAGAATATGTGAGAAGATTTGAGACATGGCTTAGGGGATATGTTGTCGTTGGTACTTCAGAGTGCAGTGAGCCAATGGAAAAGGTAAAGCCACAGGAGAGAGGAGTACACATTGGGAACCCACATGATGCATATATCCCAAAGCCATTGCCTTTGACCAGCCGAGGGTCTGAATGGCACAAGTTCTTGCCAACAAAGAATGTTATTGCCCAGAGATTTCAGATCAGCCTGCTTGGCAGACATCGACTCAATAGCACATTGTGTTTCTATTGGACAGGACACCACCAAACTACCATGTGCAGACAGCCAGAAAACCATGATCAGAGACAATGCCAGAAAACATAGTGGGAAAATGGTGGGTTCTGACAATGCATCCATGAGAGGCAGGGTTCGTGGAGATGACTCGATGGGGGCATAATAAATTTGGGGTTCTCGCACCAGGAGCATAAAGACTGAGTTACTGGCCAAAGACAGGACGGTGAGGACATTTCCTGCCTAACATGCAAGCAAGAAGTTCCAACTGTGGAACACTGGGGGGACAGCCTTCCTCAGTCCAAGTTGCTTAGTCCAAGGGGAACAGACTCTCCCATAGAAGACTAGAAGAAAGCCCTGCCCACATGCTCACTCATGACCACAACATTCTGCAGGCTAATAGAGCCATAGCCCTATTAGAGCCATCTGAAAGACTTTCATGCCTGTTTCAGGATGACAACTTGTATCTCCAAAAGGACACATTGAAGAGATTTCGAATGTCGAATGTCTAAGAACCTTGAGCATTCCCACAGGGTGGTGCAGTTACCCTCTGGGGGGCTACATGTAGATGTGGCAGGACAAGCCTGCCTTAACCCTCCAATTACCATCCAACAAATGGTATGAAGTAATTAGCAAACAGTGCCTCTTGCAGAATATAGGCGCAATCTAATGGATCCAGGAGAGGAGGAACAATGCATAAACTAGGGTCCATTACACCAGGTCCGATTATGATGCTACAGGTTTGTGTGAAGATACAGGAAGACAAAAACAAAACAAAACAAAACAAAACAAAACAAAACACACACACACACACACACACACACACAAACACACACACACTAATAACAAAAAAGCTCAGAGCCAAGGTCTGGCATTTTAAAATGGTGCTCTGTACCAGGCTGCATTCCATAGGGACCTAGGTCCAAATTAAATAAAACCTCCTCTGGCCCCATTGAATCCTTGTACCCTGGTTCTGTTTTTGTTTTTTTTTTTTTTTCAAATGATGCACATGCACGTATTTGACAGAGAAACAGAGAGATCACAATGAGGTGGTGGAGCTTGAGAGAGAGAACCTGACTTGCCCCTGAGAAGGGAACCTGAGACCAGAGTCGATGCCATGGCCCTGGGATCATGAGATGAGAGAAGGCCATCTCTGAACTGATGGACACACTCTGGACCCAGTCTTTCTCTTCTGAATACCTCCTAGTTCTAGGCAAGGACCACAGCTCTGTCTTTTTCAGCAATTCAGGGGATGCAGATTTTGGCTTGGGCTGGTGTTGCTTGAGTTTTCTGATTTGCTTTGAAGCTGGTGTAGTTGTTCCCTTGAAGTCAGTGATTGACTATGGACAAACTACTCTCCCACGAATATTTGGGTACATAAAATTCCTCCATTGTAAATTTTGCTTGGGGAATGTTGTCATTGGTCGCATATTTTCAACTGTGTGCTTGTCTCCATGTTTTATGCAGGTAATGGCTCCTCCAGTTTGTTAATGTTTTCAGTACTGACGTGTGAGTTCACCTGATTATTTCCTATGTGTTTGTTTGTATTTCTTTTATTTTGATGACAATATGTATTATTTCTTTTTTTTTAAATTGGATAAGTGTGGAGTTTGTTTCTTCTTTTCCTAGTTCTTTATGGCATCCAGATTGTTTGCTTTTTTTTTGGTGTTTTTAATTTTTGAAAATACATGCATTTAAACATATATTCCTCCTCATAGTATGTTTTGGCATCACCACATAAGTTTCTTGATTTTCCTTTTTTTGTTCATGGCACTTTCTGATTTCCTTTTAATTTTCTTTCTTTGATTCATTACTATTTTGCGAGTGTGTTTGCTTGCCACCTATTAGAGTCTGGCTGTGTTTTGATTTGAAAATGATTTCTTTCTATTTTCATACCTTTGTGGTCATAAGTATACAAGATAAGATTTGAATTCTCTTTCATTAATTACGGCTTGATTTGGACACCAGCACACGATCTGTGATAGACAAAAATAAGTCTGCCCTTGGGAAGAACTTGTCTTATGCATGTTTCCCCAAAGCTCACGTGTTCTAGAAAGCCCATGAGGACGTCTGTTATTTCTTACCGCCTTTCCATCCGGATGATCTGTCCTGTGCTGAATGTGGGTATCGTAGTCCCCAAAAATATTAGATTGGGGTCCCCGTCTCCCTACCTTTCTGTTAATATGCTTCCAATTTTAGATACACCCATATTGGTGGTGTATATATTGGCAATTTTTCCAAGTTTCTGATGTTTTGATGTTCCATCTAGACTAAACACCTTCCGGTAATCTTTTGTCTCTCGAAGGCAGAAAATCTCTCTATCTGCCATAGGCACAATCACATTGGCTCTCTTCTCCTTGCTAATTGCATAACCAATGTCTTCCAGTTTTGTTCACTTTCAAGCGAAGTATAACTTTAGAGTTGAAAGATATCTCCTATGGCCAACAGAAAGTCGAGCTTATAAAGTTTTTATTGTTTTCTTGTGGACCTTTTTTGCCCTTTATTTCATTTTCTTAAAAATTTTCATCCCAAAAAAAAAAATTTCATCCAGTACAACAATCTGTTTGTAGTGACAGAAGAATTTAGTCCTGAATACATAAGCTAATCATTGATAGTTAAGAAGTTAACTTTCTCATTTTGGTATGTTTCTGACCTGAATTCTATGTGCCTTTCCCCTTTATGATATTTTCTTCGTGTTTTTTGACCCTTAGTGTGGTTCCTCACATCATCCCCATATTCTGTGTGTTTTATCTGTGTGAGTGTGTGAGTGTGTGTGTGTGTGTGTGTGTGTGTGTGAGTGTGTGTGTGTGTGTGTGTGTGTGTGTGTTGTCTGATTAGGTTTCACGAAACACTAATAATTAAAATTCAAGAGGTAGGAAGTCAGGCTTTTATGGAGAGCAGTTCAATTTGACATGCCTTAAGAACTCACATTCCTTCAGTTTCAGCCAAATTTCCTACAAAGAATGTCATCTCTTGTCCTCTTTGATAATCTCGTATTCTCACAAATCTGCCTTCAAACAAACACCAAATTTTTGGTGCCTGGTTAGAATCGTATTATTTGTCCCTTTTTCCCTTACTTTTTCACATGTTTCTTGTTAAATGGAAGAGTGAAGTCGTATGCTGTTTGTCTTTCTGAGACTGATAGATGTGACGTAGCCCATTTCTCTGCACAACACTGTCATAGGAGGCAAGTAGCAAGAATTCATTCTTGCTAATTCATTCTCACTAAGAATCTGTGGTGCCGTTGGAAGACAGTGAGATGGTAGTAGTATCTGAGAACTCCAGGTTTGTCCTCAGCCATGAACACAACCGGAAGATTACCACATCGACTGCACCTTGGCAGAAATTGACCTGAAGCCTATGAAGTAAACTCCACAGTGAAAGAGAAAAGAAGTCACAGAGACAATAGGAGAAGATTGGAGACATTCCTTGGGGAAAATTTGGTGGTTGGTGCTGCAGAAGGCAGGGAGCCAATTCAAAATACCAAAACACAGGAAAGCGGAGCACACTGGGAACCAACAAGGAACCATCCCATAGGAACCTCTCCCATAGCAGAGTGTCTGAATGGCATGAGTTCTTGCAAACAAATAGTCTTGAGGCCTGGAGATTTAAGATCAGTAGACTTGGCAGACATCAAATCGAGAGAACACTGTTTTTCTCTTGCAGAGGACACCAGCAAGCAACCAGGTTCAGACAGTTTGAATATCATGATCAGAAACAATAGAAGGAGACACAGTGGGAATTTGGTGGTTTCTGGCAGTGCATCCATGAGAGGCTGTGTTTGTGATGTTTTGATGGGAGCACAATAAATTTTGTGCTCTCGCACCAGCAGCATAAAGACTGAGCTACGGGCCAAAGACGGGATGGTGAGGACATTACTGCCTAACGTGCCAACATGAAATCCCAACCATTGAACACAGGGTCTACTGCATTTCTCTGTGAAGTAGCTTAGTCCCAGGAGAACAGACTCTCCCATAGGGGACCAGAAAAAAGCCTTGCCCAAATGCTCTCTCCTGACCACAACCATTCTTCATGCTTTTGTTCTTTTGAGTTGATTAAACATCTCCGTTCACAGGCACACCAGACGCCACAAGGCTAAACCAGAGAATATTCAGCCCAGAACACAAATACACCAACAGCAGGCAAGGAGAGCCTGTGCAGATGACTTGCCTCAAGGATGGGGATAGCAACAACACAACAACAGAGGGAATGCATGCCACACACACACCCGAGACTCCCACAAGGGCCAGCCCTTGGACTCTCCCTGATCTCTTCCTCCTAACGATATTACCCTCAGTGTAGAAAACAGAATGCGCTTTCTAAATACAGAGAGGAATACAGAGACCTAGATACAATGCAAAGATGGAATAACCAATTGATGCTGAGGAAAAAGAACAAGAAATGATCATGGATAGGCAATCATACTGAAACTCTACATATTACACACCCAATGGAGGATTGAAAGCAGTGGCCAGGATACTCCCTGTATATATGAAAACATAAAAGATATCAGATAATCTTGAACCACAGAGATAAAACAGATAAAAATAAAATAAAATAAGATAAGATTATAAATAAAATAAAATAGTTTCTGATGAAAAGTGGGTAGCATACTAGATACAAAATCCAGGAAGCTGGCAGAAGCAGATGATCAAATTAGTGACCCGGGGCAAAAAGACTCGAAAATAAGGAAGCAAATCCAAAGAGAGTAGGAAGAATGTTGGAACATGACAATGAGCTTAGGGAACTCATCGACTCCAAGGAATGGGTATTCTTGGAAAACGAGAAGTAAAGAAAAAATAGGGATAAGCATTTATTTGCAAAATCAGAGCTGAAACAGTCTCTCATCTGGGAGCAGAAACAGATATTTAGATTCAGAGGCACAGATGACTCCCATCACCATTCACAGAAGCATAGCACCACAAGACATAGTGTCATTTCCTCTGAAAAAAATCTATCAAAGGAGGAATTCTCTTTACCCAAATATGTGTGGGAGAGTAGTTTGTCTATAGCCAAATCACTGACTTCAAGAGGACAAGCTATAGCAGCTCTTGAAGCAAATCGGATAGAGCAAGCAACACCAGCCCAAGCCAAAATCCATATACCCTGCATTTCTGAACAATGACAGATCAGTGGTTCTTGTCAAGGACTAGGAGGTATTAAGAAGACAAAGATTGGGTTATGGGGTATGTCCATCAGTTCAGAAGTGGCCTTCAGCTCAACTAAGGATCCCAGGGTCATGACATTGACTATGGTCTCACGTTTCCTGCTCAGTGGCAAGTCTTCTCCTTCCCCAAATCCATCCCCTGATTGTGATCTCTCTGTATCTCTGTCAAATACGTGCATGTGCATCGTTTGACAAAAAACAGAAACAAAACCAGTGTACAGGATTCCCTGGTGTCAGAGGGTGTTTTATTTAACTTGGATCTAGGCCCCTGTGGTATACAGCCAAGTACAGAGCACCTCCCACCATCCCGCTATGCCAGAACTTTCATCGGAGGTCAATTGTTCATTATCCTCTTCTTTGTCTTCCTGTATCTCCTCACCAACCTGTAGCATCCACTGTCTGTTGCGCTGTAATGGCCCATGGTTCAGATATTGTTATCCTCTCCTGGCTCCCTAAGAACATGCCCATCTTATGCAAGAGGCACTGTTTGGTTATCACATGAAATCATTTTGGGGATGGTAATGTGATGTTTAAAGCAGGCTTGTGCTGTAAATTCTCCTTTCAGTTTCCCAGAGGGTATCTGCAAAACCCTGAGGGAATGCTCACAGTTCTTCAGCATTCGAATCCTCTTCCTTTCGTCATGTTGGAGATACAAGTTGTCATCCTTAAAAGGGCATGTATTCTTTCAGATGGTTTCACTTGTTCTATGGGTCTCTTCCAAAATGCTCCATGCTTGCTTCTGTGGACTCCAAGTTCATGAGTCTGTCCTGGACCTAATGTGTAGAGTGTAGAGTCTGCCTATGTTGTTTGGTCAGTTTTGAAGTTGGGAGGCCGTTGTCGCATGATTTCCAAAGCTGCAAGAGGTACTAGTGTCTCGCTGTAGAAGACTCTAGACATGTCTTTGGCATGGTTGTGGGTGTTCATTTAAGATTTCCTTGGGTAACCCTTTTCCTGGTCAGAAGAGACCTGTTGGGTTGGAGGACCCTAGACACGTGCAGGGCGTGGATTTCCTCTCCTGATGCTTTGTTTGAGGCCTTATTGTTTTTTGGTCTTTCGTGGCTAATGGAATGGTGGATTCTTGCCTTTCTCGGGAGTAAAGAGGGATGGTGCTGACAGTCACAACAAAAGACTACAATTTGGCTATGGAAAAGTTGACACTTACTCACTTTACACACTGCCATGGTGAGAGACCCAGACACCTCCAACACTTTTGGAGGTCTTGGGATCCTCTTGGCCCACCCATGACTATCCCAGCCAAGTGTAGTGTGTAGTGATGAGGCGTGGGTTGATAAGGAGTGGTTGCTTTGACCTCAAATCTTCGTGACGTCACAAAAGCTGGACTCACTGAACCAGCAGTCCCACTCTCAGGAACTTTCAGCCCTATGGCTTAAGGTAGGAAGCTCCAGGATGGACAGAAAAAGGCCCCCCTGAGCCTGTCTTGTGTGTTAATGTCCCACTTCGCCTTTCTAGACAAAGGGAAAAGAAAATAACATTTGGTATACCATCCTTTAGGCCAACTTTTCTCTGGAGACGGCAAGGTTTTCATATTTCCACTGGAATTTCTAGAGATATCAAGAAACAGTGAGGCTTCTTGAGTATCAACTGCCATCTGTGGGGTTTGTCATCCTGTGGGTGAGAGAGTCCCTCTCAACGTATTTTTCTTATGGGTCAGAGATGACTAAGGAATGGGAAGGAAAAATGTTAGGGCATGGATGTATTGTGCTTTTTGTGTCCTCATGTCCTAGTGTTTGAAACATGTGTCATAAGGGGTTAGGGCTCTGTCTATCTGGCTTTACCTTAAACACCTTTGCAAAGGCTTCAAGGAGAGTAACATTCTGAATGAGAACCAACTCTTAAGGAGGAGCCCTGGACAGGAACCCTTGTCAACTAGTTAACTCTACCTTCAGTGGTAATGGGTATAGCCATGTTAACCACATATCTTTAATCAGAGGAAAAGGAACAGCCTATAACGATGGCCTGTGTGTTTCAATCAAGCAGAACTGTGGATTGAGCTTCAATGTCCTTGCAAAGACTAGTAGATAAAAAAAGCAGTCGGCCTATTGGTCACACAGTATTCCACAGCCATCAGGTACGATGAACCCCTGGTACTTGCATTGTCATGAATGCCACCGGACTGAGTGATGCAAAGTGAAAAAGGCAAGAGACAAATAAAAATATCATATGGCTTCTCTCGTATGTGCCCCAGGAGGAATGCCATGACCCTTAGTAAAGGCAAAGAAAACTGAAAGGGAAGAAGTCAGAGAAGGAGTCAAATTGGGTGTGACTCAGGACTCTGAGAAAAAGCTGAGGTTTACAGAAAATATAGAAATGCAGGGAATGAGGGAAGAGGATAATTGGTATTAAGGATTCGTGGCAGGTATTAGAATGAGCACTAGATCTTATATGGAGCCAAAGCATCCTTGAATACTCTGTCAAAAACGGATGATGGACGGGGCTAGATGGCGGGGAAGTAGGAGGAGGTGCCTTTTCAACCTGTACCCTAAAGCAATTGATTACCTACCAAAGAACTTCGATCACCCATGAAATCAGCCCAAGATTAGAATTATACACATCTAGATCTCTACAGGGGCAGAAGTCACCAGTGGGCAGGTAAAGTGGTATGAGAAGTGCTGACTGATATTGGAAGATGGTGGGGAGCCTCCAGAGGTGACCGGTTGGAAAGTAATACCCCAATCCATGAGTGCCCTGCGTCTGGAGACCAGCATTAACTTGGAGACTGGTTCAAAGCACTCCAAAAGAGCAAAGGATTGTGGGGAGGGGGTGTTGTGGGAATCGGGGCAGCTAGAAACAGGGGCTTAAGTCCCCAGTCCCAGGGCACTGAGCCAGGGTGGGTGGAGAAACCAGGCCTTGTTCCCTGAGCTGCCAGCATGCCAAGACTGCGTGGAGTCTGGATCCTGTGAAGGAATGGGAGCCATGCCAGATGGCAGAATGCACGAGCCCTGCTACAGAGCTTGAGATGAGAACCCCTCAACCTCCCCTGAGAGATGTATTAAGGCCCAGCTAGCGCTCTTTGACCTGTGCCATTGTTTCAGAGCCTAAGACATACGCTACAATCTCTCCCCTATGAGAGGTGCACCAAGGCCCAGCCTGTGCCCTCTTTGCAGAGCCTGAGACGCGAGCACGACCCACATCCTCCTCTGAAAGAGGAGACTTCCATCTAAGAGTGCACGCCTGGTGCTCTTAGACCCAGAAAGAAAAGGCACTCCAAGCCCAGGCCATCGGGAAAATCTCAGTGTGCGATCGCTGCTTGGAACATCTCTGGCGGTCTGAACCCGCCCAGACAGCTGTCGCTGCCATGGTTTTGGGTACAAGCGAAAGATCCTGCACACCCAGGGACCACGACTTGGAACCTTCTTTGCCGGCGGCCAAGGGGAAATTTATATAGGCTCTGCAGCCACACTGAGGCTTCTCTCTGAGAGGGAGGTCAGGGTGCAATTTGCTTTCCTCTAAACTTACAAAAAACATCAAATGTGGTCAATACAAAAGGAAAAATAATAGTGAAAAAACATAAAACCACTAGAGAACAAAATCCAGAAAGAAACGATTTCCTCACAGCCCACTCCATTGAGGGGGACTGGAGGAATTAACTCAGGGAGCATCATTGACTAAAAACTCCCATGGCAGGCCCCTCCCACAGGAACCAAACCAGTAAAAAAAAAAAAAAAAAAAAAGTCTACAAAAGAATAACCACCACTATTTCATAGGACAACTTTTATTTTTAATTTATTCCCACTATTCTGGCTCATTTTTTTTAATATAGATAATTTTTTAACCTAGTTACCATCACAGTGAGCTGTCCAGGACTTCAAATTCATTAATAATCTTTTAACCTGAACTACATACACCTCTGTTTTCCTTTTGCATTTCTATTTTTTGAATTTCTTGTTTTTATTTTAGTTTAGTTTAGTCTTGTTTATTCTTTTCTTATTTTTATTTTCTAATATTCATATAGAGTTAAATTTCAAAGTAATACCCTTTCCCCAATCAAGATTATCCCTATAGCTAAACCAATTTTTAATCCCCTTTATCTTAGGAAAGATGAATTCTTTAACAAAGATGTCAAGATACATCCAGGAAGAATCAGAACAACCTTCCTCAACCATACTGAGAATTTATAACCACTCTCACATCTTTTCCTTCTGCCATTGTTTCTGTGTTTTTGTTTTTGTCTTCATAGTATATAAATCTTACACTTTGGGTTCTTTTCCAAGAGATTCTTCCTTTATTTGCATATTTTTTTCTCTTATTATATACATTTATCAGTCTTTTTGTTTGTCTGTTTTTGTTTGTACACCTCATAAATCTTACCATGGGGACCATTTGGGCTGAACCTTCTCTTTCATCTTCCCTTTCTTTCCTCTCTTCCCTCTCTCTCTCTTCTTTTTTCTTTTTCTTTTATTTTTTCTCTCACTTGGGTGGGGAATCCTAATAGATCATAAATGTTCCAGGGTGCACCTTGACTGCACCACAATCGATACATCCAGCTATATCTGTTCAGTCATCTCTCACCAAAATGACTAGGAAAAGGAAGGCCCAACAGAAGAAAAATACAGAGGATGGACTTTCTGCAACAGAGCTAACAGCTATTAACATAGACAATATATCAGAAAGAGAATTCAGGAGAACAATTATCCAGGCAATAGCTAGGTTGGAGAAATCCATGGATGACAAAATGGAATTTTTAAGGACCGAGCTGAAAGCAACCAGACAGGATGTTCACAATGTTAGGGAGGTGCTAAAACCTACCAGGGATGAGGTTCACAAGCTACCACTGAGTTCCAATTTAATATAAATACTCTCAAAGCTAGGGTAACTGAGACAGAAGATAGAATTAGTGATCCAGAGGACAAACAGATAGAGAGGAAGGATCAAGAGGATGCTTGGAACAAACAGCTTAGAAACCACGAAAAAAGAATCACGAAAAAAATGATGCTATGAAACCTTCCAACGTCAGAGTTATTGGAATCCCTGAAAGCGAGGAGAAAAAAAGAAGTCTAGAAGATATAGTGGAACAAGTTCTTCATTAAAATTTTCCCAGTCTCGAGAATGGAACCAGTATTCAGGTACTAGAGATCGATCGGTCTCCAACCAAGATTATAGATTCAAAACAAAACAAAACAAAACAAAAAAAAAACAAAAAACCATCAAGGCACCTGATAGTCAAACTGAGGAATCATAATTGTAGGTATAATCTCTTGAAAGCCACTAGTACATAGAGGCTTCTTACTTACAGAGCAAGCCCATCAGAATAAAATCAGACCTGTTCACAGAGACCTCTCAAGCCAGAAAGGGCTGGTAAGATATATTCAGGGCACTTAATGAGAAGAACATGCAGTCAACAATAATTTATCCAGCAAGAATGACATTCAAAATTCGCGGAGAGATAAAGAGTTTCCCTGACTAACAAGGCATAAAAGACTGTTCCATCACCAAGGCAGCACTGCATAAAATATTAAGGGGGATTCTATAAAAGAGGAAAAATCCTAAGAAGAGCAATGAAGAGAAATATAGAGACAATCTACAGAAAGAAAGCCCTCAAAGATCACACGATGTCAATAAAAACGTATCTATCAATAATCACTTTCAATGTGAATGGTCTAAATGCACCTATAAAATAGCACAGGGTTGCAGATTGGATAGAACGACAGAGCCCATCCATATGTTGTTTACAAGAGACCCATTTTAAACCTAAAGATACACCCAGACTGAAAGTGAAGGGATGGAGAAGAATCATTCATGTCAATGGGCCTCAAAAGAAGGCCGTGGTAGCAATTCTCATATTACATAAATTAGATTTTAAATTAAAGACTGTAGTCAGAGATACTGCAACATTTTTAAAGGGACTATCCACCAAGATGTTCTAACAATTGTAAATATGTATGCCTTCAATATGGGAGCAGCCAATTACATAAGAAAACTGTTAATCAAGATAAAGAGGCATACTGATATGGATATATTAATAGTAGGAGGTCTTAACACGCCTCGCTCAGAAATAGATCATCCAAGCAGAAAATCAAAAAGGAAACAAGAGCATTGAATGACACATTGGACTAGATGGCCCTCATAGATATATACAGATCATCCCACCCTAACAACAGAATACTCATTCTTCTCAAATGCACATAGAACCTCCTCCAGAATACCCACATACTGGGTCACAAATCAGGACTAAACTGATATCAAAATAGTGATATTTTTCCCTGCATATTCTCAGATCACAAAGCTTTGAAACTGGATCTCAATCACAAGGAAAAATCACAAGGTACTCAACCACCTGAATGCTAAAGAATGCTTAAGAATGCTTGGATCAACAAGGAGATCAAAGTAGAAGTGAAACAATTTATGGAAACCAATGAGAATGAAGACACTTCATTACAAAACCTATGGGATACAGCAAAGGCAGTCCTAAGGGGGAAATACACAGCCATCCAAGCCTTTCTCAAAAAATTTTGTAAAATACAGAATACAGCAGCTGTCTCGACACCTTGAAGAACTGGATAACCAACAACAAACCAAACCAACTCCACACAGAAGAAGGGAAATAATCAAAATTAAATCTGAGATCCATGAGGTAGAAATCAGAGATACAGGAGAATGTATCAATGAAACTAGAAGATGTTTTTTTGAAAGAACCAAAAGGATCGATAACCATTGGCCACACTAATTGAAAAGAAAAGAGAGAAAGCCCAAATTAATAAAATTATGAATGAAAAGGGAGAGATCACACCGAACACCAAGGCAGTAGAATCAACCATCAAAAGTTATTATCCCTGCTTGACTTATTTCGCTAAGCATGATATGCTCTAGTTCCATCCATGTTGTTGCAAATGGCAAGATTTCATTTCTTTTGATGGCTGCATAGTATTCCATTGTGTATATATACCACATTCTTGATCCACTCATCCATTGATGGACATCTAGGTTCTTTCCATAGTTTGGCTATTGTGGACATTGCTGCTATAAACATTCGGGTGCACGTGCCTCTTTGGATCACTACGTTTGTATCTTTAGGGTTAATACCCAATAGTGCAATTGCTGTATCATAAGGCAGTTCTATTTTCAACATTTTGAGGAACCTCCATGCTGTTTTCCAGAGTGGCTGCACCAGCTTGCATTCCCACCAACAGTGTAGGAGGGTTCCCCTTTCTCCGCATCCTCGCCAGCATCTGTCATTTCCTGTCTTCTTGATTTAGGACCTCAGTGTGCGAAAGGAATCCATAAAAATCCTTGAGGAGAACACAGACAGCAACCTCTTCGACATCAGCCACAGCATCATCTTCCTAGGAACAATGCCAAATGCAAGGGAAGCAAGGGCAAAAATGAACTATTGGGATTTCATCAAGATCAAAAGCTTTTGCACAGCAAAGGAAACAGTTAACAAAATCAAAAGACAACTGACAGAATGGGAGAAGATATTTGCAAATGACATATCAGATAAAGGACTACTGTCCAGAATCTATAATGAACTTTGCAAACTCAACACCCAAAGAACAAATAATCCAATCAAGAATTGTGCAGAGGACATGAACTGACATTTCTCAAGGAAGACATCCAGATGGCCAACAGACACATGAAAAAGTGCTCCATATCACTCGGCATCAGGGAAATACAAATCAAAACCACAATGAGATATCACCTCACACCACTCAGAATGGCTAACTTCCTTAAGCTTTTTGTAACGTTCCATTATTCTTCCTGCTCTCTTTGGATTTAATTCCTTATTTTCAAGTCTTTTTACTCCGGGTCACTAACTTGATCCTCTGCTTCTGCCAGCTTCTTGGATGTTGCTTCAAGTCTGCTACCAATCTTTTCATCGGAAATTTTACTTTATTTTATTTTATTTTATTTTTTTAATCAGCTTTATTTCTGTGGTTCTTGACTCTCCCTGATACCTTCTGTGTTTTCTGATGTACACAGAGTATCCTGGCCGCTGCTTTCAATTCTCCATCAGGCGTGTTATATGTAGAGGTTTTACTCTGATTACTGGCCGTGATCATCTCTTGTTATTTTTCCTCGGCTCAATTTATTCTTTATCTTTGCCTTGGATATAGGACTCTCCTTCTTCTCTATATTCGAAAAGCCCATCCTGTTTTCTAGCCAGAGGGTAATTTATTTAGGAAAAAGAGATCATGGAATGACCAAGGGCTGGCCCATGAGGGAGTCTCTGGTGTGTGTGTGTGTGTGTGTGTGTGTGTGTGTGTGTGTGCACATGTGTGACACATGCCCTCTGTTGTGTTGTGGCTGTCCCCTGTCTTTGGGGCCAGTCATCTGACAACGCCCTCCTTGTCTGCCATTTATGTGTTTGGGGTCTGGGCTGAATACACTGAGGTTTAGCTTGGTGGGCTCTGGTGTGCCTGTAAAAGGAGATGTTCAACCCATGCAACAGAACAAAGGCCTGCAGAATGCTGTGATCAGGAAAGAACATGTAGGAGGGCTTTCTTCTAGTTCCATAGGGAGAGTCTGTTCTCCTGGGACAGAGCAACTTGGACTGAGAAAGGTAGTCCCCCAAGTGTTCCACTGCAGGGATATCGTGTTTCCAGATTAGGCAGCTAATGTGCTCACTGTCCTGTCTTTGGTCAGTAGCTTGGTTTTGATGCTGCTTGTGCAAGAGCCTCAAATTTTGGGGGGTCCGCATAGAGTCATCTCCATGAACACTGCCACTTATGGATGCACTGCCAGAACCCATAATCATCCCACTGTCTCTCATGGTATTGTCTCTGATCGTAGTTTCCAGGTTGTCTGCACCTGGTTGCTTGTTGGTGTCTTCTCAAGGAGAAACACAGTTTTCTCTCAAGTCGATGTCTGCCAAACCTGGTGATCTGAAATCTCCAGGCCTCAAGACCCTTTGTTGGCAAGAACTCTTGCCCTTCAGACCCTATGCTGGACACTGCCAATGCCATTGGGAAACAGGCTCTATGTGGATTTCCAATGTGCTCTTCTCTCCTGTGCCTTTGTCTTTTGCATTGGCTCAATTCCCTCTGATGCACCAACCACTTATATCTCCCCTGTGCCATGTCTCCAATCTTCTCCCATAGTCTCTGTGACTTCTACTCTCTTTTTCTGTGGAGTTTACTTTGTATGCTTCTGGTCAATTTCCACCAAGGTGCAGTTATTGTGGTCATCCTCCAGTTGTATTGATGGATGAAGGCAAGCCTGGAGTTTTAAGATACTACTACATATTCACTGTCCTACAAAGGTACCACAGATTCTTACCAAGGCATAAGAAAAAATGAATTTTTGCCACTTGCCTCATATTATAAAATGTTCCCAGGATTAACCCCCTTAGGGCTTTCAGGAATACTTTAGCAATATAAGAAGGATCTATGGTGTCCAAGTGTGATTGTCTGATAGCATTAATCTGCGATTGTAGCTCAGCCAGGTCCAGGCTCAAATTGGTATGATGTCAGATTTCACACAAATGTCTCTGAACATTTTACCAGAAGTGTTTACCCGCGGTTAAGGCCATAGCACATATGTTGATACTCCTTGACATATCAATGACATTTGAGTCCAGAGCAAATATAATTGATTTCCAAAATATTCTACTGCTTTTTTAAGGTCATCTGGATAAAGCATGAGATATATTTTGAGACAAAGTATTAACATGTTTTGCAGTGTGAAGGCTCTGAGATAAAGCAAAAGAATAAACAGTGGCTGTGGCTGTTATAAGTAATACCTGTTATAAGTAACCCAACAAATCGACGTGTTTACCTAACTGTTTTTCTAATTCCAAAGTGAACTGGTATCCATAGGTAGCATACCAAAGTCCTGTAACTTCTACAGGCAATAAAACACAAGGCGGCTACATAACTAAAAATAACACAGTAGGCTGATCAGACCTATGTAAACTGAAAGCAAGCAAACAATTAGTCAATATACAGTGAGGACAGCGAAACTTATACATAATAGTTCCATTAACTGTATATCTTGATATTATTCCTGCCCCAACAACCAATAGGATGGTCGAGGGACACAAGCTCTTTGTCAGCTTTCCAGTTCCTGGTTAATAAGCAGACAGAGGTGCATCTGTGGTAACAGGTCCCATAGCAGCCACAAGCTTCCAAACCTTTAATACCCTGTGGTGTAGAAAACATGCTATCAGGGATAGCATTAAGATGAACATTAAGAGAATCAATAACAGCAATCTGAGACATTTGGGAGTTAAGACTTTTGCTCTTAGACCAATCAGTAATAAGGACATCAGTGATAATGACATGGGGAGTAAGAACCTATGGATGTCTCTACAAACATTCTACCCACGGAGATGAATTGGTGCACCAGGTACTAGAAGTAGCACAATAAGGATGATCTAAAGGAGTCATCCTGACCACCAGATGAATGGGAAAAGTTCCTGATTGTACTTCCATCAGGGTCCAGTGTTCTTCCTTAGCTCCTGGTTTAGTTATGGAAGTCTCTGCCTCCTCATCATAATTCATGCTGAAACCATCTAAGTATTTTAAAGTGTGTGAGGACTTAGAAACAGTCAGGAACCCATATACTGGTTGTTGATTATCTCGGAGAAACTGAAAACAAATGGGAGGGCCTGAGGTGAGGCCCGTGAATTAAATTAATGAGCAGCAGTATCAAGTGAGACACTATCACTTATGCCTCTAAAAACCCAGGTAAAATTTGTCTGGATTCTTGGAGACGGATCACTCCAAGTAACCGCCTGAAAAGTAGGTGAATCGGGTTTGTAGGCCCAATAAGGGCGAGTCTCTGAGGCAGCAGTTAACAAAGCAATAAATGCTAAGAACAAATTGGTTGGGGTAACAGGCTTATCTGTGGATTTTACTAACCCACAGCCCGAGAAGAAAGGGCTTACATGGTGCCCCAAGTAGATGTTGCTTGACGTCGAGAACATCATCTCCTGGGCTCACTCAGCCGAAGTTTGGCCATCTTCCACTTTATCAGGGAGAAATCGTACCCCTCTTGCCGGGAGCCAGCGTGGCGATTCCTCATCCTGTGGAAAAATACAAATAAAACCCTAACCCCTCCTAAGGACAGGATCAGGCCCACGCCACATGTGAGTGAGGGGATCCTTCCACTTGGCATATGGAAGTGGTGATAAATCAGGAGTCCAGAAGTGCTCAGCTGCAGTCTTCACCATAGTATCTACATTCAAAACAATTTAAAACATATAAAGCTAGAGATAAATGAACATGAGGTTTATATTTAAGTTCACCCTGTAAGATTCCCACCTCTTTTAATTTTTTCAGAGCATTTTTTTATGTTTACAGTTTTCCTTTTTTTTAAATTAATTTTTTATTTTTTATAAACATATATTTTTATCCCCAGGGGTACAGGTCTGTAAATCACCAGGTTTACACACTTCACAGCACTCACCAAAGTACATACCCTCCCCAATGTCCATAATCCCACCCCCTGCTCCCAAATACCCTCCCCCCACCAACCCTCAGTTTGTTTTGTGAGATTAAGAGTCACTTATGGTTTGTCTCCCTCCCAATCCCATCTTGTTTCATTTATTCTTCTCCTACCCACTTAAGCCTCCATGTTGCATCACCACTTCCTCATATCAGGGAGATCATATGATAGTTGTCTTTCTCTGCTTGACTTATTTCGCTAAGCATGATTCGCTCTAGTTCCATCCATGTTGTCGCAAATGGCAAGATTTCATTTCTTTTGATGGCTGCATAGTATTCCATTGTGTATATATACCACATCTTCTTGATCCATTCATCTGTTGATGGACATCTAGGTTTGAGACTGGCATGACTTTGGTTCACAATGGCCTGATCTGTAGAATTATACGGAATAGCTGTAGAATGAGCAATGTGGAAAGTAGAACAGGATTGTTAAAAAGCCATAGAAGTGTATGCAGAGCCATTGTCAGTCATAATGATCCAGGTGTGCAAATGCCTGAAAAAAAATGATTCTGCACATCTGTAAAAGCTTCTCCTGATTGTGCAGTAGCAAAACCTTCTGAAAAGGTTTCCATAGAAACATACAAATTTGATAACTGACCAAAGGTTTTATATAAAGTAATATCCATCTGCCAAAGAGAATTAAGAGTTAGCATACAAAAGGTTGGACAGGTTTGACATGATTTAACAATTTGTCCAGCTTGTTCTATGACAATCTTAAATTTCCCTTGTAATGCCTGTGCATTTTGGTGAAACATTTTGTGACTTCTCTTTGCTTTTTCTAAGGGAGTAAAAATAGCAGCATGAGTTGAAGCATCTGCTAGAGCATTACTTTCGGATAGTGGACCTGGAAGGGCTGTGTGAGCATGAATATGGAAATTGAAAAGATATTCAGTTCTGGTTGTCAGTAAATGTTGAATCTGTGAAAATAAGTGAACTAATTTTTTATCATTGCTAAGAATAAACGCAGAGATTCATCGAGAAATTGTTTTAGCCACATATTGACTATCTGTGTATATATTGAAGAGCATGTTGGAAGGCTTTTAATTCAGTGTGCTGCACTGAAGAGGTTTTATAATGTAGTTTAGTACTAGTACAACGTAAGGTGGAAATGAAAATGATTCCAATGTCTCCAGTTTTATTTGCATCTATAAAAACATTCCGCGCATGAATAATAGGGGTTGTCTCGACAAGGCTAGGAAAAATGACAGCAGTCAGATTAAGAAACTGTAAAAGTTTATTATTAGGTAAGTGGAATATAATCTGTCCTGGGTATGTGGCCAAAGCAACTTGCCATTCACTATCTTTCATTTATAGACTGGATAATTGTTCTTTGGTAATTATTGGCACAATGATAAAGTCAGGTTCTTGTCCCAATAACTGAAACAACCATGTGTGTCCCTTGGTTATCAATTGTACTACCATTTGTAAAGTTGGATTGATAACTTTTTAAAATTTATTTCTTTATTTTCAGCATAACAGTATTCATTTTTTCACCACACCCAGTGCTCCATGCAATCCTTGCCTTCTATAAACCCACCACATGTTACCCCAACCTCCCACCCCCCCGTCACTTCAAGACTCTCAGATTGTTTTTCAGCGTCTAGAGTCTCTCATGGTTCACCTCCCCTTCCAATTTTCCCCAACTCCTTTCAACTCTCTAACGCCCCATGTCCTCCATGCTTTGTGTTATGCTCCACAAGTAAGTGAAACCATATGATAATTGTCTCTCTCTGCTTGACTTATTTCACTCAGAATATCTCTTCCAGTCCCATACATGCTGCTACAAAAGTTGGGTATTCATCCTTTCTGATGGAGGCATAATACTCCATAGTGTATATGTACCATAACTTTTAAATAATGAATGGCAAGATGAATCCATTCCAAAATTCCAGAAGATTGCCACAAAATAGCAATAGGTAAAATTTGTGGACATAATATATTCAAATATATTGATTGGTTGTGTAAACTTGAGTTAATTGTGCTTGTGAGATAGCCTGTTCTACCAGAGTTAGAGCAGTTTTAGCTGCCTCAGATAGTTGCCATGTTGAACTTGGATGAGAATCATCTTTTAATATCTGACATAGTGGTTTTAATTGTTTAGCAGTAAGGGCTAAAGATGGGCAAAGCCAATTAATATCACCTAATAATTTTTGGAAATCATAAAGAGTTGTAAAATGCTGTGTTCTAATTTGGATGTTTTGTGGTCTTATTTTCTAATTATGAATGACATATCCTAGATATTCAAAAGGTTGCTGTCTTTGAATTTTTTATGGTGCTACAACTAGACCGTACAGATCCAAAAACTGTAATACATTTTTTAAAGCCTGTTGCAACGATATCTCAGTTTTTGCTGAAAGCAAAATGTTATCCATGTAATGTATACAGTATATTTGATTCTGATATTTTTTCTCTAAAATGGAGTCAGGGCCCGAGAAACATATTGTTGACCCAAAGTAGGACTGTTAGCCATCCCTTGAGGCAAAAAGGGCCTTTGATATCTATCATGAGGTTCTAAAAAATTTGTACTTGGCACTGAAAAAGCAAATCTATCAATATACACTGGGGCTAGTGGAATGATAAAAAAGGAGTCTTTCAGATGTATATTAACATTTAATGACTAAGTGAAATACTAGTGGGGGATGGTAGTCCAGGTTGCAGGGCTCCCATTGTTTGTAGCCCAGCACTACTTGCCCTGAGATCTTGTAATAATCTCCATTTGCCAGATTTCTTTTTAATAACAAATATTGGGCTATTTCAAGGACGAGTAGATTTCTGTAGATAACCAAGAGCATATTGTTCATCCATTAACAATTTTGCTGCCTCTAACTTCTCGTTAGATAAGGGCCATTGATCAACCCACACAGGAGTAGAGGCATAGCACGTGGTCTAGTCAATGGCCTTTATGAAAACCCATGCCATGTCTATCACTTTTTGGTGTTATTGATAGAGGTTCAATAGGGCCTTGTAAAGTCTTTCCAAGGCCTTTGCCCTTTTCATACCCCATTCTGTGTATCATATGAATAACTTTAGGAGATTGTGATTCTTTAGGAATGGGAGGTGTCTCTAACACTAGTCCCATACAAATAGTATATCTCTGACCCAAAGGTTCAAATCTATATCTAATATAAAAGGTTGAAAATTTCCATCATGGCCTTCAGAAGTTTGTCAAGGTGAGTGGTTAGAGCTAATTTTTGGAGCTGATGCATTACCTACTCCCTTTATGTGAGTGGTAGTGCTTTTAAAGGGCCATTGAGAGGGCCAATCCTTGAGTGCTATGACTGACATATCAGCTCTGGTATCAATCAAGCCCTGAAATGGATGACCATGGATATATAAAGTCAAAAATGGTTTATCAGAGGTAATAATTCTCATCCAATAGGCATCTGTTGAGCCAAATCCTTGTTCCCCTCGTTGAGGTTTCACAATTTGGTTCTGTGATTGTAATCCAGATAACAAGATTAATTGTGCTATAGATATTTTAGGTTGCAAGGCCATGATCCCAGAAGACAGGGAAATCATTATTTTAATTTCTCCTGTGTAATCCTCATCTATAAATCCAGGATGAAAATTTAACCCCTTCATACCAAAAATATCTTAATAAAAGTCCCGAAATTCCTTTTGGCAAGGGGCCCCATATTCCAGTAGTGATTGCTTTAGAGGGTTCCCCAGCCTCAAGGTAAACAGCAACATCTGGGGCTAAGTCGAGTCCAGCACTGGAGGGGGTACTTCAGAATAATTTGTTGACTCTGGGCAAGTCTGCACTGTTTGCTTGGGGAATTGTGGTAGGAGGGATGCTATTGTTTGGCGGGGCAGCAGTGGGCCCCTTTTGAAGTTTCCCTGAAGGGGTTTGCCAAATTTTTCTGCTTTGGATAGACAGTCATTTGCCCAATGATAACCTCTCTGGCAATGGGGACATAAAGATTGAGGCTTACTCTTTTGATTATTGAGAGGAGTAGGCAAACCTTTACTTTGCCTTCATTTAGATAATTGGGGGCATTGAGCATGAAAGTGTCCCAAATTTCCACATTGAAAACATACTCGATTATTAAATTGTCCTCCCTTAGATTTAATAAGGTGTTGCTGCATTTTTTGAGGGGAAATAACTTTTAATATTACAGCCATAGGAACTCCTTGAATGTAGGAAGGCCCGATATCAGCACACAATCGAATGTAATTCTCTAAACTGCCTGTTTTACTCCAAGGGCTTATAGCAGCCTGACATGCAGTGTTAGCATTCTAATAAGCCAATTGTTTGACTATAATAGTCCCAGCTTCACCATCCAATACAATCTTACCTACAGCCTTTAAGAGAGGGGCTACAAAGTCCTGACACGGCTCATCAGGTCCCTGTTGAATTTTAGATAATTCCTCAGTTTGGGCCCTATAGTAGGTAATCTCTTCCAAGCCTTAGAGCACATTCATTAATTTGATTGAATGCAATCTCTGGATAATCTATTTGAATGCCAACATCATAATAAGGTCCAGCTCCTACTAATATATCATAAGTAATAGGAATCTGTGTTCATCTATTATACAAGGCAATTTCATTAGCTCTTTCAATGAATTTAGCCTTCTATAATAAGAAATCTCCACCTGATAAACATGCATGAGCTATGACCTTCCAATCACCAGGACACAAAGCTTCCATTCCCAAATTATCTAGTAGAGGTAAAGTAAAAGGAGCAGTAGGATCATACTGAGCAGTGGCGGTTTTAATTTCTTTTAAGACTTTGAAATTTAGAGCCGTGTAAATTCTTTGTCCTTGCTTGTTGGCAGTAACAGGGAATGCAAAAAACTCTGCAACATTTCCCCTTTTTTCTGTGCTTGATACAAAGCACGCTGTAACGGTGTTACTCCTGATAAAGAAAGTAACTGTGCACTTTGTTGTGCTGCCATTACAGAAAAAGCAGCACGTTTAGGTCTTACTTTCTCTTTATGACTTGGCGCCTGCCATCCAGTATCCGGGATTTTATAGGCCGATTTTATCATAGATTCACCCCCTAAGGAGGGAGTAGTATTAACCCCAACATGAGTACACTGTGGCACTAAAGTATTATTCCATACCAGCTGTTTAAATGGTGTATCAAAAAAGAGTGCAATGGAGCTGGGGAAGAGGAACCATAGGACATTATCATCATCAAGATAAACATCATCCTTTTCAATTTAACCATCTTCTAAAGTTATCAATACCGGGGGCGGTAAACAAACCACTCTGGGAGGACTCTCAGACATATGACTTTTATTGAATAATTCCTCCAAAGAGGGGAGAGACAGCGCTGATACCATCAGCAATCTCCGCCATGAGAAGGGCTTAAACTGCACATTAGAAAATCCTCACCTTCTTCTCCCACTGAATGAGATTTTAAAGACAATAAATCAATAAAATGTTTAGGGTCCAAAAGGTCCCTAATCTGGGACCAGAGGTTCATTGTACCCTCTGGAACTGTTGCAGCACCGTAAACAAAAATTTGATTCTTAATTTCTTGACCCACATGGTGCCAAAGTTCAAGATTTGCACTCCCTCCCTTAGGAAACCAGGGGCATAAATCACTAACAACCTCAAAAAATCCCTGAAGAGTCTCGTGAGAGACTCCTGACCCTCTCTCTTTAGAATAGCTTGCAGGGCCTGCAAAAAATGACCCACTTAGGTTGACTGAACTGTCTTCATATTTTACTCCTGTCGTTCCAGATCACCTGGATTCTCCTCCATGATATAAAGCCCTAAACTGAGATGACACTGGTCTTCAGGTCCCTTTTGGGGCGCCAGCTGTCGTGGCCAGTGTGACAAGAGGGAGCAGGGTTGAAGGGTAGGAGAATGAAGAAAGGGAATGTGTGGAATAGGAAGGACACAGGCAAATGTGTCAAGCAGGTGCCAAAGTTTATTTTGCAGAGCTCTGATTTATACCACACAGTAAGGGAATCACTTCCTGTACATCTGGTGATAGTTTCTATTTTGGCCTGAGAGTAGCTGGCCATACAGAGATATGAAACAGCCTTGACCTTCATTGTTTGGACACTTAGGCCATAACTCAATATTCACAAAACACAGGAGCCTTATTATCTTAGTCTTGAGAGAGCAGCTTCAATGGCAACAAGCCTAACCTCACAATGTTCTCATAACAATCACCAGGGAACACAGTGTCACTCTATCTTGCCACCTGTGAAGGTCCTCGGATTAAGAGTTTCCCAAGAACTGTTGCTCTATTGGGTTAACCCCTTCTAGGCACGAGGCCCCCAAAACTTGATGGTGCATAAAAACAACAAAAAACTTGGAGGATTTACCAACATATACACCACCAACATGGAAGCATATGAACAGAAAGGAAGGGATATGGGGACCTCAATCCAATATTTCTAGGGACTACGATATCCATTTTCAGCACAGGACAGATGATCCAGATGGAAAAGTGGTAAGGAATAACAGATGTCATCAGGATCTCTCTAGACCACCTGAGTTTTGGGGATACAACCATTAGATTGTGTCTCTGTGGATCATAAGAGGAGTTCTTCCTAAAGGTAGAACTAACTTTATCTATCACATATAGTGTGCTGAAGACAAAATCAATATGTAACTAATGGAAGAGAATACAAATACTCTCTTGTATACTTATGACCATGAAGGTATGAAAACGGAAAGAAATCACTTACGAATGGGAAACACAGCCAGACACTAATAGGTGGAAAACACAAAACACTCGCGAACTAGCAAGGAATCAAAAAAAGAACATCCAAAGGAAAATCATAAAGTGCCATGAGCAAAGGAAAGTCAAGAAAATTATGAGATGATCCTAAAATATTTTATGGGGAAACAATAAGGGGTTAAATGCGTTGCATTTCCAAAAATTATAAACACCGAAAAAAAGCAACCTAACTGGACGCCAGAAGGAAAAAATAGAAAATACGAACTCCAAAGTTAACACAAATATTGAAATAATACATATGATTATCTAAATAAAGGAAATACAAGCAAACCAGAGGAACAAAAATCAGGGGAACTCACACGTCAGTTTTGAAAACATCAACAAACTGGAGGAGCCGTTACCTGGATAAAACAGGGAGACAAGAACACAGGTGAAAGTATGAAACCACATGACAACTGATAGAGAGGAAAAAAATAACCTAAAAGACCCTTCTACACAATTTTGCTAGCTAATCCAAGAACTGAGAGTAAAGGATAAATTTCAAGACCATATCAGCTCCTAAGATTAGGTCAGGAAATCTACAAAATCTGAGCTCTCTACTATTGGCTAAAGAGTTTGAGCAGTAATCAAATACCTGCCAACAAACAGAAGGCCAGCTCCAAATCCATTTCCTGGGCAACTCTTCTAGACATGTAGTGCAAGCAATGCCATTTTTTCTCATTGATTCTGGAAATGGAATGAGGTGGGTATACTCTACTTTAGAAGGATAAAGACCTTGTGCAGATAAGGACATTTTAGGAAACAAATTCCATGCCATTCCCATAATTAAAAAAAATAAAAATATAATTCTTTCCTTTTCTTTCTGTGTCTTCATCTGGTTTGAAATTGTTTTTCTTTGAATTGTTTTGTTTTATTGAGGAAGCCAGCCTATCATCCATCATCCGTTTTAGACTAAGTATCCACAGATGCTTTAGTTCCATATACGACCTAGTGCTTCTCCTAATATATGCCACCACTCCTGAACACCCATTAGGCAGTTTCTTCCTTCCCTGCAGGTCTCTCTTTTCTGTATCCCTCAGCTTGGTTTTCAAGTCCTGAGTCACTCCTGGATTTCCTCCTTCTCTGACTTCTTCCACTTCAGTTTCTCTTATTTTATTACAGATTATGGTATTCGTCCTGGGGCACATATGAGAGACGACATATGATATTTCCCTTGGTCTGATTGCCTTTTTCATTTTGCATTACCCAGTCATGGGACATTCATGTCAATGCAAGGACCAGAGGTTCATCCTCCCTGATGCTTGAGGAATATTCTGTTACCAAGATGGACCACAACTTCTTTATCCACTAGATTGTGCTAGATACTGTGGCTCAATCCACAGTTATTCTCATGTGGACATTGCAGGCCATGGATATAGGGCATCCCCTTCCTCTGACTAAAGAGACTTGTTCAACATGTCTATAACCATTACCACAAAAAGTGGAGTTAACTAATAATGACAAGGAGTGCTGTCCAGGCCTCTTCCTTAAGAGTTAGCTCTGATGCAGAAATTCACTTTCCTTGAAGAATTGAAAAGGTGTTTAAGGGAAAACCAGGTAGAAAGACCCCTAATCCCTAAAAATCCTGTTTCAAAACACTAGGAGATAAGGACACAGACAGCACAATATATCCATGCCCTAAACTTTTTCCTTGAAAAGGGACTTTCCATCTTTTCATCATCACTGGCCCATAGGGAAAAGACATTGAGAAAGGACTCTCTCACCCACAGGATGAACAAACCCATGGAGAGATGTTTATATCCAAGAGGCTTCATTGATTCTTGAGATCTCTAGAAATTTTAGTGGAAATAGGAACACATTGCAGTCTCTGGGGAAATGTTGGCTTAAAGGATGGTATACAGAACATCATTTTCTTTTATCTTTGTCTAGAAAGGGGATCGGGACATTGACACACAAGACAACCTGCATTCTTGATCAGCCTCATAGGGCTCTTTTTCTGTCCTTCCCAGGCTTCCTAGGACCAGGAAGGACTACATAGGGCTCCAAAGTCATGGGAGAGGGATGGTTGCTTCAGTGAATCCAGTGATATCACAAAGCTTTGATGTCATAGCAACCACTTCTCATCAACCCACGCCTGATATCTACACTTGGCTGGAGTAGTCATGGGTGTGCCAAGAGGAACCCAAGTCTTCTAAACCGCAGGAGCCACCTGGATCACTCACCAAGGCAGTTTGTGAAGCGTTTTGGTTTCACCTTCTCCATGGCCGACTTCATAATCTTAAGAATCTTGAACATTCCCACAGGGTGGAGCAACTACCCTTGGGGGATCTGCATGGAGATGTGGCAGCACAAGCTTGCCTTAATCCTCCCATGGCCATCCCCCAAGTGGTTTCTTGGGATAAGCAAACAGTGCCTCTTGTGGAAGATGGGCATGTTCTAATGGAGCCAGGAGACGATGAACAATGTGTCAACAAGAGGTCATTACAGCGTGACAGACAGCAGATGCTACAGGTTGGTGATGAGATCCAGGAATACAAAGAACAGGAGAATGAACTAGGGAGCTCCGAGCAAAGGTCGGGCATTTTAGGATGGTGGGGGGTGCTCTGTACCTGACTGCATTTTAAAGGGACCTAAGTTCAAATTCAATAAAACATCCTATGGCCACAGTCAATCCTTGTACACTGGTTTTGGTTTATGTTTTTTGTCAAATGATGCACATGCACATATTTGACAGAGAGACAGAGTGATCACAATCAGGTGGTGGAGCCAGAGGGGAGAAGCTGACCTGCCCGTGAGCAGGTAACCTGAGACCAGAGAGAATGCCATGACCCTGGGATCATGAGTTGAGCTGAAGGCCACCTCTGAACTGATGGACAAACACCCAGACACAACCTTTGACTTCTGAATACCTGCTCTTTCTCGATAAGAGCCACTGCTCTGTCATTGTTCAGAAATTCAGGGGATATGGATTTTGGCTTGGGCTGGTGTTGCTTTAGCTGTCCTACCTAATTCGAGAGCTGGTATAGTTTGTTCTCTTGAAGTCAGTGACTTGGCTATGGACAAAGTATGCTCCAGCGCATATTTGGGTAATGGCAATTCCTCCATTTCTAGCTTGCAGGGAAATGACACTATGTCTTTTGGTGCCCTGCTTCTGTTGATGGTGATGTTAGTCCTCTGTGCCTCTGAATCTGGATCTCTTTTTCTGCTCCCAGATGAAAGCCATTTTAGCTCTGATTTCTCAAAGACATGTTCAGCACTTTTTTTTTTCTCTCTCATCCCTAGGTCTCCTACAATAGGCACCTATTTCCATTCCTTGGATTCAATGGATTCCCTAAGCTCTTTGTCATGTTCCATCACTCTTCCTTCTCTATTTGGACTTGCTCCTTATTTTCTAGTCTTTTTCTTCCAGATCACTTGGATCCTCTGTTTCTGCCAGCTTCCTGGACTTTTCATCCAGTCTACTTCCAATCTTTTCATCAGGAACATTTAATTTTATATTATTTTACTTTTATCAGCTTTATCTCGTGGTTCAGAACTCTCTGATTATCTGTGTTTTATGATGTTCACGGAATATCCTGGATGCTGCCTTTTATCCTCCATTGGGGTGTTTTATGTAAAAGTTTCACTCCGATTTCCGGGCCATGATCATTTGCTGTTCGTTTTCTCAGAATCAATTGATTCTTCCATCTTTGCATTGGATCTAGGTCTCTATCTTCTTCTCAGTATTCTAAAACCCCATTCTGTTTTATAGCCTGGGAGGAAGTTCTATAGGAAGAAGAGGTCATGGAGTGCCCAAGGGCTGGTCCTTGAGAGATTCTCAGTTTTGTGTGTGTGTGTGTGTGTGTGTGTGTGTGTGTGTGTGTGTGTGTGTGTGTTATGCATGCCCTCTGCTTTTGATTTGTGATTTTCCCCTGTCCTTGACACCAGTCATCAGCAGAAGATCTCCTTGCTTGCTGTTTGGTGTGCTTGGGTTCTGGGCTGAATATGCTGAGGTTTAACATGCTGGGTTCTCGTGTGCCTGTGAAAGAGATGTTCAAACAACTCAACAGTTTGAAGGCCTGTAGAATGTTGTGTTCGGGAGAGAGCATGTGGGCAGGGCTTTCTTCTAGTCCCCGATGGGTGAGTCTGCTCTCCTTGAACTAAGCAGCTTGGACAGAGGAAGACAGTCCACCAAGAGTACAACGGTTGGGATTTTGGTATTTGCTGGTTAGGAAGCTAATGTCCTCACCATCCTGTCTTTGGCAGGTACTTCGGTCTTGATGCTGCTGGTGCGAGAGCCCCAAATTTATTATGCCCCCATCGAGTCATCTCCACGAACATTGCCTCTCATGGATGCCTTGCCAGAACTCACCATCTTCCCACTCTGTCTCCTGGGATGGACTATGATCATGGTTTCTAGGCTGTCTGCACCTGGTTGCTTGTTGGTGTCCTCTGCAGGAGAAACACAGTATTCTCTCAAATTGACGTCTGCTCAACCCGCTGATTTGAAATCTCCAGGCCTCATGACCTTTTTTTGGCAAGAACTTGGGCCATTCAGACCCTCTGCTGTTCACAGCCAATGGCTTTGGGAAACAGGCTTCTTGTGTATTCCCAGTGTGCTCCTTTCTCCTGTGCCTTTGTCTTTTGCATTGGCTTACTGGCCTCTGACACACCAGTTGCACACGTCTCTCCTGAGTCATGTCTTCAATCATCTCCCATAGTCTCTGCGACTTCTTTTCTCTTTTGCTGTGGAGTTAATTTGTACGCTTCAGGTCAATATCTGCCAAGTTCCAGTTGATTTGTTCATCTTCCCGGTTGTATTCATGTCTGAAGACAAGGCTGGAGTTCTCAGACACTACTACCATCTCACTGTCCTCCCTAGGCACCCAAAGTTCTTACTGAGGAATAAGCAAGAATGAATTCTTGCCACTTGCCTCATGTGGCAGTGTTGTGGAGAACATTGGGCTAGGTAATATTTATCATTCAGAATGACAAATAACATACAGTTTCACTTTCTCGTTGTAGTCAAGAGATACGGGAAAAAGCAAGGGAAAAAGGGACAAACCACACGGTTCTAACCAGGCACACAAAATTTGGTGTTTGTTAGAGGGCAGGTTTGTGAGAATACGTGTTTATCAAAAAGGACAAAAGGTGACATTCTTTGTAGGAAATGTGGCTGGAAGTGATGGAATGTGAGGTTCAAGTCATGTCAAATTGAATTGCTATCCATAAAAGAACAACTATTCTCTTTCCTATCTCTTGAAATTTAATTATTAGTCTATGTGAACACACACAGGCAACATCCAGACACACACACAAACACACACACACACAAAGGAGACACACAAAAGATGGAGACAAAGTGAGGAATAACACTAAAGGAAGAAACACTCCCAAATAATACCATAAAAAGGAAAAGTGCAGAGAATCCAAGTCAGAAACCAACCAAAATAGAAAGTTAACCTCCTACCTATCAATTTTCAATTCAAGTATTCTGGATAAATTCTCCCATCTGTACAAACAGGTACTGGACTGAATAAAAATTTACAAAAAAGGCAAAAATGGTCCACAAGAAAACAATAAAAACTTAACAACCTTGACCTAATGTCATGAATAGAGATTTTCTCCTACTATAAAGATACATATAACTTGAAAGTTAAGGAATTGGGAAGGCATAGTTCATGCAATTGGCAAGGAGAAGAGAGCCAAAGAGATGGTGCTTATTCAGATAGAGAGATTTTATGCCTTCCAGAGACAAAAGATTACCGGAAGGAGTTTTGTCTTGATGAAACATCGAAGCATCAGACACTTGGAAGGATTGCCAACATATACACCACCAACATGGGTGTATCTAAATATTGGAAGCATTTACAGAAAGGAAAGGAGGTGGGGACCTCAATCCAGTATTGTTGGGGACTACGATATCCACTTTCAGCACAGGACAGATCATCCAGATGGAAAGGTGGTAAGGAATAACAGAAGTCATTATGTGCTGTCTAGATCACATGAACTTTGGGGATCCATGCATAAGATTGTGTCTCTGAGGACCATAAGATAAGTTCTTCCTAAGGACAGACCAAACATTGTCTATCACAGATCATGTGCTGGAGTCAAAATTAAGTCATAATTAATGGGAGAGAATTCACATTATATCTTGTATACTTATGACCACAAAGTATGAAAATGGAAAGAAGTCACTTATAAAAGTGTGAAGAGATGGGAGTTGGGGTATCAGATGGTGGGTATTATAGAGGGCATGGATTACATGGAGCACTGGGTGTGGTGAAAAAATAATAAATACTGTTGTGCTGAAAATAAATAAAAAATAATAATTCAAAATTAAAAAAAAATAAACAAGAGAAGAAAAGAAAGAAAGAAAGTTTGGTAAAGCCCCCAGGGAATCCGTCAGTTCCTGACTCTTGTTTTTGGGAGGCTTTTCATCTCTGCTTCAATCTCGTTACTAGATATCAGTCTATTCAGATTGTTAATTTCTTCCTGGTTAAATTTTGGGAGTTTATAATTTTCCAGGAATGCATCCATTTCATCTAGGTTGCTTAGCTTATTGGCATATAAATGTTGATAATAACTTCTGACTATTGTTTCTCCTTCCTTGGTGTTTGTTGTGCTCTCTCTCTTTTTCATTCATAATTTTCTAAATTTGGACTTTCTCTCTTTTCTTTTCAATTAGTGTGGCCAATGGTTTATCGATCATATTGATCCTTTCAAAAGACTAGCTTCTAGTTACATTGATGCATTCTACTGTATCTCAGGTTTCTACCTCATTGATCTCAGCTCTAATCTTGATTATTTCCTTTCTTTTGTGTGGAGTTGGTTGGATTTGTTATTGATTCCCAAGTCTCTTAAGGTGTAGAGACAGCTGCTGGGTTCTGGATTTTTTCTTTTTCTTTTTCTTTTTTTTATTTTCTTTTTTTTTTTTTTTTTTTTTGAGGGAGGCTTGATGGCTATGTATTTCCCTCTTAGGACCACCTTTACTGTATCCCATAGATTTTGTACCCAAGTGTCTTCATTCTCATTGGTTTCTATGACATTGTTTCCATTCATCTTTGATCTCCTGGTTGATCCAAGCATTCTTAAGCAAGGTGGCCTTTAGATTCCATGTGTTTGAGTTCCTTCTGAACTTTTCCTTGTGATTGAGCTCAAGTTTCAAAGCACTGTGATCTGAGAATGTGCTGGGATAGTCTCAGTCTTTTGGTATCGGTTGAGTCCTGATTTGCGACCCAGTATGTGCTCTGTTCTGGAGGAGGTTACATGTGAACTTGAGAAGAATGAGTATTCTGTTGTGCTAGGGTGGAATGTTCTGTATATCTATGAGGTCCATCTGGCCCAATGTGTCATTCAATGCTCTTGTTTCTTTATTGATTTTCTGCTTCTATGTTCTGTCTATTTCTGAGAGAGGCATGTTAAAATCTCGTATTATTTATGGATTTATATCGATATGACTCTTTATCTTGACTAACTGTTTTCTTATGTAATGGGCTTCTCCCATACTGGGGGCATAGATATTTACAATTGTTAGATCATCTTGGTGGATAATCCCTTTAAGGATTATGTAGTGGCCTTCTGTATCTCTGACTACAGTCTTTAGTTTAAAATCTAATTTGTCTGATATGAGAATCGCTACCACGGCCTTCTTTGGAGACCCATTGGCATGAGATATGCTTCTCCATCCCTTCACTTTCAGTCTGGGTGTATCTTTAGGTTCAAAATGGGTCTCTTGTAGACAACATATGGATGGGTCCTGTTGTTTTATCCAATCTGCAACCCCGTGCTGTTTTATAGGCATATTTACGCCATTCACATTGAGAGTGATTACTGATAGGTACGTTTTTATTGACATTGAGGTACCTTTGAAGTCTTTCTTTTTGTTTATTGTCTCTATATTTTTGTTCAATGCTATTCTTAGGATTTTTCCTCTTTTATAGAACCCCCCTGAATATTCCCTGCCATGTCGGCTTGGTGGTTGCATAGTCTCTTAAGCTTGCCGGTCTTGAAAACTATCTCTCCATCCAATTTGAATGTCAGTATTTCTGGATAAAGTATTCTTGGCTGCATGTTCTTCTCATTAAGTGCCCTGAATATATCTTGCCAACCTTTTCTGGATAGCCAGGTGATCCTATGTGCTTTCTTCTGTACGTAAGGACCCTCTATGTCCTAGCGGCTTTCAAGAGATTGTATCTACACTTATGATTTTTCAGTTTTACTATCAGGTGCCTTTATTTATTTATTTATTTATTTTTTTTTACTCTATAATCTTGTGGAGGAGACGGGGCCTTCGCACACATCTCTCAGAGTGTGTGAGGCACGCACACGTCTCAGGCTCTGATAGTATGGTGTTTGTCTAAAAGCACCGGGCAGGGCCTTCGCACACCTTTCTCAGGTGAGGTAAGGGTTGCATGTGTCTCAGACACTGTTAGCAAGGCTTACCTTTCTGCTGTCTGGTGAGGCTCCCTGACCATCACAGGAGCCAGATCGCACATGATCTTGGGCTCACTGGTGGCTCAGGGACCAAGACCTGCTTTCCCCACCACACTCCCTCTGGCTCAGTGTCAGGGGAGGCTTTCCTGGGTTCAGGAACTTAAGTCCCTGTCCTTAGCCACCTGATTCCCACAATTTACCACCATGATGCTTTGCTCTTTTCAAGTGCTGTCAAACAGAGTCCAAGTTAATGCTGGTCCCCAGATGCAGGACACTCTAGTATTGGGGTATTACTTTTCAACTGGCCACCTCGGGTGGCTCCCATCCATTTTTGTTTATTTTTTAATCTCAGTCTAATGTTCTCACTCCGCTTTTCCTGCCCCCTTGTGTCTTCTGCCCCTGTGTAGATCCAGACATGTACAATTCAGATCTCAGGCTGATGTCTTGGGTTATTGGAGTTCTTTGGTAGGAAATCACCATCCTATGGGATAAAGGCTGAGACGGTGCCTTTTCCTACTCTCCCGTTATCTTGTCTCATCTCACATAACACTTATTATGAAATTTCAAGAGATAAGAGGTCGGCCATTATGGATAGCAAATCAATTTTATATGCCTTGAAAACTCACATTTTATCACGTTCAACATTTTCTTCAAATTATGTCCCATTTAGTCCTCTTTTATAAACACGTATTCCCACTAACCTGCCTTAAACACAAAATTTGTGTGTCTGGGAAAAGTCGTATTTTTTGTCCCTTTACCCCTGCTTGTTTACATGTTTCATTACTACCATGAGAGAGTGAAATCATATATTATTTGTCTTTCTGAGACTGAGAGATGCGAAGTAGCCCAATGCTCTCCATAACTATGCCACATGAGGCAAGTGGCAAGAATTCATTCTTCCTTAAGGCTGGGTTAGAGTCTGTTGTGCCTTTTGAAAACAGTGAGATAGTAGTAGTGTCTGGGAACTCCAGGCTTGTCATTATCCATGAAAACAAAAGGAAGATGACTACATCAACAGCACATGGCAGAAATTCACCTGAAGCCTACAAAGTAAGTGCTACATCAAAAGAGAAAAAAGTTGCAGAGTCTATGGGAGAAGATTGGAGCATGGCTTAGGGACGTTTGGTGCTTCAGAGGGCAGTAAGCCAATGCAAAAGACAAAGGTACAGGAGAGAGGAGAACACTGGGGGAACCCCTAAGGAGCAAGTTTGTCAACGCCATTGGCTGTGGCCAGCAGATGATCTGGAGGGCACAAGTTACTGCCAAAAAAAGGTCTTGAGGTCGAATTGTTCAGATCAGTAGGCTTGGCAGATATCAATTTGAGACAACATGAGACAAACATGAGACTGTTTTGATCCTGGAGATGACACCATCAAGCAACCTGGAGATGACACGAACAAGACAGCCTGGAAACCATGATCAGAGACAGTACGAGGGGTCACAGTGGGAAGATGGTGTGTTCTGGCAGTGCAACTGAGAGAGGCAGTGTTCGTAGAGATGACTTGATGGGGGTACAAGAAATTTGGGGCTCTGCACAATCGGCATAAAGACCGAACTACTGGCAAAGACTTGACGGTGAGGACATTAGCTGCCTCATGTACAAAACTCAAGTCCCAACCTTGGAACACTGGGGGACTGCCTTCCTAAGTCCAAGTTGCTTAGTTAAAGGAGTAGAGATTTTCCATTAGGGGACTAGAAGAAACCATGCTCACAAGCTCTCTACTGACCAAAGCATTCCGCAGGCCTTCTTTCTGTTGAGTTGTTGGAACAATTCATTTCACAGGCGAAACCAGTGCATACCAAGCTAAACCTCACCATATTCAGCACAGAAACCAAACACTCAAAATGGCAGGCAAGGAGAGCCTCTGCAGATGACTGTCTTTAAGGACAGGGGACAGCCACAACACAACAGCAAAGGGCATGCATGCCACACTTAACCGAGTATCCCTCAAGGGCCAGCCCTTGGACCCTCCATGATCCATTCTTCCTAAAGACATTAACCTAAGGGGGTAGAAAACAGAATGGGCTTTGTGAATAGAGAGATGAAGACAGAGGCTTAGATACAATGCAAAGATGGAAGAGTCAACTGTTGCTGAGGAAAAAGAATAAGAATTGATCATGGCCAGGCAATCAAAGTGAAACCTCTAAATGTAACACGCCAAATGGACGATTAAAAGCAGCAAACAGGATACTCACTGTACATCAGAAACACACAGAAGACATCAGGGAGTCTCGAATCACAGAGATAAAACTGATAAAAAATATAATAAAGTATTGGGTCCCTGATGAAAAGATTTGTAGCAGACTGGATGCAAAGTCAAAAAAGCTGGCAGAAGCATAAGATCAAATTAGTGACCTGTAGTACAAATACTATAAGAAAAGGAAGAAAAGAGAAAGAGAGAAGGAAGAATGATGGAGGATGACAATGAGATTGGGAAATCATCAACTCCAAAGAATGGAAAGAGGTGCCTATTGTAGGAGACCTAGGAGCAAGAGAATGTAGAAGGCCAAACATTTCTTTGAGAAATCAGAGCTGAAAATGTCCTTCATCTGGGAGAAGAAACAGAGATCCAGATTCAGAGGCACAGAGGACTCCCATCACCATCAACAGAAGCAGAGAACCAAAAGACATATTGTCATTCCCCTTGCAAAAGCTATCATTGGAGTAATTCCTTTTACCCAAATTCGTGTGGGACAGTAGTGTGTCCATATCCAAGTCATTGACTTCAAGATGATAAGTCATACCAGCTCTTGAAGCAGGTTGGATAGAGCAAGCCAAGCTAGTTCAAGACAAAATCCATATCCCCTGCATTTCTGAACAATGACAGAGCAGTGGTTCTAGTCTAGAACTCTCAGCTATTAAGAAGACAAAAATTGGGTCCTCTGGTTTGTCCATCAGTTCAGAGGCAGCCTTCAGCTCATATCTATGATCCCAGGGCCATGGCCTTGACTGTGATCTCAGCTTCCCTGCTCAAGGGCAAGTGTGATTCCCCTACCAATCTCCACCCTCTGAATGTGATATTTCTGTCTCTCTCTCAAATACGTGCCTGTGCATTCTTTGACGAAAAACAAAGAAACGAACAAACCGATTACAATGATTCCAATTTAATTGGACCTAGGACCCTAAGAAATGCAGTCATATACAGAGCACCTCCCACCATCCTAAAATGCCAGACCTTCATTGTGTGCTCCCTTGTTCATTCTCCTGTTCTTTGTCTTTCTGTACTTCCTCAACAACCTGTAGCATCCGCTCTCTGTCCGGCTGGTGTGGCCTTTGGTTGTCACATTGTTCTCCCTCTCCTGGCTCCATTAGAACATGCACATCTTCTGAAAGAGACACTGGTTATCGCATGAAGGCAATAAGGGGATTTTCATGAGAGGGTTAAGACAGGCTTGTGCTGCCATATCTCCATCTGTTCCTCCAGGGTAGCTGCATCACCCTCTGGGAATGCTCAAGGTTCTTCGACATTTGAATTCTCTTCCATGTTTCCTTTTGGAAATACACGTTTTCTTCTTGAAATGGGGATGAGTGTCTTTCAGATGGCTTTCCTTGTGCAATATGTCTCTTCCAACATACTTCACACTTGCTCCTGTGAACTCTAAGTACATGAGTTCATCCTGGGACTCATTTTCTAGGGTGTAGAGTCTGACTTTCATGCTTGGTCACTTTGAAGATCGGAAAGCCCTCTTGGCATGATTTCTTGAGATGCTAGAAGAACTCATGTCTTCGTTGTTAAAAACTCCAGGCTTACCTTTGGCAAGGTTGTGGGTGCTTCCTGTGAAGTTTCCTTGGATGGGCTTTCCCTAGTCAGAAGTGCCCTGATCGGGTGGGAGGACCATATACATGTGGGGGACATGGAGTTCCTCCCCTGAGTCTCTGTTCAATACCTGATTCTTTCTTCGCCTATCGTGGATAAGATGGAATGGTGGATTCTTGCCTTTTGCTGTAGTCCAGATGACTGGTGCTGACTGTCACGACAATAGACTGCAAAAGTGGCCTTGGGGAGTGTGACACCGACTCGCTTTGCAAACTGTTTTAGTGAGAGACCCAGGCAGCTCCAGTGGATAGGAAGGACTTGGAATTCCCTTGGCCCACCCATGACTAATCCAGCCAAGTGTAGATCAGGTGTGGTTTGGGGAGGAGTGGTTTCTATGACTTCAAAGCTTGGTGACATCACAAAAGTTGGATTCACTGAAGCAGCCATCCCATTCCCATGACCTTTGAGTCCTATGGCTTTACGTAGGAAGCCTGGGGAAGGACAGAAAAAGAACCCGCTGAGCATGACCAAGAACTCAGGGTGTCCTGGGTGTTAATGTCCCACTACCCCTTTCTAGACAAAGAGAAAAGAAAATGATGTCTGATATAGTGACCTGGAAAAAAAAAGACTGGAAAATAAGGAAGGAAATCCAAAGAGAGAAGGAAGAATGATGGAACATGGCAATGAGATTAAGGAAGTCATTGACTCCAAGGAATGGAAAAAGGTGCCTATTGTAGGAGAACTAGGAGTGAGAGAAAAAAAAAAAAAAAGAGGTCCAAACCTATCTTTAAGAAATTAGAGCTGAAAATGTCCTCATATGGGAGCAGAAAAAGAGATCCAGATTCAGAGGCACAGAGGTTTCCCATCACCATGCACAGAAACAAAGCACCAAAAGACACAGTGTCAATCCCCCTGCAAAATCTAACAGTGGAGGAATTATCTTTACCTAAATATGCATGGGAGTGTATTGTCTCCATAGCCAAGTCACTGACTTCAAGAGGACAAGCTATACCAGCTCTCAAAGCAGGTGGATAGCTCAAGCAACACCAGCCCAAGCCAAAATCGTTATCCTTTGCATTTCTAAACAATGACAGTGCAGCGGCTCTTGTCTAGAACAAGGATGTATTCAGAAGTCAAAAGTTGGGTCCCGGGTGTGTCCAACAGTTCAGAGGCGGCCTTCAGGGTCTTGGCATCGACTCTGGTCTCAGGTTCTCTGCTCAGGGAGAAGCCAGCTTCTCCCTCTCCAGCTCCACCCCCTGATTGTTATTCCTCTGTCTCTCTGTCCAATATGGGCATGTGCATTGTATGACAAAAACAAAACAAACAACAACAACAACAACAACAAAATTCAGTGTGAAAGGATTGACTGGGGCCAGAGAATGTATTATTTAATTTGGACCTAGGTCCCTATGGAATGCAGCCAGTTAGAGAGAACCTCTCACTATCTTAAAATGCCAGACCTTCGCTCAGAGATCGCTTGTTCATTCTCCTGTTCTTTGTCTTCCTGTATCCCCTTAACAACCTGTAGCATCCACTCTCTGTCACGCTGTAATGGCCTCTTGTTGACACATTGTACATTTCTACTGGCTCTATTAGAGCATGCCCATCTTCCAAAAGAGGGACAGTTTTCTTATTGCATGAAACCATTTGGGGGATGGTGATGAGAGGGTTAAGGCAAGCTTGTGCTTTCACATCTCCATGCAGTTCCCCAGACAGGAGCTGCTACACCTTGTGGGAATGCAAAAGGTTCTTCAACATTTGAATCCTCTTCAAAGCGTCCTTTTGGAGATACAAGTTGTCATTCTGAAACAGGCATGGAAGTCTTTCAGATCACTTCAATTGGGCTATGGGTTTCTTCCAACATGCTCCATGCTTGCTTCTGTGGACTCCAAGTACATGTATCCTTCCTGGATCTAATAGTATAGGATGTAGAGTCTGCCTTCGGTGCATTGTCACTTTGAATATAAGGAGGCCATTTTGGCACAATTTCTAGAGATGCTCGAAGTACACGTGTCCTAGCTCTTGAAGACTCCAGACATGTCTTTGGCACTGTTGCGAGTGTTCCTGTAGAGCTTTCCTTGGGTGGCCTTATTCCTGGTCACAATTTCCCTGATTGGGTGGGAGAACTATAATCATGTCCAGGGATCGCATTTCCTCCCTTGAGGCTTTGTTTGAGGCATGATTTTTTCTCGGCCTTTTATGGCTAAGATGGAATGGTGGAACTTGCCTTTCTCCGAAATCCAGAGGGCTGGTGATGACAGTCACGAACAAAGACAATGAATTCGGCCATGGAGAAGGTGACAACGACTTGCTTTGCAAAATGCCTTGATGAGAGACACAGGAAGCTCCAGCAGTTTGGAAGGGCTTGTGTTCCTCTTGTCTCACCCATGACTATTCCAGCCAAGTGTAGTGATCAGGCGTGGGTTAATGAGGACAGGTTGTTATAACCTCAATGCTTTGGTATTCACAGGAGCTGGCTTCACTGAAGCAGCCGTCCTTCTAACATGAACTTTGAGTCCTACAGCTTTAGGTAGAAAGCCACGGGAAGGACAGAAAAAGAGCCCTCTGAGCCTGATCATGAACTCAGTTTGTCTTGTGTGTTAATGTCCCACTTCCCCCTTCTACACAAAAAGAAAAGAAAATGAGATTAGGTATACCAGGTTTTAGTCCAGCATTTCTCCAGAGACAGCAAGGCTTTGCTATTTCCACTACAATTTCTAGAGATCTCAAGAAACAGTAAAGCCTCTTTAGTATCATCAGCTCTCTGTAAGGTTTTCATCCTGTGCGTGAGAGAGTTCTTTGTCATCATCTTTTACCTATGGATCAGTAATGACTATGGGACGAAAAGTCCCTATTCAAGGAAAGATGTTAGCACATGTAAGTATTGTGCTGTCTGGGCCCACATCTCCTAGTTTTGGAAATACTAGTCATAAACAATTAGGGGTCTCTGTTTACCTGGCCTTACCTTAAATGTCTTTGCAAAGGCTTCAAGGAGTTTGTCATTCTGCATCATAGATAGCCCTTAAGGAAGAGCACTGGACAGCAGTCCTTGTAATAACTAGTTAACTCTACCTTCTGTGGTAATGGGTATAGCCATGTTTACTAAGTCTTTTTAATCAGAGGAAAATGAATGACATATATTGATGCCCTACAAGGTACAACTGAGCAGAACTGTAGATTGAGCCTCAATGCCCTTGCAAAGACTAGTGGTTAAAGAAGGTGTAGTTCATATTGCCAACAGAGTATTCCTCAGCCATCAGGGAGTTTGAACCCCTGGTACTTGCATTGACATGAATGCCACAGTACTGGGTGATGTGAAATGGAAAAGGAGAAAAAGAGGGATATCATATGACTTCCTTCCTAAATGCCCCCAGGAAGAATACCATGGCCTTAGTAGAAGGAAGGGAAAACTAAAAAGAATATGTAGAAAAGGAGACAAACCAGGAGTGACTCAGGTCTCTGCAAACCATGCTGAGGGTTACAGTAAAGAGAGACATGCAGGGAATGTGGGAACTTGCTAATGGATGTTTAGGAGTTGTGGTATATCTTATGAAACAGCCAAGATGGCGAGGAAGTAGGAGGGGCACCCTTTCAACCTGCACCCAAAGTGAGCTGGGTATCTTCCAAGGATCTCCAATCATCCACGAAATCAGCCTGAGATCAGATTTATACATGTCTGGATCTCTACTGGAGCAGAAGACGCCAGTGGGCAGGTAAAGAGGAGTGGGAAAGTCAGACTGATATTGGAAGGAGGGGGAGGGAGCCACAAGAGGTGACCCTTTGGAAAGTAATATTTCAATACGAGAGTGCCCTGAACCTGGGGACCAGCATTAAATCGGGAGTCTGGTAGAAATCAGTCAAAAAGAGCAAAGGATTACTGGGGGGAAATTGCGGGAATCTGGGTGTTAGGGTCGTGGCTTAAATCCCCAGGACAGCCACCCCTAGCCTATAGCCAGAGAGAGTGCAGTAGATAAACCAGGTGTTGGTCCCTGAACCACCAGAAAGCCTGAGAGTGCATGGCACCCAGCTCCCAGGAGGGGCCAGGAGCCTACCAGCCAACAGAAGCACAGCCTTTTTCAGTCACCACACAAGTGCCCTGTTTTGCCCAAAGAGTTCTTTGGATTTATGCCACGGACCCTCCCCTGAGATTGGGGCACACAAATGCCAGCCAGGTGCTCTCGGACTGGAAAGACCAGGCACTCCCAGCCCCAGCCAGTGGGAAAATCTCAGTGTGCAATCGTTGCCTCGATCTTCTCTGGCAGTCTGGATCTGCCCAAACAGCCACCGCTGCCATGATTTTGGGTACAAGCAAAAAGTCCTGAGTCCCCAGGGACCACGACAGGGAACCTGCTCTGCCAGCAGCCAAGGGGGGATTTATTTGTGCACTGCAGCCAGATTGAAGCATCTCTATGAGAGGGAGGTCAGGGTCCAGTTTGCTTTCCTCTAAACCTACAAAAACCATCAAAAGCAGTCTAGGCGAGAAAGAGAAGCAAAAGTGAACAAATAGAAAAACTTCCAGAGAACAAAAGCCTGAAAAAACAGTTTCCTCAGAGCCCAACCCCTTGAGGGTGGCGGGAGGACTTAGCTGAGAGAACTTCAAGGACTGAAAACCCACGTGGTAGGCCTCTCCCCCAAATAATGAACCAGAAAAGGAAAAAAAAAAAAGATGACAAGAGAACAACCACCACTACTGCATAGGACAATTTTTATTATTAATTAGATCCCACTATTCTGGCTTATATTTTTTATATAGTTAATTTTTTATTATTATATAGATAATTTTTAACCTATTTACCGTCACAGTGAAATGTCCAGTACATCAAATTCCATAATAATCTTCTAACCTGAACTTTTTAATTCAAACACCTTTTGCATTTCTATTTTTTAAACTTCTTTTTTTTAAGTTTAGTTTAGTTTATTCTAGTTAATTAATTTTTTAAAATTTAATTTTCGAATATTCATATAGAGCTTAAATTCAAGGTAATACACCTTCCCCAATTAATGCCACCCCTATAGGTAAACCAATTCCTAATCCCCCCTTATCTTAAGAAAGTTGAGTCCTTTAACAAAGATATCAAGATTCATCCAGAAAGAATCACAACAAACTTCCTCACCCACACAGAGAATTTACAACCACTCTCTCAACTTTTTCTTCTACCATAATTTCTGTGTTTCTGTGTTTGTCCTAATAGCATATAAATCTTACAATCAGGGTTCTTTTTGGGGAGGTTCTTCCATTATTTGCATATATTTTTTTCTCTTGTCATATACATTTATCAGTCTTTTTGTTTGTCTGTGTCTGTTTGTGTACTTCATATATCTTACCTTGGAGCCAATTTTGGCTAAATCTTGTCTTTTATCTCACGTTTCTTTCCTGTCTCTCTCCCTCTCTCTTTTTTTCCTTTTCTTTTTCATCTCATTTGGGTGGGGAACCCTGGTGCTCAGAAGCATTCCAGGGTGTACGTTGACTGCACCAACAGTCGATACAGGCAGCTACACCCATTCAGCAATCTCTCAGCAAAATGACTAGGAGGAGGAATGCCCAACAGAATAAAAATACAGAGGATGGACCTTTTGCAACAGAGATAATGGCTATCAACATAGACAATATGTTGGATAGTGAATTCAGGCTAACAATTATCCAAGCAATAGCTAGGTTGAAGAAAGCCATGGGTGACCCAATAGAATTGATTTGGGCTGAACTAAAAATGACCTGTGATCATGTTTTCGATATAAGGGAAGAGCTGAAAGCTACCAGGCATGAACTTCACAATGCTCTCAATGAGTTTCAATCTAATCTAAATTCTCTCAACGCTAGAGTAACTGAGACATAATAGAATTAGTGATCTAGAGGACAAACTGATAGAGATAAAGAACCAGGAGGAAACCTGGAACAAACAGCTTAGGAGCCACGAAAACAGAATCAGGGATATAAATGATGCCATGAAAAGTTCCAACGTCAGAATTATTGTAATCCCTGAAGGGGAGGAGAAATAAAGAAGTCTAGAAGATATAGTGTAACATGTTCTACATGAAAATTTTTCAAATCTTGGGAATGGAACCAGGTTCATGTACTAGAGGCTGAATGGTTTCCCCCCAAATTTACAGATTCTCAAAAGTCCTTGATACACCTAATAGTAAGAATGAAGAATTATAATTGTAGGCAGAAGCTCTTGAAAGCAGTTAGGAAAAAGAAGATCCTTATGTACAGAGGAAAGCCCATCAGAATAACGTCAGACCTGTCCACAGAGATCTGACAAGCCAGAACGGGCTGTCAAGATATATTCAGGGCACTGAATGAGAAGACCATGCAGCCAAGAATACTTTATCCAGCAAGAATGACATTCAAAATTGATGGAGAGAAAAGGGTTTCCAGGACCAGCATGGCTTAAAAGACTATGCAACCACCAAACCAAAACTGTAGGAAATATTAAGAGGGCTTCTTTAAAGGAGGAAAAATCACAACAATAGCATTGAACAGAAATATAGAGACAATCTACAGAAAGAAAGTCTTCAAAGGTAACACGATGATAATAAAACCGTATCTATCAATAATCACCTTCAATGTGAATGGCCTAAATGTGCCCATAAAATGGCCCAGGGTTGCAGGGGGGTAAAACGACAGGACCCATCTATATGTTGTCTACAGAAGACCCATTTTAAACCTAAAGATACACCCATACTGAAAGTGAAGGAATGGAACAGCATCTTTAATGCCAATGGGCCTCAAAAAAAGGCTGGGGTAGCGATTCTCATATCAGACAAATTAGATTTTAAACTAAAGACTTTAGTCAGAGATATGGAAGGACAATACATCATTCTTTTATTTTAATTAAAATTTTATTTTATATAAACATATATTTTTATCCCCAGGGGTACAGGTGTGTGAATCACCAGGTTTACACACTTCACAGCACTCACCAAAGCACATACCCTCCCCAATCTCCATAATCGCACCCCCTTCTCCCTAATCCCCTCACCCCACCAACCCTCAGTTTGTTTTGTGAGACTAAGAGTCACTTATGGTTTGTCTCCCTCCCAATCCGATCTTGTTTCATTTATTCTTCTCCTTCCCACTTAAGCCTCCATGTTGCATCACCACTTCCTCATATCAGGGAGATTATATGATAGTTGTCTTTCTCTGCTTGACTTATTGCGCTAAGCATGATACGCTCTAGTTCCATCCATGTTGTTGCAAATGGCAAGATTTCATTTCTTTTGGTGGCTACATAGTATTCTATTGTGTATATATACCACATCTTCTTGATCCACTCATCTGTTGATGGACATCTAGGTCCTTTTCATAGTTTAGCTATTGTGGACATTACTGCTCTAAACATTCGGGTGCACTTGCCCCTTTGGTCACTACGTTTGTATCTTTAGGGTAAATACCCAATAGTGCAATTGCTGGGTCATAGGGCAGTTCTATTTTCAACATTTTGAGGAACCTCCATGCTGTTTTCCAGAGGGGCTGCACCAGCTTGCATTCCCACCAAAAGTGTAGGAGGGTTCCCCTTTCTCCGCATCCTCGCCAGCATCTGTCATTTCCTGACTTGTTGATTTTAGCCATTCTGACTAGTGTGAGGTGATATCTCATTGTGGTTTTGATTTGTATTTCCCTGATGCCGAGTGATATGGAACACTTTTTCATGTGTCTGTTGGCCATCTGGATGTCTTCTTTGCAGAAATGTCTGTTCATATCCTCTGCCCATTTCTTGACTGGATTATTTGTTCTTTGGGTGTTGAGTTTGCTAAGTTCTTTATAGATTCTGGACACTAGTCCTTTATCTGATATATCGTTTGCAAATATCTTCTCCCATTCTGTCAGTTGTCTTTTGATTTTGTTAACTGTTTTCTTTGCTGTGCAAAAGCTTTTGATTTTGATGAAATCCCAATAGTTCATTTTTTCCCTTGCTTCCCTTGCCTTCTGCGTTGTTCCTAGGAAGATGTTGCTGCGGCAGAGGTCAAAGAGGTTGCTGCCTGTGTTCTCCTCAAGTATTTTGATGGATTCCTTTCGCACATTGAGGTCATTCATCCATTTTGAGTCTATTTTTGTGTGTGGTGTAAGGAAATGGTCCAATTTCATTTTTCTGCATGTGGCTGTCCAATTTTCCCAGCACCATTTATTGAAGAGGCTGCCTTTTTTCCATTGGACATTCTTTCTTGCTTTGTCGAAGATTAGTTGACCATATATTTGAGGGTCTATTTCTGGGCTCTCTATTCTATTCCATTGATCTATGTGTCTGTTTTTCAGCCAGTACCATGCTGTCTTGATGATGACAACTTTGTAATAGAGCTTGAAGTTCGGAATTGTAATGCCACCAACATTGGCTTTCTTTTTCAATATCCCTTTGGCTATTTGAGGTCTTTTCTGGTTCCATATAAATTTTAGCATTATTTGTTCTATTTCTTTGAAAATGATGGATGGTACTTTGATAGGAATTGCATTAAATGTGTAGGTCGCTTTAGGTAGCATAGACATTTTCACAATATTTATTCTTCCAATTCAGGAGCATGGAACATTTTTCCATTTCTTTGTGTTTCCTCAATTTCTTTCATGAGTACTTTATAGTTTTCTGAGTATAGATTCTGTGTCTCTTTGGTTAGGTTTATTCCTAGGTATCTTATGGTTTTGGATGCTATTGTAAATGGGATGGACTCCTTAATATCTCTTTCTTCCGTCTTGCTGTTGGTGTAGAGAAATGCAACTGATTTCTGTGCATTGATTTTATATCCTGACACTTTACTGAATTCCTGTATACGTTCTAGCAGTTTTGGAGTGGAGTCTTTTGGGTTTTCCACATATAGTATCATATCATCTGCGAAGAGTGATAATTTGACTTCTTCTTTGTCGATTTGGATGCCTTTAATTTCCTTTTGTTGTCTGATTGTTGAGGCTAGGACCTCTAGTACTCTGTTGAATAGCAGTGGTGATAATGGACATCCCTGCCGTGTTCCTGACCTGAGCGGAAAAGCTTTCAGTTTTTCTCCATTGAGAATGATATTTGTGGTGGGTTTTTCATAGATGGCTTTGATGATATTGAGGTATGTGCCCTCTATCCCTACACTCTGAAGAGTTTTGATCAGGAAGGGATGCTGTACTTTGTCAAATGCTTTTTCAGCATAAACAAAAGCCCAGGGCCAGACGGCTCCCCGGGAGAATTCTACCAAACATTTAAAGAAAAGCAATTCCTATTCTCCTGAAAGTGTTCCAAAAAATAGAAATGGAAGGAAAACTTCGAAACTCATTTTATGAGGCCAGCATCACCTTGATCCCAAAACCAGACAAGGATCCCATCAAAAAAGAGAGCTATAAACCAATATCCTTGATGAACACAGATGCGAAAATACTCAACACAATACTAGCCAATAGGATTCAACAGTACATTACAAAGATTATTCACCACGACGAAGTGGGATTTATTCCAGGGCTACAAGGTTGGTTCAACATCTGCAAGTCAGTCAATGTGATACAACACATCAATAAAACACATCAATAAAAGAAAGAACAAGAACCATACAATACATCATTCTTAAAGGGACTATCCACCAAGATAATCTAACAACTGTAAATATATATGCTCCCAATATGGGAGAAGCCAATTACATAAGAAAATTGTTAATCAAGATATGAATCATATTGATATGAATACACAAATCGTTGGAGATTTTAACACGCCTCTCTCAAAAATAGACAGATCATCAAAGCAGAAAATCAATAATGAAACAAGATCATTGAATGACACATTGGGCCAAATTGACCTCATAGATATGCAGAACATTCCACCCTAGGCAAAAGAATACTCATTCTTCTCAAGTGCACATGGAACCTTCTCCAGAATAGACCACATACTGGGGTCACAAATCATGACTCAACCGATACCAAAAGACTGAGATTATTCCCTGCACATTCTCAGATCACAATGATTTGCAACTTGAGCTCAATCACAAGGAAAAGTTCCGAAGGAACTCAAACACCTGGAAGCTAAAGAACACCTTGCTTAAGAATACTTGGATCAACCAGGAGATCAAAAACAATTCATGGAAACCAATGACAATGAAGACATTTTGATCCAAAACCTATGGGATATAGTAAAGGTGGTCCTAAGAGGGAAATACATAGCCATCCAAGCCTCCACAAAAAAAAACTGAAAAATCCAGAACACAGCTGCTTTCTCTACACTTTAAAGAACTGGAGAATCAACAACAAATAAAACCAACTCGACAGATAAGAAGGGACATAATGGAGATGAGAGCTGATATCGATGAGGTACAAACCAGAGATACAGTAGAACGTATCAATGAAACTAGAAGCTGGTTTTTTGAAAAAAATCAATGAGATCGATTAGGCATTGGTGACACTAATCCAAAAGAAAAGAGAGAAAGCTCAAATATATAAAATTTTGAATGACAAGGGAGCGATCACAATGAACACCAAGGAAGTAGAAACAATCAACAGAGGTTATTATCAACAGTTATATGCCAATAAGCTAAGCAACCTAGATGAAATGGATGCATTCCTGGAAAACTATAAACTCCCAAAATTGAATCAGGAAGAAATTGACAACCTGAATAGACCAATATCTAGTAACAAGATTGAAGTGGTGATTAAAAACCTCCCAAACACCAAGAGCCCAGAACCTGATGGATTCCCCGGAGAATTCTACCAAACTTTCAAAGAAGAAATAACACCTATTCTTCTGAAACTGTTTCAAAAATATTGAAGCAGAAGGGAAACTTCCTGACTCTTTCTATGAAGCCAGCATTACCCTGATCCCCCAAACAGGCAATGACCCAACCAAAAAGCATATTCAATATCACTAATGAATATGGATGCTAAGATTCTCAATAAGATCCTAGCAAACAGTATCCAACAGCACATTAAAAAGATTATCCACCATGACCAGGTGGGATTCATCCTTGGGCTACTAGGATGGTTCAACATTCGCAAATCAATCAATGTGATAGAACAAATTAATAAGAGAAGAGAGAAGAACCACACGTTCCTCTCAATTTATGCAGAAAAAGCATTTGACAAAATCCAGCATCCGTTCCTGATTTAAATGCTTCAAAGTATAGGGATAGAGGGAACATTCCTGACCTTCATCAAATCTATCTAAGAAAGACCCACAGCAAATATCATCCTGAATGGGAAAAAACTTGCGTCCTTCCCGTTGAGATCAGGAACAAGACAAGGATGCCCACTCTCACCACTCTTGTTCAACATAATATTAGAAGTCCTAGCAACATCAATCAGACAACAAAGGGAAATAAAATGTATCCAAATTGGAAATGAAGAAGTCAAACTCTCTCTCTTTGCAGATGATCCTTTATATGGAAAACCCAAAAGACTCCACTTCCAAACTACTAGAACTCATACAGCAATTCAGCAACGTGGCAGGATACAAAGTCAATGTACAGAAATCAGTGGCTTTCTTTTACACTAGCAATGAAAATACAGAGAGGGAAATTAGAGAATTGATTCCATTTACTATAGCACCAAAAACAATAAGATACCTGGGAATCAACCTAACCAAAGAGGTAAACGATCTGTACTCAAGGAGCTACAGAACACATGAAAGAAATTGAAGAAGACATAAAAAGATGGAAGACCATTCCATGCTCTTGGATCCGAAGAATAAACATTGTAAAATGTCTATACTGCTAGAGCAATCTATAATTTTAATGCTATTCCGATCAAAATTCCACCGGTATTTGTCAAAGAGCTGGATCAAATAATCCTAAAATCTGAATGGAATCAAAAGAGACTCTGAATCACGAAGGAGATGTTGAAAAACAAAAATAAAACTCGGGGCATCACGTTACATGATTTCAAGCCTTACTACAAAGCTGTGATCATTAAGACAGCATGGTACTGGCATAAAAACAGACACATGACACATCGACCAGTGGAACAGGGTAGAGATCCCAGATATGGACCTTCAACTCTATGGTCAAATAATCGACAAAACAGGAAAAAATATACAGTGGAAAAAAGATTGTCTCTTCAATAAATGGTGCTGGGAAAACTAGGCAGCTATATGTAGGACAATGAAACTCGACCATTCTCTTACACCGTACACAAAGTTAAACTCAAAATGGATAAAAGACCTCAACGTGAGACAGGGGTCCATCAGAATCCTAGAGAACATAGGCAGTAATCTCTTTGATATCAGGCACAGCAACTTCTTTCAAGATATGTCTCCAAACAAAAAGGAAACAAAAGCAAACGTGAACTTTTGCGACTTCATCAAAATAGGAAGCTTCTGCACAGCAAAGGAAACAGTCAAGAAAACAAAGAGGCAACCCACGGAATTGGAGAAGGTATGTGCAAATGACAGTACAGACAAAAGGTTGATATCCAGGATCTATAATGAACTCCTAAAACTCAACACGCACAAAACAGACAATCATATCAAGAAATGGGCAGAAGATATGAACAGACACTTCTTCAATGAAGACATGCAAATGGCTAACAGACACATGAAAAAATGTTTATCATAACTAGCTATGAGATAAATTCAAATTAAAACTACTTTGAGATATCACCTTCCACCAGTTAGAATAGCCAAAATTAGCAAGACAGAAAACAACATGTGTTGGAGGGGATGTGGAGAAAGGGGAACCATCTTACACTGTTGGTGGGAATGCAAGTTGGTGCAGCCTCTTTGGAGAAAGTATGGAGATTCCTCAAGAAATTAAAGTAGAACTTCCCTATGACTCTGCAATTGCACTACTGGGTATTTACCCCAAAGATGCAGATGTAGTGAAAAGAAGGGCCATCTGTACCCCAATGTTTATAGCAGCAATGGCCATGGTCGCCAAACTGTGGAAAGAACCAAGATGCCCTTCCATGGACGAATGGATAAGGAAGATGTGATCCATATACACTATGGAGTATTATGCCTCCATCAGGAAGGATGAATACCCAACTTTTGTACCAACATGGATGGGACTGAAAGAGCTTATGCTGAGAGAAATAAGTCAAGCAGAGAGAGTCAATTTTCATATGGTTCCACTTATTTGTGGAGCATAACAAATAGCATGGAGGACATTATCTGCGTGATATCTAACCCTTAAGGAAAAGCCCTGGAGAGCACTCCTTGTTATCATTAGTTAACTCTACCTACTGCGGTAATGGGTATAGCCATGTTAACGAAGTCTCTTAATCAGAGTAAAAGGAATGTACTATATCAATGCCCACTCGAGCAGAAGTGTGAATTGAGCTGCAATGCCCTTGCAAAGACTAGTGGATAAAGAAAGTGTGATCCGTATTGGCAACAGAGTATTCCTCAGGCATCAGAGAAAATAAACCCCTGCTCCTTTCACTGACATGAATGCCACACGACTGGGTGATGTGAAATGAAAAAGGCAAGCAGACAAAACGAAATATCATATGGCTTCTCTCATATGTACCCCAGGAGGAATACTATGGACCTTAGTAGAAAGAAGGAAAAACTGAAGGGTAAGAATTCAGAGAAGAAGACAAACCAGGAGTGACTCAGGACTCTGAGGAACCCATCTGAAGGTTAGAGAAAAGAGAGACATGCAAGAAATGAGGGAACTGGCTAATGGGTGTTCAGGAGTTGTGCCATATATTAGGAGGAGCACTAGGTCGTATATGGAACTGGAGCATCCATGAATACTCTCTCAAAACAGATGATGGATGAGAGGCTGGCTTCCTCAACATAACAAAAATAAAATAAAATAAAATAAAATAAAATAAAATAAAATAAAATAAAATAAAATAAAATAAAATAAAATAAAAACAAACTCACCCTTTGAAAAGGAGGTAAACACAGAGAAAAGAAAAGAATTATATTTTTATTATCCTTTCATATTAAAACAGCATTGAATTTGTTTCTGATAACGTCCTTATCTGAATTGGGTCTTTATCCTTGTAAATTAGAGTCTACCCGCCTCCTCTATTTCTGGTATCACTGAGAAGAAACGACATTGCTTTCATTAAATGTCTAGGTGAGCTGACCAGGAAAATGATTTGGATTTGACCTTCTGTTTTGGAGAGGTGTTTGATTACTGCTTCAAACACTTTAGTGACTAGTAGAGAGCTCAGATTTTCTAGGTTTCCTGACCCAATCTTGGGAGTTGATGTGTCTTGCATTTTATCCTTATCTCACAGTTCTTGGATTTGCTGTCATAATTGTGTAATGGGTCTTTTAGGTTATTTTTTTTTCTTTCGATAAATTGTCACGTAGTCTCATACTATCAACTATATCCTTGTTTCCCTGTTGAATTCAGGTAATGGCTCCTCCAGTTTGTTAAAGTTTTCAAAACTGACGTGAGAGTTCTCCTGATTTTTTCCTATTGCTTTGTTGTATTTCTTTTATTTCAATGATCATATATATTATGTCCTTTATCTGTTCACTTTGGGGTTTGTTTCATCTTTTTCTAGTTTCTTATGCTTTGGTTAGAAGGCTTTTCTTCGGTGTTTTTAATTTTTCAAAATAAACGCATTTAACCATATATTCTTTCCCCATTAAATATTTTAGAATCATCCCATATGTTTATTGACTTTCCTTTGTTCAAGGTACTTTCTGATTTTCCTTTTGATTGCCCCTCTTTGACTCACTGCTAGTCCGGGAGTGTGCTGTGTTTTCCACATATTAGTGTCTGGCTGTGTTTCCCATTCCTAAGTGATTTCTTTCCATTATCATATTTTCGTGGTCATAATTTCCAAGATAGGATTTGAATTTTCTTCTATTAATTACAACTGGATTTGGACTCCAGCACAGGATCTATGATAGACAATGTTAGGTGTACCTTTGGGAAGACCTTCTCTTATGGTCCTCAGGAACACAATCTTAAGCATATTTTCCCAAACTCAAACATGATGACGTCTGTTATTCCTTAACACCTTTCCATCTGGATGATCTGTCCTGTGCTGAAAGTGGATATCGTAGTTTCCAATGATATTAAATTGTGGTCCCCATCTCCCTTCCTTCCTGTTCATATGCTTCCAAAATTTAGATACACCCACGTTAGTGGTGTATATGTTGGCAATTCTTCCAAGTTTCTGATGATTTGATGCTCTATCAAGGCAAAACTCCTTCCGATAATCTTTTCTCTCTCGAAGGCATAAAATCTCTCTATCTGCCATAGGCACAATCACTTCGGCTCTCCTCTCTTTGCCAATTGCATAACCTATGTCTTCCCAATTCTTTCACTTTCAAACTATGTGTATCTTTATCGTTGAAGGAGATTTCCTATGGCCAACGTAAGGTCGAGCTTGTTTTGTTTCTGTTATTTTATTGTTGACATTTTTTGCTTTATTTTTTCTTGCTTTTTTTTTCCTAAAATTTCATCCAGTCCAACAATTTGTTTGCAGTGACAGGAGAATTTAGTCCTAAATACTTGAACCAATTATTGACAGGTAAGGAGTTAACATTCTCATTTTTGGTGTTTTCTGGCTCAGATTCTCTGTGCCTTTCCCCTTTATGATATTTTTTTGGAGTTTGCTTCCTTTAGTCCGAATCCTCACTTCTTCCCCGTCTTTTGTGTGTCTTATCTGTGTGTGTGAGTGTGTATGTGTGTGTGCTTTGTCTGTGTGTATTGTCTGTTTGTGTTTCACATAACACTTATAATGAAATTTCAAGAGATAGGAAGTTAGTCTTTTATGAATAGCAATTCAACTTGATACGCCATGAAAACCCACATTCCATCACTTTCAGCCCCATTTCCTGCAAAGAACGTCCCATTTAGTCCTCTTTTATAAACACGTGATCTCACTATCCTGCATTCAATCAAACACCAAATTTTGGGTGTCTGGTTAGAGTCATAGTGCTTGTCCCCTTTTCCCTTGATTTTCACAGGTACCTTGACTACCATGACAGAGTGAAATCCTGTTATTTGTGTTTCTGAGACTGATAGATATGACATACGCCAATGCTCTCCACAATTCTGCCATATGAGGCAAGTTGCGAGAATTCATTTTTGCTTATGTATTGGTAAGATTCGGTGGTGCTTTTGGAGGACAGTGAGATGGTAGTAGTGTCTGGGAACTCCAGGCTTGTCTTTAGCCAGGACCACAACTGGATGATTTCCACATCAGGTACAACATGGTGGAAATGGACCTGAAGCCTACAAAGCAAACTCCACAGCAAAAGAGAACAGAAGTCACAGATACTTTGGGGGAAGCCTGGAGACATGGTTTAGAGGAGACGTGTGCATTTGGTGCTACAGAGAGCAGTGACACAATGCAAAGGACAAAGTTACAGGAGAGAGGAGCACACTGAAAACCCACAAGGAGCATGTTTCTCAGTGCCAGTGGCTGCGACCAGCAGAGGTTCCAAATGGCATGAGTTCTTGCCAACAAAGGATTTTGAGACACGGAGATTTCAGATCTGCAGCCTTGCAGCCATCGACTGGAGAGAACACTCTGTTTCTCCTAGAGAGTACACCAACAAGCAACAAGGTGCAGACAGCCTGGAAACCATGATCAGAGACAATACCAGGAGACACAGAGGGAAGATGGTGGTTTCTGACAGTGCATCCATGACAGGTAGTGTTCGTCGTGATGACTCAAAGTGGGCATATTAAATTTTGGGCTTTTGCACCAGCAGCATAAAGATGAAACGACTGGCCAACGATAGAACGGTGAGGACATTAGCTGCTGAACATGCAAACACGAACTCCCAACCGTGGAACACCTTTGGGACTGCTATTCTTAGTCCAAGTTGCTTTGGCCCAGAAGAGCAGACTCTCCTGAGGGGACTAGAAGAAAGCCCTGCCCACATTCTTTCTCCCGACCAGAGCCTTCTACAGGCCTTCGTTCTGTTGAGTTGGTTGAATGTCTCCTTTCACAGGCACACCAGAGCCCACCAAGGTCTAGGGTGTACAGTCGACCTTTGGTGCTTGGACACTTTTAAAAATTTGGAGGCCATTTGGCATGATGTCTGGAGACAATAGGGTTACTCCTGTCCTCACTGTTGAAGACTCCAGACATGTTTTCAGGTATTCCCTTGGAGCTTTCCTTGGGTGGCACTTTTCCTGGTCAGAAACACCCTAATTGGGGGGAGGAGAGGAGGACGTGGAGTTCCTTTCCTTAGTTATTGTTTGATGCATCATTCTTTCTTGCCCTATTGTGGGTAAGTTGGAATGATGGTTTTTTTTATTTTCTCTGGAGTTTAGAGGGCTGGTGGTGACAGTAACGAGCAAAGTCTGTGAATTCAGCATACAGAAGGTGACACTGATTCGCTTCACAAACTGCCTTGCTGAGAGACAAAAGCAGGTCCCATGGTTGGGGTGGGCTTGGGATTTCCTTGGCCCACCCATGACTGCTTCACCCAAGTTTAGTGATCAGGAGTGCCTTGGGGAGGAGAGGTTGCTATGAGCTCAAAGCTTGGTGACATCACAGAAGTGGGATTCACTGAAACAGCAATTTCTCTCTCATGACCTTTGAATCCTATGGTTTTAGATAGAAAGCCATGGGAAGGGCAGAAAAAGAACCCTCTGAGCCTGATCAAGAACTCGGGTTATCTTGTGTGTTCACTTTTCACTTCCCCTTTCTAGACAAAGAGAAAAGAAAATGACGTTCTGTTTATGATATTTTAGGCCAACCTTTCTCCAGAGATGGCAAAGTTTTCCTATTTCTTCTGAAATTTCTAGAGATATCAGAAACAACAAGCCCTCTTGTATATCATCCCGTCTCTCTGAGGTTTGTCATCCTGTGGATGAGAATGACATTATACATAATATCTAATCCTTAAGGAGGAGCAATGGACAGCACTCCTTGTTACCATTATTTATCTCTACCTACTGTGTTAATGTGTATAACCCTGTTGACCAAGACTCTTTAATCAAAGGAAAATTAATGGCCTATATCGATGGCCTGCAAGGCTCACTTGAACAGAACTGAGGATTGAGCTGCAATGTCATTGCAAAGACTAGTGGATAAAGAAGGTGTGGTCCATATTGGCAACAGAGTATTCCTCAACCATTAGGGAAGATGAACTCTTGGTTCTTGCACTGACATGAATGCCACAGGACTGGGTTTGTGAATTTAAAAGGGCAAGGAGACAAAGGGAAATATCATACGGCTTCTCTCATATGTGCCCTAGGAGGAATACCACGGCCCTTAGTAGAATGAAGGAAAAACTGAAGGGGGATAAGCCATACAAGGAGACAAACCAAAAGTAACTCAGAACACTGAGGAATCAAGCTGAGAGTCAAGGAAAAAAAGAGACATGCCGGGAATGAGGGAACTGGCTAATGGGTGTTGAAGAGTTCTGGAATATCTTAGGAGGAGTACTAGGTGATATATAGAACTAAAGCATCAGTGAATACTCTGTCAAAAATGGATGATGGATGACAGGCTGGCTTCCTCAACAGTACAAAATAATAAACAAAAACAAGCTGGCCCTTCCAAATGAAGGTGAAGACAGACAGAGAAAATGAAAGAATTATATTTTTAATATGTTTAATTATTGAAATGGAATATAATTTATGTCTTAAAATGTCATTATTTGAATTGGGTCTTTATACTAATAAATTAGAGTTCATCCACCTCCTCCATTTGTGGAATCGATGAGAAGAAAATCGCATTGCCTTCCCTAAATGTCTAGAAGAGTTGAACAGGAAATGATTTGCACTTCACCATCTGTGTGTTGACAGGGGTTTGATTACTGCTTCAAACGCTTTAGTCACTACTACAGAGCTGAAATTTTGTAGGTTTCCTGACCTAATCTTTGGAGTGAATATGTGTCTTGGAATTTATCCTTTTCTCTCGGTGCTTTTCTTTTGGGTTTGCTTCATTAGTGCTATTCTTCACTTCCTCCCCATCTTTTTTGTGTCTTATCTGTGTGTGTGTGTGTGTGTGTGTGTGTGTGTGTGTGTGTGCTGTCTGAGTGTGCTTCAAATAAAAATTATAATTAAATTCATGGAGAAAGGAAGTCGGTATTTAATGGATAGCAATTCAATTTGACATGCCTTGAAAACTCACATTTCCTCTCTTTCAGCCACATTTCCTACAAAGAATGTCATCTTTTGTCCTCTTTGATAAACATATATTCTCTCAAACCTGACCTCAACAAACACCACATTTTGTGTGCCTGGTTAGTGTCGTATTGTTTGTCCCTTTTTCCCTTGCTTTTTCATATGTCTCTTGACAGTAATGAGAGAGTGAAATTGTATGTTATTTGTTTTTATGGGACTGATAGATGGGACGTAGGCTAATGCTCTCCACAATTCTGCCACATGAGGCAAGTGGTAAGAATTCATTCTTGCTTATGGCTGGATAAGATTCTCTGGGGCTTTTTCAGGACAGTGAGATGGTAGTAGTGTCTGAGAACTCCAGACTTGTCTTTAGCCAGGAACACAACAGGAAGATTATCACATCAACATCAAATGGCAGAAATGAACTGGAGCCTACAAAGCAAACTTCATAGCAAAATAGAGAATAAGTTGCAAATACTATGGGAGAAGATTGGAGACACGGTTTAGGGGGGAAAGCTGGAAGTTGGTAATTCAGAAGGCAGTGAGACAATGCAATGGACAAAGCCACAAAAGATCAGAGCATACTTGGAACCCACAAGGAGTACGTTCTTCAATTCCATTGATTCTGACCACCAGGGGGTCTGAATCGTACTAGTTCATGCCAAAAAAGGGCCTTGAGGCCTGGAGATTTTAGATCCGCAGCCTTGGCATATCAACTCAAAAGAACACTGTATTTCTCTGGCAGAGAACACCAACAAATAGCCAGGTGAAGACAGCCTGGAAACCATGATTAGAGACAATACCAGGTGACAGAGTGGGAAGATGTTGGGTTCTGGCTGTACATTAGTGAGAGGCAATGTTCTTGGAGATGATTTGATGGGGGCAAAAGAAATTTGGGGCTCTCTCACAGGCAGCATCAAGCCCGAGCTACGGGCCAAAGACAGGAAGGTGAGGGCTTTAATTGCCTCTCCTGAAAACACGAAATTCTAACCATGGAACACATAGGGTACTGTGTTCCTCAGTCCAACTTGCTTCATTTTAAGAGAACAGATTCTCCCATAGGGGACTAGAAGAAAGCCCTGTCCACAGGCTGTCCCCTGACCAAAGAATGCTACAGAACTTCATTCTGTTGTGTAGGTTGAATTTCTCCTTTCACAGGCACATCAGATCCCACCAAGATAAACCTCATCCTATTCAGCCCAGACCCCAAACACACCAAAAAGCTGGCAAAGAGAGCCTCTACAGATGACTGGTCTCAAGGACAGGGGACAGCTATGATACAAGAGCAGAGGGCATGCATGCCACACACACATACCGAGACTCCCTCAAGGGCCAGCTCTTGGGCACTCCATGATCTCTTATTTGTAAAGAAATTACCATCAGGATTAAAATCCGAATTGATTTTTCAAATACTGAGAAAAAGCCAGAGACTTATATCCAAGACAAAGATGGAAGAATCAATTGTTGCCAAGGAAGAAGACAAGAAATGATCATGGCCAGGTAATCGGAGTGAAACCTCACATAAAACACGCCCAATGGAGGATTGAAAGCAGAAAGATATCAGGGAGTCTCAAACCACATATATTAATATGATAGAAATAAAATAAAATAAAATAAAATAAAATAAAATAAAATAAAATAAAATAAAATAAAATAAAATAATATAGTTCCTGAAGAAAAGATTGGTAGCAGACTGAAGGAAAAGTCCAAGAACCTGGCAGAAGCAAAGGACCAAATTTTTGACCTGGCTGAAAAGGATTGTAAATAAGGAAGCAAATCCAAAGAAAGAAGAAAGAATGATGAAACATGACAATGAGCTTAGGAAAGTCATCGACTCGAAGGAATAGAAAGAGGTGCTTATTGTAGGAGAAGTAGGATTCAGAGAAAAAAAAGAGGGCTGAACATGGATTTGAGAATTCAGAGCTAAAACTGTCCCTCATCTGGGAGCAGAAACAGAGATCCAGATTCAGAGGTAAGGAGGATTCACATCACCATCCACAGAAGCATAGAACCACAAGACATAGTTTCATTCCCCCTGCAAAAGCTATCAATGGAGGAATTCTCTTTACCTAAATATGCGTGGGAGTGTAGTTTGTACATAGCCAAGTCACTTACCTCAAGAGGACAAACTATACCTGCTCTTGAAGCAGGCCAGATAGCTCAAGCAACACCAGCCCAAGCCAAAATCCATTTCCCCTGCATTTGTGAACAATGACAGAGCAGTGGTTCACGTCTAGAACTAGGACGTATTCAGAAGTCAAAGATTGTGTCATGGATTGTGTCTATCAGTTCAGAGGCGGCCTTCAGCTCAACTCATGATCCCAGGATCTTGGCATCGACTCTGGTCTCAGTTTCCCTGCTCAGAGGTAAGTCAGCTTTTCCCTCTCCAGCTCTACACCCTGATTGTGATCTCTCTGTCTCTCTGTCAAATATGTGCATGTGCATTGTTTGACAAAAAGACAAAAACATAACCAGGGTAGAAGGATTGACTGTGGCCAGGGGATGTTTTTTTTTTGGGGGGGGGGGTAAACAACAGACATTTATTTCTCACAGTTTTAGAATCTTGGAAGTCCTAGGTCAAGATGCCATCAGATCTAGGGTCTGGTTAGAGCCCTCTTTCTGGTTTATAAATTACAGCCTTCTCATTGTGTGTTTATGCAGCAGAGAAACAAACTTGGATCTTTTCATCACTTTACAAAGTCAATAAAAAGGGGGTCCACCCTCATGACCTATTTACATCTCAAAAACCTTACCTCCCAATGTCATCATATTGGACATTAAGAGAATTCAACATATGAATTGGGAAAGGGCAGAAGCATTCAGTCCATAACAGTTAAATATCAGTAACACTTATTAGTTAAATTTCCACCTCTTCCACCTATTGTATCTCTGATACTTAAGTTCAATTCTTGTTTCCATCACTGTGATAAAAGAATTGGGACACCGGGGTGGCTCAGTGGGTTAAAGACTCTGCCTTCAGCTCAGGTCATGATTCCAGGGTCCTGGGATTGAGTCCATCAGCCTCTCCACTCAGTAGGAGGCCTGCTTCCTCCTCCTTTCTCTCTCTGCCGGCCTCTCTGCTTACTTGTAATCTGTCTGTCAAATAAATAAATAAAATCTTAAAATAAAAAGAACTTATATATAAGTAATACACATCTGTGAAACAGGGATGGAAAATCTTGCCTTGATTATAAGTATGAAGGCATATAAACTAGAAAAATGCTTGGCAGAAAACATTTAATGTTGTTGTTTTATCATTCTTTTTTTTAATACAATTTTTTATTTTTTATAAACATATATTTTTATCCCCAGGGGAGGGAATGTTTTTTTTTTTAATTTGGACCTAGATCTGTATGGAAGGCATCCAGGTTCAGAGAACCTCCCACCATCCTCAAATACCAGACCTTCTCTCAGAGCTCCAATGTTCATTCTCCACTTCCTTGTCTTCCTGAATATCTTCACCAACCTGTAGCATACGCTGTCTGTGGCTCTGTAATGACCCTTTGTCGACCCACTGTTCATCTTCTGCTGGCTCTCCATTAGAACACGCCCATCTTCCACAAGAGGCACTGTTTGCTTATCCCATGAAACCATTTTGGGGATGTTCATGAGAGGGTGAAGGCAGGCTTGTGCTGTCACATCCACATGTACATCTCCAGAGGGTATCTGCAAGACCCTGTGGGAATGCTCCAGGTTCTTTGACATTTGAATCCTCTTTAATATGTCCTTTTGAGGATACAAGTTGTCTTCCTGAAACAGGCACAGAAGTCTTTCAGATGGCTTCACTTGGGCTATGGGTCTTTTCCAACATGCTCCATGCTTGCTCCTGTGGACTCCAAGTACATGAGTCCATTCTGGACATAAGGTTCTAGGCTGTAGAATCTGCCTTTGGTACATATTCAGTTTTGAAGATTTGGAAGTCATTTTGGCTCGATTTCTAGAGATGCTACATGTACTCGTTATAAGGGCCGCTAGGCCAGAGGGAGTCATTTTGTGTTTCTGCAGTAAACTGATATTGAACCCATGCAGTAAACTAAATTGACCCTACTCCTCCCAGAGGAGCTTACTCTCAAAGCCTAGATACAAGGGTGAATCAGGCCAGGTGAAAACATACCATTAGAGGGGCACGCATATATCTACTAGGGTAAATTGAGATCCAATTGTCCACCCATGTGTTGCCTAGCATTTTTGTTTTTGTGGTGTAGCAGACTTAGCACGACTATGCAGTTTTTTCTGTATTGTTATCTCATTGGCCACCTCTGTATAGCCTGGCTAAACTGCCGCTATAAATGTTAGTCTGTGAGGCTGGGAGGGGTCACCTCCTTGCAAGAGAAGGCCTTCACTGGTCAATATGATTCTCGATGCTTTGTGCAAAATTAACGTTTGCTTAACCTTCACTTTGTATCAGTTTTGCTCCTTTGAATAAGGACCCTATCTTGGGAGGGACACCCGAATTCAAATGATGAGAACTGAGCCAGCATTGGAATTTTTGGAAAAGCCCTGGAGGTAAGATCATGGGATCCTGCATGGAGCTGCAGGGTATGGCCCACTGGTAGAAGCTGGCAGCAGCCATGCTCCCCAGAGCTGGTGTGGATGCAGAGATGCCCCATCCTCTGCTGGTAGATCGTATGGGGGTTCAAGTCCCCCTGGGTAGTCAGGGGGTTCGTGTCCCCCTAGATGGTCAGGGGGTTCGAGTTCCACTTAGTGGTTAGAGGAGGTTCAAATACCCCTAGGCGAACTCCAGGGAGTTCGAGTCCCGCTGGACAGTCAGGGTGTTTCGTGTCCCCCTAGATATTCAGGGGGTTCAAGTCCCCCTGGGCGGTTTGGGGGTTCGAGTCCTCCTAGGCAATCAGGAGATAAAGAAAGCCCCCACCAGTGGCAGGTTATTGGTAAGAATCTTCGGGCCTACGGTTGTCTTTGCCTGGTACTTTTGTTGTCTGTTGTATTGTTTGTTATGATTGAAGGAATGGGGCAAGCATAGAGTAAAGGGACTTGACTTTCATCTATCTGTTCTTCATAATATATGTGAGGCTTCTCACTCACTCATTTCGTACGTTAAGGGCTATGACTGTAGCCAACTGGGGTTAGTCTAGGAGTGAGTTAGGGTGCCCATGCTGATGCTCATTGAACTGAGCGTGGAATATGAGTGCCTAATGGACCACTTTTGGTAAGCAGAACTGGCACTGCGGGATGAACCGACCTTGAGCCAAAGACTTTAAAAAATATTCCCAAGCAGCTGCTGAAACCACCTTTGTATTGGGGAATTCTTTGCCTTTTCTGGCCTGATGTGGACTGCCTATCCCCTCCCCCTTGTTGGCGGGAGAGCATGGCATCTGAGGTGGAGATAGTTATTTGTCTGTCTCAAGGGTTTAATGGGTAATTGTTAAAGTGGCTTCCAAAGTCTTTGGTAACCTGAAGCTGTGAAGGGTTGCTTGAATGACAAATGGATTTAAATTCATTGGACATGTAGGTCTTAACCAAATGAGATATAATGCTAGACCATTAGGTCAAAATCTCATCTTGACCACCACACACGCTATTGCGGACCTTCGTAGACTCCAACCTACTGATGGATGGTGAACACCCAAGTGACAGGATATCAGGCCCTCCTCCTCAACAAACCAAGAGTGATCTCACAGCCACCAGTGGTGCTAAATCCAGCCACACTGCTCCCAGAGGATCTGGCTGACCATCCACGCAACTGTGGTGAGGTCCTAAAACAAGTCACAGGAATAAGACTGGATCTCAGAGACATGCCCTTCCCAGATGTAGAGATGATTCTCTTCATGGAAAGAGGTATGTGAGGTATGTGAGGGCTCTGGTAGTTTATCCTGAACAGGAATTCTGGGCAGCACCCTGCCACATGGAACTTCGGCACAACAAGCAGAACTGATTGAAATCACTAAGGCACTGCAGATGGCTAAAGGTAAACCACCAACATCAATACGGACCACAGGTATGTCTTTGCTACTCTCCATATACATGGAGCTACTTACAAAGAAAGGAGCCTATTAACAGCAGAAGGAAAGGGAATTAAAACAGAAGAGAAATATTGGGACCCAAAAGAAGTGGCTGTTATGCATTTCTTGCGACACCAAAAGGGGACTGATCTGATTTCAAAAGAAAACCAATTATCAGATCGAGATTTAAAGCAAGCAGCCTGAGAAACAAAGCAAGAGCTGGTTACACACCTGGATCTATCCCTACCAGATAAACTGGAGTATTCAGAGGAAGATTTAAAGTATTTACAAAAATGGCTAAATTATATTATAAAAGGGAATGGGCTAAGACTAAAAGAGGAATTTAATTCTTCCTCGAAGACTAGGAAAGAAGTTAGTAGACCAGATACATTAGGGTACTCACCTGGGGGTCACTCAAACTCAAGGAACTTAAAGGCAAGCAGTTCCAGGCTGCTAAATTACGACATATGGTTCAGGATATAGTTGATAGATGTGTTCAGTGCCAGGCAGTTAATGTGGGATAAACTAGAATTGGAAGAGGGAAAAGAGAAAGAGGTAGTGCACCAGGAATTTATTGGAAAATAGATATTACAGAAATAAAACCCGGAAAATATGAGGACAAGTATATGTTAGTTTGTGTAGATACCATTTCAGTCCAGGTTGAGGCTTTTTCCGAGTAACATGACACGGCAAAAGTGGTAGCCAGAAAGCTACAAGAAAAATAATTCCTAGGTCTGGGCTGCCTCTCACAATTGGGTCAGACAATGACCTTGCATTTTGAGTTCAGTCTCACGGGAATTGGCCAAGGCCATGGGCACAAATTGGAAACTACATTGTGCCTATCAGACCCAGAGTTCTGGGCATGTAGAGAGAATGAACTGGACTCTTAAAGAGACCTTGACAAAACTAACCCTGGAGACGGGCAGTGGATGGGTGGATCTCCTTACTTTCACCCTGCTCAGGGCAAGATGTACACACTATTTAAACAGGGTGACCCCATTTGAAATGTTTGGGAGAACCCCTGCTCCCGCTCTGTCCTCGGCTACAAAAGGTTGCCCTAGCAGAATGACTGATCAGTCTGTACTCCAGTCACTGCAGGCATTACAGTCTGTATTAAAAAAAAAAATGCAGAGATCCAGACTGCCCACACTGGTATGGCGACAGAGGTGGAACCACATCCTTTCCAACCCAATCACTTGGTTTGGATATGACATTATCAAGTGGGGAGCTTGGAGCCTCGCTGGATGGGACCTTTTACTGTTACCCTGACCACACCACAGCAGTAAAATAGAACGCCTCAGGGCCTGGATTCACGCATGTCACATCAAACGAGCCAAGGATAAAGATGACCCCCAAAGGTGGAAGCCACAGCCAAAGATCCTGCTCACCGTGGACTAAATATAAGACTGAAAAGACTATGAGTTTGTTGTTGCTCCTATTTTTACCTGTTTGTGTAAAGAATAGGTGGCTAATAGATAAAGAAAATTAGAAAAATAATGGAAAGGGTTCTATGAAGCGGTAAATGGGTACTCATCAGCCGACTGTGCACTAGTGTCATTTACACTGGTGTAAATATACAGCCGACTGTACACTAGTGTCCTGTACAAAAGAAAATGAGAGTGATAAAAATGTTATAATTACATGCTCAATAAACCCTTTGTAACCAGAGAATGTAGAACTGGATGAAAAGTCAAGGATTGGACTAATCTCCAAATAATAGGGAGGAATGTAAGAGCCTGGGTGGCCAGAGGAAATCATTTTGTGTTTATGCAGTATACATAGATTGACCTCATGCAGTAAATTTAGATTGATACTGCCCCTCCCAAAGGTATTTACTCTCAAAGCCTAAATATAAGGGCAGGTCAGGCCAGGTAAGATATCCACTCAGTGGGGAGCTTATATCTACTAGGTAAATTGAGATTCAATTGTCCATTCGTGTGTTACTAGCAGTTTTTTTCTATGTCTGGCAGACCTAGCACCACTGTGCAGTTTTCTCTGTGTATGGAAATCTCAAGGCCACCTGTGTATAGCCCAGCTACACTACATCTATACATGGTAGTCTGTGATGCTGGAGGGGGTCGAATTTGGAAGAGAAGGCCCTGATAGTCAGTAGATTCTCGATGTTTGAAATAAAATTAAGTTTTGCTTGACCTTCGCTTTGTATCAGTCTTGCTCCTTTGATTAAAAACCCTCACACTTGTGTCTGCATTGTGGAAGACTCCAGATATGTCTATGTCATGATTGGAGGTGTTCCCTTTGAGATTTCCTTGGGTGGCACTTCTCCTGTTCAGAAGATTGGTGATTGGGTGGGAGGGCCTAACCCTTGTGCAGGGCTCAGATTCCCTCCCCTGAGGTTTGCTTGAGGCCTGATTGTTACTTGACCTTTCCTGGCTAAGACGGAATGGTGGATTCTTGCCTTTCTCCGGAATCCAGAGGACTGGTGCTGACAGTCAGTACCAAACACTAGGATTCAGGCCATGGAGAAGGTGATACCAAATCGCTTCACAAATTGCCTTGGTGAAAGACCCAGGAGGATCCAACGGTTTGGGACAGCTAGTGGTCCTATTGGCACACCCGTGAATACTCCATCCAAGTGTAGTGATCAGGCATGGGTTTATGAGGATTGGTTGCTATGACCTCAAAGCATTGTGACATCACAGATGCTGGCTTCACTGAAACTGGCATGGAAATCTTTCAGATGGCTTCACTTGGGCTATGGGTCTCTTCCAACATGCTCTCCGTTTGCTCCTTGGACTCCAAGTACATGAGTCCATCCTGGACCTAAGGTTCTACACCTAAGCTGTAGAGTCTGCCTTTGATGCATGGTCATTTTTGAAGAGTGGGACGCCTTGTTGGCAGCATCTCTGGAGAGTGTCGAGGTACTCGTGTCCTCCCTGTTTAAGACTCCAGACATGTCTTTGGCACGGTTGCGGGTGTTCAGTTTTCTTTCCTTGGGTGGCCCTTTTCCTGTTCAAAGCTCCGTGAATGTGTGAGAGGGCCTTATCCTTGTGCCAGCTCAGATTTCCTTCCCTCAGGCTTTGCTTGAGCCCTGATTGTTTCTTGGCCTGTCGTGGTTAAGATGGAATGGTGGATGCTTGTCTTTCTCTGGAATCCAGAGGGCTGGTGCTGATAATCACGACCAAACACTATGAATTGGGCCATGTAGAAGGTGACTCCGACTCGCTTCGCAAACTGCCTTGGTGAGAGACCCAGACAGCCTCTGTGGTTCAGGATGTCCTGGGTTGCTCTTGGCCCACCCACGACTACTCTAGCCAATTGTAGTGATCAGGCGTGATGTAATGAGGAGTGGTTGCTATAAACTCAAAGCATTGTGACATCACAAATGCTGGATTCACTGAAGTAGCTGTCCCTCTCCCATGACCTTGGTGTCCTAAGGCTTTAGGTAGGAAGCCCCCGAAGGACAGAACAAGAGCCCTCTGAGTCTGATCAAGAACTCAGGTTGTCTTGTGGGTTAGTGCCCCACTTACCCTTTCTGGAAAAAGGGGAAAGAAAATGATGTTCAGTATACCTTCCTTTAGGCCAACATTTTTCCAGAGACGGCAAGGTGTCCTATTTCCAATGAATTTCTAGAGATCTCAAGAAACGGTGAGGCTTCATGGGTATCAACAACTCTCCATGGGGTTGGTAATCCTGTGGGTGAGAGCGTCTTTTCTCAGCGTCTTTTGCCTATGGCTCAGTGATGACTAAGGGACGGAAGTCCCCTTTCAAGGAAAAAGCTGAGGGCATAGATATCATCTCTTAGTTTTCTGAAACACATGGCTAATGGTTTAAGGCTCTGTCTACCTGGTTTTCCCTTACACACCTTTGCAAAGTCTTAGAGGAGAGTGTCATACTGCATTAGGGCTAAACCTAAGGAAGAGGCCCGGACCACACCCGTTGTCATCATTAGTTGTCCTTGTTGCAGTAACGGGTATAATCATGTTGACCATGTCTCTTTAGTGTGAAGGATAGGTACGGCTAATATCGATGGCTTGCAAGGCCCATTAGAGCAGACCTTTGCTGTGAGCCGCAATGCCCTTGCAAGGACTAGTGGATAAGGAAGGCTTGGTCCATTTGGCAAGACAGTATTCCTTGTCCATTGAAGAGAATGAACGCCCTGCACCTTGCCTTGACATGAATGTCCCATGCCTGGCTGATGTGAAATGAAAAGGCACGCAGAAAAAGAAAAATATATGGCTTCCCACAATATGTGCCTCATAAGGAATACCTTGGCACTTTGTCCTCTTCAATAAACATGTATTCTCATAAAACTGCCTTCACACAATCACCACGATTGGGTGCCTCATTAGTTTCGTATTGTTTGTCCCTATACCCCTTGTTTTTTCATATGTTTCTTGACTGTCATGAGGGAGTGAAATCATCTGTTTGCTGTCTTTCTGAGAATGATAGATGTAACGAAGCCCAATGCTCTCCGCAGCACTGCCACGTGAGGCAAGTGGAAGAATTTATTCTTTCTTATGTCTCAGTAAGAATTTGTGGTAACATGGAAGACAGTGAGATGGTAGTAGTGTCTAATAACCTCGTACTTGTCTTCAGCCAAGAAGGCAACAGGAAGATGACTACAACAACTGCAACGGAGTGGAAATGGATGGGAAGCCTACAAGGTAAACTTAACAAAGAAGAAAGGTAGTCGCAGAGACTAAGGGAGAAGGTTGGAATCATGACTTATAGGATAATTCGTTGGTTCATGCATCAGATGGCAGTGATCCTTGCAGAGGACAAAGGCACAGGAGAGCACGGCACGCTGGAAAACCACAAGTCACCTGTTTCCCAGTGCCATTGGCTGTGTCAAGACGAGGGTTTGAAGGGCATGACTCCTTGACAACACAAGTCTTGAGTGCTGGAGTTTTCAGATCAGTAGGCTTGGCAGATATAAACTTGAAAGAACTCCGTGTTTTTATTGCATAGGTCACCAGCAAGCAACCATGTGCAGACAACCTGGAGTCCATGATCAGCGACAATACCAGGACACGCAGTGGGAAGATGGTGCGTCCCGGCAGTGCATACATGAGAGGCAGTGTTCATGGAGTTGTCTCAATGGTGGCATAAGAAATTTTGGGCTCCCACACGAGGAGCATCAAGACCGAGCTACTGGCCAATACAGGATGGTGAGGACATTAGCTGCCTACTCTGCCCACACGAAATCCCAACCGTGGAACACTTGAGGGACAGCCTTCCTCACTCCAAGTTGTTTAGTCCAAGGAGAACAAACTCTCCCATAGGGGACAGGAAGAATGCCTTGACCACATGATCTCTTCTGAACACAGTATTCTGTAAGCCTGCGTTGATGAGTTTGGGGAATGTCTCCTTTCACAGGCACACCAGAGCCCACGAAGGTAAACCTCATCATATTCAGCACAGGCCCCTACACACCAGAGAGCAGGCAAGGAGAGCCACTGCATTGGCTGGTCTCAAGGACAGCGTCAGCCACAACACAAACATCAGATGGCATGCATACCACACACACACACACACACACACACACACACACACACACACACACATGACAAAACTTAAGGGCCCACCCTTGGTCACTCAATGATCTCTTCTACCTAAATAAATTACCCACAGCATAGAAAACAGAATAAATACTTCGAATACAGAGAGGAGACAGAAATCTAGATCTAATACAAGATGGAAGAATCAATAGATTCCAAGGAAAAAGAACAAGAAAGGATCACGGCTGGGAAATCAGAGTCAAGCTTCTACATATAACACGCCCGATTGGGTTTGACAGCAGCAGCCTGGATCCTCCCTATACATCAGAAAACATAGAAGATATCAGAGAGTCTCAAAACACAGAGATAAAACTGATAAAGATAAAAGAACTTAAAGAGCTCCTAAAGAGAAGATTTGTAGGAGTCTGGATGCAAAGACTGGGAACAGGGCAGAAGTAGAGGATCCAATTAGGGACCTGGAAGAATAAGCCTAGAAAATAGGGAAGCAAATTTTAAGAGAGAAGGAAGAATGATGGAACATGACAATGAGCTTAGGGAATCATCATCCAAAAAGAAAGGAAATAGGTGCCTATTGTAGGATAAGTAAGAGTGAGAGAAAGAAAAGAGGGCTGAACATGGATTTGAGAATCAGGGATGTCAAGGACCCTCATCTGGGAGCTGAAACAGAGGTCCAGAATCAGAGACACAGAGGACTCCCATCTCCTTCCACAGAAGCAGAGCACCAAAAGACATAGTGTCCTTCCCCCTGGAAAATCTAGGCATGGAGGAATTCTCTTTAGGCAAATAGGCATCTGATAATAGTTTGTCCATAGCCCAGTACTGACTTCAAGAGGAAAAGCTATACCAGCTCTCAAAGCAGGCCGGATAGCTCAAGCAACACCCGACCAAGCCAAAATTCTTATCCCCTGCATTTCTGAACAATGACAGAGCAGCGGTTCTTGTCTAGAACCAGGAGGTATTCAACAGTCAATGGTTGGGTCCCGGGTTGTGTCCATCAGTTCAGAGGCGGCCTCTGATCAACTCATGATTCCAGGGTCTTGGCTATGACTCTGGTCTTAGGTTCTCTGCTCAGGGGCAAGTAAGCTTCTCCTTCTCCAGCTCCAACCCCTGATTGCGATCTCTCTATCTGTCCAATACGTGCATGTGCATCATTTGACAAGATAACAAAAACAAAACCAGGGTACATTAATTGATTGGTGCCAGAGGATGTTTTCTTGAATTTGGACCTAGGTTCCTGTGGAGGGTAGCCAGGTACAGAAAACCTCTCACCATCCTAAAATGCCCGACCTTCGCTTTGAGCTCCCTCATTTATTCTACTGTTTTTTGTCTCTCTGGATATCCTCACCAAACTGAAGCATCTGCTGTCTGTCGTGCTGTAATGACCCCTTGATGACAATTGTGCATATTCTCGGGGCTCCATTAGAACTTGCCCATCTTCCGCAAGAGGCACTGTGTGCTTATCTCATGAAACAATTTGGGGGATGATCATGAGAGAGTGAAGGATATTTGTGCTGCCACATTTCCATGCAGTTCCTCAGAGGGTGCTCCAACCTGAGGGAGTGCTCAAGGTTTTTCCACATTAGAATTCTCTTCAATGCGTCCTTTCGGACATACAAGTTGTCTTCCTGAAATGGTTAGGAAGTCTTTCAGATGGCATCACTTGGGCTTTGGGTCTCTTCCAATATGCTCTCCGTTTGCGCCTCTGGACTCCAAGTACATGAGTCCATCCTGGACCTAAGGTTAAGGGTGAAGAGTCTGCCTTGATGCAAGGTCATTTTTGAAGATTGGGAAGCCTTGCTGGCACCGTTTCTGGAGACGCTCGAGGTACTCGTGTGCTCGCTGTGGAAGACTCCAGACATGTCTTTGGCACGGTTGCAGGGGTTTATTTTGAGCTTCCCTTGAGTGGACATTTTCCTGTTCAGAAGCACCGTGATAGGGTGGGAGGGCATGACCCTTGTGCCGAGCTCAGATTTCCTCCCCTAGGGCTTTGCATGAGGCCTCATTGTTTCTTGCCCTGTCGTGGTTAAGATGGAATGGCAGATGCTTGCCTTTCTTTGGAGTCCAGAGGACTGGAGCTGACAGTTCACGACCAAACACTACGAACTGGACCATGGAGATGCTGACACCAACTCGCTTCGCAAACTGCCTTGATTTGAGACCCAAGCAGCTCCAGCAGTTTGGGACGGCTTGGGGTCCTCTTGTCCCACCCAGGACTACTCCAGCCACGTGTAGTGATCAGGCGTGGGTTCATGAGGAGTGGGTGCTATGACCTCAAAGCTTTGTGACATCACAGATGCTTGCTTCACTGAAGCAGCTGTCCCTCTCCAATGACCTTGGCATCCTATGGCTTTAGGTAGGAAGCCCCGGGAAGGACAGAACAAGAGCTCTCTATTCTGATGAAATACTCAGGTTGTCTGGGGTGTTAATGTCCCACTTCCCCTTTCTAGAATAAGAGGAAAGAAAATGACGTTCAGTATACCTTCCTTTTAGCCAAATTTCCCCAGATACGGAAAGGTGTCCTATTTCCACTGAAATTTCTAGAGAGCTCAAGACACAGTAGACCTCGTGTGTATATACAGCTCTCCGTGGGTTTTGTCATCCTGTGGGTGAGAGCGTCCTTTGTCAGCGTCTTTTGCCTATGGGTCAGTGATGAGTAAAGTTGGAAAGTCCTTTTTCGAGGAAAAAGGTGAGGGCTTCGGTATACGGTGCTGTCTGTGGTCTCATCTCCTAGTGTTCTGACATGCACCGCTAGTGATTAGGGCTCTGTCTCCCTGGTTTTGCCTTAATCACCTTTGCAAAGTCTTCGAGGAGACTGACCTTTGGCATCACAGCTAACTCTTAAGGGAGAGGCCTGGACTGCACCCGTTGTCATCATTAGTTAACTATACTTGTTGTGGTACCAGGTATAGACACGCAGACCATGTCTCTTTAGTCAGAATGAAAGGGACGGCCTATACCGACGACTTGCAAGGCACATTCGAGCAGACCTTTGGAGTGAGCCGCAATGCCCTTACAAGGACTAGTGGATAAGGAAGGTTTGGTCCATTTTGGCAACACAGTATTCCTCTGTCGTCGAAGAAAATGAACCCCTGGACCTTGCCTTGACATGAATGTCCCATGACCTGCTGATGGGAAATGGAAAAGGCAAGCAGACAAAGGGAAATGTCATATGGCTTCCCACAATATGTGCCTCGGGAGGAATACCTTGGCCCTTAGTAAAGGAAGGAAAAACTGAAGGGCAAGAAGTCAAAGAAAGAGACCCACCAGGAGTGACTCAGGACTCTGAGAACCAAGCTGAGGGTTCCAGAAAAGAGAACTGCTTAATGGGTGGTCAGGAGTTGTGGCATATATTAGGAGGAGCACTGGGACATCATTCAACTAAAGCATCCGTGAATATTCTGTCAAAAACGGGGTAGGATGATAGGCGGGCTTTCTCAACAGAACAGCAGCAACAACAACAAAAATTCAGAGGAAAACAATCTGGCCCTCTCAAAACCAAAGGAAGTCACAGGGAGAAAAGGAAAGAATTATATTGTTTATTACCTTTCCTTATTGAAATGACATGGGATTGCTTTACTAAAATGTCCTTCTCTGAATTGTGTCTTTATCCTTGTGACTTATAGTCTACCCGCCTCTTCAATCTCTGGAATCAATGAGAGGACATGCCAATGCCTTCACTCAATACCTAGAAGAGTGGCCCAGGAAAATGACTTGGACCTGGCCTTCTGTGTGTTGGCAGGTGTTGGATTACTGATTCAAACGCTTCAGTCACTACTAGAGAGCTGAGATTTTGTAGGTTTCCTGGCCTAATCTTGGGCGTTGCTATGTGTCTGATAATTTATCCTCTTCTCTCCGGTCTTGGATTTGCTAGCATAAATGTGTGGATATGTCTCTTAGGTTATTCTTTTTTTCTTTCTACCAGTTCTCAAGTTGTTTTATCCTTTCAGCTGTGTTCTTGTCTCCCTGTTTTATCCCAGTAATGGCTTCTGCAGTTTGTTCATGTTAAGACACTGATTGAGAGATCTCCTGATTTTTTTTTCCTATTGGTTTGTTTGTATTTCCTTTATTTCGATAACTATATGTATGATTTTATTTTTTATGTTAACTTTGGAATTTGGTTCTTCTTCTTCTTGTTCCTTCAGCATCGAGGTAGGTTGCTTTACTTTTTTTTTTTTTTTTGGTGTTTTTTAAATTTTGGAAATGTACGCATTAACCCTATATGGTTTCCCCATAAAATGTTTTGGCATTACCCCATAAGTTTCTTGACATTCCTTTGTTCATAGCTCTTTCTGTTTTTCCTTTGGATTCTCTTTCTTGCATTCATTACTAGTTCGTGACGTGTTTGTTTTCCAACTTTTAGTGTCTGGCTGTATGTCCAATTTGAAGGTGATATCTTCCCGTTTTCATACCTTCATGATCATAAGTGCACAGGATAGGTTTTGACTTCTCTTCCACGAATTACCCCTGGATTTGGACTCCAGTTCATGACCTATGATATACAAAGTTCGGTCTGCCTTTGGGAAGAACATATCTTATGCTCCTCAGATACGCAATCTTATTCATGGATCCCCAAAGCTCAGGATGTCTAGAGAGCCAATGTGGACGTCTGTTATTCCTTACCACCTTTCCATCCAGATGATCTGTGCTGTGCTTAACGTGGATATCATAGTCCCCAACAATATTGGATTAAATTCCCCATCTCCCTTCCTCTCTGTTCATATGCTTCCAACGTTTAGATACACCCATGTTTTTGATGTATATGTTGGCAATTCTTCCAGGTTTTTGGTGTTTGGATGCTTCATCAAGACAAAACACCTTCTGCTAATCTTTTGTCTCTCGGAGGCATAAAATCGCTCCATTTGGTAGGCACAATCACTTTGGCTCTCTTCCCCTTAGCAATAGTGTAACCTACGTCTTCCCAATATCTTCACTTTCAAGCCATATGTATCTTTATATTCAAAGGAAATTTCCTATTGTCAACAGAAGTCGAGCTTTTTAATATTTTTGTTTTCTTATGGATATTGTGCCTATTTTTTTTTTTTTGGTGATTTCAAGCACTCTTATGAAGTGTTTGTATTGTGGGGAGACTTTAATCCTGAATACTGAATGAATATTTGATAGGTAAGTAGTTCACATTCTCATTTAGGTTGGCTTCTGACTTGGATTCTCTTTGCATTTCCCCATTAGGGTATTTTCTTTGGGGTTGCATTTAGTGTGATTCTGACTTCTTCTCCCTCTTTTGTGTGTCTATCTGTGAGTGTGTTCAGGTGTGTGCATGTACCGGTGTTAATGTGTGTGTGGTCTGTGTGTGTTTCACATAACACTTATAATTAAATTTCAAGAGATAAGAATTTGGTCTCTTAAGGATAGCAACTGAATTTGAGATGCCTTGAAAAATCACATTCCATTCATTTTGGAACATCTTCTGCAAGGGTCTTCATCTATTTTTTTCTTCGAAAAACATGTATTCTCACAAAACTGCCTTCAAACAAACACCACATTTTTGTGCCTCGTAAGAGTAGATTTTTTGTCCCTATACCCCTTGCTTTTTCATATGTTACTTGACTGTCTTTAGGCAGTGAAATCTTCTGGTTTTTGTCCTACTGAGACAAACAGTTTGTTTGTTTTCTTTCTGAGAATGATAGATGTGATAAAGCCCAATGGTCCCCGCAACCCTGCCACATGAGACATGAGGAAGAATTAATTTTGGCTTATGTATTAGTAAGAATTTGCGGTGACATGGAGGACAGTAAGATGGTAGTAGTGTCTAATAACCTCATATTTGTCTTCAGACATAAAAGCAACAGAAAGAAGACAACATAAACTGCAACGGGGTGAATATTGACCTAAAGCCTACAAAGTAATCTCCAAGCAAAGAGAATGGAAGTCTCAGAGACTAAGGGAGAAGGTTGGAGACATGGTTCAGTGGAGATTTGTGTGTTTCATGCATCAGAGGGCAGAGATACCTTTCAAAGAACAAAGGCACAGGAAAGCAGGGCTCACTGGGAACCCACAAGGAACCTGTATCCCAGTGCCATGGGCTGTTATGAGCATAGGATCTGAAGGGCACAAGTTCTTGAAACACAAGTCGTGAGGGCTAGATTTTTCAAATCAGCAGGCTTGGCAGACATCAGCTCAAAAGAACAGCACGTTTTTCCTGCAGGACACCAACAAGCAACCAGGTGCAGACAGCCTGGAGACAATGATCAGAGACAATACCAGGAGAAGCAGTGGGAAGATGGTGGGACCTGGCAGTGCATCCATGAGAGGCAGTGTTCGTGGAAATGACTCCATGGGGTCATAAGAAATTTTGGGCTCTCTCACCAGCAGCATCAAGACAGAGCTATTGGCCAAGAAGGACAGTGAGGACATTTGCTGCAAGCCTGCCAACATGAAATCCCAACTATGGAACACTTGGAGGACTGCCTTCCTCAGTCCAGGATGCTTAGTCCACAGAGAACAGACTCTCCCATTGGGCACGAGAAGAAAGCCTTGACCACATGCTCTCTTCTGAACACAGCATTCTGCAAGCCTGCACTCTTTTGAGCTGGTGGAATGTCTCCTTTCACAGGCACACCAGAGCCCACCGAGGTAAGCCTCAGCATATTCAGCCCGGACCAAAAACACATCAAACGTCAGGAAAGGAGGGCCCTAGCAGTTGACTGGACTCAAGGAAGGGTCAGATGTACACAACAGCAGATGGCATGCATGCCATACACCTACAGAAACACACACACACACACACACACACACACACACACACACCAAAATCCCTTAAGGGTCAGCCCTTGGTCACTCCGGGATCTCATCTTTATAAAGAAATTAACCTCAGAAAAGAAGACAGAATGAGATATTCAAATATGGAGAGGAATACAGAGACCTAGATCCAAGGCAAAGATGGAAGAATCAATTAATGCCAAGGTAAAAGAACAAGAAATTATCCAGGCTAGGCAATCGGTTTGAAATCTCTACATATAAAAAGCCTAAGGGGTTTGAAAGCAGCGGCCTGGATACTCCCTGTACGTCAGAAAACATATAAGATTTCAGAGAGTCTCGAACCACAGAGATAAAACTGAAAATATAAAAGAACATAAAGAGCTACTGAAGAGAAGATTGGTAGGAGACTGGATGCAACGTCCGGGAACATGGCAGAAGTAGAGGATCCAATTAGTGACCAGGAAGAACAAGCCTAGAAAATAAGGAAGCAAATTCTTGAGAGTAGGCAAAATGATGGAACATGACAATGAGTTTAGGAAATCATCAATTCCAAGGAATTGAAAGAGGTGTCTCTAGTAGGAGAAGTAAGAGTGAGAGAAAGAAAAGAGGGCTGAACATGGATTTGAGAAATCGGGGCTGAAAATGACCCTCATCTGGGAGCAGGAACAGAAGTCCAGAATCAGAGGCACAGGTGATTCTCATCAACTTATACAGTGCCAGAGCACCAAAAGACATTGTGTAATTCCCACTGGAAAATCCAGGCACGGAGCAATTCTCTTACGGCAACTAGGCATGGGAGAATAGTTTGTCCATAGCCCAGTCACTGACTTCAAGAGGAAAAGCTATATCAGCTCTCAAAGCAGTCCGGATAGCTCAAGCAACACCAGCCCAAGACAAAACCTTATCCCCTGTATTTCTGAACAATGACAGAGCAGCGGTTCTTGTCTAGAACCAGGAGGTATTCAAAAGTCAATGGTTGGGTCCCGGGTTGTGTCCATCAGTTCAGAGGCGGCCTTCAGATCAACTCATGATTCCAGGGTCTTGGCATTGACTCTGTTCTCAGGTTCTCTGCTCAGGGGCAAGTAACCTTCTCCCTTTCCAGCTCCACTCCCTCACTATGATCTCCCTGCCTCTCTGTCCAATACGTGCATGTGCATATATTGACAAGAAAACAAAAACAAAACAATGCACAATAATTGACGGGGGCCAGAGGATGTTTTATTGAATTTGGACCTAGGTTCCTATGGAGGGTAGCCAGGTACAGAGAACCTCCCACCATCCTAAAATGGCCGACCTTCACTCGGAGCTCCCTTGTTCAATCTCCTGTTCTTTGTGCTTAACGTGGATATTATAGTTCCCAACAGTATTGGATTAAATTCGCCATCTCCCTTCCTGTCTGTTCATAGGCTTCCAACGTTTAGATACACCCTTGTTCATGGTGTATATGTTGGCAATTCATCCAGGTTACTGTTGTTTCGAAGCTCCATCAAGACAAAACACGTTCCGCTAATATTTTGTCTCTTAAAGGCATAAAATCACTCTCGCTGAATTAGGCACATACACATTGTCTCTCTTATCCTTGGCAATACCATAACCTACGTCCTCTCAATTTCTTCACTTGCAAGCTATGACTATCTTTATAGTCGAAGAAAATCTCCTTTGGGCAACAGAAAGTCGAGCTTGTTTAATATTTGTTGTTTTCTTATGGATGTTTTCTACCTTTTTTTTGTTTCTTGTTTTGGAATTTCAACCACTCCTACAAACTGTTTGTATTGACGGGAGACTTTGGTTCTGAATACTGAACGAATTAATGATAGGTAATATTTCCCTTTCTCATTTCAGTTGGCTTCTAACTTGGATTCTATTTGCCTTTCCCCTTTATGGTATTTTCTTTGGGTTTTCTTCATTGGTACGATTCCTCGCTTCCTCCCCATCTCTTGCATGTCTTATCCTTGTGTGCGTTCATATGTGTGTGCATGAGCATGTGTTAATGTTTGTGTTGTCTGTGTGTGTTTCACATAACACTTATTATTAAAATATGAGAGATAAGAATTCGGTCTCTTATGGGTAGCAATTAAATTTGATATGCCTTGAAAACTCACAATCCATCAGTTTCAGGACAATCTCCTACAAGGAATGTCATCCCTTGTTTTCTTTGAGATACACGTGTTCTCACAAAACTGCCTTCAAACAAACACCACCATTCCAGTTCCTCATTAGAGTCATATTGTTAGTCCTGATACTAACAGTTAGTACAGATCAGTATTTTTCGTTTGTTTCTTGACTGTCATGAGATAGTGAAATCGTCTGTTTGTTGTCTTTCTGAGAATTATAGATGTGATGAAGCCCAATGCTCAATGCAACACTGCCATATGAGACAAGTGGAAGAATTCATTCTTTCCTATGTCTCAGTACGAATTTGCGGTGACATGGGGGATGGTGAGATGGTAGTAGTGTATAATTACCTCATGCTTGTCTTCAGCCATTAAGGCAACAGGAATATGACCATGACAACTGCAGTGGGGTGGAAGCCTACAAGGTAAACTCCAAGCGAAAGAGAACGGAAGTCATAGAGATGATGGGAGAAGGTTGGAGACATGGCTCAGGGAAGATGTGGTTGGTTCGTGGATCAGAGACCATGAGCCCATGCAGAGGAACAAGGCACAGGAGAAAAGGGTACACTGGGAACCCAAAAGGAACCTGTTTCCCAGGGCTGTTGCCTGTGACAGACATAGGGTCTGAAGGGCATGAGTACTTGACAACACAATTCTTGAGGGCTGGAGTTTTCAGATCAGCAGGCTTGGCAGACATCGCCTTGAAAGAACACCGTATTTTTCTGCATATGACAACAACAAGCAACCAGGTGCAGACAGCCTGGAGACAATGATCAGAGACAATACCAGGTGATGCAGTGGTAAGATGGTGAGTCGTGGGAGTGCATCCGTGAAAGGCAGTTTTCCTGGAGATGTCTCAATGTGGACATAATAATTTTTGGGCTCTCACACCAGCAGCATCAAGACAGAGCTACTTGGCCAAGACAGGTAGGTGAAGACATTGGCTGCCTACCGTGCCAACATAAAATCCCAAACGTGGAACAATGGAGGACTGCCTTCCTCAGTCCAAGATGCTTAGACCAAGGAGAACAGACTCTCCCATAGGGGTTGAGATGAAAGCATTGACCACATGTTCTCCTCTGTTCACAGCATTCTGCATGCCTACGTTCTGTTGAGATGGTGGAATGTCTCCTGACACAGGCACACCAGAGCCCACCAAGGTGAACCTCAGCAAATTCATCCCGGACCCCAAACACAAAAAAAAGTAGGAAAGGAGAGCCACTGCAAATGACTGGCCTCAAGGACAGGGTCAGCCACAGCACAAACAGCAGATGGCATGCCTGCCACATACACACACACAAACACAGACAGACACACAGACACAGACGCACTCAAGAAACATTAACAGCCTGACCTGGGTAACTCCCGGATATCTTTTCCTAAATAAAATACCCTCAGGTTAGAAAACAGAATGGGTTTTTCGAATACAGAGAGGAGACAGAGACCTAGATACAGAGCAAAGATGGAAGAATCAATTGATGCCCAGGTAAAAGAACAGGAAATGATCATGGCTAGGCAATCAGAGTGAAACCTCTACATAGAACAAGCCCGATGAGGGATTGAAAGCAGCGGCCTGGATATTGCTGTACATCAGAAAGCATAGAAGATATCAGAGAGTCTCGAACCACAGAGATAAAACTGATAAAGATAAAAGAACCTAAAGAGCATCTGAAGAGAAGATTGGTAGGAGACTGGATGCAAAGTCCGGGAACATGGTAGAAGTGGAGGATCCAATTAGGGACCGGTAAGAACAAGCCTAGAAAATAAGTACGCAAATTCTAAGAGAGAAGGCAGAATGATGGAACATGATAATGAGCTTAGGGAATCCCAAAGGTATTGAAGAGGTGACTCTTGTAGTAGAAGTAAGAGTGAGAGAAAGAAAAGAGGGCTGAATATAGATTGGAGAAATCGGGGCTGAAAAGAACCCTCATCTGGGAGCAGAGACAGAGGTGCAGAATCAGAGGCACAAAGGACCCCCATTACCTTCCATCAGAAGTGGAGCACCAAAAGACATTGTGTAATTCCCCCTGGAAAATCTAGGCATGGAGGTATTCTCTTTAGGCAAATAGGCATCGGAGAATAGTTTGTCTATAACCCAGTCACTGAATCACTGACTTCAAGAGGAAATGCTATACCAGTTCTCAAAGTAGACCGGATAGCTCAAGCAACACCAGCCCAAGCCAAAATCCTTATCCCATTCATTTCTGAACAATGACATAGCAGCTGTTCTGTCTAGAACCAGGAGGTATTCAGAAGTCAATGGTTGAGTCCAGGGTTGTGTCCATCAGTTCAGAGGCGGCCTTCAGATCTACCCATGATTCCAGGGTCTTGGCATTGACTCTGTTCTCAGGTTCTCTGCTCAGGGGAAAGTAAGCCTCTCCCTTTCCAGCTCCACCCCCTGATTGGGATCTCTTTGCCTCCCTGTCCAATACGTGCATGTGCACGTTGGACAAGGTATCAAAGACAAAAACTGCACAATAATTGACTGGGGCCAGAGGATGTTTTATTGAATTAGGACCTAGGTTCCTATGGAAAGCAGCCAGGTACAGAGAACCTCCCACCATCCTAAAATGCCCAACCTTCACTCGGAGCTCCCTTGTTCATTCTGCTGTCCTTGCCTTCCTGGATCTCCTCACCAACCTGCAGCATCCGCTGTCTGTCGCGCTATACTGACTCCTAGTTAACACATTGTTCATCCTCTCGGGGCTGCATTGGAACATGCTCATCTTCCGCAAGAGGCACTGTTTGCTTATCACATGTAACCATTTGGGGGATGGTCATGAGACGGTGGAGGCAGGCTTGTGCTGCCACATCTCCATGCAGTTCCACAGAGGGTAGCTGCTTCACCCTGAGGGAGTGCTCAAGGTTCTTCCACATTCGAATCCTCTTCAATGCGTCCCTTTCGGATATACAAGTGTCTTCCTGAAACGGGCATGGAAGTCTTTCAGATGGCTTCACTTGGGCTATGGGTCTCTTCCAACATGCTCTCCGTTGGCTCCTGTGGACTCCAAGAGCATGAGTCCGTCCTGGACCTAAGGTTCTAGGGTGTACAGTCTGCATTGGATGCATGGTCTTTTTGGAAGATTGGGAGGACTTGTTGGCACCGTTTATGGAGACGCTCGAGGTACTCGTGTGCTCGCTGTGGAAGACTCCAGACATGTCTTTGGCACGGTTGCTGGGGTTCCCTTGGAGCTTCCCTTGGGTAGCCCTTTTCCTGTACATATGTTCCGTGATTTGGTGGGAGGGTGTCACCCTTGCACAGGGCTCAGATTTCCTCACCTAAGGCTTTGCTTGCGGTCTGTTAGTTTCTTGGCCAGTCATGGCTAAGGTGGAATAGGTATCCTTGCCTTTTTCCGAGGTCCAGAAGGTTGGTGCTGACACTCACGACCAAACACTACGAATTGGGCCATGGAGAAGGTGACACCAACTAGCTTCACAAACTGCCTTGGTGAGAGACCCAGGCGGCTCCAGCGGTTTGTGACAGCTTGGGGTCTTCTTGGCCCACCCATGACTACTCCAGTCAAGTGTAGTGATTAGGCCTGGGTTGATGAGGAGTGGTTTCTATGAACTCAAAGCTTTGTGAAATCACATATTCTGGCTTCACTGAAGCAGCTGTCCCTCTCCCATGACCTTGGTGTCCTATGGCTTTAATAGGAAGCCCCAGGAAGGACAGAACAAGAGCCCTCTAAACCTGATCAAGAACTCAGGATGTCTTGTGGGTTAATGTCCAACTTGCCCTTTCTGGAGACATAGAGGAAGGAAAATGACATTCAGTATACCTTTCTTTGGTCCAACATATACCCAGAGACGACAAGGTGTCCTTTTCCACTACAATTTCTAGATATCTCAAGAAAAGGTGAGGCCTCGCGGGTATGAGCACTTCTTTGTGCGTTTGTTGTCCTGTGGTGAGAGCGTACTTTGTCAGCATCTTTTGCCTATGGTCAGTGATGACTAAGGTACGGAAAGTCCCTTTCCGAGGTAAAAAGTGAGCGCATCTATATATGGTGCCGTCTGTGGCCTTGTCTCCTAGTGTTCTGAAACACGTGGCTAAGACATGAGGCCTCTGTCTACCTGGCTCTCACTGAAACACCTTTGCAAAGACTTCGAGCGGAGTGACCTTCTGCATCTGAGCTAACTTTCAATTAAGAGGCCTGGACCGAACCCGTTGCCATTATTAGTTAACTGTACTTGTTGTGGTAAGGGGTATAGATATGTGGACCAAGTCTCTTTAGTCAGAAGGAAAGGGATGGCCTATACCGATGGCTTAAAAAGCCCATTCGAGCAGACCTTTGGAGTGAGCTGCAATGCCCATGATAGGAATAGTGGATCGGGAAGTTTGGGTCCTTTCAGCACCACAGTATTCCTCTGCCGTCGAGGTGAATGAACCCCTGGACCTTGCCTTGACATGAATGTCCCATGCCCTGCTCTTGGGAAATGGAAAAGGCAAGCAGACAAAGGGAAATATCATATGGCTTCCCACAATATGTGCCTCAGGAGGAATACCTTGGCCCTAGTAATGGAAGGGAATACTGAAGGGAAAGAAGTCAGAGAAGGAGCCCCACCAGGAGTGACTCAGTACTCTGAGAAACCTGCTAGGGTTACCGAAAAGAGAACTGATTAATGGGTGGTCAGGAGTTGTAGCATATATTATGAGGAACACTAGGACGTCCATGCCACTAAAGCATCCTTGAATACTCTGTCTAAAACGGATGATGGATGATAGGAAGGCTTTTTCAACAGAACAGCAACAACAACAACATAAATTCAGAGGAGAAAAATGTGGCCCTCTCAAAACCAAAGGAAGTCACAGGGAGAAAAGGAAAGCATTATATTGTTTATGATCTTTCCTTATTGAAATGACATGGGTGGGTTTCCTAAAATGTCCTTCTTTGAATTGGGTCTTTATTCTTGTGAATTAGAGTTTACCCGCCTCTTCCATCTCTGGATTTGATGAGAGGACATGACAGTGCCTTCACTAAATACCTAGAAGAGTGGCCCAGGAAAATGACTTGCCCTGCCTTCTGTGTGTTGGCAGGGGATGGATTACTGCTTCAAATGCTTCTGTCACTACTAGAGAGGAGAGATTTTGTACGTTCCTGACTTAATCTTGGAAGTTTCCTTGTGTCTGGGAATTTATCCTTTTTTCTCAGTTCTTGGATTTGCTAGCATAAATGTGTGGATATGCCTTTTTGGTTATTCTTTGTTCCTTGTTACCAGTTGTCATGTGCTTTCATACTTGCAGCTGTGTGCTTGTCTCCCTATTTTATCCCAGTAATGGCTTCTGCGATTTGTTCGTGTTGTCAAAACTATTGGTTTGTTTGTATTTCCTTAATTTTGATAATCACATGTATGATTTTAATTTTTCTGTTAACTTTGAAGTTTGGTGTTTCTTCATCTTGTTCCTTCAGTCATCCTTTTAGGAGGCTTTCTTTTTCAGTGTTTTTAAATTTTGGAAATGCATGCATTTAACCCTATATGGTTTCCCCATAAAATGTTTTGGCATCATCCACTAATTTTCTTAGAATTCTTTAGTTCATGGCTCTTTCTTCTTTTCCTTTGGATTTTCTTTCTTGCATTTATTGTAGTTCGTGAGTGTGTTGTGTTTTCCACTTTTAGTGTCTGGCTGTATTTCCAATTTGAAAGTGATATCTTCCTATTTCATACCTTTGTGATCATAAGTGCACAGGATAGGTTTTGACTTCTCTTCCATGAATTACGACTGGATTTTTACTCGACCTCATGACCTGCGATAGACATAGTTAGGTCTGAGACTGGGAAGAACATATCTTATTGTCCTCAGAGACGCAATCTTACTCATGGACCTCAAAGTTCAGGTGGTCTCGAGAGCCCATGTGGACGTCTGTTATTCCTAGCACCTCCCCTCCAGATGATCTGTCCTGTGCTTAACGTAGATATCATAGTTGCCAACAGTATTGGATAAATATCACTGTCTCCCTTCCTGTGTGTTCATAGGCTTCCAACATTTAGATACACCCTTGTTCGTGGTTTATATGTTGGCAATTCTTCCAGGTTTCTTTTGTTTTGATGCTCCATCAAGACAAAAACCTTCTGCTTAGCTTTTGTCTCTCGAAGGCATAAGATCGCTCTCGCTGACTTAGGAACAAACACTTTGGCTCTCTTCTCCTTGGGAATAGCATAACAAACGTCTTCTCGATTTCTTCAATTGCAAGCTATGAGTATCTTTATAGTCGAAGGAAATCCCGTTTGTCATCAGAAGTACAAGCTTGTTTAATATTTGTTGTTTTTTTATGGATGTCTTCTAACTTTATTTTTTTTTTATTTGCAACTTCAACCACACTTACAAACTATTTGTATTGAGGGGAGACATTAGTCCTGAGTACTGAATGTAGTATTGATAGGTAATACTTCACTTTCTCATTTCGGTTGGCTTTTTACTTGGATTCTATTTGCCTTTCACCTATATGGTATTTTCTTGGGGTTGCTTCATTGGTATGATTCCTCGCTTCCTCCCCATCTTTTGCATGTCTTATCTTTGTGTGTGTTTATGTGTGTGTGCATGTGCATGTGTTAATGTGTGTGTGGACTGTGTGTGTTTCACATCACACTTATTATTAAAATACGAGAGAATGGAATTCGGTCTCTTGTGGGTAGCAATTCAAATTGACATCCTTGAAAACACACATTCCAGGAGATTTCAGGAAATCTCCTGCAAGGAATGTCATCTCTTGTCCTCTTCAAGAAACACGTGTTCTCACAAAACTGCCTTCCAACAAACACCACCATTTGAATTCCTCATTAGAGTCATACTGTTTGTCCCAATGCACTTTCTTTTCCTATGTTTCTTGAGTGTCATGAGTTAGTGAAATCGTCTGTTTGTTGTCTTTCTGAGAATGATAGATGTATACAGAGCCCATTGCTCTCCCCAAGACTTCCATAAGAGAAAAGTGGAAGAATTCCTTCTTGCATATGTCTCAGTACGAATTGCGATGACATGGAGGACTTTGAAATGGTAGTAGTGTCTAATCACCTCATGCTTGTCTTCAGCCATGAAGGCAACAGGAAGATGAACATAACAAGTGCAGTGGGGTGGAAATTGACCTGAAGCCTACAAGGTAAACTCCACAGCAAAAGAGAACGGAAGTTGCAGAGATGATGGGAGAAGGTTGGAGACATGACTCAGGGGAGATTTGTTTGGTTCGTAGATCAGAGGGCTGGAGTCCATGAAAGGGGCAGGCACAGAAGATCAGGGCACACTGGGAGACCACAAGGAACCTGTTTCCCAGTGCCATTGACTGTGACACGCAGAGGGTTTGAAGCCACGAGTACTTGACAACACAAGTGTTGAGGGCTGAAAATTTTATATCAGCAGGCTTGGCAGATATAGATTTGAAACAACACCATCCTTTTCCTGCATATGACACCAACAAGTGACCAGGAGCAGACAGCCTGAAGACAATGATCAGAGAGAGACAATACCAAGAGATGCAGTGGGAAGATGGTGAGTCATCGAAGTGATTCCGTGAAAGGCAGTGTTCGTGGAGAGGACTCAATGTGGACATAATAAATTTTGAGCTCTCGCAACAACAGCATCAAGACAGACATACTGGCCAAGACAAGTATGTGAAGACTAGTCTGCCTAGCCAGCCAACAAGAAATCCCAACTGTGGAACACTTGGAGGACTGCCTTCCTCAATCCAAGATGCTTAGTCCAACGAGAACAGACTCTCCCATAAGGGACGAGAAGAAAGCTTTGACCACATTTTATCTTCTGAACACAGCATTCTGCAGGCCTGCATTCTTTTGAGTTGGTGGAATTTCTCCTTTCACAGGCACACCAGAGCCCACCAAGGTAAACCTCAGCATATTCAGCATAGACCCTAAAAACAACAAACGGCCGGAAAGGAGAGCTACTGCAAATGACTGGCCTCCAGGACGGGGTCAGCCACAACACAAACTGCAGATGGCATGCATGCCACATACACACTCACAAACACACACACACGCACACACTCAACAAACCTTAAGGGCCAGCCCTGGGTCACTCCCGGATCTCTTCATCCTAAAAAATTACCCTCAGTTTAGAAAACAGATTGAGTTTAACGAATACAGAGAGGTGACAGAGATTTAGATCCAATGCAAAGATGGAAGAATCAATTGATGCCCAGGTAAAGGAAGAAGGAATGATTACGGCTAGGCAATCAGAGTGAAACCTCTACATAGAACACGCCCGATGCAGGGTTGAAAGCAGTGGCCTGGATACTCGCTGTACATCAGAAAACATAGGAGATAACAGAGAGTATCAAACCACAGAGATAAAACTGATAAAGATACAACAACCTAAAGAACTCCTGAAGAGAAGATTGGCAGGAGACTGGATGCAAAGTCCGGGAACATGGGAGAAGTGGAGGAACCAATTAGGGACCGGGAAGAACAACCCTCGAAAATAAGGGCACAAATTCTAAGAGAGAAGGAGGAATGATGGAACATGATAGTGAGCTTAGGGAATCTCGAAGGAAATGAAAGAGGTGCTTCTTGTAGCAGAAGTAAGAGTGAGAGAAAGAAAAGAGGTCTGATCCTAGATTGGAGAACTCAGGGTTGAAAAAGACCCTCATCTGGGAGCTGAGACAGAGGTCCAGAATCAGAGGCACAGAGGACTCAGATCACCTTCCACAGAAGCGGAGCACCTAAAGACATAGTGTCATTCACCCTGGAAAATCTAGTCATGGAGGTATTCTCTTTAGGCAAATGGGCATCGGAGAATTGTTGGTCCATGGCCCAGTCACTGACTTCAAGAGGAAAAGATATAGCAGCTCTCGAAGGAGGCCGGATAGCTCAAGCAACACCACCCCAAGCCAAAATCCTAATCCCCTTCATTTTTGAACAATGACAGAGCAGCGGTTACTTCTAGAACCAAAGGTATTCAGAGTAAATGGTTGGGTCCCGGGTTGTGTCCATCAGTTCAGAGGCGGCCTTCAGATCAACTCATGATTCCAGGGCCTTGGCATTGACTCTGTTTTCAGGTTCTCTGCTCAGGGGCAAATAAGCTTCTCCCTCTCCAGCTCCACCCCCTGATTGGGATCTCGCAGCTTCTCTGTCCAATACATGCATGTGCACGTTGGACAAGATAAAAAAGACAAAACAGTGCACAATAATTGACTGGGGCAAAGGATGTTTTATTGAATTTGGACCTAGGTTCCTATGGAGGGCAGCCAGGTACAGAGAACCTCCCACCATCCTAAAATGCCCGACCTTCGCTTGGAGCTCCCTTGTTCATTCTGCTGTTCTTTGCCTTCCTGCATCTCCTCACCAACCTGCAGATTCTGCTGTCTGTTGTGCTGTATTGACCCCTTGTTAACACATTGCGCATCCTCTCGGGGCTCCTTTGGAACATGCCCATCTTCCACATGAGGCAGTGTTTGCTTATTGCATGTTACCATTTGGGTATGGTCATGAGAGAGTGAAGGCAGGCTTGTGCTGCCACATCTCCATGCAGTTCCACAGAGGGTAGCTGCTCCACCCTGAGTGAGTGCTCAAGGTTCTTCCACATTCGAATCCTCTTCTATGAGTCCTTTTGGACATACAAGTTGTCTTCCTGAAACGGGCACAGAAGTCTTTCAGATGGCTTCACTTGGGCTATGGGTCTCTTCTAACATGCTCTCTGTTGGCTCCTGCGGACTCCAAGAACATGAGTCCGTCCTGGACCTAAGGTTCTAGGGTGTAGAGTCTGCCTTGGATGCATGGACTTTTTGGAAGATTGGGAGGCCTTGTTGGAACCGTTTCTGGAGATGCTCGAGGTACTCGTGTGCTCGCTGTGGAAGACTCCAGACATGTCTTGGGCATGGTTTCGGGGGTTCATTTTGAGCTTCCCTTCGGTGGCCATTTTCCTGTTCAGAAGCACCGTGATAAGGTGGGAGGGCTTTACCCTTTTGCCGGGCTCATATTTCCTCCCCTGAGGGTTTGCTTGTGGTCTCATTGTTTCTTGGCCAGTCGTGGCTAAGATGGAATGAGGGAACCTTGCCTTTCTCCCAGGTCCAGAGGACTAGAGCTGACACTCACTACGAATTGGGCCATGGAGAAGGTGACACCGACTCACTTTGCAAACTGCCTTGGTGAGAGACTCAGGCAGCTCCAGCAGTTTGGGACGGCTTGGTGTCCTCTTGGCCCACCCATGACTACTCCATTCAAGTGTAGTGATCAGGCCTGGTTTGATGAGGCGTGGTTGCTATGACCTCAAAGCTTTGTGACATCACAGATGCTGGCTTCACTGAAGCAGCTGTCCCTCTCCCATGAATTGGTGTCCTATGGATTTAGTAGGAAGCACCGGGAAAGACAGAACAAGAGCTCTCTATTCCTGATCAAGAACTCAGGATGTCTTGTCAGTTAATGTTGAACTTCCCCTTTCTGGAGACACAGAGGAATGAAAATGACATTCAGTTACCTTCCTTTAGGTCAACATATCCCCGGAGAAGGCAAGGTGTCCTTTTCCACTACAATTTCTAGATATCTCAAGAAAGGGTGAGGCCTTGCGGGTATGAGCATCTCTCCGTGGGGTTTGTCGTCCTGTGGGTGAGAGCGTACTTTGTCAGCATCTTTTGCCTATGGGTCAATGATTACTAAGGTACGGAAAGTCCCTTTCCGAGGTAAAAGGTGAGGGCATCGATATATGGTGCCGTCTGTGGCCTCATCTCCTCTTGTTCTGAAACACGCGGCTAAGGGATGAGGCCTCTGTCTACCTGGCTTTCCCTTAAATAACTTTGCAAATTCTTCGAAGAGAGTGATATTATGCATCACAGCTAACTCTGAATGAAGAGGCCTGGACCGAACCCATTGTCATTATTAGTTAGCTGTACTTGTTGTGGTAACGGGTATAGACATGTGGACAAGTCTCTCTAGTCAGAAAGAAAGGAACGGCCTATAACGATGGCTTGCAAGGCCTATTCGAGCAGAGCTTTGGAGTGAGCCGCAATGCCCTTGCAAGGACTAGTGGATCAGGAAGTTTGGGTCCATTTCATCACCACAGTATTCCTCTGCCATCGAAGTGAATGAACCCCTGGACCTTGCTTTGACATGAGTCCCCATGCCCTGCTCTTGGGAAATGGAAAAGGCAAGGATACAAAGGGAAATATCATATGGATTCCCACAATATGTGCCTCGGGAGGAATACCTTGGCCCTAGTAAAGGAAGGGATACTGAAGGGCAAGAAGTCAGAGATGGAGCCCCACCAGGCGTGACTCAGGACTCTGAGAATCCAACAGAGGGTTACCGAAAAGAGAACTGCTTAATGGGTCGTCAGAAGTTGTGCCATATATTAGGAGTAGCACTAGGATGTACATGCAACTAATGCATCCGTGAATACTCTCTCAAAAACGGATGATGGATGATAGGCAGGCTTTCTCAACAGAACAGCAAGAACAACAACATAAATTCAGAGGAAAACAATGTGGCCCTCTCAAAACCAAAGGAAGTCACAGGGAGAAAAGGAGCCATTATGTTGTTTATTATCATTCCTTATTGAAATGACATGGGATTGGTTTCCTAAAATGTCCGTCTTTGAATTGGGTCTTCATCCAAGTGAATTTGAGTTTACCCGCCTCTCCCATCTCTGGGTTTGATGAGAGGACATGACAATGCCTTCACTAAATACCTAGAAGAGTGCCCCAGGAAAATGATTTTTTAGGCCAACCTTCCTCTAGAGATAGCAAAGTTTTCCTATCTCTTCTGAAATTTCTAGATATATCAGAAACAACAAGGTCTCTTGTATATCATCCCATCTCTCTGAGGTTTGTTATCCTGTGGATGAGAGAGTAACATTATACATTATAGCCAATCCTTAAGGAGGAGCAATGGACAGCACTCCTTGTTACCATTATTTATCTCTACCTACTGTGTTATTGGGTATAACCCTGTTGACCAAGTCTCTTTAATCAAAGGAAAATTAATGGCCTATATTGATCGCCTGCAAGGCTCACTTGAACAGAATTGAGGATTGAGCTGCAATGACCTTGCAATGACTAGTGAATAAAGAAGGTGTGGCCCATATTTGCAACAGAGTATTCCTCAGCCATTAGGGAGGATGAACTCTTGGTTTTTGCACTGACATGAATGCCACAGGACTGGGTTTGTGAAATGAAATGAGCAAGGGACAAAGGGAAATATCATATGGCTTTTCTCATATGTGCCCTAGGAGGAATACCACGGCCCTTAGTATAAAGAAGCAAAAACTGAAGGGGGATAAGACAGAAAAGGATACAAACCAGGAGTAACTCAGAACTCTGAGGAATCAAGCTGAGTGTCAAGGAAAAAAGAGACATGCAAGGCATGAGGGGACGCTCTAATGGGTATTGAAGAGTTCCGGCATATCTTAGGAGGAGTACTAGGTCATATATGGAACTAAAGCATCAGTGAATATCTGTCAAAAATGGATGATGGATGACAGGCTGGCTTCCTCAACAGTACAAAATAATAAAACAAAAACAGACTGGCCCTTTCAAATGCAGGTGAAGACAGACAGAGAAAAGGAAAGAATTATATTTTTATTATGTTTAATTATTGAAATGAAATATAATTTATTTCCTAAAATGTCATTATTTGAATTGGGTCTTTATACTAGTAAATTAGAGTTCATCCACCTCCTCCATTTGTGGAATCGATGAGAAGAAAATGGCATTGCCTTCTCTAATGTCTAGAAGAGTTGAACAGGAAATGATTTGCACCACACCATCTGTGTGTTGACAGGGGTTTGATTACTGCTTCAAACGCTTTAGTCACTACTACAGAGCTGAAATTTTGTTGATTTCCTGACCTAATCTTTGGAGTGAATATGTGTCTTGGAATTTATCCTTTTCTCTCGGTGCTTTTCTTTTGGGTTTGCTTCATTAGTGCTATTCTTCACTTCCTCCCCATTATTTGTGTGTCTTATCTGTGTGTGTGTGTGTGTGTTTGTGTGTGTGTGCTGTCTGAGTGTGTTTCAAATAACAATTATAATTAAATTGATGGAGATAGGAAGTCGGTATTTAATGGATAGCAATTCAATTTGACATGCCTTGAAAACTCACATTCCCTCTCTTTCAGCCACATTTCCTACAAAGAATGTCATCTTTTGTCCTCTTTGATAAATACATATTCTCTCAAACCTGACCTCAACAAACACCACATTTTGTGTGCCTGGTTAGTGTCGTATTGTTTGTCCCTTTTTCCCTTGCTTTTTCATATGTCTCTTGACAGTCATGAGAGAGTGAAATTGTATGTTATTTGTCTTTCTGGGACTGATAGATGTGACGTAGGCTAATGCTTTCCACAATTCTGCCACATGAGGCAAGTGGCAAGAATTCATTCTTGCTTATGGCTGGATAAGATTCTGTGGGGCTTTTTCAGGACAGTGAGATGGTACTAGTGTCTGGGATCTCCAGACTTGTCTTTAGCCAGGAACACAACAGAAAGATTACCACATCAACTTCAAATGGCAGAAATAAACTGGATCCTACAAAGCAAACTCCATAGCAAAGAGAGAATAAGTTGCAAACACTATGGGAGAAGATTGGAGACATGATTTAGGGGGAAAGTGGGAATTTGGTATTTCAGAATGTAGTGATACAATGCAATTGACAAAGCCACAAGTGATCAGAGCACACTTGGAACCCACAAGGAGTACATTCTCCAATTCCATTGATTCTGACCATCAGGGGGTCTGAATCGTACTAGTTCATGCCAAAAAAGGGCCTTGAGGCCTGAGGTATTTGAGATCAGGGGCCTTGGCATATCAACTCAAAAGAACACTGTATTTCTCTGGCAGAGAACACCAACAAATAGTCAGGTGAAGACAGTCTGGAAACCACGATTAGAGACAATACCAGGTGAAACAGTAGGAAGATGGTGGGTTCTTGCTGTACATTAGTGAGAGGCAGTGTTCTTGGAGATGATTTGATGGGGACAAAAGAAATTTGGGGCTCTCGCACAGGCAGCATCAAGCCCGAGCTACTGGCCAAAGACAGGATGGTGAGGGCTTTAATTGCCTCTCCTGAAAACACGAAATTTTAACCACGGAACACATAGGGTACTGTGTTCCTCAGTCCAACTTGCTTTATTTTAAGAGAACAGATTCTCCCATAGGGGACTAGAAGAAAGCCCTGTCCACAGGCTGTCCCCTGACCACAGAATGCTACAGGCCTTCATTCTGTTGTGTAGGTTGAATTTCTTCTTTCAAAGGCACACCAGATCCCACCAAGCTAAACCTCATCCTTTTCAGCCCAGACCCCAAACACAACAAAATGCTGGCAAAGAGAGCCTCTGCAGATGACTGGTCTCAAGAACAGGGGACAGCTATGATACAATAGCAGAGGGCTTGCATTCCACACACACATACCCGAGACTCCCTCAAGGGACAGCCCTTGAGCACTCCATGATTTCTTATTTCTAAAGAAATTACCATCAGGATTAAAAACAGAATTTATTTTTCAAATACTGAGAAAAAGTCAGAGACCTATATCTAAGACAAAGATGTAAGAACCAATTCTTGCCAAGGAAGAAGACAAGAAATGAACATGGCCAGGCAATCGGAGTGAAACCTCACATATAACATGCCCAATGGAGGATTGAAAGCATAAAGATATCAGGGAGTCTCAAACCACATAGATTAAACTGATAGAAATAAAATAAAATAAAATAAAATAAAATAAAATAAAATAAAATAAAATAAAATAAAATAAAATAAAATAAAATAAAATAAAAATAAAGAGTTCCTGAAGACAATATTGGTAGCAGACTGTAGGAAATGTCCAAGAAGCTGGCAGAAGCAAAGGACCAAATTTTTTACCTGGCAGAAAAGGATTGCTAAATATGGAAGTAAATCCAAAGAAGGAAGTATGATGAAACATGACAATGAGCTTAGGAAAGTCATTGACTCGAAGGAATAGAAAGAGGTGCTTATTGTAGGAGAAGTAGGATTGAGAGAAAAAAAAGAGTGCTGAACATGGATTTGAGAATTCAGAGCTAAAACTGTCCCTCATCTGGGACCAGAAACAGAGATCCCGATTTAGAGGTAAGGAGGATTCACATCACCATCCACAGAAGCATAGAACCACAAGACATAGTTTCATTCCCCCTGCAAAAGCTATCAATGGAGGAATTCTCTTTACCTAAATATGCGTGGGAGTGTAGTTTGTACATAGCCAAGTCACTTACCTCAAGAGGACAAACTATACCTGCTCTTGAAGCAGGCCAGATAGCTCAAGCAACACCAGCCCAAGCCAAAATCCATTTCCCCTGCATTTGTGAACAATGACAGAGCAGTGGTTCACGTCTAGAACTAGGACGTATTCAGAAGTCAAAGATTGTGTCATGGATTGTGTCTATCAGTTCAGAGGCGGCCTTCAGCTCAACTCATGATCCCAGGATCTTGGCATCGACTCTGGTCTCAGTTTCCCTGCTCAGAGGTAAGTCAGCTTTTCCCTCTCCAGCTCTACACCCTGATTGTGATCTCTCTGTCTCTCTGTCAAATATGTGCATGTGCATTGTTTGACAAAAGACAAAAATACAACCAGGGTACAAGGATTGACTGTGGCCAGGGGATGTTTTCTTTAATTTGGACCTAGATCTCTATGGAAGTCAGCCAGGTTCAGAGAACCTGCCACCATCCTCAAATGCCAGACCTTCTCTCAGAGCTCCAATGTTCATTTTCCACTTCCTTGTCTTCCTGAATATCCTCACAAACCTGTAGCATACGCTGTCTGTGACTCTGTAATGGCCCTTTGTCGACCCACTGTTCATCTCTGATGGCTCCATTAGAACACGCCCATCTTCCACAAGAGACACTGTTTGCTTATCCCATGAAACCATTTTGGGGATGTTCATGAGAGGGTGAGGTCAGGCTTGTGCCGTCACATCCACATGTACAACTCCAGAGGGTATCTGAAGGACCCTATGGGAATGCTCCAGGTTCTTTGACATTTGAATCCTCTTTAATACGTCCTTTTGAAGATACAAGTTGTCTTCCTGAAACGGGCACAGAAGTCTTTCAGATGGCTTCACTTGGGCTATGGGTCTTTTCCAACATGCTCCATGCTTGCTCCTGTGGACTCCAAGTACATGAGTCCATTCTAGACCTAAGGTTCTAGGATGTAGAATCTGCCTTTGGTACATATTCAGTTTTGAAGATTTGGAAGTCATTTTGGCTTGATTTCTAGAGATGCTACAGGTACTCGTTATAAGGGCTACTAGGACAGAGGGAGTCATTTTGTGTTTCTGCAGTAAACTTATATTGAACCCATGTAGTAAACTAAATTGACCCTATTCCTCCCAGAGGAGCTTACTTTCAAAGCCTAGATGCAAGGGTGAATCAGGCCAGGTGAAGACATCCCATTAGAGGGGCACGCATATATCTACTAGGGTAAATTGAGTTCCAATTGTCCACCCATGTATTACCTAGCATTTTTGTTTTTGTGGTGTAGCAGACTTAGCACGACTGTGCAGTTTTTTCTGTATTGTTATCTCATTGGCCACCTCTGTATAGCCTGGCTAAATTACCGCTATAAATGTTAGTCTGTGAGGCTGGGAGGGGTCGACTCTTTGCAAGAGAAGGCCCTGACTGGTCAATATGATTCTCGATGCTTTGTGCAAAATTAACGTTTGCTTGTCCTTTGCTTTTTATAAGTCTTGCTCCTTTGATTAGAAACCCTAACACTTGTGTCTGCACTGTTGAAGACTCCAGACATGTCTATGTCATGATTGGGGGTATTCCCTTTGAGCTCCCTTGGGAGGCACTTCTCCTGTTCAAAAGATTGGTGATTGGGTGGGAGGGCCTAACCCTTGTGCAGGGCTCAGATTCCCTCCCCTGAAGTTTGCTTGAGGCATGATTGTTACTTGACTTTTCCTGGCTAAGATGGAATGGTGGATTCTTGCCTTTCTCCGGAATCCAGAGGGCTGGTGCTGACAGTCAGGACCAAACACTACGAATTAGTCCATGGAGAAGGTGATACCGGATAGCTTCACAAATTGCCTTGGTGAGAGACCCAGCTGGCTTCAGTGGTTTGGGACAGCTAGGGGTGCTATTGGCACACCCATGAATACTCCAACCAAGTGTAGTGATCAGGCATGGGTTTATGAGGATTGGTTGCTATGACCTCAAAGCGTTGTGACATCACAGATGCTGGCTTCACTGAAGCAGCTGTCCCTCTCCCATGACCTTAGTATCCCATGGCTTTAGGTAGGAAGCCCCGGGAAGGACAGAACAAGAGCCCTCTAAGCCTGATCAGGAACTCAGGTTGTCTTGTGGGTTAATGTCCCACTTCCCCTTTCTAGATAAATAGGAAAAAAATGATGTTCATTATACCTTCCTTTAGGCCAACATTTCTCCAGAGACAGCAAGGTGTCCTATTTCCACTACAATTTCTAGATCTCAAGAAACAGTGAGGCATCTTGGGTACCAACAGCTCTCCGTGGGGTTTGTCATCCTGTGGGTGAGCAAGTCCATTGTCAGTGTCTTTTCCCAACGGGTCAGTGATGACTAACGGACAGAAAGTCCCTCTTTGAGGAAAAAGGTGAGGGCATGGATATATGGTGCTGCCTTTGTCCTCATCTCCTAGAGTTCTGAAACACAAGGTTAAGGGATTAGGGCTCTGTCTACCTGGTTTTCCTTAACTTTGCAAAGTCTTCGAGGAAAGTGACGTTCTGAATCAGAGATAACTCTTCAGGAAGAGGCCTGGACCGCACCTGTTGTCATCATTAATTAAATGTTCTTGTAGTGGAACGGGTATAGACATGTTGACCAAGTCTCTTTAGTCATAAGGAAAGGGACGGCCTATATCGATGGCTTGCAAATCCCACTTGAGCAGAACTGTGGACTGAGCCTCAAGATCCTTGCAGACTAGTGATGAAGAAGGTGTGGTCCATCTTGGCAACACAGTATTCCTCAGCCATCGGGGAGGATGAACCCTGGAACTTACATTGACATGAACGTCCCATGTCTGGGTGATGGGAAATGGAAAAGACAAGCAGAAAAATGGAAATATCATATAGCTTTCCACAATATGTTCCTCAGGAGGAATACCTTGGCCCTTAGTAAAGGAAAGGAAAACTGAATAGGAAGAATGCAGAGAAGGAGACCCACCAAGAGTGACTCAGGACTCTGAGAACCAAGCTGAGGGTTACAGAGAAGAGACACATGCAGGAAATAAGTGAAATGCTTAATGGGTGTTCAGGAGCGGTGGCATATATTAGCAAAAGCACTAGGTCGCATATGAAACTAAAAGATCCATGAATACTGTGTCAAAAAAAAAATGACAAAAAAATTCCAAGAATTATTCTAAGATTTTCAACAAAAAAATTCAGAGAAAAACAATGTGACCCTTTCAAAACCTAAAGAAGACACAGGGAGAAAAGGAAAGAATTATATTTTTTATTATCTTTTCCTAATGAAATACATGGGATTTGATTCCTAAAATGTCCTTATCTGAATTGGGTCTTTATCTTGTAAATTAGAGTCTACCCGCCTCTTCCATCTCTGAATTTTATAAGACATGACATTGCCTTCGCTAAATACCTAGAAGAGTGGCCCAGGAAAATGACTTGGACCTGGCCTTCTGTGTGCCGGCAGGTGTTTGATTACTCCTTCAAACGCTTCAGTCACTACTAGAGAGCTGAGATTTTGTAGGTTTCCTGACCTAATCGTGGGAGTTTCTATGTGTCTGGGAATTTAACCTTTTCTCTCTGGTCTTGGATTTGCTAGCATAAATGTGTGTATGTGCCTCTTAGGTTATTCTTTTTTTTCCTTTCTACAGGTTGTCATGTGGTTTCATACTTTCAGCTGTTTGCTTGTCTCCCTGCTATATCCCATTAATGGCTTCTGCAGTTTGTTCATGATTTCAGAACTGAAGTGTGAGATCTCCGGATTTTTTTTTTCTATTGGTTTGTTTGTATTTCCTTTATTTCGATAATCATATGTATGATTTCATTTTTCTGTTAACTTTGGAGTTCGGCTCTTCTTCTACTTGTTACTTCAGGTGTCCAGTTAGGTTCCTTTTTTTTTTTTTTTTCTTTCGGTGTTTTTAAATTTTGGAAATGCATGCGTTTAACCCTTTATGGTTTCTTAATAAAATGTTTTAGGCATCACCCCATAAGTTTCTTGACATTCCTTTGTTCATGGCTCTTTCTGCATTTCCTTTGGATTTTCTTTCTTGCATTCATTGCTAGTTCGTGAGTGTGTTGTGTTTCCCAACCTTTAGGGTATGGCTGTATTTCCAATTTGAAAGATTGGGAAGAACGTTTTCATACCTTCGTGATCATAAGTGCCTAGGATAGGTTTTGACTTTTCTTCCATGAATTATGACTGCATTTGGACTCGAGCTCATGACCTGCGATAGACAAAGTTAGGTCTGCCACTGGGAAGAACATATCTTATTGTACTAGCAGGACAGAGATTCAATCTTACTCATGGATCCCCAAAGTTCAGGTGGTCTCTAGAGCCCATTTGGACGTCTGTTATTCCTTATTACCATTCCATCCGAATGATCTGTGCTGTGCTTAACATGGATATCATAGTCCCCAACAATATGGCATTAAATTATCCATCTTCCTTCCTCTCTGTTCATATCCATCCAACGTTTAGATACAGCCAAGTTCTGGTATATATGTTGGCAGTTCTTCCAGGTTTCTGATGTTTTGATGCTCCATCATGACAAATCACCTTCCACTCTCTTTTGTCTCTCAAAATCATAAAATCAATCTAGATGACCTAGGCACAATCACTTTGGCTCTCTTCTCCTTGGCAAGAGCATAACCTACGTTTCCAAATTTCGTCACTTTCAGGCTATGTGTATCTTTATAGTCAAAGGAAATCTCCTATGGGGAACAGAATTAGAGCTTGTTTAATATTTGTTGTTTTCTGATGGATCTTTTCCCGGTTTTTTTTTGTTTGTTTTATTTTATTTTATTTTATTTTATTTTATTTTATTTTATTTTATTTTATTTTATTTTATTTTATTTTTTGTAATTTCAACCACACCTACAAAATGTTTGTATTGACGAGAGACTTTTGTCCTGAATGCTGAATGAATTATTGTTAGGTAAGAAGTTCACTTTCTCATTTAGGTTGACTTCTGACTTGAATTCTCTGTGCCTTTCCCTTTTATGGTATTTTCTTTGCGGATGTATCATTAGTGCGATTTCTCAAATCCTCCCCCTCTTTCGCGTGTCTTCTCAGTGTGTGTGTTCGTGTGTGTGTGTGTGCATGTACATGTCTTAATGTGTGCATGGTCTGTGTGTGTTTCACAAAAAACTTATAATTAAATTTCAAGAGGTAGGAATTGGGTCTCTTAAGGTTAGCAATTCAATTTGACATGCCTTGAAATCTCACATTCCATCTGTTTCAAGAACATCTTCTGCAAGGAATGTCATCATTTGTACTCTTCCATAAACACGTATTCTCACAAAACTGACTTCAAACAAACACCACATTTTGTGTGCCTCATTAGAATCGTATTGTTTGTCCCTATACCCTTGATTTTTCATGTTTCTTGACTGTCTTGAGGTAGTGAAATCGTCTGTTTGTTTTCTTTCTGAGAATGATAGATATGACAGAGCCCAAATTCTCTGCAAGCCTGTCACATGAGACATGTGGAAGAATTCATTCTTGCTTAAGTCTCAGTAAGAGTTTGCGGTGACATGGAGGACAGTGAGATGGTAGTAGTGTCTAATAACCTCGTGCTTGTCTTCAGCCATGAAGGCAAAAGGAAGATGACAACAATAACGGAAGCGCGGTGGAAATTGACCTAAAGCCTAAACTGTAAACTTCACAGAGAAAGAGAGCGGAGGTCGCAAAAACTATGGGAGAAGTTTGGAGACATGGCTCATGGGAGATTTGGGTGGTTCCTGCATCAGAGGGCAGTGATCCCATGCAAAGGACAAAGGCACAGAAGAACAGGGCACACTGGGAACCCACAAGGAACCTGTTTCCCAGTGCAATTGGCTGTGACAAACAGAGGGTCGGTCTGAGTTCTTGACAACACAATTCTTGAGGGCTGGAGTTTTCAGAATAGCAGGCTTGGCAGAAATCGACTCAAAATAATACTGTGTTTTTCTTGCAGGGGACACCAACAAGCAACCAGGTGCAGACAGCCTGGGGAACATGATCAGAAACAATACCAGGAGATGTAGTTGGAGGAGAGTGGGTCTTGGCAGTGCATCGTGAGAGGCAGTGTTTGTGGAAATGATTCAATGGGTGCATGAGAAATATTCGGCTCTCAAACCAGTAGCAACAGGACCGAGCAACTGGCCAAGACAGGATGGTGAGACATTTGCTGCCTACCCTGCCAACACGAAAACCCAAACGTGGAACACTTGGAGGACTGCCTTACTCAGTCCAAGATGCTTAGTCCAAGGAGAACACATTCTCCCATAGGGGACAAGAAGAATGCCTTGACCACATGCTCTCTTCTAAACACAGCATTCTGCAGGTCTGCATTCTATTGGGTTTGGAATGTCTCCTTTTACAAGCAAACCAGATCTTACTAAGTGAAACCTCAGCATATTCAGCCTGGGCCCCAAACACACCAAACGCCAGACAAGGAGGGCCCTTGCAGTTGACTGGTCTCAAGCACAGTATCAGCCACAATACAACAGCAGATGGCATGCAACTCACAAACACACACACACACACACACACACACACAAACCCATCATCCCTTAAGGGCCAGCACTTTGTCACTCCCGGATTTCCTCTTCTTAAAGACATTAACCTCAGGATGGAAACAGAATGAGCTTTCAGAATACGGAGAGGAAGACAGAGACTTATATCCACGGCAAAGATGGAAGAATCAACTGATGCCAAGGTAAAAGAACAAGAAATGATCACGGCTAGGCAAACAGAGAGAAACTTCTACGTAGAACACACCCGCTGGGGTATAGAAAGCAGCGGCCTGGATACTTCCTGTTCATAATAAAACATAGGAGATATCAGAGATTCTCGAACCACAGATATAAAACTGATAAAGATAAAATCACCTAAAGAACTCCTGAAGAGGAGATTGGCAGGAGACTGGATGCAAAGTCCGGGAACATGGCAGAAGTGGAGGATCCATTTAGGAACCACGAAGAACTAGCCTAGAAAATAAGGACGCAATTCTAAGAGTGAAGGCAGAATGATAGAACATGATAGTGAGCTTAGGGAATCACCAAGGAAAGAAAAGAGGTAGCTCTTGTAGGCGAAGTAAGAGTGAGAGAAAGATAAGAGAGCTGATCCTAGATTGGAGAACTCGGGTCTGAAAAGGAGCCTCACCTGGGAGCAGAGAAAGTGGTCCAGAATCAGAGGCACAGAGGACGACCAAACCTTCCACAGAAGCAGAGCACATAAGGACATAGTGCCATTCCCCCTGGGAAATCTAGGCATGGAGGTATTCAGTTTAGGCAAATAGACATCGGAGAAAGTTTGTCCATAGCCCAATCACTGACTTCAAGAGGAAAAGCTATACCAGCTCTCGAAGCAGGCCGGATAGCTCAAGCAACACCAGCCCAAGCCAAAATCCTTAGCCCCTGCATTTCTGAACAATGACAGAACAGCGGCTCTATCTAGAACCAGGAGGAATTCAGAAGTCAAAAGTTGGGTCCTGGGTTGTCTCCACCAGTTCAGAGGCGGCCTTCAGATCAACTCATGATTCCAGTGTCTTGGCATTGACTCTTTTCTCAGGTTTGATGCTCAGGGCCAAGTAATCTTCTCCCTCTCCAGCTCCACCCCCTGATTGGGATCTCTCTGCCTCTCTGTCTGATACATGCATGTGCACGTTGGATAAGATAACAAAGACAAAAACAGTGCACAATATTTGACTGGGGCCAAAGGTAGTTTTATGGAATTCGGACCTAGGTTCCTATGGAGGGCAGCCAGGTACAGAGAACCTCCCACCATCGTAAAAGGCCCGACCTTCGCTAGGCGCTCCCTTGGTCATTCTCCTGTTCTTTGCCTTCCTGGATCTCCTCACCAACCTGCAGCATCCGCTGTATGTCGTGCTGTACTGACCCCTTGTTAACACATTGTGCATCCTCTCGGGGCTCCATTCGAACATGCCCATCTTCCGCAAGAGGCACTGTTTTCTTATCACATGTAACCATTTGGGGGATGGTCATGAGAGGGTTAAGGCTGGCTTGTGCTGCCACACCTCCATGCAGTTCCACAGAGAGTAGCTGCTCCAACCTGAGGGATTGCTCAAGGTTCTTCCACATTCGAATACTCTTCAATGCGTCCTTTTGGACACACATGTTGTCTTCCTGAAACGGGTCCTGACGTCTTTCAGATGGCTTCACTTGGACTATGGGTCTCTTCCAACATGCTCTCCGTTGGCTCCTGTGGACTCCAAGAACATGAGTCCGTCCTGGACCTATGGTTCTAGGGTGTAGAGTCTGCCTTGGATGCATGGTCCTTTTGGAAGATTGGGAGGACATGTTGGCACCGTTTCTGGAGACGCTCGAGGTACTCGTGTCCTTGCTGTGGAGGAGTCCAGACATGTCATTGGCACGGTTTTGGGGACTCACTTTGAGCTTCCCTTGGGTGCTCCTTTTCCTGTTCAGATGCTCCGTGTTTGGGGGGGAGGGCCATACACTTGTGCAGGGCTCGGATTTCTTCCCCTGAGGCTTTGATTGTGGTCTGTTAGTTTCTTGGCCTGTCGTGGCTAAGATGGAGTGAGGGTTCCTTGCCTTTCTCTGAGGTCCAGAGGGCTGGTGCTGACACTCACGACCAAACACTACAAATTGAGCCATGGAGAAGGTGACACCGACTCGCTTCGCAAACTGCCTTGGTGAGAGGCCCAGTCGGCTCCAGCGGTTTGGGATGGCTTGGGGTCCTCTTGGCCCACCCATTACTACTCCAGTCAAGTGTAGTGATCAGGCCTGGGTTGATGAGGAGTGGTTGCTATGACCTCAAAGCTTTGTGACATCACAGATGCTGGCTTCACTGAAGCAGCTGTCCCTCTCCCATGACCTTGGTGTCCTATGGCTTTAGTAGGAAGCCCCGGGAAGGACAGAACAAGAGCCCTCTGAGCCTGATCAAGAACTCGGGATGTCTTGTGGGTTAATGTCCAACCTCCCCTTTCTGGAGACATAGAGGAAGGAAAATGGCATTCAGTATACCTTCCTTTAGGCCAACATATCCCCGGAGACGGCAAGGTGTCCTTTTCCACTACAATTTCTAGATATCTCCAGAAAAGGTGTGGCCTCGCGGGAAGGAGCAGCTCTCCATGGGGTTTGTGTAGGAGAGCGTACCTTGTCCGTGTCTATTGCCTATGGGTCAGTGATGACTAAGGTACGTAAAGTCCCTTTCCGAGGTAAAAGGTGACGGCCTCGCAATATGGTTCCGTCCGTTACCTCGTCTCCTAGTGTTCTGAAACACGCGGCTAAGGGATGAGGCCTCTGTCTACCTAGCATCCCTTAAACACATTTGCAAAGTCTTCGAGGAGAGTGACATTCTGCATCAGAGCTAACTCTCAATGAAGAGGCCTTGATCGAATCCGTTGTCACTATATGTTAACTGTACTTGTTATGGTAATGGGTATAGACATGTTGACCAAGTCTCTTTAGTCAGAAGGAAAGGGACGGCCTACACTGACGGCTTGCAAGGCCCAATCGAGCAGTCCTCTGGAGTGAGCCGCAATGCCCTTGCACGGACTAGTGGATCAGGAAGTTTGGGTCCATTTCAGCAACACAGTATTCCTCTGCCGCCGATGTGATGAACCCCTGGACTTGTCTTGACATGAATGGCCATGCCCTGCTGATGGGAAAAGGAAAAGGCAAGCAGGCAAAGGGAAATACCATATGGCTTCCCAGAATATGTGCCTCGAGAGGAATACCTTGGCCCTTAGTAAAGGAAGGCAATACTGAAGGGCAAGAAGTCAGAGAAGGAGACCCTTCAGCAGTGGCTCACGACTCTGAGAATCAAGCTGAGGGTTACAGAAAAGAGAACTGCTTAATGGGTGGTCAAGAGTTGTGGCATATATTAGGAGGGGCACCAGTACGTCCATGCAACTAAAGCATCCGTGAATACTCTGTCAAAAACGGATGATGGATGATAGGCAGGCTTTCTCAACAGAACAGCAACAACAACAACATCCATTCAGAGGAAAACAATGTTGCCCTCTCAAAACCAAAGGAAGTCACAGGGAGAACAGGAAAGAATTATATTGTTTTTTATCTTTCCTTATTGAAATGACAAGGGTGGGTTTCCTAAAATGTCCTTCTTTGAATTGGGTCTTTAGCCTTGTGAATTAGAGTTTACTCGCTTCTTCCATCTCTGGATTTGATGAGTGGACATCACAATGCCTTCACTAAATACCTAGAAGTATGGCCCAAGAAAATGACTTGACTTGGCCTACTGTGTGTTGGCAGGGGTTGTATTACTGCTTCAAATGCTTCCGACTCTACTAGAGAGCTGAGATTTTGTAGGTTTCCTGATCTAAACTTGAAAGTTTCTATGTGTCTGCGAATTTATCCTTTTCTCTCAGTTCTTGGATTTGCTAGCATAAATGTGTGGATGTGCCTCTTCGGTTATTCTTTTTTCCTTGCTACCAGTTGTCTTGTGTTTTCATACTTGGAGCTGTGTGCTTGTCTCCCTGTTTTATCCCAGTAATGGCTTCTGTGGGTTGTTTGTGTTGTCAAAACTCAAGTGTGAGATCTCCTGATTTATTTCCTATCGGTTTGTTTGTATTTCCTTAATTTTGATAATCACATGTATGATTTCAATTTTTCTGTTACCTTTGGAGTTCGGTTTTTCTTCATCTTGTTCCTTCAGTCATCGTTTTAGGTCGCTTCATTTCTCGGTGTTTTTAAATTTTGGCAATGCATGCATTTATCCCTATATGGTTTCCCCATAAAATGTTTTGGCCTCATCCTCTAAGTTTCTTAGAATTCCTTGGTTCATGGCTCTTTCTGCTTTTCCTTTGGATTTTCTTTCTTGCATTCATTGCTAGTTCGTGAGTGTGTTGTGTTTTCCAACTTTAAGTGTCTGGCGGTATTTCCGATTTGAAAGTGATATCTTCCTGGTTTCATACATTCGTGATCATAAGTGCACTGTATAGGTTTTGACTTCTCTTCCATGAATTACGACTGGATTTGGCCTCGAGCTCATGACCTGAGATAGACAGAGTTAGGTCTGCTGCTGGGACGAACATATCATATTGTCCTCAGAGACGCAATCTTTCTCATGGATCCCCAAAGTTCAGGTGGTCTCGAGAGCCCTTGTGGACATCTGTTATTCCTTAGCACCTTCCCATCCAGATGATCTGTCCTGTGCTTAACGTGGATATCATAGTTGCCAACAGTATTGGATAAAAGTCGCCATCTCCGTTCCTGTGTGTTCATAGGCTTCCAACGTTTAGATACTCTGTTGTTTGTGGAGTATATGTTGGCAATTCTTCTAGGTTTCTGTTGTTTGATGCTCCATCAAGACAAAACTCCTTCCGCTTAGCTTTTGTCCCTCGAAGGCATAAAATCACTCGCGCTGACTTAGGCACAAACACTTTGGCTCTCTTCTCCTTGGAAATAGCATAACCTACGTCTTCCCAATTTCTTCACTTGCAAGCTATGAGTATCTTTATAGTCGAAGGAAATCTCCAATGGGCATCAGAAGGATTAGCTTGTTTAATATTTGCTGCATTTTTATGAATGTTTTCTACCTTTTTGCGTTTTGTTTTGTTTTTGAATCAACCACTCCTAACAACTGTTTGTATTGACGGGAGACTTTAGTCCTGAGTACTGAATGTATTATTGATAAGTAATAGTTCACGTTCTCATTTCGATTGGCTTCTCACTTGGATTCTATTTGCCTTTCAACTGTATGGTATTTTCTTGGGGTTGCTTCATTGGTACGATTCCTCGCTTTCTCTCCATCTTTTGCATGCCTTATCTTTGTGTGTGTTCATGTGTGTGTGCGTTTGCATGTGATAATGTTGTGTGGTGTGTGTTTGTTTCACATCACAATTATTATTAAAATATGAGAGAATGGAATTCGGCCTCATGTGGGTTGCAATTCAATTTGACTTGCCTTGAAAACTCACATTCCATCGGTTTTAGGAAATCTCCTGCAAGGAATGTCATCTCTTGTCCTCTTCAAGGAACTCGTGTTCTCACTAAAATGCCTTCCAACACACACCACCATTTGAATTCCTCATTAGAGTGATACTGTGGGTCCCAACACTCTTTCTCTTTCGTATGTTTCTTGACTTTCATGAGTTAGAGAAATCGTCTGTTTGTTGTCTTCCCGAGCATGATAGATGTGACAAAGCCCAATGCTCTCTGCAAGACTGCCATAAGAGACAAGTGGAAGAATTCCTTCTTGCTTATGTCTCAGTACGAATTGTGGTGACATGGAAGACAGTGAGATGGTAGTAGTGACTAATAACCTCATGCTTCTTCAGCCATGAAGGCAACAGGAAGATGAACACAACAACTGCAGTGGGGTGGAAATTGACCTGAAACCTACAAGGTAAACTCCAGAGCGAAAGAGAACGGAAGTTGCAGAGATGATGGGAGAAGGGTGGAGACATGGCTCAGGGGAGATTTGGTTGGTTTGTGGATCAGAGTGCTGGAGCCCATGAAGAGGACCAAGGCACAGAAGAGCAGGGCACACTGGGAACCCACAAGGAACCTGTTTCCCAAGTCCGTTGACTGTGACAAACCGAGGGTCTGAAGGGCACGACAATGACAGAACAGCGGCTCTATCTAGAACCAGGAGGAATTCAGAAGTCAAAGGTTGGGTCCTGGGTTGTCTCCACCCGTTCAGAGGCGGCCTTCACTCAACGCATGATTCCAGGGTCTTGGCTTTGACTCTTTTCTCAGGTTCTATGCTCAGGGCCAAGTAAGCTTCTCCCTCTCCAGCTCCACCCCCTGATTGGGATGTCTCTGCCTCTCTGTCCTATACATGCATGTGCACGTTGGATAAGATAACAAAGACAAAAACAGTGCACAATATTTGACTGGGTCCAAAGGATGTTTTATGGAATTTGGACCTAGGTTCCTATGGAGGGCAGCCAGATACAGAGAACCTCCCACCATCGTAAAGGGCCCGACCTTCGCTCGGAGCTCCCTTGTTCATTCTCCTGTTTTTGCCTTCCTGGATCTCCTCACCAACCTGCAGCATCCGCTGTCTGTCGCGCTATACTGACCCCTTGTTAACACATTGTGCATCCTCTCGGGGCTCCATTCGAACATGCCCATCTTCCGCAAGAGGCACTGTTTTCTTATCACATGTAACCATTTGGGGGATGGTCATGAGAGGGTGAAGGCTGGCTTGTGCTGCCACACCTCCATGCAGTTCCACAGAGAGTAGCTGCTCCACCCTGAGGGATTGCTCAAGGTTCTTCCACATTCGAATCCTCTTCAATGCGTTTTTTTGGACACACATGTTGTCTTCCTGAAACGGGTCCTGACGTCTTTCAGATGGCTTCACTTGGGCTATGGGTCTCTTCCAACATGCTCTCCGTAGGCTCCTGTGGACTCCAAGAACATGAGTCCGTCCTGGACCTATGGTTCTAGGGTGTAGAGTCTTCCTTGGATGCATGGTCCTTTTGGAAGATTGGGAGGACTTGTTGGCACCGTTTCTGGAGACGCTCGAGGTACTCGTGTCCTTGCTGTGGAGGAGTCCAGACATGTCATTGGCACGGTTTTGGGGACTCACTTTGAGCTTCCCTTGGGTGCTCCTTTTCCTGTTCAGATGCTCCGTGTTTGGGGGGGAGGGCCATACACTTGTGCAGGGCTCAGATTTCTTCCCCTGAGGCTTTGATTGTGGTCTGTTAGTTTCTTGGCCTGTCGTGGCTAAGATGGAGTGAGGGTTCCTTGCCTTTCTCTGAGGTCCAGAGGGCTGGTGCTGACACTCACGACCAAACACTACAAATTGAGCCATGGAGAAGGTGACACCGACTCGCTTCGCAAACTGCCTTGGTGAGAGGCCCAGTCGGCTCCAGCGGTTTGGGATGGCTTGGGGTCCTCTTGGCCCACCCATTACTACTCCAGTCAAGTGTAGTGATCAGGCCTGGGTTGATGAGGAGTGGTTGCTATGACCTCAAAGCTTTGTGACATCACAGATGCTGGCTTCACTGAAGCAGCTGTCCCTCTCCCATGACCTTGGTGTCCTATGGCTTTAGTAGGAAGCCCCGGGAAGGACAGAACAAGAGCCCTCTGAGCCTGATCAAGAACTCGGGATGTCTTGTGGGTTAATGTCCAACCTCCCCTTTCTGGAGACATAGAGGAAGGAAAATGGCATTCAGTATACCTTCCTTTAGGCCAACATATCCCCGGAGACGGCAAGGTGTCCTTTTCCACTACAATTTCTAGATATCTCCAGAAAAGGTGTGGCCTCGCGGGAAGGAGCAGCTCTCCATGGGGTTTGTGTAGGAGAGCGTACCTTGTCCGTGTCTATTGCCTATGGGTCAGTGATGACTAAGGTACGTAAAGTCCATTTCCGAGGTAAAAGGTGACGGCCTCGCAATATGGTTCCGTCCGTTACCTCGTCTCCTAGTGTTCTGAGACACGCGGCTAAGGGATGAGGCCTCTGTCTACCTAGCATCCCTTAAACACATTTGCAAAGTCTTCGAGGAGAGTGACATTCTGCATCAGAGCTAACTCTCAATGAAGAGGCCTGGATCGAATCCGTTGTCACTATATGTTATCTGTACTTGTTATGGTAACGGGTATAGACATGTTGACCAAGTCTCTTTAGTCAGAAGGAAAGGGACGGCCTACACTGACGGCTTGCAAGGCCCAATCGAGCAGTCCTCTGGAGTGAGCCGCAATGCCCTTGCACGGACTAGTGGATCAGGAAGTTTGGGTCCATTTCAGCAACACAGTATTCCTCTGCCGCCGATGTGATGAACCCCTGGACTTGTCTTGACATGAATGTCCATGCCCTGCTGATGGGAAAAGGAAAAGGCAAGCAGGCAAAGGGAAATACCATATGGCTTCCCAGAATATGTGCCTCGAGAGGAATACCTTGGCCCTTAGTAAAGGAAGGCAATACTGAAGGGCAAGAAGTCAGAGAAGGAGACCCTTCAGCAGTGGCTCACGACTCTGAGAATCAAGCTGAGGGTTACAGAAAAGAGAACTGCTTAATGGGTGGTCAAGAGTTGTGGCATATATTAGGAGGGGCACCAGTACGTCCATGCAACTAAAGCATCCGTGAATACTCTGTCAATAACGGATGATGGATGATAGGCAGGCTTTCTCAACAGAAGAGCAACAACAACAACATCCATTCAGAGGAAAACAATGTTGCCCTCTCAAAACCAAAGGAAGTCACAGGGAGAACAGGAAAGAATTATATTGTTTTTTATCTTTCCTTATTGAAATGACAAGGGTGGGTTTCCTAAAATGTCCTTCTTTGAATTGGGTCTTTAGCCTTGTGAATTAGAGTTTACTCGCTTCTTCCATCTCTGGATTTGATGAGTGGACATCACAATGCCTTCACTAAATACCTAGAAGAATGGCCCAATAAAATGACTTGACTTGGCCTACTGTGTGTTGGCAGGGGTTGTATTACTGCTTCAAATGCTTCCGTCTCTACTAGAGAGCTGAGATTTTGTAGGTTTCCTGATCTAAACTTGAAAGTTTCTATGTGTCTGCGAATTTATCCTTTTCTCTCAGTTCTTGGATTTGCTAGCATAAATGTGTGGATGTGCCTCTTCGGTTATTCTTTTTTCCTTGCTACCAGTTGTCTTGTGGTTTCATACTTGGAGCTGTGTGCTTGTCTCCCTGTTTTATCCCAGTAATGGCTTCTGCGGGTTGTTTGTGTTGTCAAAACTCAAGTGTGAGATCTCCTGATTTATTTCCTATCGGTTTGTTTGTATTTCCTTAATTTTGATAATCACATGTATGATTTCAATTTTTCTGTTACCTTTGGAGTTCGGTTTTTCTTCATCTTGTTCCTTCAGTCATCGTTTTAGGTCGCTTCATTTCTCGGTGTTTTTAAATTTTGGCAATGCATGCATTTATCCCTATATGGTTTCCCCATAAAATGTTTTGGCCTCATCCTCTAAGTTTCTTAGAATTCCTTGGTTCATGGCTCTTTCTGCTTTTCCTTTGGATTTTCTTTCTTGCATTCATTGCTAGTTCGTGAGTGTGTTGTGTTTTCCAACTTTAAGTGTCTGGCGGTATTTCCGATTTGAAAGTGATATCTTCCTGGTTTCATACATTCGTGATCATAAGTGCACTGTATAGGTTTTGACTTCTCTTCCATGAATTACGACTGGATTTGGCCTCGAGCTCATGACCTGAGATAGACAGAGTTAGGTCTGCTGCTGGGACGAACATATCATATTGTCCTCAGAGACGCAATCTTTCTCATGGATCCCCAAAGTTCAGGTGGTCTCGAGAGCCCTTGTGGACATCTGTTATTCCTTAGCACCTTCCCATCCAGATGATCTGTCCTGTGCTTAACGTGGATATCATAGTTGCCAACAGTATTGGATAAAAGTCGCCATCTCCGTTCCTGTGTGTTCATAGGCTTCCAACGTTTAGATACTCTGTTGTTTGTGGAGTATATGTTGGCAATTCTTCTAGGTTTCTGTTGTTTGATGCTCCATCAAGACAAAACTCCTTCCGCTTAGCTTTTGTCCCTCGAGGCATAAAATCACTCGCGCTGGCTTAGGCACAAACACTTTGGCTCTCTTCTCCTTGGAAATAGCATAACCTACGTCTTCCCGATTTCTTCACTTGCAAGCTATGAGTATCTTTATAGTCGAAGGAAATCTCCAATGGGCATCAGAAGGATTAGCTTGTTTAATATTTGCTGCATTTTTATGAATGTTTTCTACCTTTTTGCGTTTTGTTTTGTTTTTGAATCAACCACTCCTAACAACTGTTTGTATTGACGGGAGACTTTAGTCCTGAGTACTGAATGTATTATTGATAAGTAATAGTTCACGTTCTCATTTCGATTGGCTTCTCACTTGGATTCTATTTGCCTTTCAACTGTATGGAAATTTCTTGGGGTTGCTTCATTGGTACGATTCCACGCTTTCTCCCCAACTTTTGCATGTCTTATCTTTGTGTGTGTTCATGTGTGTGTGCGTTTGCATGTGATAATGTTGTGTGGTGTGTGTTTGTTTCACATCACAATTATTATTAAAATATGAGAGAATGGAATTCGGCCTCATGTGGGTTGCAATTCAATTTGACTTGCCTTGAAAACTCACATTCCATCGGTTTTAGGAAATCTCCTGCAAGGAATGTCATCTCTTGTCCTCTTCAAGGAACTCGTGTTCTCACTAAAATGCCTTCCAACACACACCACCATTTGAATTCCTCATTAGAGTGATACTGTGGGTCCCAACACTCTTTCTCTTTCGTATGTTTCTTGACTTTCATGAGTTAGAGAAATCGTCTGTTTGTTGTCTTCCCGAGCATGATAGATGTGACAAAGCCCAATGCTCTCTGCAAGACTGCCATAAGAGACAAGTGGAAGAATTCCTTCTTGCTTATGTCTCAGTACGAATTGTGGTGACATGGAAGACAGTGAGATGGTAGTAGTGACTAATAACCTCATGCTTCTTCAGCCATGAAGGCAACAGGAAGATGAACACAACAACTGCAGTGGGGTGGAAATTGACCTGAAACCTACAAGGTAAACTCCAGAGCGAAAGAGAACGGAAGTTGCAGAGATGATGGGAGAAGGGTGGAGACATGGCTCAGGGGAGATTTGGTTGGTTTGTGGATCAGAGTGCTGGAGCCCATGAAGAGGACCAAGGCACAGAAGAGCAGGGCACACTGGGAACCCACAAGGAACCTGTTTCCCAAGTCCGTTGACTGTGACAAACCGAGGGTCTGAAGGGCACGACAATGACAGAACAGCGGCTCTATCTAGAACCAGGAGGAATTCAGAAGTCAAAGGTTGGGTCCTGGGTTGTCTCCACCCGTTCAGAGGCGACCTTCACTCAACGCATGATTCCAGGGTCTTGGCTTTGACTCTTTTCTCAGGTTCTATGCTCAGGGCCAAGTAAGCTTTTCCCTCTCCAGCTCCACCCCCTGATTGGGATGTCTCTGCCTCTCTGTCCTATACATGCATGTGCACGTTGGATAAGATAACAAAGACAAAAACAGTGCACAATATTTGACTGGGTCCAAAGGATGTTTTATGGAATTTGGACCTAGGTTCCTATGGAGGGCAGCCAGATACAGAGAACCTCCCACCATCGTAAAGGGCCCGACCTTCGCTCGGAGCTCCCTTGTTCATTCCCTGTTTTTGCCTTCCTGGATCTCCTCACCAACCTGCAGCATCCGCTGTCTGTCGCGCTATACTGACCCCTTGTTAACACATTGTGCATCCTCTCGGGGCTCCATTCGAACATGCCCATCTTCCGCAAGAGGCACTGTTTTCTTATCACATGTAACCATTTGGGGGATGGTCATGAGAGGGTGAAGGCTGGCTTGTGCTGCCACACCTCCATGCAGTTACACAGTGAGTAGCTGCTCCACCCTGAGGGATTGCTCAAGGTTCTTCCACATTCGAATCCTCTTCAATGCGTTTTTTTGGACACACATGTTGTCTTCCTGAAACGGGTCCTGACGTCTTTCAGATGGCTTCACTTGGACTATGGGTCTCTTCCAACATGCTCTCCGTAGGCTCCTGTGGACTCCAAGAACATGAGTCCGTCCTGGACCTATGGTTCTAGGGTGTAGAGTCTTCCTTGGATGCATGGTCCTTTTGGAAGATTGGGAGGACTTGTTGGCACCGTTTCTGGAGACGCTCGAGGTACTCGTGTCCTTGCTGTGGAGGAGTCCAGACATGTCATTGGCACGGTTTTGGGGACTCACTTTGAGCTTCCCTTGGGTGCTCCTTTTCCTGTTCAGATGCTCCGTGTTTGGGGGGGAGGGCCATACACTTGTGCAGGGCTCAGATTTCTTCCCCTGAGGCTTTGATTGTGGTCTGTTAGTTTCTTGGCCTGTCGTGGCTAAGATGGAGTGAGGGTTCCTTGCCTTTCTCTGAGGTCCAGAGGGCTGGTGCTGACACTCACGACCAAACACTACAAATTGAGCCATGGAGAAGGTGACACCGACTCGCTTCGCAAACTGCCTTGGTGAGAGGCCCAGTCGGCTCCAGCGGTTTGGGATGGCTTGGGGCCCTCTTGGCCCACCCATTACTACTCCAGTCAAGTGTAGTGATCAGGCCTGAGTTGATGAGGAGTGGTTGCTATGACCTCAAAGCTTTGTGACATCACAGATGCTGGCTTCACTGAAGCAGCTGTCCCTCTCCCATGACCTTGGTGTCCTATGGCTTTAGTAGGAAGCCCCGGGAAGGACAGAACAAGAGCCCTCTGAGCCTGATCAAGAACTCGGGATGTCTTGTGGGTTAATGTCCAACCTCCCCTTTCTGGAGACATAGAGGAAGGAAAATGGCATTCAGTATACCTTCCTTTAGGCCAACATATCCCCGGAGACGGCAAGGTGTCCTTTTCCACTACAATTTCTAGATATCTCCAGAAAAGGTGTGGCCTCGCGGGTATGAGCAGCTCTCCATGGGGTTTGTGGGGGAGAGCGTACCTTGTCCGTGTCTATTGCCTATGGGTCAGTGATGACTAAGGTACGTAAAGTCCCATTTACAGGTAAAAGGTGACGGCATCGCAATATGGTTCCGTCCGTTACCTCGTCTCCTAGTGTTCTGAAGCACGCGGCTAAGGGATGAGGCTTCTGTATACATAGCTTTCCCTTAAACACCTTTGCAAAGTCTTCGAGGAGAGTGACATTCTGCATCAGAGCTACTCTGAATGAAGAGGCCTGGATCAAATCCGTTGTCACTTTATGTTAACTGTACTTGTTGTGGTAACGGGTATAGACATGTTGACCAAGTCTCTTTAGTCAGAAGGAAAGGGACGGCCTACACTGATGGCTTGCAGGCCCAATCGAGCAGTCCTTTGGAGTGAGCCAAATGCCCTTGCACGGACTAGTGGATCAGGAAGTTTGGGTCCATTTCAGCAACACAGTATTCCTCTGCCGCCGATGTGATGAACCCCTGCGCTTCCCTTGACGTGAATGTCCCATGCCCTGCAGATGGGAAAAGAAAAAGGCAAGCAGACAAAGGGAAATACCATATGGCTTCCCAGAACATGTGCCTCGGGAGGAATACCTCGGCCCTTAGTAAAGGAAGGCAATACTGAAGGGCAAGAAGTCACAGAAGGAGACTCATCAGCAGTGGCTCACGACTCTGAGAATCAAGCTGAGGGTTACAGAAAAGAGAACTGCTTAATGGGTGGTCAAGAGTTGTGGCATATATTAGGAGGGGCACCAGTACGTCCATGCAACTAAAGCATCCGTGAATACTCTGTCAAAAACGGATGATGGGTGATAGGTAGGCTTTCTCAACAGAACAGCAACAACAACATCAATTCAGAGGAAAACAATGTTGCCCTCTCAAAACCAAAGGAAGTCACAGGGAGAACAGGAAAGAATTATATTGTTTATTATATTTCCTTATTGAAATGACAAGGGTGGGTTTCCTAAAATGTCCTTCTTTGAATTGGGTCTTTAGCTTTGTGAATTAGAGTTTACTCGCTTCTTCCATCTCTGGATTTGATGAGTGGACATCACAATGCCTTCACTAAATACCTAGAGGAATGGCCCAGGAAAATGACTTGACTTGGCCTACTGTGTGTTGGCAGGGGTTGTATTACTGCTTCAAATGCTTCCATCTCTACTAGAGAGCTGAGATTTTGTAGGTTTCTTGATCTCATCTTGGAAGTTTCTATGTGTCTGCGAATATATCCTTTTCTCTCAGTTCTTGGATTTGCTAGCATAAATGTGTGGATGTGCCTCTTCGGTTATTCTTTTTTCCTTGCTACCAGTTGTCTTGTGGTTTGATACTTGCAGCTGTGTGCTTGTCTCCCTGTTTTATCCCAGTAATGACTTCTGCGGGTTGTTCGTGTTGTCAAAACTCAAGTGTGAGATCTCCTGATTTATTTCCTATTGGTTTGTTTGTATTTCCTTAATTTTGATAATCATATGTATGATTTCAATTTTTCTGTTACCTTTGGAGTTCGGTTTTTCTTCATCTTGTTCCTTCAGTCATCGTTTTAGGTCGCTTCATTTCTCGGTGTTTTTAAATTTTGGCAATGCATGCATTTATCCCTGTATGGTTTCCCCATAAAATGTTTTGGCCTCATCCTCTAAGTTTCTTAGGATTCCTTCGTTCATGGCTCTTCTGCTTTTCCTTTGGATTTTCTTTCTTGCGTTCATTGCTGGTTCGTGTGTGTGTTGTGTTTTCCAACTAATAGTGTCTGGTGGTATTTCCAATTTGAAAGTGATATCTCCTGGTTTCATACCTTCGTGATCATAAGTGCACTGTATAGGTTTTGACTTCTCTTCCATGAATTTGCCTGGATTTGGCCTCGAGCTCTTGACCTGAGATAGACAGAGTTAGGTCTGCTGCTGGGACGAACATATCATATTGTCCTCAGAGACGCAATCTTTCTCATGGATCCCCAAAGTTCAGGTGGTCTCAAGAGCCCTTGTGGACATCTGTTATTCCTTAGCACCTTCCCATCCAGATGATCTGTCCTGTGCTTAACGTGGATATCATAGTTGCCAACAGTATTGGATAAAAGTCGCCATCTCTATTCCTGTGTGTTCATAGGCTTCCAACGTTTAGATACACCATTGTTCGTGGTGTATATGTTGGCAATTCTTCTAGGTTTCTGTTGTTTGATGCTCCATCAAGACAAAACTCCTTCCGCTTAGCTTTTGTCTCTCGAAGGCATAAAATCACTCTCGCTGACTTAGGCACAAACACTTTGGCTCTCTTCTCCTTGGAAATAGCATAACTTACGTCTTCCCGATTTCTTCGCTTGCAATCTATGAGTATCTTTATAGTCGAAAGAAATCTCCAATGGGCATCAGGAGGATTAGCTTGTTTAATATTTGCTGCATTTTATGAATGTTTTCTACCTTTTTGCGTTTTGTTTTGTTTTTGAATCAACCACTCCTAACAACTGTTTGTATTGACGGGAGACTTTAGTCCTGAGTACTGAATGTATTATTGATAAGTAATAGTTCACGTTCTCATTTCGATTGGCTTCTCATTGGATTCTATTTGCCTTTCAACTGTATGGTATTTTCTTGGGGTTGCTTCATTTGTACGATTCCTCGCTATCTCCCCATCTTTTGCATGTCTTATCTTTGTGTGTATTCATGTGTCTGTGTGTTTGCATGTGCTAATGTTGTGTGGTGTGTGTTTGTTTCACATCACAATTATTATTAAAATATGATAGAATGGAATTTGCTCTCTTGTGGGTTGCAATTCAATTTGACATGCCTTGAAAACTCACATTCCATTGGTTTTAGGAAATCTCCTGCAAGGAATGTCATCTCTTGTCCTCTTCAAGAAACTCGTGTTCTCACAATACTGCCTTCCAACAAACACCACCATTTGAATTCCTCATTAGAGTGATACTGTGGGTCCCAACACTCTTTCTCTTTCATATGTTTCTTGACTTTCATGAGTTAGAGAAATCGTCTGTTTGTTGTCTTCCCGAGCATGATAGATGTGACAAAGCCCAATGCTCTCTGCAAGACTGCCCTAAGAGACAAGTGGAAGAATTCCTTCTTGCTTATGTCTCAGTATGAATTGTGGTGACATGGAAGACAGTGAGATGGTAGTAGTGACTAATAACCTCATGCTTCTCCAGCCATGAAGGCAACAGGAAGATGAACACAATAACTGCAGTGGGGTGGAAATTGACCTGAAACCTACAAGGTAAACTCCAGAGTGAAAGAGAACGGAAGTTGCAGAGATGATGGGAGAAGGTTGGAGACATGGCTTAGGGGAGATTTGGTTGGTTTGTGGATCAGAGTGCTGGAGCCCATGAAGAGGACCAAGGCACAGAAGAGCAGGGCACACTGGGAACCCACAAGGAACCTGTTTCCCAAGTCCGTTGACTGTGACAAACCGAGGGTCTGAAGGGCACGACTACTTGACAACACAAGTGTTGAGGGCTGAAGTTTTCATGTCATCAGGCTTGGCAAACATCTTTTTCCTGCATATTTCACCAATAAGAGACCAGGAGCATACAGCCTGGAGACAATGATCAGAGAGACACAATACCAAGAGATGCAGTGGGTAGATGGTGAGTTGTGCGAGTCATTCCGTGAAAGGCAGTGTTCGTGGAGATGACTCAATGTGGACATCATAAATTTTGGGCTCTGGCAACAGCAGCATCAAGACCGAGCTCTGGCCAGACAGGTAGGTGAGGACATAGGCTTCCTAGTCAGCCAACATGAAATCCCAACAGTGGAGCACTTGGAGGACTGCTTTCTCAGTCGAAGATGCTAAGTCCAAGGAGAACAGACTCTGCCATAGGTGACGAGAAGATAGCTTTGACCACATGTTCTCTTCTGAACACAGCATTCTGCAGGCCTGCCTTCTGTTGATTTGGCGGAGTTTCTCCTTTCACAGGCACACCAGAGCCTACCAAGGTATACCTCAGCATATAAAGCCCTGACCCTAAAAACATCAATCGGCCCAAGAGGAGAGCTACTACAAATGACTTGCCTCCAGGACAGGGTCAGTCACAACACCAATAGAAGATTGCATGCATGTCACATACACACTCAAAAACACACACACACGCATGCACTCAACAATCTTAAGGGCCAGCCCTGAGTCACTCACGGATCCATTTCTCCTATAGAAATTACCCTCAGGTTAGAAAACAGATGAGTTTAACGAATACAGGGAGGTGACAGAAACCTAGATTCAACGCAAAGACGGAAGAATCAATTGATGCCCAGGTAAAGGAAGGAGGAATGATCACGGCTAGGCCATCAGAGTGAAACCACTACATAGAACACGCCCGATGTGGGATTGAAAGCAGCGGCCTGGATACTCGCTGTAATCAGAAAACATAGGAGATATCAGAGATTCTCGAACCACAGATATAAAACTGATAAAGATAAAATCACCTAAAGAACACCTGAAAGGAGATTGGCAGGAGACTGGATGCAAAGTCCGGAAACATGGCAGAAGTGGAGGATCCAATTAGGGACTAGGAAAAACAAGCCTAGAAAATAAGGAGGCAAATTCTCAGAGCGAAGGCAGAATGATGGAACATGATAGAGAGCTTAGGGAATCTCCATGGAAATGAAAGAGGTGCCTCTTGTAGGCGAAGTAAGAGTGAGAGAAAGATAAGAGAGCTGATCCTAGATTGGAGAACTCGGGTCTGAAAAGGAGCCTCACCTGGGAGCAGAGAAAGTGGTCCAGAATCAGAGGCACAGTGGACTCCCAACACCTTCCAAAGAAGCGGAGCATCTAAAGACATAGTGCCTTTCCCCTTGGAACTCTAGGAATGGAGGTATTCAGTTTAGGCAAATAGGCATCGAAGAATAGTTTGTCCATAGCCCAATCACTGACTTCAAGAGGAAAAGCTATACCAGCTCTCAAAGCAGGTGAGATATCTCAAGCAACACCAGCCTAAGCCAAAATCCTTATCCCCTGCATTACGGAACAATGACAGAACAGCGGTTCTATCTAGAACTTGGAGGTATTCAGATGTCAAATGTTGGGTCCCGGGTTGTCTCCATCAGTTCAGAGGCGGCCTTCAGATCAACTCATGATTCCAGGGTCTTGGCATTGACTCTTTTCTCAGGTTCTATGCTCAGGACCAAGTAAGCTTCTTCCTCTCCAGCTCCACCCCCTGATTGGGATCTCTCTGCCTCTCTGTCCAATACGTGCATTTGCACCTGGATAAGATAACAAAGACAAAATCAGTGCACAGTAATTGAGTGGGGCCAAAGGATGTTTTATTGAATTTCGACCTAGGTTCCTATGGAGGGCAGCCAGGTACAGAGAACATCCCACCATCCTAAAATGCCCGACCTTCGCTCAGAGCTCCCTTGTTCATTCTCCTGTTCTTTGCCTTCCTGGATCTCCTCACCAACCTGCAGCATCCGCTGTCTGTCGCGCTGTACTGACCCCGTGTTAACACATTGTGCATCCTCTTGGGGCTCCATTCGAACATGCCCATCTTTCGCAAGAGGCACTGTTTTCTTATCGCATGTAACTATTTGGGGGATGGTCATGAGAGAGTGAAGGCTGGCTTGTGCTGCCACACCTCCATGCAGTTCCACAGAGAGTATCAGCTCCACCCTGAGGGAGTGCTCAAGGTTCTTCCACATTCCAATCCTCTTCAATGCGTCCTTTTGGACATACATGTTGTCTTTCTGAAACGGGTCCTGACGTCTTTCAGATGGCTTCACTTGGGCTATGGGTCTCTTCCAACATGCTCTCCGTTGGCTCCTGTGGACTCCAAGAACATGAGTCCGTCCTGGACCTATGGTTCTAGGGTGTAGAGTCTGCCTTGTTTGCATGGTCCTTTTGGAAGATTGGGAGGACTTGTTGGCACCGTTTCTGGAGACGCTCGAGGTACTCGTGTCCTTGCTGTGGAGGACTCCAGACATGTCTTTGGCACGGTTGTGGGGATTCACTTTGAGATTCCCTTGGGTGGCCCTTTTCCTGTCTAATGCTCCGTGTTTGGGTGGGAGGGCATTTCACTTGTGCAGGGCTCGGATTTCCTCCCCTGAGGCTTTGCTTGCAGTCTGTTAGTTTCTTGGCCTGTCGTGGCTAAGATGGAGTGTGGGTTCCTTGCCTTTCTTTGAGGTCCAGAGGGCTGGTGCTGACACTCACGACCAAACACTACGAATTGGGCCATGGAGAAGGTGACACAGACTCGCTTTGAAAACTGCATTGGTGAGAGTCCCAGGCAGCTCCAGCGGTTTGGGATGGCTTGGGGTCATCTTGGCCCACCCATGACTACTCCAGTCAAGTGTAGTGATCAGGCCTGGGTTGATGAGGAGTGGTTGCTATGACCTCAAAGCTTTGTGACATCACAGATGCTGGCTTCACTGAAGCAGCTGTCCCTCTCCCATGACCTTGGTGTCCTATGGCTTTAAGTAGGAAGCCCTGGGAAGGACAGAACAAGAGCCCTCTGAACCTGATCAAGAACTCAGGATGTCTTGTGGGTTAATGTTCAACTTCCCCTTTCTGGAGACATAGAGGAAGAAAAATGGCATTCAGTATACCTTTCTTTAGGCCAATATATTCCCGGATATGGCAAGGTGTCCTTTTCCACCACAATTCTAGATATCTCAAGAAAAGGTGAGGATTCGCAGGTATGAGCAGCTCTCCGTGGGGTTTGTCGTCCTGTGGGTTAGAGCATAATTTGTCAGCGTCTTTTGCCTATGGGTCATTGATGACTAAGGTACGGAAAGTCCCTTTTCGAGGTAAAAGGTGAGGGCATCGCAATATGGTTTTGTTTGTTACCTCGTCTGCTAGTGTTCTGAAACACGTTTCTAAGAGATGAGGCCTCTCTCTATCTGGATTTCCCTTAAACACCTTTGCAAAGTCTTCGAGGAGAGTGACATTCTGCATCAGAGCTAAATCTCAATGAAGAGGCCTGGATCGAATCCGTTGTCATTATTAGTTAACTGTACTTTATGTGGTAACTGGTATACACATGTGGACCAAGACTCTTTAATCCGAAGGAAAGGGACGTCCTATACCGAAGGCTTGCAAGGCCCATTCGAGCAAACCTTTGGAGTAAGCCGCAATGCCCTTGCACTGACTAGTGGAGCAGGAAGGTTGGGTCATTTTCAGAACCACAGTATTCCTCTGCCGTCTAGTGAATGAACCCCTGCACCTTGCCTTGACATGAATGTCCCATGCCCCGCTGTTGTGAAATGGAAAAGGCAAGCAGACAAAGGGAAATGTCATATGACTTCCCACAATATGTGCCTCCGGAGGAATACCTTGGCCCTAGTAAAGGAAGGGATACTGAAGGGCAAGAAGTCAAAGATTGAGACCCACCAGGACTGACTCAGGACTCTGAGAATCAAGCTGAGGATTACAGAAAAGAGAACTGCTTAATGGGTCGTCAGGAGTTGTGGCATATATTAGGAGTAGCACCAGTACGACCATGCAACTAAAGCATCCGTGAATACTCTGTCAAAAACGGATGATGGATGATAGGCAGGCTATCTCAACAGAACAGCAGAACAACAACATAAATTCAGAAGAAAACAATGTGGACCTCTCAAAACCAAAGTAAGTCACAGGGATAACAGGAAAGTATTATATTGTTTATTATCTTTCCTTATTGAAATGACATGGGTGGGTTTCCTAAAATGTCCATCTTTGAATTGGGTCTTTATCCTTGTGAATTAGAGTTTACCCTCTTCTTCCATCTCTAGATTTGATGAGAGGACATCACAATGCCTTCACTAAATACCAAGAAGCATGGCGCACGAAAATGATCTTTTAGGCAAACCTTTCTCCAGAGATGGCAAAGTTTAGCTCTTTCTTCTGAAATTTCTAGAGATATCAGAAACAACAAGGCTTCTTGTATATCATCCCGTCTTTCTGAGGTGTGTCATCCTTTGGATGCAGAGTGACATTATACATAATAGCTAATCCTTAAGGAGGAGAAATGGACAGCACTCCTTGTTACCATTATTTATCTCTACCTACTGTGTTATTGGGTATAACCCTGTTGACCAAGTCTCTTTAATCAAAGGAAAATTAATGGCCTATATCGATGGCCTGCAAGGCTCACTTGAACAGAACTGAGGATTGAGCTGCAATGTCCTTGCAAAGACTAGTGGATAAAGAAGGTGTTGTCCATATTGGCAACAGAGTATTCCTCAACCATTAGGGAGGATGAACTCTTGGTTCTTGCACTGAAATGAATGCCACAGGACAGGGTTTGTGAAATGAAAAGGGCAAGGAGTCAAAGGGAAATATCCTATGGCTTCTCTCATATGTGCCCTAGGAGGAACACCACGGACATTAGTAGAAAGAAGGAAAATCCGAATGGGGATAAGTCAGAGAAGGAGACAAAACAGGAGTAACTCATAACTCTGAGGAATCAAGCTGAGAGTCAAGGAAAAAAAGAGACATGCAGGGAATGAGGGAACTGGCTAATGGGTGTTGAAGAGTTCTGGCATATCTTAGGACGAGTTCTAGGTCATATATGGAACTAAAGCATCAGTGAATACTCTGCCAAAAATGGATGATGAATGACAGGCTGGCTTCCTCAACAGTACAAAATAATAAAACAAAAACAAGCTGGCCCTTTCAAATGCAGGTGAAGACAGAGAAAAGGAAAGAATTATATTTTTATTATGTTTAATTATTGAAATGGAATATAATTTATTTCCTAAAATGTCATTATTTTAATTGGGACTTTATACTAGTATATTAGAGTTCATCCACCTCCTCCATTTGTGGAATCGGTGAGGAGAAAATGGCATTGCCTTCTCTAAATGTCTAGAAGAGTTGAACAGAAAATGATTTGCTCCTCACCATCTGTGTGTTACAGAGGTTTGATTACTGCTTCAAACGCTTTAGTCACTACTACAAAGCTGAGATTTTGTAGTTCTCCTGACCTAATCTTTTGAGTAAATATGTGTCTTGGAATATGTTTTTTAGTTTTTTTTTTCTCTTGCCTTGCCTGCTTTTGAAGGTTTTTGGAGATGAAAGCAAACTGCACCCTGATCTCTCTCTCAGAGATAATCCTCAGTCTTCTCTACTGTGGGTGCTGCAGAGCCCATATAAATTCGCCCTTGCATGCTGCCAGAGCAAATTTTGAGTCGTTGTCCCAGGGAGCACAGAGTCTTCTGCTTGTACCCAAAGCATTGTAGCAGTGTCTGTCTAGGTAGCTCCTGACCATCAGAGAGGTTCTAATTGCCATCCCACACTGAGATTTTCATGCTGTCCCTGGCTGGGAGTCCCTGGTCTTTCTCTGTCTAAGAGTTCTGGGCTTGCAAGCACTCTCTCAGTGGAGGTTGTGGGTCATGCGTGTCTCAGGCTCTGATAGAATGGAGCGTGTCTGAGAGCATGAGCCTGGGCCTTCACGCACCTCTCTCAGGAGAGTGTGTGGGGTGCACGCGTGTCCCATGCTCTGATAGTATGGCACGGGTCTAAGTAATGGACTGGGCCTTTGCACACCTTTCTCAGGGGATGGTAAGGGGGAAGATGTCTCAGGCTCTGTTAGCAAGTCTCATTGCTCTGCTGCTTGGTGAGGCTCCAAGCCCCTAACAGGAGCTGAACCCCACATGATCATGGGTGTGCTGTTGGCTCAGGGACCAAACATCGTTTTTCCAACACACTCTCTTTGGCTCAGCACCAGGGAATCTGTACTGGGTGTGGGGACTTAAGCCCCTGTCCTTAGCTGCCATGATTCACACAATTTGCCTTCAATATCTTTTGAACTTTTTGAATGCTTTCAACCAGAGTCGAAGTTAATGCTGGTCCCCAGACTCAGAACACTCTTGTATTGGGGTATTACTTTCCAATTGGTGGCCTTAGGTGGGTCCCTTGAACTTTTGTTTATTTCAATAACAGTCCAACGTTCTCACTCCACTTTTCCTGCCCACTGATGACTTCTGCGCTGGCAGAGATTCAGACATATATCATTCTGATCTCAGGCTTTTTTCATGGGTAATCAGAATTCTTTGGTAGAAAATCACTTCACTTTGGAGTACAGGTTGAAATGGCACCTCATCTTACTTGCCCATCATCTTGTCTCCTCTCACATGACACTTATAATAAAATTTCAAGAGATAGGAATTTGGCATTTTATGGATAGCAAATCAATTTCATGTGCATTGAAAACTCACATTCCATCATTTTCAGTCACAATTCCTGCAAAGAATGTCGCATTTTATCCTGTTTTATAAACACGAATTCCCACTAACATGCCTACAAAGAAAGACAAAAGTTTAAGTGTCTGGTTAGAGTAGTATTGCTTGTCCATTTTCCCCTGCTTTTTCACATGTTTCTTTACTACCATGACGGGGTGAAATCATACATTATTTGTCTTTCTAAGTCTCAGAGATGTGACATAGCCCAATGCTCTCCACAACATTGCCACATGAGGCAAGTGGCAAGAATTCATTCTTCCTTATGGCTGGGTAAGAGTCTGTGATGCCTTTGGAAGATAGTGAGATGTTAGTAGTCTCTGGGAACTCCAGGCTTGTCATCAGCCATTAACACAATTGGAAGATGACTACATCAACTGTGACTTGGTGGAAATTGACCTGAAGCCTACAGACCAAACTCTACAGCAAAAGAGAAAAGAAGTCAAAGAGACTATGGGAGAAAATTGGAGACATGGCTTAGGGAGAAGTAGGCAGTGGTGCTTCAGACGGCAGTAAGCCAATGCAAAAGGAAAGGCACAGGAGAGATGAGAACACTGGGAACCCACAGGTAGCGTGTTTCCCAATGCCACTTGCTCTAACCAGCAGCTTATCTGAATGGTACAAGTCCTTGCCAACAAAGGGTGTTGAGTCTGGAGTTTTCAGATCATCAGTCTTGGCAGATATCGATTTGAGAGAACACTGTGATTCTCCTGGAGAGGACACCAACAAACAACCAGGTGCAAACAGCCTGGAAATCATGATCAGAGACAGTACCAGCAGACACAGAAGGAAGATGGTGGTTTCTGGCAGTGTATCTGTGAGAGGCACGGCTCATGGAGATGATTTGATGGGTGCAAAAGTAATTTGGGCTCTAGCACAAACAGCATAAAGACCGAACTACTGGCAAAGACAGGACGGTGAGGACATTAGCTGCCTCACGTAAAAAACGAAGTCCAAACCATGGAACACTGTGGAGACTGTCTTCCTCAGTCCAAGTTGCTTAGCCAAAGGAGAACAGACTCTCCAGTAAGGGACTTGAAGAAAGCCCTTCTACCATGCTCTCTTTAAAACGCAGCATTCTGCAGACGTTTGTCTGTTGAGTTGGTTGAACATCTCCTTTCTTAGGCAAACCAGTGTACACCAAACTAAACCACACCATATTCAGCACAGAAACACTAAAGTGGCATGCAAGGAGAGACCCTGCAGATGACTGTCTTAATGTCAGGGGACAGCCACAACACAACAACAGAGGGCATGCAATCCACAAACACCCGAGACTTCCTCAATGGGCAGAGCTTGGCCACCGCATGATCTCTTCTTCCTAAAAACATTACCCTAAGGGTAGAAAACAGAATGGACTTTGTGAATAGAGAGAAGAAGACAGAGACCTGGATCCAATGCAAAGATGGAAGACTCAATTGATGCTGAGGAAAAGAATTAGAAATGATCATAGCCAGGCAATCAAAGTTAAACCTTTAAATGTAGAAAGCCCGATGAAGGATTGAAAGCAATATCCAGAATAATCACTGTACATAGAAAAAGACAGAAGACATCAGGGAGTCTCCTACCACAGAGATAAAAGAGATAAAAAAATAAAATCTAGGGTCTCTGATAATAAGATTGGTAGCAGACTGGTTGCAAGGCCAAGAAGCTGGCATAAGCAAAGGATACAATTAGATACATGGTAGAAAAATACTGGAAAATAATGGAAGGTAAGTGAAAGAGAGAAGGAAGAATGATGGAACATGACAATAAGCTTATGGAAATCATCAACTCCAAGGGGGGAAAAAAAAGAGGTGCCTATTCTTGCACACATAGGAGTGAAAGAATAAAGAAGGCCAAATATTTCTTTGAGAAATCAGAGCTGAAAATGTCCCTTATCTTGGAGTAGAAACAGAGCTCCATATTAAGACGCACAGAGTACTCCCATCACCATCAACAGATTAAGAGCAATACAATACAGTGTCATCCCCCATGCAAAAGATAGCAAGGGTGTTATTCTCGTAATGCAAAAATGTGTGCGAGAGTAGTTTGTCCATAGCCAAGTCACTGACTTCAAGGCTACCAGTTATACCAGCTCTGAAACAGGTCGGATAGAACTATCAACACCAGCCCAAGCCAAAATGCGTATCCCCTGCATTTCTGAACAATGACCGAGCAGTGATTCTGTCTAGAACTCTGAGGTATTAAGAAGACAAAGATTGGGTCCTGGGGTGTGTCCATCAGTTCAGAAACGGTCTTCAGCTCAGCTCATGATACCAGGGTCATGGCCTTGTCTCTGGTCCCGAGTTCCCTGTTCAAGGGCAACTCTGATTCCCCATCACATCTCCATCCTGTGAGTGTGATCTTTCTGTTTTTCTCTCAAGTATGTTCATGAATATTGTTGGACATAAATAATTTTTAAAAAGTTTACAATGATTCACTAGGGCCAAAGTATTGTTTATTTAATTTGCACCTATGTCCTTATGGAATGCAGGCAGGTACAGAGCACCTCCCACCATCTTAAAGTGCCAGGCCTTCACTCTGTGCTCCCTTGTCCATTCTCCTGTTCTTTGTCTTCCTGTACCTCCCCACTAACTTGTATCACCCACTGTCTGTCCCAGTATAGTGGCCCTTTGTTGTCACATTGTTCAACCTTTCCTGGTTCCATTAGAACATGCCCATCTTCTGCAAGAAGCACCGTTTGGTTATTACCTGAAACCATTAGGGGGATGGTAATGAGAAGGTTAAGGCAGGCTTGTGCTGCCATATCTCAATTCAGTTCTGCAGAGGGTAGCTACCCCACCCTGTGGGCATGCTCAAGGTTCTGCAACATTCGAGTCCTCTTCCATTTGTCTTTTGTAGATACACGTTTTAATCTTGAAATGAGCAAGAGTGTCATTCAGATGGCTTCCCTTGTGCTATATGTCTCCTCCAACATGCTTCATGCTTGCGCCTGTGGACTCCAAGTAAATGAGTCCATCCTGTGACTCAGGTTCTAGGGTGTAGAGTCTGACTTTGGTGCTTGGTCAGTTTTGAAGATTGGGAGGCCCTATGTCATGATTTCTTGAGATGCTAGAGGAACTCATATCCTTGCTCTTGTAGACTCCAGACATAACTTTGGCAGGGTACCGGGTGTTCCCATGAGATTTCCTTGGGTGGCACTTTTCCTGGTCAGAAGCGCCCTGATTGGGAGGGAGGACCATAACATATGCAGGAAATGGAGTTCATCCCCTGTCTCTTTTTTAGGACGTGATTCTTTCTTGGCCTTTCGTGGGTAAGATGGATTGGGGGATACTTGTCTTACTCCGGAGTCCAGATGGCTTTTGTAACTGTCACGACAATAGACTACAAAATCGGCCATGGAGAATGCTACACTGATTCGCTTCTTAAAACTGACTTGGTGAGAGACCCAGGCAGCTACAGTTTTGGGGGGAACTGTGGATCCTCTTGGACCACTCACGACTACAACATCCAAGTGTAGATCAGGTGTGGTTTGGGGAGGAGAGGTTGCTATGACCTCAAAGCTTTGTGACATCAGAGAAGCTGTCTTAACTGAAACAGCAGTCCCTCTCTCATAACCTTTGAGTCCTATGGCTTTAGGTAGGAAGCCAGGGAAGGGCTAAAAAGAGCTCTGAGCATGATCAAGAACTCAGGTTGTCTATGTGTTAATTTCCACTTTCCCTTTCTAGAAAAATAGAAAAGAAAATGATGTACAGCAGACCTTTTTTTTTTTTTTTTTTAGGCCAACATTTCTCCTGAGAAGGCAAGGTTTTCCTATTTCCACTGCAATTTCTAGAGATCTCAATAAACAGTGAGGCCCTGGGTATCATCAGCTCTCTGTGATGTTTGTCATCCTGTGGGTAACAGAGTCCTTGCTCAGCATCTTTTTCCTATGGGTCAGTAATGACTAAGGGAGGGGAAGTCCTTTTTCAAGGATAAATGTTAGAATATGTATGTATTATGCTGTCTGTGTCCTCATCTCCTCGTGTTAAGAAACACTATTCATAAGGGATTAGGGCTCTATCTACCTGGCTTTACCTTGGACAGCTTTTTAAATGCTTCGAAAAGATTGACATTCTGCATGAGAACTAACCCTTAAGGAAGAACCCATGAGAGCATTCCTTGTCATCTTAGTTAACTCTACCTGCTGTGGTAATGGGTATAGCATGTTGACTACTTCTCATTAATCAGAGGAAAATGAACGGCTTATATGGATGGCCTGCAACACCCAATAGATCTGAACTGTGGATTGAGTTGCATTGCCCTCACAAGGACTATTGGATAAAGAAGGTGCAGTCCACATTGGCAACAGAGTATTCCTCAGCCATCAGAGAGGATGAACCCCTGGTACTTGCATTGACATGAATGTCTCAAGCTGCCAAATGAAAAAGGCAAGCAGACAAAGGGAAATATAATATGGTTTCTCTCACAAGTGCTCCAGGATGAATACCATGGGCCTTAGTAGAAAGAAGGGGAAATGGAAGGGGAATAAGTCACAGAAGGAGACAAACCAGAAGTGACTCAGTACTCTGAGGTTACAGAAAAGAAAGACATGCAGGAAATGAGGGAACTGGCTAATGGGTGTTGAGGAGTTGTGGAACATCTTAGAGTTTTATGATGAACTCTAGGTCATATATGGAACTAAAGCATCCGTGAATACTTGTCAAAATCGAATGATGGATGATAGGCCTATTTCCTCAACAGAACAAAAAATTAAAATAAAGACAAAGTGGCCCTTTCAAAAGCAGGTAAAGATAGACAGAGAAAACAAAAAAATATATTTATATTATCTTTACTTATGAAAATGGCATGGAATTTGTTTCCTATAATGTCCTTATCTGACTGGGTCTTCATACTTATAAATTACAGTCTACCCGCCTCCTCCATTTGTGGATTTGATGGGAAGAAATGACATTGCCTTCATCAAATGTCTAGAAATGTTGACCAGAAAAATGATTTGGATCTGACCTTTTGTGTGTTGGGAGGTGTTGGATTACTGCTTCGAACGCTTTAGTCACTACTAGAGAGCTAAGGTTTTGTAGGGTTCCTGACTTAATATGTGTTCCTGATTTGATTTGTGTCTTGGAATTTAGCCTTTTCTCAGTGTTGGAATTTTATCCTTTTTCTCAGTGTTGGATTTTCTGGAATAATTGTGTAGATGTGTCATTTCGGTTAATTTTTTTTTCCTTTCTATCAGTTGTCATATGATCTCATAATTTCATCTGTTTGCTAGTCGCCCTGTTTAATCCAGGTAATGGCTATTCCCGTTTCTTAATGTTTTCAAAACTGACAATTGAGTTCTCCAGATTTTTTTCTATTGTTTTGTTTGTATTTCTTTTATTCCAATGATTATATATATTATCTCTCTTTTTCTGTTCACTTTGGATTCCATTTCATCTTTTTCTATTTCCTTATGCCATCGGTTAGGTTGCTTTTATTCGGTGCTTTGAATTTTTTAAAATAAACACATTTAGCCCTATATTCTTTCCCCAAAGAATGTTTTGGCATCATCTCATAAGTTTCTTTACTTTCCTTTGTTGAAAGTACTTTATGACTTTCCTTTTGATTGTCCTTCTTTGATGCATTGATAGTTTGGGAGTGTTTGTGTGTTCCACCTATTAGAGTGTGGCTGTGTTTCCCATTCATAAGTGATTTCTTTCCTTTTTCATATCTTTGTGGTCATAAGTATACAAGAAAGTTTATGAATTCTCTTCTATTAATTATTACTGGGTTTTTACTTCAGCAAAGGATCTGATAGACAATGTTAGGTCTGCCCTTGGGAAGAACTTCTCTTTTGGTTCTCCGAGACACAATCTTATGCATGTTTCTCCTATGCTCAGGTGGTCGAGAGAGCCCCTGATGACGTCTGTTATTCCTTCCCACCTATCCCTCTGCATGATTTGTCCTGTGCTAAAAGTGGATATCATCGTCTTCAAAATATTGGATTGTGGTCCCCAACTCACTTCTGTTCTGTTAATATGCTTCCAACATTTAGATACAACCAACTTGGTGGTGTATCTGTTGGCAATTCTTCCAAGTTTCTGAAGTTTTGATGCTCAATCAAGACAAAACACCTTCTGGTAATATTTTGTCTCTTGAAGGCATAACATTTCTCTATCTGCCATAGACACCAATGGATTGGTTCTCTTATCTTTGCCAATTGCACTACCTATGTTTTCCCAAATTCATAACTTCCAAGCTATTGTATCTTTTTAGTCAAAGGATCTCCTATGTCTAACATAAGGTCGAGCTGATTTTGTTTTGTTTGTTTGTCTGTTTGTTTGTTTTCTTATTGGTCTTTTTTGCCTTTTTTTTTTCAATTTTCATCCTTCCAACAACGTGTTTATAAAAATAGGAGTATTTAGTCCTGAATACTCAACTAATTATTGATGGGTACAGACTTAACTTTCTCATTTTCATTGTTTTTTTGTCTTGGATTCTCAGTGCCTTTCCCATTTATGGTATTTTCCTTTGGGTTTGCTTACTTCCGTGCGATTCCTCACATCTTCCCCATCTTTTGTGTGTCTTATTTGTGTGTGTACGTGTGTGTGTGTATGTTGTCTGTGTGTTTCACATAACAATTATAATGAAATATCAAGTAGTTAGATTTCTTTCCTTTATGGATTGCAATTCAATTTGATATGCCTTGAAAACTCACATTCTATCACTTTCAGCCACATTTCCTGCAATGAATGTCCCATTAAGTCCTCTTTTATAAACTCATATTCTCACTAACTTGCCTTCAAAAAAACACCAAATTTTAAGAGCCTGGTTAGAGTAGTATTTTTTGTCCCCCTTTCCCTTGCATATTTACATGCTCCTTGACTAGCATGAGAGAGCAAAATCGTTATTGTTATTTGTCTCTCTGAGACTGATAGATGTGACATAGCCCTATGCTTTCCACAATTATGCCCCATGAGGCAAGTGGAAAGAATTTATTCTTGCTTATGGCTGGGCAAGAGTCCGTGGTGCTTCTGGAGGATAGTGAGATGTTAGTAGTGTCTGGGAACTCCAGGCTTGTCTTTAGCCAGCAACACAACTAAAAGATTACTATATCAAGTGCAACATGGAGGAAATAGACTGAAGCCTACAAAGTAAATGCCACAGCAAAAGATAAAAGAAGTCGCAGAGACTTTGGGAACAGACTAGAGACGTGATTAGGGGAGACAGGGTATTGGTGCTTCAGAGGGCAGTGAGATAATCCAAGGAAAGAAGGCACAGGAGAGTGCACACTGGGAACCCAAAAGAAGCATGCGTCCTTATGCCAGTGGTTTCGACCAGCAGAAAGTCTGAATGGCAAGAGTTTTTGCTCGCAAATGGTTTTGAGTCCGGAGTATTTAGATCATTAGAATTGGAGGACATCGACTCTTGAGAATACTGTGTTTATCATGGAGAGTCCCTCAGCAATCAACCATGTGAAGACGCCTGGAAACCATGATCAGAAACAATCAGAGGAGACACAGTGGGAAGAGGGAGGGTTCTGGCAGGGTATCCGTGAGAATCAGTGTTTATGGAGATGACTTGATGGGAGTACACGAAATTTTGGGCTCTCGTACCAGCAGCATGAAATGGAGGTACTGGCCAAAGACAGGATGGTGATGACATTAGCTGCCGAAACTGCAAACATGAAGTCCTGACCATGAAAAACAGGGGGTACTGCCGTCCTCAGACCAAGTAGCTTTTTCCCAGAATAGAATCTCCCATAGGGGGCTAGAAGAAAGCCCTGCCCACATGATTTCTCCTGACCACAGGATTCTATAGGTCTTCATTCTATTGTTTGGGTTGAAAGTCTCATGTCACTGGCACACCAGAGCCCACGATGCTAAACTTCACCATATTCATCCATACACCAAACACTCCAAATGACAGGCAAGTAGAGCCTCTTCAGATAACTGGTTTCAAGGATTGGGGACAGCCACAAAACAACAGCAGAGGGAATGCATGCTACACAAATCTGAGACTCCCACAAAGGCCAGACCTTGGGCACTCCATGATCTCGTCATCTTAAAGAATTTACTCTCAGGGTAGAAAACAGAAAGGAATTTTTGAATAAAGAGAAGAAGACAGAGACCTAGATCCAATGCAAAGATGGAAGAATCATTTGACAACAACGAAAAGGAACAAGAAATGATCCTGTCTAGGCAATCAAAGTGAAACGTCTACATGGAACACACCCGGATATGCAGCCAGCATACTCACTGTACATCAGAAAAACACAGAAGACATCAGGGAGTCTCGAACCACAGAGATAAAAGTTATTTAAATAATAAAATGAGGAGTCCCTGATGAAAAGTTTGGAAACATACGGGATGCAAAGGCCAGGAAGGTGGCAGAAGCAGAGGATCAAATTGGTAATTCAAAAGACAAATACTGGAAAATACAGAAGCAAATACAGAGAGAGAAAAGGGAATGGTGGAACTTGACTATGAGCTTAGGGAAGTCATCAACTCCTTGGAAAGGAAAGAGGTGCCTAATTTAAGAGAACTAGGAGTGAGAGAGAAAAAGGAGTGCTGAACATGTCTTTGAGAAATCAGAGCTGAAAATGTCCCTCATCTGGGAGCAGATTCAGAGATCCAGATTCAGAGACACAGAAGTGTCCCATCTATGTCAACAGAAGCAGTGCATCACAAGACATAGTGTCATTCCCCCTGGAAAATATAGCAAGCGAGGAATTCTCTTAACCGAAATATGCTCGGGAGAATAGTTTGTCCATAGCCAAGTCATGGTCTTCAAGAAGACAAGATATACCCATTCTTGAATGAGGTTGCATAGAGCATGCAACACCAGCCCAAGAGAAAATCTGTATCCCCTGCATTTCTATACAATGACAGAGCACTGGTTCTAGTCTAGAAATAGGAAGTATAAAGAAGACAAAGATTGGGTCCTGTGGTGTGTCCATCAGTACAGAGGCCGCCTTCAGCTCAACTCATGAGCCCAGGATCATGGAATCGACTCTGGTCTCAGGTTCCCTGCTCTGGGGCAAGTCAGCTTCACCCTCTCCAGCTCCATCCCCTATTGTGATCTCCCTGTCTGTCGGTGGTATACATGCATGCCGATATTTTGGCAAAAAACAAAAACAAATAAACAAACAAAAAACAGTGTACAAGTATTGACTTGGGCTAGAGGATGGTTTATTTAATTTGGATTTAGGTTCCTATAGAATGAAGCCAGGTACAGAGCAACTCCCACCATCCTGAAATGCCAGACCTTCACTCTGAGCCCCCCTGTTCATTCTGTTATTCTTTGTCCTCCTTTATCTCCTCACCAACCTGTAGCATTTGCTGCCTGTCCCGCTCTAGTGTCCCTTTGTTTTTACATTGTTCATCCTCTCCTGGTTCCATTAGAACATGCCCATTTTCCGAAAGAGGCACTGTTTGTTTATTGCATGAACAATTTGGGGGATGGTCATGAGAGGGTTAAGGCAGGCTTGTGCTGCCACATCTCCATTCAATTCCCCAGAGGGCACATGCACCAACCTGTGGGAATGCTCAAGATTCTGCAACATTCAAATTCTCATCCTTGCTTCCTTTTGGAGATACATGTTGTCATCCTGAAACGTGCACGAAAGTCTTTCAAATGATTTCACTTGGGTTATGGTTCTCTTCCAACAAGCTCTGCGCTTGCTCCTGTGGACTCCAAGTACATGAGTCCGAACTGGGCCTCAGGTTCTCGGGTGTAGGGTCTGCCCTTGTGCTTGGTCACTTTTGAAGATTGGGAGACCGTTTTGGCACGGTGTCTGGAGACACTAGGTTTACTCTTTCCTCACTGTTGAAGACTCCAGACATGTCTTTGGCATGGTTTTGGGTGTTCCCTGGGAATTTTACTTGATGGCACTTTTCCTGGTCAGAAGCTCCCTGATTGAGTGGGAGGACAATAGACATGTGTGGGTCATGGAGTTCCACCCCTGAGTCATTGTTTGACGCCGGAATCTTTCTTGTCCTATCATGGGTAAGATGGAATGGTGGATTCTTGCCTTTCTCCAGTATCCAGAGTCTGGTGGTGAAAGTCATGACCAAAGACTACGAATTCGACCATGGAAAACATGACACCGATTCACTTCACAACTGCCTTCATAAGAGATCCAGGCAGCTCCTGTGGTTTGGGAGGGCTTGGGATCCTCTAAGCTCACCCATGACCACTCCATCCTAGAGTAGTTATCATGCGTGGGTTGAAAAGGAGGGGTTGCTTTGAGTTCAAACCTTGGTGACATCACAGAAGTTGGATTCACTGAAACAGCAGTCCCTCTCTCATGACATTTGAGTCCTATGGCTTTAGGTACTAAGACCCGGGAAGGACAGAAAAAGAGCCCTCTTAGATTAGTCAAGAACTTAGGATGTCTTGTGTGTTAGTTTCCCACGTCCCCTTTGTATACAAAGAAATAAGAAATGATGTTAGGTGTAGCATCATTTAGACTAACATTTCTCCAGAGATGGCAAAGTTTTGCTATTTCCAATGCAATTTCTAGAGATCTCAAGAAACAGTGAGGCATCTTGGGTATTATCAGCTCTCAGAGGTATGTCATCATGTGGGTGATAGTCCTTTCCCAGCGTCTTTTCCTTATGGGTCAGAAAAGACTGACTCATACAGAAAGACCCTTCTCTATCATTTTACTGGTCAACATTTCTAGACATTTAAGGAAGACAATGACGTGTCTTCTCATTGATTCCAGAAATGGAGAACTCAGTTAGACTCTAATTTCATGTCATTTTAATAAGTATAGATAATAAAATATAATTATTTCCTTTTTACTGTAAGTCTTCAACTGCTTTTGAAAGGGCCAGTTTTGTTGTTGTTGTGGTTTATTTGTTTGTTTGTTTTTTAGAATTGTTGATTTATTTTATTGTACATCTAAAACTAATATAACACTGTATATCAATTATATTTAAATAAAAACAACAAAAATAAAATGGGAAGGTATACAAGAATTTTTGGTACACAGTAATTTTTTTTTAATTTAACTTACCAGTTTATTGTTTACTTTCTTTTTTTTTTTTTAATTACTTTTCAGTGTGGCGGTATTTATTGTTTTTGTACTACACCAAGTGCTCGATGCAATCCATGCCCTCCCTAATACCCACCAGCTAGTATTTCCAATTACCCATCCCACACCCATTCAAAACCCTCAGATTGGTTTTCAGAGTACATAGTCTCTCATGGTTCACCTTCCTTTCCAATTTACCCCAATTCCCTTCTCCCCTACATCTCCCCTTGTTCTTCATGTTATTTGTGATGCTCCACAAATAAGTGAAACCATATATAATTGACTCTCTCTGCTTGATTGTCTCCACCATAATCTCTTCCTGTCCTGTCCATGGTATTTCAATAGTTGTGTATTCATCCTTTCTGATGGAGGCATTATACTCCACAGTTTATATGGAACACATCTTCCTTATCCATTTGTCCATCTTGGTTCTTTCCACAGTTTGACAACCGTGGCCATTGCTGCTATAAACATTGTGGTACAAATGGGCCTTCTTTTCACTACATCTATGCCTTGGGTAAATACCAAATAGTGTAATGGCAGGGTAATAGGGATGCTCATTTTTATTTTCTTGAGGAATCTCCACACTGTTTTCCAAACTGGCTGCACCAACTTGTATTGCCACCAACAGTGTAAGAGGGTTCCCCATTCTCCACATTCTCTCCAACACATGTTGATCCTGTATTGCTAATTGGGCCATTATAATTGGTGTAAGGTGGTATCTCAATGTGGTTTTCCTTTGAATCCCCCTGAGGGCTAGTGATGATGAACATTTTTTCATATGTCCGATAGTCATTTGTAGGTCTTCTTTGGAGAAGTGTCTGTTCATATATTCTGCCCGTGTTTTACATGATTGTCTGCTTTGTATATGTTGAGTTTGAGGAGTTCTTTATAGATCCTGGATATCAACCTTTTATCTGTATTCTCATTTGCAAATAGCTTCTCCCATTCTGTGGGTTGCCTCTTTGTTGTTTTTTTTAATATTTTATTTATTTATTCGACAGAGAGAGATCACAGGTAGATAGAGAGGCAGGCAGAGAGAGAGAGGGAAGCAGGCTCCCTGCTGAGCAGAGAGCCCAATGCGGGACTCGATTCCAGGACCCCGAGATAATGACCTGAGCTGAAGGCAGGGGCTTAACCCATTGAGCCACCCAGGTGCCCCGCCTCTTTGTTTGTTGACTGTTTCTTTTGCTGTGCAGAAGCTTTTGATTTTGATGAAGTCCCAAAAGTTCATGTTTACTTTTGTTTCCTTTGCCTTTGGAGACATAACTTGAAAGAAGTTGCTGTGGCTGATATCGAAGAGATTACTGCTTATGTTTTCCTCTAGGATCTGATGGATTCCTGTCTCACATTGAGGTCTTTTATCCATTTTGAGCTTACCTCTGTGTAAGAGAATGGTCGAGTTTCATTCTTCTACAAATGGATGTCCAGTTTTCCCAGCACCATTTATTTATTGAAGACACTGTCTTTTTTTCCACTGTAAATTTTTTCCTGTTTAGACGAAGATTATTTGCCCATAGAGTTGAGGGTCCATGTATGGGCTATCCTCTTTATTACACTCGTCTATGTGTCCGTTTTTATGCCAGGACAATGCTGTTTTGCTGATCACAACTTTGTAGTAAATCTTGAGATAAGGTAGGCAATGCCCCAGTTCTATGTTTGTTTTTCAACATTTCTTTAGAAATTATTGGTCTCTTCTGATTCTATACAAATTTTAGGATTATTTGCTCCAGCTCCTTGAAAAATACCGGTGGAATTTTGATAGGAATGGCATTAAAATGATAGATTGCTCTAGGCAGTATAGACATTTTGACAATGTTTTTTCTTCCAATGCGAGATCATGGAATGATCTTCCTTTTTTGTGTGTGTCTTCTTCAATTTCTTTAATGCGTGTTCTGTTGTTCCTCAAGTACAGCTTTTTTACCTTTTCAGTTATGTTTATTCCCAGATATCTTATAGTTCTTGGTGCTATAGTAAATGAAATTGATTCTCTAATTTTCCTTTATGCATTTTCATTGTTAGTGTATAGAAAGCCACTGATTTCCATATATGACTTTGTATCCTGCCATGTAGCTAAATTGTTGTATAAGTTCTAGACATTTGGGGATAGAGTCTTTGGGGTTTTCCATATAAAGAATCATGTCATCTGCGAAGAGAAAAAAATTTGACTTCCTCATTGCCAATTTAAATACCTTTTATTTCTCTTTGTGTGATATCGGAAGATAAAAAGGAGGAAAGAGCCACCAGAGTCGACTGATTGCCCTGTGTCTTGGGACCACCATTAACTTGGACTCATGTTGAAAGCATTCAAAAACAGCAAAGGATCTCGAGGTTAAACTGTGACAATTGAGGCGGCTAAGGACAGGGGCTTATGTCCCGGAAAAAGTTTAGCAATTTCTCTTGCTGAGCTAAAGAGAGTGTGGCAGATTAACCAGCTCTTTGTTCCTGAGCCACCAGTGCACCTGAGGTGTGCTTTGCCCAGTTTCTTTAAGGGGTGGGAGCCACACCATACAGCAAATTGCCGAGCCTTGCCTGAGACACGTGCACCCCTCACCTTCCCCTGCCTGAAGGCCCAGCTTGGTGCTCTTAAACCCTTGACATACTATAAGAGCCTGAGAGGCTCCTGTGACCCACACCCTTCCCTATGAAAGGTGTCACATGCCCGGAGCTCTTAGACCCAGAAAGACCATGTGCTCCAAGCCCAGGCCAGTGGGAAAGTCTCAGTGTGCAATCACTTCTTGGAACCACTCTGGTGGTCTGGAGCTGCCCACACTGCTGCTGTGGTTTTCAGTAAAGCAAAAGATCCTGCATCCCCTGGGACCGTATCTCAATATAAGCTCTGCCATTGGCCAAAGGGGATTTTATATGTGCCCTGCAGAACCTACAAAAGAGCAGATAGAGGTTTCTCTCTTTCAGGGAGGTCAGGCTGCAGTTTACTTTCCTCTAAAACTCCAAGAACCATCAAAAGTAGTCAAGGCGAGAGAGAAAAAGTGAACAAATATAAAAACCTCCAGAAAACAAAAGCCTCAAAAAACCGGTTTCCTCAGAGCCCACCCACATGAGCGGGGAGGGAGGACTTAAATCAGGTAACATCATTGACTGAAAACCCACGTGGCAGGCCTCTCCCTCAGAAATAAAACCAGCAAAGTAAAAAATTAAAAGACTACAAGAGAACAACCACCACTATTCCATAGATACAACTTTAATTTTAATTTATTCCCAATATTCTGTTTTTTTATATAGATTTTTTAATTAATTTTTTTTATTTTCAGCATAACAGTATTCATTATTTTTACACAACACCCAGTTCCCCATGCAATCCATTCCCTCAATAATAGCCACCACTTGGTAGCCGGACCTCCCACACTCCCACCATTGCAAAATCCTCAGATAGCTTATCAGAGTCCATAGTCTCTCATGGTTCACCTCCCCTTCCAATATACTACATGTCCCTTCTCCTCTCTATCTCCCCATGTCCTCCATGATATATGTGATGCTCCACAAAGAAGTCAATCATAGGATGATTGACTCTCTCTGCTTGACTTGATTCATTCAGCATAATCTCTTCCAGTCCCGTCTATATTGCTACAAAAGTTGAGTATTCGTACTTTCTGATGGGGGCATAATAGTCCATAGGCTATATGGACCACATCTTCCTTATCCATTCGTCCATGTAAGGGCATCTTGGTTCTTTCCACAGCTGGGTGACCGTGGCCAATGCTGCTATAAACATTGGGGTAGAAATGACCCTTATTTTCACTACATCTGTATCTTTGGGGTAAATACCCAGTATCGCAATTGCAGAGTAATAGGGAAGCTCTATTTTTAATTTCTTGAGGAATCTCCATACTGTTCTCCAAAGAGGCTGCATCAGCTTGCATTCCCACCAACAGTGGAAGAGAGTTCCACTTTCTCCACATCCTTTCCAACACATGTTGTTTCGTGTCTTGCTAATTTTGGCCATTCTAACTGGTGTAAGGTGATATCTCAATGTGGTTTTTATTTGAATCTCCCTGATGGCTAGTGATGATGAACATATTTTCATGTGTCGGATAACCATTTGTATGTCTTCATTGGAGAAGTGTCTGTTCATATCTTCTGCCCATTTTTTGATATGATTGTCTGTTTTGTGTCTGTTGAGTTTTAAGAGTTCATTATAGATCCTGGATATCAATCTTTTGTCTGTACTGTCATTTGCAAATACCTTCTCCCATGCCGTGTGTTGCCTCTTTGTTTTCTTGACTGTTTCTTTTGCTGTGCAGAAGCTTTTGATTTTGATGAAGTTGCAAAAGTTCATATTTGCTTTTGTTTCCTTTGCCTTTGGAGACATATATTGAGAGAAGTTGCTGTGGCTGATATCGAAGAGATTACTGCTTATGTTCTCCTGTAATATTTTGATGGATTCCTGTCTCACATTGAGGTCTTTAATCCATTTTGAGTTTATCTTTGTGTACGGTGTAAGATAATGGTCCCGTTTGATTCTCCTACATATAGCTGCCCAGTTGTCCCAGCACCATTTATTGAAGAGATAGTCTTTTTTCTATTGTATATTTTTTTTCTACCTTGTCAAAGATTAATTGACCATTGAGTTGAGGGTCCATATCCGGGACTCTCTTCCACTTGTCTATGTGTCTGTTTTTATGCCAGTACGATGCTTTCTTGGTGATCACAGCCTTGTAGTAAAGTTTAAAATCAAGTAACGTAATGTCCCCCATTTTATTTTTGTTTTTCAACATTTCCTTAGCGATTCTGGGTCTCTTCTAAGTCCATACAAATTTTAGCATTATTTGCTCCAGCTCTTTGAAGAATATCGGTGGAATTTTTATCAGAATAGCATTAAAAGTATAGATTGCTCTAGGCAGTATAGACATTTTAGCAATGTTTATTCTTCTGATCCAAGAACATGGAATGCTCTTCCATCTTTTTGTGTCTTCTTCAAATGCTTTAATGAGTGTTCTGTAGTTCCTCGTGTACAGATCCTTTACCTCTTTCGTTAGTTTTATCCCCAGGTATCTTATAGTTCTTTGTGCTATGGTAAATAGAATCGCTTTTATAATTTCCCTATCTTTATTTTCATTACTAGTGTATAGGAAAGCCACTGATTTCTGTAGAGTGACTTTGTATCCTGCCACTTTGCTGAATTGTATGAGTTCTAGTAGTTTGGGGGTGGAGTGTTTTGGGTTTTCCATATAAAGAATAATGTCATTTGCAAAGAGAGAAGGTTTGACTTCTTCATACAAATTTGGATACCTTTTATTTTTCTTTATTTTCTGATTGATATTGCTAGGACTTTTAATACTATATTGAACAAGAGTGGTGAGAGTGGGCATCCTTGTCGTGTTCTTTATCTGAATGGGAACACTGCAAGCTTTTTCCCATTGAGGATGATATTCACTGTGGGTCTTTCATAGATATATTTTATGAAGATCAGGAATGTTCCCTCTATACCTATATTTTGAAGCATTTTAATTTGGAACGGGTGCTGGATTTTGTTCAATACTTTTTCTGCCTCAATTGAGAGGACCATGTGGTTCTTGTCTCTTCTCATATTAATTTTTTCTATGACATTGATTGATTAGCAAATGTTGAACCATCCTTGTAGCCCAGGGATGAATCTAACCTGTTCATGGTGGATAATCTTTTTAATGTCCTGTTGGATCCTGTTTGCTAGGATCTTGTTGAGAATCTTAGCATCAATATTTATCAGTGATATTGGTCTTAAATTCTTTCTGGTAGGGTCTTTGTCTGGTTTGGGGATCTGGGTAATGCTGGCTTCAAAGAGTCTGGAAGTTTTCCTTCTGCTTCAGTTTTTAAAAAAAAAAAAAACAGCTTCAGGAGAATATGTGTTATTTCTTCTTTGAAAATTTGGTAGAATTCCTCAGGGAATCCATCAAGTCCTTGGCTCTTGTTTTTTGGGAGGTTTTTGATCACGACTTCAATCTCGTTACTAGATATCGGTCTATACATGTTGTCAATTTCTTCCTGGTGCAATTTCAGAGTTTATAGTTTTCCAGGAATGCATCCATTTCATTTGGTTGCTTAGCTTATTGTTATTTAACTGTTGATAATGACTTATGAAGATTGTTTCTACTTCCTTGGTCTTCGTTGTGATCTCTCCCTTTTTATTCACAATTTTATGAATTTGAGCTTTCTCTATGTTCATTTGGATTAGTGTCACCAATGATTTATCGATCTTATTGATCCTTTCAAAAAACCAGCTTCTAGTTTCATTGAAACTTTCTACTGTATCTCTGGTTTCTAACTCATTGATCTCAGCTCTAATCTTGATTATTTCCCTTCTTATGTGTGGAGTTGGTTTTATTTGTTATTGATTCTCCAGTTCTTTAAGGTGTACAGACAGTTGGTGTGTTCTGGATTTTTCTTTTTTGGAGGGATGCTTGGATGGTTATGTATTTCCACCTTAGAATCGTCTTTGCTGTATTAACATATTTATTATCACAGGGAGATGTCCAGAACATCTAATTATATAATAACCTTCTAAGCTGAACTTTTGGTATATACACCTGTGTTCTCTTTTGCATTTTTTCTTTTTCATTTTGTTTTTAAATTTGAGTTTAGTTTAGTCCAGTTTGTTTCTTTATAATTTTTATTTTCTAATATTCATATAGAGTTTAACATCATGGCAATCCCTTTTCTCCAATCAATGCTACCCCTATAGGTAAACCAATTTTTAATCCCACTATATCTTAGATAAGTTGAGTTTTTTTAAGCAAAGATATCAAGATACATCCAGGAAGAATCAACACAATCTTCCTCGCCCACACTGAGAACTTATAACCACACTCACATCATTTTTCTCTGCCAAAGTTTCCATGTTTTCTTGTTTGTCCTAATAATATATAAATCTTATATTTGGGTTCTTTTTTCCGAGTTTCTTTTTTTATTTGCTTATAATTTTATCAGTTTTTTGTTTGTCTGTTTCTGTTTGTATACTTCACAAATTTTCCTTGTGGCCCTATTGGGTTGAGCCTTCTCTTTTATCTTTCTATCTCTCTCTATTTTTTCTCTTTTCTTTTTTCTCTTGTTTGGGTCGGGAATCCTATTGCTCAAAAGCATCCCAGGGTGTACTTTCACTACAACATGGTCGATACATCCACCTGCATTTGTTCAGTCATCTCTCACAAAAATGACTTTGAGGAGGAATGGACAACAGAAGAAAAATGGATGGGCCTTCTGCAACTGACCTAGTGGCTGACAACATATGCAGCATGTCAGAAAGAGTATTCAGGCTCACAATAGCTAGGTTGCAGAAAGCCATGCATGATCAAACAAAATTGATTAGAGCAGAACTGAAAGCCACCAGGGATGACATTCACAATGTAGGGCCAGAACTAAAACCACCAGGGCTGAGGTTCACAATGCTCTCAATCAGTCCCAATCTAATCTAAATTCTCTAAAAGCTAGGGTAACCACACAATAAAATAGAATTAATGATCTGTAGGAAAAACAGACAGAGAAAGTATCAGGAGGAAGTCTGGCACAAATTTCGCAGCTACAAAAACAGAATCCGGGAAATAAATGATGCCATGAAATGTACCAATGTCCGGATTATTGGAATTCCTGAAGGGGAGGAGAAAGAAAGAGGTCTAGAAGATATAGTGGAACAACATCTTTATAAAAATTTTCCTAATCTCATGAATAGAACCAGTGTTCCTGTTCTAGAGGCAGAACAGTCTCTCCCTAAAATTATAGATTCCAAAAAAAAAAGGGATCTGATAGTAAAATTGAGAAATCATAAGTATAGATACAATTGCTTTAAAGCTGCTATGACAAAGAGGATTCTTATGTACAGAAGAAGGCCGATCAGAATCATGTCAGACCTGTCCAGAGAGACCTGGCAAGCCAGAAGGGGCAGGCAAGATATTTTCAGGGTACTAAATGAGAAGAATATGCAACCAAGAATACTTTATCCAGTAAGACTGACATTCAAAATCGATGGAGAAATATTTTTCAAGAACGACAAGGCTTAAGGGACTATGCAACCACTAAACCGACACTGCAGCTAATACTAAGGGGAGTTCTATAAAAGTGGAAAAATCCTAAGAATAGCATTGAACAGAAATATTGAAAAAATCTACAGAATAAAAGTCTTCAAAGAAACGCGATGTCAATAAAAACATATCTATCAACAAACACTCTCAATGTGAAGGGCCTACATGCGCCCATAAAATGACACAGGGTTGCAGATTGGATTAAACGACAGGACCTATCCATATGGTGTCTACTAGATACGCATTATGAACCTAAAGATAAATCCAGACTGAAAGTGAAAGGATGGAGAAACATATTTCATGCCATTGGTCTCAAAAGATGACCGGGGTAGCGATTCTCATATCAGATAATTTAGATTTTAAACTAAAGGCAGTAGTCAGAGTTACAGAAAGACACTACATCATCCTAAGGAGACTATCCACCAAGATGATCTAACAATTGTAAATATCTGTGCACCCAATATGGGAGCAAACAATTACATGAGAAAAAAGGTTAGTCAAGATCAAGAGTCATATTGATATGAATAGATTAATAGTAGGAGATGTTTACATGTTTCTCTCAGAAATTGACAGAGCATTCATGCAGAAAATTCATAAAGGAACAAAATCATGAATGACACATTGGACCAGATGGACCTCATAGACATATACAGAACACTCCTCCCTAAAAGAGCAGAATACTCATTTTTCTCAAGTGCACATGGAACCTTCTCAAAAGTAGACCATATACTGGGTCACAAATCAGGACTCCACTGATACTAATCAAAACCACAACGAGATACCACCTCACACCAGTCAGAATGGCTAAAATTAACAAGTCAAGAAATGACAGATGGTGGCGAGGATGCAGAGATAAGGGAACTCTCCTGCAGTCTTTGTGGGAATTCAAGCTTGTGCAGCCACTCTGGAAAACAGTGTGGAGGTTCCTTAGAAAACTGAAAATAGAGCTAACCTATGGCACAGCAATTGCACTATTGGGTATATATCCTAAAGACAGAAATGTGGTACTCCAAAGAGGCAAGTACACTCGAATGTTTAGCAGCAATGTCCACAATAACCAACCAATGCAAAGAACCTAGATGCCCATCAAAAGATGAATGGATAAAGAAGATGTGGTATATATACACAATAGAATACTATGTAGCCAGCAAAAGAAATGACATCTTGCCGTTTTTGACCACGTGAATTTATCTAGAGGGTATTATGCTTAGCAAAAAAAAAAAAAAAACAAAACAAAAAAAAAAACTATCAGAGAAATACAACTATTATATGATCTCCTTGATATGAGGAAGTGGAGATGGAATGTAGGGTGATGGGGGTAGGAAAAGAATAAATGAAAGTACATGGGATTGAGAGGGAGACAAACAATAAAAGACTCAATCTCAAAAAACTGACTGAGGATTGCTGGGGTTTAGGGACTGGAGAGGGTGGTGGGAAAATGGATATTGGGGAGGGTATATGCTAGGATTTGTGCTATGAAATGTATAAACCTGGTGATTCACAGACCTTAACCACTGAGGCTAAAAATATGTTATATGTTTATTAAACAAATTAATTTATTATTATTTTTTAAAAGAATGCTTGGATCAACCAGGGGATCAAAGAAGAACTGAAACAATTCATGGAAACCGATGAGAATGTAGACACTTCAGTTCAAAATCTATGGGATACAACAAAGGCGGACTGAAGGGGGAAATACATAGCCATCCAAGATTTCCTCAAAAAAAAAAAAATCCACAATTTATCAGCTGTCTCTACACGTTAAAGTACTGGAGAATCAACAAGAAATAAAACCATCTCCACACATAAGAAGAGAAATAATCAAGATTAGAGCAGAGATCAATGAGGTAGAAACCGGAGATACAGTAGAATGTATCAATGAAACAAAAGCTGTTTTTTTTTTGAAAGAAGCAATAAGATCAACAAACCATTGGCAACACTAAACAAAAGAAAAGAGAGAAAACCCAAATTAATAAAATCATGAATGAAAAGTGAGAGATCACAACTAACACCAGGGAAGTAGAAACCATCATTAGAAGTTATTATGAACAGTTATATGGAAGGATGCTCCATGGAAACTATAAAGTCCTAAAATTGACCAGGAAGAAATTGACAACCTGAATAGACCAATATCGTGTAATAATATTGAAGCAGTGATCAAATATCTCCCAATAAAACAAGAGCCCAGGACCTCATGGATTCAATTGCGAATTCTACCAAACTTTCAGAAAGAAATAACAACTATTCTCCTGAAGCTGTTTCAAAAAATTGAAGTAGAAGGAAAACTTCCCAACCCTTTCTATGAATCCAGCATTACCCTGATCCCCAACCAGGCCAAAGATCCTACCTAAAAGGAGAATTTTAGACCAATATCACTGATGAAAATAGATGCTATGATTCTCAACAAGATATTAGCAAACAGGATTCAACAACACATTAAGAAGATTACCCACCCTGAGCTGGTGGGACTCATCTCTGGGCTACAGGGATTGGTCAGCATTCACAAATCAATCAATGTCATAGAACAAATCAATAAGAAAAGAGAGAAGAACCCCATGGTCCTCTCAATTGATGCAGAAAAAGCATTTGACAAAATCCAGCATCTGTTCCTGATTAAAATTCTTCAAAGTATAGGGATAGAGGGAACATTCCTGAACTTCATCAAATCTATCTATGAAAGACCCACAGCAAATATCATCATCAATTGGTAAAAGCTTGTAGATTTCCCATTGAGTTCAGGAACAGATGGATGCCCACTCTCACCACTCTTGTTAAACATAGTATAAAGAGTTCTAGCAACAGCAATCCAACAACAAAGAGAAATAAAAAGTATCCAAATTGGCAATAAAGAATTTAAACTCTTTTCCTTCGCAGATGAGATGATACTTTATATGGAAAACCCAAAAGACCCCACCGCCAAACTACTAGAACTCATACAGCAATTCAGCAAACTGGCAGGATACAAAGTCAATGTACATAAATCAGTGGATTTCTTATACACTAACAATGAACATACATAAAGGGAATTTAAACAATGTATTCCATTTACTATAGCACCAAGAACCATAAGATAAGTGGGAATAAACCTAACCAAAAAAGTAAAGGATCTGTAGTCAAGGAATTGCATAACACTCATGAAAAAATTGAAGAAAACACAAAAAGAGGAAGACCATTTCATACTCTTGGATCGGAAGAATAAACATAGTGAAAATGTCTATATTGTCTAGAGCAATCTATTCTTTTAATGCCATTCCGATCAAATTTCCACCGGTAGTTTTCAAAGAGTTGGAGCAAATAATCCTAAAATTTGTATGGAATCAGAAGAGGCCCCAAATTGCTGAGGAAATGTTGAAAAAAAAAATAAACCTTGGGCCCTCACGTTAACTGATTCCCGGTATTACAACAAAGATATGATCACCAAACACATTGGTATTGGCTTAAAAATGGACACATTGACCGTTAGAACAGAGAAGAGAACCCAGATATGGACCTTGAAATCTATGGGCAAATAATCTTCCACTGTATAGTGGAAAAAATACAATCTCTTCAATAAATGGTGTTGGGAAAACCGGACAGCTATATATAGAAAAATAAAATTCAATCATTCTCTTACACCCTATACAAAGGTAACTCAAAATGGATAAAAGACTGAAATGTGAGACAGGAATCCATCAGATTCCTAGAGGAGAACATAGGCAGTAACCTCTTCGATATCAGCCACAGCAACTTCATTCTATATATGGCTGCAAAGGCAAAGGAAACAAAGTGAAAATGAACTTTTGGAACTTCATCAAGATCAAAAGATTATACACAGCAAAGGAAACAGTCAACAACAACAACAAAAATGAGGCAAAACGTGGAATGGGAGAAAATATTTCCAAATGACAGTACAAAAAAATGGTTGATATCCACGATCTATAATGAGCTCCTCAAACTAAACACACAAAGAACAGACAATCGTATAAAATATAGTCAGAAGATATGAACAGACATTTTTCCAATGAAACATAAAAATGGCTATCAGAAACATGAAAAAATGTTCATCATCACTAGCCATCAGGGAGATTCAAATGAAAACCAATTGAGATATCACCTTACACCAGTTAGAATGGCCAAAAAGCAAGACGGGAACAGCATGTGTTGGAGAGGATGGGGAGAATGGAGAGCCCTTTTACACTGTTGGTGGGAATACACATTATTGCAGCTACTTTGGAGAATGGTCTAGAGATTCCTCAAGAAGTAGAAAATAGAAATTCCCTATGACTCTGCCATTGCACTACTGGGTCTTTACCAAAGATACAGATGTAGTGAAAAGAAGGGCCATTTGTACCCCAATGTTTATAGCTGCAATGACCATGGTCGCTAAACTGTAGAGAGACCCAAAGTGCCCTTCAATGGAAGAATGGATAAGAAAGATGTGGTCCATTTACACTAAGGAGTATTAATGCTTTCCTCAGAAAGGATAAATGCCCAAGTTTTGTAGTAACATGGACGGGACTGGAAGAGATTATGCTGAATGAAACAAGTCAAGCAGAGAGAATCAATTATCCTATGGTTCACTTATTTGTGGAGCATCACGAATAACATGGAGAACAAGGGGAGATGGAGAGAAGGGATTTGAGGGAAATTGGAAGGGGAGGTGAACAATGAGAAACTATAGACTCTGTAAAACAATCTGAGGGTTCTGAAGGGTCGTGGGGTGGGAGGATGAGGGAACCAGGTTGTGGGTATTAGAGAGGGCACGGATTGCATGGATCAAGATAGGGTTTGAATTCTATTCTATTAATTGCAACTGGATTTTGAATACAGCACACGATATGTAATAGACAATGCTAGGTCTGCCCTATGGAACAACTTCTCCTATGGTCCACAGAGATACATCTTATGCATGTTTCCCCAAAGCTCAGGTGGTCTAGAGATCCCGTGTCGATGTCAGTTATTCCTTCCCACCTTTCAGTCCCTATGATGTGTCCTGTGCTTAAAGTGGATTTCGTAGTCCCCAAGAATATTGGATTTTGGTCCCCATATCCCTTCCTTTCTGTTAATATGCCTCCAACATCTAGATACACCCAGGTTGGTGGTATATATGATGGAAATTCTTCCAAGTGTCTTATGTTTGGATGCTCCGTCAAGACTAAACAGCTTCTGATAATTTTTGTCTCTGGAAAGCATAAAATCTCTCTATCTGCCATAGGCACATTCACTTTGGCTCTCTTCTCCTTGAGAATTGCATATCCTATGTCTCCCCCAGTTCTTCCCTTTCAAGCTATTTGCATCTTTAGCCAAAGAAAATCTCCTATGGCCAACATAAGGTCAAGTTTGGTTTATGTTGTTTTCATGTTGACCTTTTTTTGCATATTTTAAAAATTTTCATCCTTCCAACAATCTTTTTATAGGGATAGGAAAATTTAGTCCTGAATACTTGATCTAATTATTGATAGGTAAGGAGTTAACTTTCTAATTTTGGTTCATTTCTGACTTGTATTCTCTGTGCCTTTCACCTTTATGGTATTTTCTTTGGGATTTGCTTCCTTTATTGTGATTCCTCACTTGCTCTCCATCTTTTGTGTGTCTTATCTGTGGGGGGTGTGTTTTGTCTGTGTTTGTTTCATATATCACTTAAAATTAAATTTCAAGAGATAATAACTCGGTCAATAATGCATAACAATTCAATTTGATATGCCTTGAAAACTCACATTCCATCACTTTCAGCCAAATTTCGTACAAGTTATGTCCCATTTAGGCCTTTCTTATAAACACATATTCTCACTAACCGGCCTTCAAGCAAACACACAATTTTGTGTGCCTGGTTAGAGTCATATTGTTTGTACTTTTCCCCCCTGTTTTTTCAAATGTTCCTTGACTACGATGAGAGACTAAACTTGTTATTTGTATTTATGAGACTGATAGATGTGATGTAGCCCAATGCTCAACGAAACTCTACTACATGAAGCTAGTGGCAAGAATTCGTTCTTGATTATAACTGTAAGAATCTGTGGTGCCTATGGAAGACAGATTTGGTAGTATTTTCTGAGATCTCCAGGCTTGTCTTCAGCCATGAACACAAACTGAAGATTACCACATATAATGAAATATTTTGGAAATGACTTGAAGCATACCAAACTCCACAGTAAAAGAAAAAAGTAATCCCAGAGAATATGTGAGAAGATTTGAGACATGGCTTAGGGGATATGTTGTCGTTGGTACTTCAGAGTGCAGTGAGCCAATGGAAAAGGTAAAGCCACAGGAGAGAGGAGTACACATTGGGAACCCACATGATGCATATATCCCAAAGCCATTGCCTTTGACCAGCCGAGGGTCTGGATGGCACAAGTTCTTGCCAACAAAGAATCTTATTGCCCAGAGATTTTAGATCAGTCTGCTTGGCAGACATCGACTCAATAGAACATTGTGTTTCTATTGGACAAGACACGACCAAACTACCAGGTGCAGACAGCTAGAAAACCATGATCAGAGACAATGCCAGAAAACATAGTGGGAAAATGGTGGGTTCTAACAGTGCATCCATGAGAGCAGGGTTCGTGGAGATGACTCGATGGGGGCATAATAAATTTGGCGTTCTCGCACCAGGAGCATAAAGACTGAGTTAATGGCCAAAGACAGGATGGTGAGGACATTTCCTGCCTAACCTGCAAGTAAGAAGTTCCAATTGTGGAACACTGGGGGGGCAGAATTCTTCAGTCCAAGTTGCTTAGTCCCAGGGGAACAGACTCTCCCATAGAAGACTAGAAGAAAGCCCTGCCCACGTGCTCTCTCATGACCACAACATTCTGCAGCCTTCATTCTGTTGTGTTGGTTTAATGATTGCTTTCACAGGCACACCAGAGCCCACCAAGCTAATCCTCACCCTATTCAGCCTAGACTCCAAACACTCTGAACATCAGGCAGGAGAGCCTCTGTGTATGATTAGCTTCAAGGACAGGGGACAGCAACAACACAACAGCAGAGGGTAGGCATGAAACACCCACCTGAGACTCCCAAAAGGGCCAGCCCTTGGGCACCCCATGATCTCTTATTTTAAAGATATTACACTCAGTCTAAAAAAGAGAATGGGCTTTTCAAATACTGAGAAGAAGACAGAGACCTGTATCTAATGCAAAGATGGAAAAATCAATTGATGATGAGGTAAAAGAACAAGAAATGACCATGTCCAGGCAGTCAAGGGAAACCTTTGCATGTAACGAGCCTGATGGAGGATTGATAGCAGCAGCCATAATACTCACTGTACATCAAAAAAAGCAGAAGTCATCAGAGAGTCTTGATCCACACAAATATAAAGTGATAAAAATAATATAAATAAAATAAAATAAAATAAAATAAAATAAAATAAAATAAAATAAAATAAAATAAAAAAGAGTCCTGGATGAAAAGATTGATAGCAGATGGAATTGAATGCAAATACTTAAAGATATGTAAAGAAATTAAAATACACTTTTTTCCTTTTCTCAGTCTGTTTTCATCTGTTTTTGAAAGGTACATATTGTTTTTCTTTTAATTTATTTGTAATTTGAGGAAGCAAGCCTATCATCCATCATCCGTTTTTGACAGAATATTCATGAATGCTTTAATTCCATATACAACATAGTGATCATGCTAATATATGCCACTACTTCTCAACACCAGTTCCCTCATTCCTTGCATGTCATTCTTTTCTGCAACCCTCAGCTTGGTTCTCAGAGTCGTGAGTCACTGCTGGTTTGTCTCCTTCTCTGACTTATCCCCCTTCTGGTTTGCCTTCCTTTCTAAGGGCCATGGCATTCCTCCTAGGGCACATGCAATAGAAGTCATATGATATTTCCATTTGTCTGCATGCTTTTTTCATTTTGCCTCACCCAGTCATGTGGCATTCATGTCAATGCAAGTACCAGGGTTTCATCGTCCCTGAGGGGAAAAGAATACTGTGTTGTCAACATGGTCCACACCTTCTTTATCAACTAGTCATTGCAAAAGCATTGTGGCTGATTCCACAGTTCTGCTCGAAGGAGCATTGCATGCCATTGATATAGACCATTCCACTTTCTCAGATTAAGATATTTGGTCAAATTGCGTATACCCAATGCCACAGCAGATAGAGTTAACTAATGATGACAAGGTGTGCTGTCCAAGGCTCTTCCTTAAGAATTAGCTCTCATGCAGAATGTCACGCTACTTGAAGCCTTTGTAAAAGTGTTTAAATTAAAGCCGAGTAGACAGAACCCTATTCCCTTATGACTAGTGTTTCAGAACACTAGGAGATTAGGACAGGCATCACAATACATCCATGCCCTAATATATTTTCTTGAAAACAGACTTTCCGTCTCTTAGTCTTCACTGACTCATAGGGGAAAGACACTGACAAAGGACCCTCTCACGCACAGGATCACAAACCCTATGGAAGGCTATTGATAGCCAATATGCCTAACTGTTTCTTGAGATCTCTAGAAATTGTAGTGGAAATTGTAACACCTGGCCATTTCTGGAGAAATATTGGCCTTAAGGATGGTATACCGAAGGTCATTCTCTTTGCTCTTTGTGTAGAAAGGGAAGTGGGACATTAACACAAAGACAACCTGAGTTTTTGATTAGGCTCAGAGGACTGCTTTTTAATTCTTCCCGGGCTTCCTACCTAAAGACATAGGACTCAAAGGTCATGAAACAGGGACAGCTGCTTCAGTGAAGCCAGCTTCTGCGATGTCACAAAGCTTTGAAGACATAGAAAACACTCCTGATAACTACACTTGCCTGGAGTAGTCATGTGTGGGCTAAAAGTATCCCAAGCACTCCCAAACCACTGGAGCCGCCTGAGTGTCTCACCAAGGCAGTTTGCAAAGCGAGTTGTTGCATGGCCGAATTTGTAGTTTGGTCATGACTATCAGCACCGGCCCTCTAGACTCTGAAGAAATGCAAGGATTCAGCATTTCATCTTACCCATGAAAGACCAAGAAACAATCAGGCTGCAATCAAAGCCTCAGGGTTAGAACTCTGCACCCTGCACATGGGTATGGTCCTCCCACCCAATCAGGGCACTTCTGTGCAGGAAATGGGCTACCCAAGGAAAGTTTAAATGGAACGCCTGCAACCATGCCAAAGACAGGTCTGAAGTCTTCAACAGTGAGGACTTGAGTACTTCTAGCGTTTCAAGAAATCATGCTAAAACTACCTCCCAAACTTCAAAACTGACCAAGCACCAAAGACAGACTCTACATCCTCGGACCTTAGTTCCAAAAACGACTCATGCACTTGGAGTTACAGGAGCAAACATGGAGGATGTTGGAAGAGAGCCATAGCCCTTTTAGAGTCATCTGAAAGACTTTCATGCCTGTTTCAGGATGACAACTTGTATCTCCAAAAGGACACATTGAAGAGATTTCGAATGTCGAATGTCTAAGAACCTTGAGCATTTCCACAGGGTGGTGCAGTTACCCTCTGGGGAGCTGCATGGATATGTGGCAGGACAAGCCTGCCTTAACCTTCCAATTACCATCCAACAAATGGTATAAAGTGATTAGCAAACAGTGTCTCTTGCAGAATATAGGGACAATCTAATGGATCCAGGAGAGGAGGAACAATGCATAAACAAGGGGCCATTACACCAGGTCAGACTATGATGCTACAGATTTGTGTGAAGATACAGGAAGACAAAAACAAAACAAAACAAAACAAAACAAAACACACACACACACACACACACACACACACACAAAGAACAAAAAAGCTCAGAGCCAAGGTCTGGCATTTTAGGATGGTGCTCTGTAAAAGGATGCATTCCATAGGGACCTAAGTCCAAATTAAATTAAACCTCCTCTGGCCACATTGAATCCTTGTACCCTGGTTCTGTTTTTGTTTTTTTCAAATGATACACATGCCCGTATTTGACAGAGAAACAGAGAGATCACAATGAAGTGGTGGAGCTTGAGAGAGAGAATCTGACTTGCCACTGAGAAGGGAACCTGAGACCAGAGTCGATGCCATGGCCCTGGGATCATGAGATGAGAGAAGGCCATCTCTGAACTGATGGACACACTCTGGACCCAGTCTTTCTCTTCTGAATACCTCCTAGTTCTAGGCAAGAACCACAGCTCTGTTTTTTCAGCAATTCAGGGGATGCAGATTTTGGCTTGGGCTGGTGTTGCTTGAGTTTTCTGACCTGCCTTGAAGCTGGTGTAGCTTGTTCCCTTGAAGTCAGTGATTGACTATGGACAAACTACTCTCCCACGCATATTTGGGTACATAAAATTCCTCCATTGTAAATTTTGCTTGGGGAATGATACTATGTCTTGTGTTGCTCTGCTTCAGTGGTTGCGAGTCTTCTTTGCCCCTGAATCTGGATCACTGCTTCTGCTACCAGAAGAGGGACATTTTATGAGTGTTTTATCAAAAAACAAAATGTTCAGCTGTCTTTTTTTCTCTTGCTCCTAGTTCTCATAAAATAGGCACATTTATCCATTCCTTGGAGTCGATGATTTCCCTAAGCTCATTGTCATGTTCAATCATTCTTCCTTCTCTCTTTGGATTTGCTTTCTTATTTTCCAGTATTATTCTTTCAAGTCAATAATTTTATCCTCAGATTCTGTCAGCTTTTTTGACTTTACATCCAATACGCTACCCATCGTTTCATCATGAACTCTTTATTTTATCTTTTTTATCAGTTTTATCTCTGTGGTTAAAGACTTACTGATGTCTTCTGTCTTTTTTTTTTTTAATGTACAGGGAGTATCCTGGCTATAGAGTTCGATCCTTCATTGGGCGTGACACTTGTAGAGGTTTCACTCATATTGCATGGCCATGATCATTTTTTGTTCCTTTTCCTTGGCATCAATTGATACTTCCATCTTTGAATAGACTCTAAATCTTTGTCTTCTTTTCTGTACTCAAAATCCAATTCTGTTTTCTAACCTGAGAGTAATTTATTTAGGAAGAAGAGGTGGTGGAGTGCCAAAGGGCTGGCCATTGAGAGAGTCTAAGGTGTGTGTGTGTGTGGCATGCATGCCCTTTGATGTTGTGTTGTTGCTTTCCCCCTGTATTAGAGGCCAGTTATCTGCAGGGGCTCTAGTTTCATGCCATTTGTTGTGTTTGGGGTCTGGGCTAAATATGCTGAGGTTTAGCTTGTTGGGCTCTGGTGTGCCTGTGAAAGGAGACATTCAACCAACTCAACAGAATGAAGGCTTGCAGAGTGCAATGGCCAAAAGAGAGCATGAGGGCAGGGCTTTCTTCCAGTTCTCTACAGGAGAGTCTGCTTTCCTAGGACTAAGCAACTTGGACTGAGGAAAGCATCCCAAAGTGTTCCGGTGCTTGGAATTTCGTGTTTACAGGTTAGGCAGCTAATATCCTCACCGTCCATTTTCCCACTGTTTCTCCTGGTATTGTCTCTGATTATGGCTCCAGTCTGTCTGCATATGGTTCCTTGTTGGTGTCGTCTCCAGGAGAAACCCAGTGTTCTCTTGAGTCGATGTCTGCCAAGCCTGCTGATATGAAATCTCCAGGATTCAAGACCCTTTGTTGGCAAGATGCATGCAATGCAGACCCTCTGCTGGTCACAACTAATGACATTCGGAAATATGCTCCTTGTGAGTTCCCAGTATGCTCCACTCTCCTGTGCCTTTGTCCTTTGCATTGGCTCACTGCCCTCTGAAGCACCAACTGCCCATGTCTTCTTAAGCCATGTCTCCAATCGTCTCCCCTAGTTTCTGCAACTTATTTTCTCTTTTGCCATGGAGTTTAGTTTGTAGGCTTCAGTTCAGTTTCCACCAAGTTGTAGATGATGTGGTAATCCTTCACTTGTGTTCATGACTGAATGAAGCGTGGAGTTCTCAGACACTACTACCATCTCACTGTCCTCCAAAGGTACCTCAGATTCTTACTGAGGCATTAGAAAGAATGAATTCTTGCCACTTGCCCCATGTGGCAGTGTTATGGAGAGCATTTGCCTATGTCACACATATCAGTATCAGAATGACAAATAACATACGATTTTACTCTCTCGTATTAGTCAAGAAATATGTGGAAAAGCATAGGAAAAATGTACAAACAAGACAACTCTAAACAGGCACACAAAATATGGTGTTTGTCTGAAGGTAGGATTCTTAGAATATGTGTTTATAAAAGAGGACTACCTAGGACATACTTTGTAGGAAATGAGGCTGATAGTGATGGATTCTGAATTTTCAAGGCATGTTAAATTGGATTATTATCCAAAGAAGACCAACTTACTACCTCTTGAAATTTAATTATAAATGTTATGTGAAACACACACAGACAAATACACACACACACTCACACACAGATAATATACACAAAAGATGGGGACAAAGAGAGGAATCACAATAAAGGAAGCAAACAACAAATAAAATGAGATACAGGGGAAAGGCACAGAGAATCGAAGTCAGAAATCAACCAAAATGAGAATGTCTACTCCTTACCTATCAAAAATTAGTTCAACTATTCAGGACTAAATTCTCCCATCACTACAAACAGATTGTTGAACTGGATGAAAATTAAAAAAAAAAAAAAGTAAAGAGAAAAAAAGGCCAAACTGTCCACGAGAAAGCAACAAAAAGTAAACGAGCTCGACCTTCTGTTACTCATAGGAGATTTCCAAAGAATATGAAGATACACATATCTTGAAAGTGAAGGAATTGGGAATATATAGATTATGCAAATGACAAAGAGAAGGAAGCCAAAGATATTGTTCTTATGGCATATAGAGCGATTTTATGACCTTGAGAGACAAAAGATTACCGGAAGGTGTTTTGTCTTGATGGAGCATCAAGACGTCAGAAACTTGAGAGACTTGCCAATATATACACCACCAACATGGATGTGTCTAAATGTTGGAACCATATTAATAGAAAAGAAGGGAGACGGGGTCCTCAATCCAATATTGTTGGGAACTATGATATCCTCTTTCAACACAGTACAGATCATCCAGACGCAAAGGTGGTAAGGAGTAACAGACATCATCATAGAGTCTCTAGACAACCTGACCACATGCATAAAATTTTGTCTCTGAGGACCATAAGAGAAGTTCTTCCAAAGGGTAGATCTAACTTTGTGTATCACAGATAGTGTGCTGGAGTCCAAATCAAGACGTAAATAATGGAAGTATATAAAGTGAAAGAATGGAAGAATAAGAATCTTGTATACTTATAACCATGAAGGTATGAAAACAGAAAGAAATCACTTATGAATGTGAAACAAACCCAGACACTAGAGGGGGAAAACACAACACACTACCAAACTAGCAAGAATCAAAGAAATAACATCCAAAGGAAAATCAGACAGTGCCATGAAATAAGGAAAACCAAGAAACTTAACCTATATTGTTTCTCCATAAAATGTTTTTGGGATTCAGGGTAACTATTGAGAGATATGAATTTAGTGCCTTTGTATTGCCTGTAAGGTGACTGTTACTGTATATGGTCTCTGTTCCTTTCTGATCTACCACTTGTAGGCTATCTCTTTGCTTAGAGGACCCCTTTCAATATTTTCTGTAGAGCTGGTTTGGTATTTGCAAATTCTTTCAGATTTTGTTTGTCCTGGAAGCTTTTAATCTCTCCTTCTATTTTCAATGATAGCCTAGCTGGATATAGTATTCTTGGCTGCATGTTTTTCTCGTTTAGTGCTCTGAAAATATCATGCCAGCTCTTTCTGGCCTGCCAGGTCTCTGTGGATAAGTCAGCTGCCAATCTAATATTTTTACCATTGTATTTTACAGACTTCTTTTCCCGGGCTGCTTTCAGGATTTTCTCTTTGTCACTGAGACTTGTAAATTTTACTACTAGGTGATGGGGTGTGGGCCTATTCTTATTGATTTTGAGGGGCGTTCTCTGAACCTTCTAAATTTTGATGCCCATTCCCTTTGCCATATTGGGGAAATTCTCCCCAATAATTCTCTCTAGTATACCTTCTGCTCCCCTCTCTCTTCCTTCTTCTTTTGGAATCCCAATTATTCTAATGTTGTTTCGTCTCATGGTGTCACTTATCTCTCGAATTCTCCCCTCGTGGTCCAGTAGCTGTTTGTCCCTCTTTTGCTCAGCTTCTTTATTCTCTGTCATTTGGTCTTCTATATCACTAATTCTTTCTTCTGCCTCATTTATCCTAGCAGTGAGAGCCTCCATTTTTGATTGCACCTCATTAATAGCTTTTTTGATTTCAACTTGGTTAGATTTTAGTTCTTTCATTTCTCCAGAAAGAGCTTTTATATCTCTCGAGAGGGTTTCTCTAATATCTTCCATGCATTGTTCGAGCCCGGCTAGAACCTTGAGAATTGTCATTCTGAACTCTAGATCTGACATATTACCGATGTCTGTATTGATTAGGTCCCTAGCCTTTGGTACTGCCTCTTGTTTTTTTTTTGGTGTTGAATTTTTACGTCTTGTAATTTTGTCCAGATAAGAATAAATGAAGGGGCAAAAATACTAAAAGGGTGGCAACAACCACAGGAAAATATGATTTAACCAAATTAGAAAAAATCCAAAATCGTGAGTGGGGAGAAAGGGGATAAAAAGAGGTACAAAAAGGAAGAAAGAAAAAAAAAGCAAAAGCAAAAAAAAAAGAAAATAAAAGAATTTTTTAAAAAGAAAACACCTAAGAAAAATGTAAAAAAGATAAAATATATATATTAGATAAACTAGTAAAAAATCGTTAAAAAAGAAAAAGGTAACAGTTAACAAAAAAAAAAAAAAATTTACCCGAAGGCGAGGGAAAAAAAATGAAAAAGAAAAAATTAAATTAACTGCAAGACTAAAAAAAAATCACAGGAAAAAAGCCATGAGTTCCGTGCTTGGCTTTCTCCTCCTCTGGAATTCTGCTGCTCTCCTTGTTATTGAAACCGCTCTCCTTGGTATGTGAACTTGGTCTCGGCTGGATTTCTTGTTGATCTTCTGGGGGAGGGGCCTGTTGTAATGATTCTCAAGTGTCTTTGCCCCAGGCGGAAATACACCGCCCTTACCCGGGGCCGGGGTAGTTACCCTGAATGTGAATGGGCTAAATGCCCCTGTCAAAAGACACAGGGTATCAGAATGGATAAAAAAACAAAACCCATCTATATGTTGCCTCCAAGAAACTCATTTTAAGCCCGAAGACACCTCCAGATTTAAAGTGAGGGGGTGGAAAAGAATTTACCATGCTAATGGACATCAGAAGAAAGCAGAAGTGGCAATCCTTATATCAGTTCGATTATATTTTAAGACAAAGACTATAATAAGAGATGAGGAAGGACACTATATCATACTCAAAGGGTCTGTCCAACAAGAAGATTTAACAATTTTAAATATCTATGCCCCCAACGTGGGAGCAGCCAACTATATAAACCAATTAATAACAAAATCAAAGAAACACATCAACAACAATACAATAATAGTAGGGGACTTTAACACTCCCCTCACTGAAATGGACAGGTCATCCAAGCAAAAGATCAGCAAGGAAATAAAGGCCTTAAACGACACACTGGACCAGATGGACATCACAGATATATTCAGAACATTTCATCCCAAAGCAACAGAATACACATTCTTCTCTAGTGCACATGGAACATTCTCCAGAATAGATCACATCCTCGGTCCTAAATCAGGACTCAACCGGTATCAAAAGATTGGGATCATTCCCTGCATATTTTCAGACCACAATGCTCTAAAGCTAGAACTCAACCACAAAAGGAAGTTTGAAAAGAACCCAAATACATGGAGACTAAACAGTATCCTTCTAAAGAATGAATGGGTCAACCAGGAAATTAAAGAAGAATTGAAAAAAATCATGGAAACAAATGATAATGAAAATACAACGGTTCAAAATCTGTGGGACACAACAAAGGCAGTCCTGAGAGGAAAATATATAGCGGTACAAGCCTTTCTCAAGAAACAAGAAAGATCTCAGGTACACAACCTAACCCTACACCTAAAGGAGCTGGAGAAAGAACAAGAAAGAAACCCTAAGCCCAGCAGGAGAAGAGAAATCATAAAGATCAGAGGAGAAATCAATGAAATAGAAACCAAAAAAAAAAACAATAGAAAAAATCAACGAAACTAGGAGTTGGTTCTTTGAAAGAATAAATAAAATTGATAAACCCCTGGTCCGACTTATCAAAAAGAAAAGAGAAAGGACCCAAATAAATAAAATCATGAATGAAAGAGGAGTGATCACAACTAACACCAAAGAAATACAAACTATTATAAGAACATACTATGAGCAACTCTACGGCAATAAATTTGACAATCTGGAAGAAATGGATGCATTCCTTGAAACATATAAACTACCACAACTGAACCAGGAAGAAATAGAAAGTGTGAACAGACCCATAACCAGTAAGGAGATTGAAACAGTAATTAAAAATCTCCAAACAAACAAAGGCCAGGGCCAGACGGCTTCCCAGGGGAATTCTACCAAACATTTAAAGAAGAACTAATTGCTATTCTCCTGAAACTGTTGCAAAAAATAGAAATGGAAGGAAAACTTCCAAACTCATTTTATGAGGCCAGCATCACCTTGATACCAAAACCAGACAAGGATACCACCAAAAAAGAGAGCTATAGACCGATATCCTTGATGAACACAGATGCGAAAATACTCAACAAAATACTAGCCAATAGGATTCAATAGTACATTAAAAAGATTATTCACCATGACCAAGTGGGATTTATTCCAGGGCTGCAAGGTTGGTTCAACATCCGCAAATCAGTCAATGTGATACAACACATCAATAAAAGTAAAAACATGAACCATATGATACTCTCCATAGATGCTCAAAAAGCATTTGACAAAGTACCGCATCCCTTCCTGATCAAAACTCTTCAAAGTGTAGGGATAGAGGGCACATACCTCAATATCATCAAAGCCATCTATGAAAAAACCACCGCAAAAATCATTCTCAATGGAGAAAAACTGAAAGCTTTCCCGCTAAGGTCAGGAACACGGCAGGGATGTCCATTATCACCACTGCTATTTAACATAGTACTAGAGGTCCTAGCCTCAGCAATCTGAAAACAAAAGGAAATTAAAGACATCCAAATCGGCAATGAAGAAGTCAAATTATCACTCTTCGCAGATGATATGATAGTATATGTGGAAAACCCAAAAGACTCCCCTCCAAAACTGCTAGAACTTATACAGGAATTCAGTAAAGTGTCAGGATATAAAATCAATGCACAGAAATCAGTTGCATTTCTCTACACCAACAGCAAGACAGAAGAAAGAGATATTAATGAGTCAATCCCATTTACAATTGCATCCAAAACCATAAGATACCTAGGAATAAACCTATCCAAAGAGACACAGAATCTATACTCAGAAAACTATAATGTACTCATGAAAGAAATTGAGGAATACACAAAGAAATGGAAAAATATTCCATGCTCCTGGATTGGAAGAATAAATATTGTGAAAATGTCTATGCTACCTAAAGCGATCTACACATTTAATGCAATTCCTATCAAAGTACCATCCATCTTTTTCAAAGAAATGGAACAAATAATGCTAAAATTTATATGGAACCAGAAAAGACCTCGAATAGCTAAAGGGATATTGAAAAAGAAAGCCAACGTTGGTGGCATCACAATTCCGGACTTCAAGCTCTATTACAAAGCTGTCATCATCAAGACAGCATGGTACTGGCACAAAAACAGACACATAGATCAATGGAACAGAATAGAGAGCCCAGAAATAGACCCTCAACTCTATGGTCAACTAATCTTTGAAAAAGCAGGAAAGAATGTCCAATGGAAAAAAGACAGCCTCTTCAATAAATGGTGCTGGGAAAATTGGACAGCCACATGCAGAGAAATGAAATTGGACCATTTCCTTAAACACACACAAAAATAGACCCATATGGATGAAGGACCTCAATGTGCGAAAGGAATCCATCAAAATCCTTGAGGAGAACACGGGAAGCAACCTCTTCGACCTCTGCTGCAGCAACATCTTCCTAGGAACAACGCAAAAGGCAAGGAAAGCAAGGGAAAAAATGAACTATTAGGATTTCATCAAGATCAAAAGCTTTTGCACAGCAAAGGAAACAGTTAACAAAATCAAAAGACAACTGACAGAATGGGAGAAGTATTTGCAAACCACATATCAGATAAATGACTAGTGTCCAGAATCTATATAGAACTTAGCATACTCAACACCCAAAGAACAAATAATCAAATCAAAAAATGGGCAGTGGACATGAACAGACATTCCTGCAAAGAAGACATCCAGAGGGCGAACAGACACATGAAAAAGTGCTCCATATCACTGGGCATCAGGGAAATACAAATCAAAACCACAATGAGATATCACCTCACACCAGTCAGAATGGCTAAAATCAACAAGTCAGGAAAAGACAGATGCTGGCGAGGATGCGGCGAAAGGGGAACCCTCCTACACTGTTGGTGGGAATGCAAGCTGGTACAGCCCCTCTGGAAAACAGCATGGAGGTTCTTCAAAATGTTGAAAATAGAACTGCCCTATGACCCAGCAATTGCACTATAGGGTATTTACCCTAAAGATACAAATGTAGTGATCCAAAGGGGCACTTGCACCCGAATGTTTATAGCAGCGTTGTTCACAATAGCCAAACTATGGAAAGAACCTAGATGTCCATCAACAGATGAATGGACCAATACGATGTGGTATATATACACAATGGAATACTATGCGGCCATCAAAAGAAATGAAATCTTGCCATTTGCAACAACATGGATGGAACTAGAGCGTATCATGCTTAGCGAAATAATTCAAGCAGAGAAAGACAACTATCATATGATCTCCCTGATATGAGGAAGTGGTGATGCAAAATGGAGGCTTAAGTGGGTAGGAGAAGAATAAATAAAACAAGATGCATAAGTGACTCTTAATCTCACAAAACTAACTGAGGGTTGGTGGGGGGAGGGGGTTTGGGAGAAGGGGGTGGGATTATGGACATTGGGGAGGGTTTGTGCTTTGGTGAGTGCTGTAGTGTGTAAACCTGGTGATTCACAGACCTGTACCCCTGGGGATAAAAATATATGTTTATAAAAAATAAAAAATTAAAAAAAATGTTTTCGGGATGATGTGAAAATATTTTATGGGGAATCAATATAGGTTAAATGCGTGTATTTCCAAAAATTAAAAACACAGAAAATAGCGACCTAACTGGATGCCATTAGGAATAATAATAATAAGAAAAACCAAATTCCAAAGTTAACAGAAAAAATGAAATACTACTTTTGACTATAGAAATAAAGGAAACACAAACAAACCAAATGGAAAAAATCAAAAGAACTCAAATGTCACTTTTGAAAACTTTAATAAACTAGGGAAGCCATTACCTGTATAAAACAGGGAGATAAGCACACAGCTGAAAGTATAAATCCACATGACAGCTGATAGAAAAAAAAAAAACCTGAAATACCCCTCTACACAATTATGCCAGCAAATCCAAGAACTGAGAGAAAAGAATTTATTCCAAGACACATATCAACTCCCAAGTTTAGGTCAGTAAATCTACAAAATCTGTGCTCTCTAGTAGTAACTAAAGCATTTGAAGCAGTAATCAAACCTCTGCCCCACACAAAAGGCTAGGTCCAAATCATTTTCCTGAGCAACTCTTCTAGACATTTAATGAAGGGAAGGTTGTTTCTTCTATTGATTCCAGAAATGGAGGCAGGGAGACTCTAGTTTACAAGTATAAAGAACCAATTCAGTTAAAAACACTATAGGAAATAAATTATATGCCATTTTAATAAGTAAATATAATAAAATTATAATTCTTTCCTTTTCTCTGTCTCTCCTCATCTAGTTTTGCAAAGGCCAGATTATTTTTCTTTTAATATTTTTTGTTCTGTTGAAACCAGCCTATCTACTGTCATTCGTTTTTGACTGAGTATTAACGGATGTTTCAGTTCCATATATGACCTAGTGCTCCTTTTAATATATTCCATAATCCTCAACAACCATTAACCAGTTCCCTCATTCCCTAAATGACTATCTTTTATGTAACCCATAGCTTGGTTCTCAGAACCTGAGTCACCCCTAGTTTGTCTACTTCTCTGACTTCTTCCCCATCAGTTTTCCTTTCTTTACTAAGGGCCATGGTATTCCTCCTGGGGACATACTTGGGAAGCCATATGATATAATATTTTCCTTATTTTATTTTGCTTCCCTTTTTCATTTCATATGACCCAGTTCTGTGTCATTCATGTAAAGGCAAGACCAGGTTTTCATCCTCCCTGATGGCTGAAAAATAATCTGTTGACAATATGGACCACACTTTCTTTATCCAAGAATCTTTGCAAGGACATTGTGGTTAAATCCACAGCTCTGCTGGAGTGGGGATTGCAGGCCATCAATATAGGCCTTTCTTTTCCGATGATTAAAGGGACTTTGTCAACATGGCTATTCCCTTTACCACAGCAAGGAGAGATAACTAACGAAGACAAAAAGTGCTCTCCAGGGCTCTAAAATAAGAGTTAGATCTGATGCAGAATATCACTCTTCTTGAAGCCTTTGCAAATCTGTTTAAGGTAAAGACATGTAGATATAGTCCTAATCCTTTATGACTAGTGTTTGAGAACACTAGGAGATAAGGAAACAGAAAGCAAAATACATCTATGCCCTAACACTTTTCCTTGGAAATGGACTTTCCATCCCTTAGTTATCACGGACCCATAGGAAAAAGATGCTGAGAAAGGACTCTCACCCACAGGATGACAAACCCCACAGAGAGCTGTTGATACAAAAAATGCCTCCCTGTTTATTGAGATCTCAAGAAATTGCAGTGGAAATAATTAAATCTAACCATCTCTTGAGAAATTCTGTCCCTAAAGAATAGTTTACTGAATGTTATTTCCTTTTCTCTTTGTCTAGAAAGGGGAAGTGGGACATTGAAACCCAAGACTACCTTAGTTCTTGATCAGGCTCAGAGGGCTCTATTTCTCTTTCCCAGGACTTCCTACCTAAAGCCGTAGGACTCAAAGTTCATCAGAGAGGGACTGCGCTCCAGTGAAGCCATTTTCTGTGATGTCACAAAGGTCATAGCAAGCACTTATCATCAGCCACGCCTGAGCAGTATACTTGGCTGGATTAGTGATGGTAGGGCCAAGAGGATCCCAAGACTCCCAAACCGCTGAAGGCACCTGGGTCTCTCACCAAGGCTGTTTGTGAAGTGAGTTGGTGTCACCTTCTCCATGTCCGAATTGGTAGTCTTTGGGGGGTGACTGTCAGCAACAGCCCTATGGACACCGGATAAAGACAAGAATCCACCATTCTACCTTAGCTGCCAAAGGTCAAGAAGCAATCAGGTCTCAAACAAAGCCTTAGTAAAGTAATTCCACGCCCTGTATATGTATGTATATGGGTATGGTCCTCCCACCCAACAGGGCGCTTCTGACCAGGAAAAGGGCCACCCATGGAAAGCTTAAAGGGAACACCCACAACCATGCTAAAGACATGTCTGGAGTCTTCAACAGCAAGGACACGAGTACCTCCAGTTTCTATGGAAATTGTGCCAAAACAGCCGCCCAATCTTCAAAACTGACCAAGCACCAAAGGCATACTCTATACCCTAGACTCTTAGGTCCAGGAAGGACTCATGTACTTTATGTCCACAGGAGCAAGCACGGGGCATGTTGGGAGAGACCCATAGCCCAAGTGAAGCTAGATGAAAGACGTTCATGCCCGTATCATTATGACTACTTGTATATCCAAAAGGCCACATTTGAGAGGATTTGAATGTGGAAGAACCTTGAGCATTCCCACAGACTTGTGCAGCTACACTCTGGGGAACTGAATGGAGATGTGGCAGCACAAGCCTGCCCTAAAACTCTCATGACCATCCCCCAAGTGGTTTCATGCAATAAGCAAATAGAGCTTCTTGCCTATAATGGGCATGTTCTCATGGAGCCAGGAAAGGATGAATAATGTGTCAATAAGGGCAACTACCGGGGGACAGACAATGGATGCTACAGGTTGGTGAGGAGATCCAGGAAGACAAAGAGCAGGAGAATGAACAAGGGAGCTCCGAGCAAAGGTCTGGCATTTTAGTATGGGAGGAGTTGCTCCGTACTTGGCTGCATTCCATAGGAAATGGGTCCAAATTAAATAAAACGTCCTCTGGCCCAAGTCAATCCTTGAACACTGGATTTTGTTTTGTTTTTGTTTTTGTTTTTTTGTCAAATGATGCACATGCACGTATTTGACAGAGAGACAGAGAGATCACAATGAGGGGGTGGAGCTGGAGAGGGAGAAGCTGACTTGCCCCTGATATGGGAACCTGAGACCAGAGTTGATGCCATGGTCCTTGATCATGACTTGAGCTTAAGCCTGCTTCTGAACTGATGGAAACACCCCGGCACCCAATCTTTGCTTCTTTATACCTCCTAGTTCTAGACAAGTACCGCTGCTTTGACATTGTCTCAAATTCAGGCGATTCGGATTATGGCTTGGCCAGGTGTTGCTTGAGCTATCTGACCTGCTTCAAGAGATGATCTAGCTTGCCCTCTTGAAGTCAGTGCCTTGGCTATGGACAAACTATTCTCCCACGCATATTTGGGTAAAGAGAATTCCTCCATTGCTATCTTTTTCAGGGGGAATGACAGTATGTCTTGTGGTGCTCTTCTTCTGTGAATGGTGATGGGATTCCTCTGTGCATCTGAATTTGGATCTCTGTTTCTGCTACCAGATGAGGGACATTTTCCGCACAGATTTCTCAAAGACAAGTTGAGCCCTCTTTCTTTCTCTCACTCCTATTCTCCTTCAACAGGCACCTCTTTCTTGGAGTAAGATGACCTCCTTAAGCTAATTGTCATGTTCCACCATCCTTTCTTGTCTCTTCAGATTTGCTTCCATATTTTCCAGTTTTTTATTCCAGGTCACTATTTCGATGCTCTGCTTCTGCCAGCTTCCTGGACTTTGCACCCAGTCTGCTACAAATCATTTCAGCAGTGACAATTTAATTTTTTTTAATCACGTTTAGCTCTGTGGTTCGAGACTCCTTGATGTCTTCTGTGTTTTTCTGATGTACAATGAGTCTCCTGGCTGCTGATTTCAATCTTCCAATGGGCGTGTTACATGTCAAAGTTTAACTTCAATTGCCTGCACATGATCATTTATTGTTCTTTTTCCTCGACATCAAATGATTTTTCTATCTTTGCATTGGATCTAGGTCTCTGTCTTCTTTTCATTAGTTGAAAAGACTATTTTGTTTTCTGTCCTGGGTGTAATTTTTTTAGGATAATGAGATCATGGCATACCCAGGGGCTGCCCCTTGAGGGAGTCTCCCATATGTGTGGCATGCATGCCCCATTGTGTGTGTTGTGGCTGTCCCTGGTCCTTGGAGCCAGTCATCTGCAGAGGCTCTCCTTGCCTGCCATTTGGAGTGTTTTGGGTCTGGGCTGAATATGATGAGGCCTAGCTTGTTTTGCTCTGGTGTGCTTGTGAATGGAGATGTTCAGCCAACTCAATGCAATGAACTCCTGTTCAATGCTGTGGTCAGGGGAGAGCATATAGTTAGCGCTTTTTTCTCGTCCCCCGCGGTAGAGTCTGTTCTGGGTCTAAGCAACTGGGACTGCAGAAGGGAGTTCCCTAAGTGTTCCATGGTTGGGATTTTGTGTTTGCAGATTAGGCCGCTAATGACCTCACTGACCTGTCTTTGGCCAGTAGCTCAGTCTTTATGTTACTGGGGCAAGAGCCCAAAATTTCTTCTGTCCCCATCGAGTCATCTCCATGAACACTGGCTTTCACGGATGCATTGCCAAAACCAACCATCTTCTTACTGTGTCTCCTGGGATTGTCTCTGATTATGGATTCCATGCTGTCTGAATCTGTTTGCTTGTTGGTGTCATCTCCAGGAGAAACACAGTGTTCTCTCTAGTTGATGTCTTCCAAGAGCGCTGATCTGAAACCTCTGGACTCAAGACATTTTGTTGGCAGGAACTCGTAACATTCAGACCCTTTGCTGGTCACAGCCACTGGCATTGGGAAACATGATTATGTGAGTTCCCAGTGTGTTCCTCGCTCCTGTGCCTTTGCCCTTTGCATTGTCTCACTGCCCTCTGAAGCACTCCCCATGTCTCCCAAAACCATGTTTCCAGGCTTCTAACAAAGTTTCTTTGAATTCTTTTCTCTTTTGCTGTGGAGTTTGCTTTGTACGCTTCAGGATCATTTCTGCCATATTTCACTTAATGTGGTAATACTCCAGTTGTGTTCCAGAATGAAGACAAGCCTGGAGTTCTCAGATACTATTACCATCTCACTGTCCTCCAAAAGCACCGCAGACTCTTACCAAGCCAAAGAAAGAATGAATTCTTGCCACTTGCCCATGTGGCAGTGTTGTGGAGAGCATTGGACTACATCACATCTATCAGTCTCAGAAAGACAAATAATATACAATTTTATTCTCTAATGGTAGTCAAGGAACATGGTAAAAATCAAGTGAAAAGGGGACTAAAAACATGACTCTAACCAGGCACCCACAATTTGGTGTTTGTTTGAAGGCAGATTAGTGAGAATATGTGTTTATAGAAGAAGACTACCTGGGAAATTTTTTGCAGGAACTGTGGCTGATAGTGATCGAATGTGAGCTTTCAAGGCATATCAAATTGAATTGCTATACTTAAAAGACCGAATTCCTATCTCCTGAAATTTTGTTATTAGTGTTATGTGAAACACAAACAGACAACATACACACACACACACACAAACACACAACAATAAGACACAGAAAATATGGGGTGGAAGTGAGGAATTGCTCTAAAGGAATCAAACTCCAAAAAAATACCATAAAGGGGAAAAGAACAGTGAATCCACGTTGGAGAAAAACAAAAATGAGAACACTAACTACTTACCAATCAATAATTAGTTAAAGTATTCAGGACTAAATTCTCATTTTCCTATAAACAGATTTTTGGAAAGATGAATATTTAAAAGTAAAAAAAAATAAAAAAGGCTAAAAAGGTCCACAAGAAAACAGCAAAAAATAAACAGGCTTGTCTTTCTGTTGCCCATAGGAGATTTCTTTCCACTAAAGATACACATAGCTTGGAAGAGACCTATAGCACAATTGAAGCCATCAGAAAGACAATAATTCCCATTTCAAGATGAAAACGTGTATCTCCAAAAGGATGTATTGAAGAGGATTCAAATGTTGAAGAATCTTGAGCATTTCCACCAGGTTTTGCAGCTACGTCTGGGAAACTGAATGGAGAAATGGCAGCAGAAGACTGCATTAAACCTCTCATTACTATCCCCAAATGTCTTCAGATGGTAAGCAAACAGTAACTCTTAAGAAAGATGGGCATGTTCTCATGGAGCCCCGAGAGGATGAACAATGTGACAACAAAAGGTCATTACATTGGGACAGACAGTCCCACTGTATGCTACAGTCCCACCGTATGCTACAGGTAGGAGGGGAGATCCAGAAAGACAAATAATAGGAGAATGAAAAAGGGAGCTCAGACCTAAGGTCTAGCATTTTAGCATGGTGGGAAGTACTCTATACCTGGCTGCATTCCATGGGGACCTAGTTCTAAATTAAATAAACCATCCTCTGGCCTCAGTCAATCCTTGTAAAATGTTTTTGTTTTTGTATTTGTTTTTTTATCAAATGATGCACATGCACGTATTTGACAGAGAAACAGAGAGAGTACCGTCAGGTAGTGGCACTGGAGAGGGGGGATCAGACTTGTCTCTTAGCATACTCTGAGACCAGAATCAAGGCCATGACCCTTGGATCATGAGATGAGTAAAGCCCGCCTCTGAACTGATGGACACACAGTGGCCCAAACTTTTTTCTTTTTAATACCTCACAGTTCTAGACAAGAACCACTTCTCTGTATTGTTCAGAAAATGCTTGGTCAGGTGTTGCTTGCTGTATATGACCTGCTTCTAGACCTGCTATAACTTGTTTTGAAGTAAGTGACTTGGCTATGTACACACTACTTTCCCACGCAAAATTGGGTAAAGAGTATCCCACCATTGCTAGCTTGGCAGGGGGAATGACACTATGTCTCTTGTTGCGCTACTTCTGTTGATGCTTATGGGACACCTCTCTGACTCTTAATATGGATCTCGGTATCTGCTCCCAGATGAGGGACAATTTCAGTTCTGATTTCTCAAAAAAATATTTGGCCCTCTTTCTTCTCTCGCTCCTAGGTCTCCTACAATAAACACCTTTTTCCATTCCTTGGAGCTGATGATTTCCCTAATCTCATTGTCATGTTCCAACATTCTTCACTTTTTCATTGGCTTTGCTTCCTTATTTTCCAGTATTTGTCATCCAGGACACTAATTTGATCCTCTGCTTCTTCCATGTTCTTGAGATTTGCCTGCAGTCTGTTACCAAACCTTTCATTTATTTATTTATTAATTTTTTATTAATTTATTTTTTATTAAATTATATTTTTTATTAATTTATATTATTTTATATTTATCACTTTTATCTCTGTGGTTCAAGACTCCCTAATGCCTTCTGTGTTTTTATGATGTACAGTGAGTATCCTGGCTGCTGCTTTCCATCTTTTTGCGGTCGTGTTACATGTACAGGTTCCACTTCGATTGCCTGGTCATGATAATTTTTCTTTGCCTTCGCATCATTTGATTCTTCCATTTTGCATTGGATCTAGATATCCCTCTTCTTCTCTGTATTCAAAAAGCCCATTCTTTTTTCTATTTTTTTTTAAATTTTCAGCATAACAGTATTCATTATTTTTGCACCACACCCAGTGCTGCATGTAATACATGGCCTCTATAATATCCACCACCTGGTTCCCCCAACCTCACACCCCCTGCCACTTCAAACCCCAAAGATTGTTTTTCAGAGTCCATAGTATCTCATGGTTTACTTCCCCTTATTTCTCTCAACTCCCTTCTACTCTCTAACTCCTCAAGTCATCCATGTTATGTGTTATGCTCCAGAAGTAAGTGAAACCATATGATACTTGACCCTCTCTGCTTGAGTTACTTCACTAGAATAATCTCTTCCAGTCCAGTCCATGTTGCTATAAAAGTTGGGTATTAATCCTTTCTGATGGAGGCATAATACTCCATACTGTATATGAACCATATCTTCCTTATCTATTCATCCCTTGAAGGTATCTTGGTTCTTTCCACAGTTTGGCGTTCGTGGGAATTGCTGCTATAAACTTTGGGTTACAGATGACCCTTCTTTTCACTGCAGACTCACAGGGAAGCTCCATTTTTTATTTCTTGAGAAATATCAATACCGTTCTCCAAAGAGGCTGCACCAATTTGCATTCCCATCAACAGTGTAAGAGGGTTCCCCTTTCTCCACATCCCCTACAACACACGTTTCTGATATTGCTAATTTTGGTCATTCAACTGGTGTAAGGTGATATCTCAATGTGCTTTTCATTTGAATCTCCCTGATGACTGGTGATGATGAACATTTTTTCATGTGTCTGACAGCTCTCTGTATGTCTCCATTGGAGAAATGTCTGTTCATATCATTTGCCCATTTTTTGATATGATTGTCTGTTTTGTGCGAGTTGAGGTTGAGGAGTTCTTCATAGGTCGTGGATATCAAACTTTTGTCTGTACTGTCAATTCCAAATATCTTCTCCCACTCCGTGGGTTGCCTCTTTGTTTTCTTGTCTGTGCAGAAGCTTTTGATTTTGACCCCTTTCCCTCTAACTACCCATGTCCTCCATGCTTTTAGTTATGCTCCACAAATAAGTGAAACCATATGATAATTGACTCTCTCTGCTTGACTTATTTCAATCAGCATAATGTCTTCCAGTCAAATCCATGTTGATACAAAAGTTGGCATTCGTCCCTCTGATGAAGTCCTAATACTCCTTAGAGTATATGGACCACATCTTCCTTATCCATTTGTCTGTTGAAGGGCATCTTGGTTCTTTCCACAGTTTGGTGACCCGCCTTGCTGCTATAAACATTGGGGTAGAGACGGCCCTTCTTTTCACTACATCTGTATCTTTGGGGTAAATACCCAGGAGTGCAATGGCAGAGTCATAGGGAAGTTCCATTTTTAATTTCTTGAGGAAACTCCACACTGTTATCCAAAGAGGCTGAACCCACTTGCATTTCCAACAACAGTGGAAGAGTGTTCCCCTTTCTCCACATGCCTTCCAACACATGTTGTTTCCTGTCTTGCTTATTTTGGCCATTCTAACTGGTGTAAGTTGATATCTCAATGTATATCTTGAAGAAGTTGCTGTGGCTCATATCAAAGAGATTACTGCCTATATTCTCCTCTAGGATGCTGATGGATTCCTGTCTCACGTTGAGGACTTTTATCCATTTTGAGTTTATCTTTGTGTATGGTGTAAGAGAATTGTGGAGTTTCATTCTCCTACATATCATATAGCTTTCCAGTGTTCCATCACCATTTATTGAAAAGACTGTATTTTTACCACTGTATATTTTTTCCTGTTTGTCGAAGATTATTTGCCCATAGAGTTGAGGGTCCATATTTGGGCTATCTATTCTATTCCACTGGTCTATGTGTCTATTTTTTATGTCAGGACCATTCTGTCTTGGTGATCACAGCTTTGTAGTAAAGCTTGAAATCAAGTAATGTGATGCCCCAAGTTTTATTTTTGTTTTTCAACATTTCCTTAGCGATTCAGGGTCTCTTCTGATTCCATTCAAAATTTAGGATTATTTGTTGCATCTCTTTGAAGAATACCAGAGGAATTTTGATTGGAATGGCATTAAAAGAATACATTGCTCTAGGCAGTATAGACAATTTCACACTGTTTTTTCTTTTGATGCAAGAGCATGGAATGTTCTTCCATCTTTTTGTGTCTTCTTCAATTATTTTCATGAGTGTTCTTAGTTCCTCGAGTATAATTCCTTTACCTCTTTGGTTAGTTTTATTCCCAGGTTCCTTATGGTTCTTAGTGCTATACTAAATTGAATTGATACTTTAATTTCTTTTTCTGTATTTTCATTGTTAGTGTAAAAGAAAACCACTGATTTCTTCACATTGACTTTGTATCCTGCCAAGTTGATGAATTGTTGTATGAGTTCTAGTGGTTTGGGGGTGGAATTTCTTGGGTTTCCCATATAAAGCATCATGTTATCTGCAAAGAGAAAGAGTTTGAATTCTTCATTTCCAATTTGGATACCTTTTATTTCTCTTTGTTGTCTGACTCCTGTTGCTAGGACTTTTAATACTATGGGGAACAAACATCTTAGAAACCATGAAAAAGAATGAGGGAAATAAATGTTGCCATGATACGTTCCAACGTCAGAATTATCAAAATCCCCAAAGGGAAGGATAAAGAAAGAAGTCTCAAAGATCTAGTGAAATAAGTTCTTCACGAAAAATTTCCCAATCTCACATATTGAACCAGTAATCATGTACTAGAGACCTAACAGTCTCCTCCCAAGATTATATATAACAAAAACAAAGCATCAAGAAAACTGATAGTCAAACTGAGGAATCAAAATTGAAAGTATAATCTTTTGAAAGCCACTAGTACATAGAGGTTCCTTACTTACAGATGAAAGCCCATCAGAATCACGTCAGACCTCTCCACAGAGACGTCTCAAGCAAAAAAGGCCTGGAAAGATATATTCAGGGCACTAAATGAGAAGAATATGCAGCCAGGAATACTTTATCCAGCAAGACTGAGATTCAAAATGGATGGAGAGATAAAGAGTTTCCAAGACCGGCAAGGCTTAAAAGACAATGCAACTACCAAGCCGACACTGAATGGATAATAATGGGGGTTCTATAAAAGAGGAAAAAATCCTAAGAATAGCATTGAACAGAAATATAGAGACAATTTACAGAAAGATAGACTTCAAAGGTCACACAATGTCAATAAAAACATATCTATCAATAATCACTCTCAATGTGAAAGGCACAAATGTGCACCCCCAAAATGGCACAGGGTTGCAGGTTGGATAAAATGACAGGATCCGTCCATAGGTTGTCTACGATAGACTTTTGAACCTAAAGATACCAGACTGAAAGTGAAAAGATGGAGAAACATCTTTCATGCCAATGTACTCAATAGAACGCTGGTGTAGCAATTCTCATATCCGATAAATTAGATTTTAAACTAACGACTATAGTCAGAGATACAGAAGGACATTACATAATTCTTAAAGGGACTATCAACCAAGATGATCTATCAACTGTAAATAGCTCTGTCCCCTATATGGGTGCAGCCAATTACATAAGAAAACTGTTAATCAAGATAAAAAGTCATATTAATATGAATGCATTTTAGTAGGAGATCTTAACACACCTCTTTTATAAATAGACAGATCATCCAAGAAGAAAATCCATAAAGAAACAATAGCATTTACTGACACATTGGACCAGATGGACCTCATAAATATATACAGAACATTCCTCCCTAAAACAACAGAACACTCATTCTCTCAAGTACACATGGATCTCACTCACTATCCACCAAGACGATCTAACAATTGTAAATATCTATGCCCCCTATATAGGAGCAGCCAATTACATAAGAAACTGTTAGTCAAGATAAAGAGTCATATTGACATGAATACATTATAGTAGGAGATTGTAACCTGCCTAACATCATCCAAGCAGAATATACATAAAGAAAGCATTAAATGACACAATGGACCACATGGACCTCATAGATATATACAGAATATTCCACCCTAAAACCACAGAATACTCATTTTCTCAAGTGCACATAGAACATTCACAAGAATAGACCACATACTGGCTCACAAATCAGGACTCAACCTATACCAAAAGAATGAGAATATTCCCTGCATATTCTCAGATCACAATGCTTAGAAACTGGAGATCAATCACATGAAAAAGTTCCTAAGGAACTCAAACACCTGGAAGCTAAAGAGCTCCTTGGTTAAGAATGCTTGGATCACCACACACAAAAATAGACTCCCAATGGATGAAAGACCTCAATGTGAGAAAGGATTTCATCAAAATCCTTGAGGAGAACAGAAGCAGCATCCTCTTTGACCTCAACCGCAGCAACATCTTTCTAAGAACATCACCAAAGTCAACAGAAGCAAGGAAACAAATGAAGTATTGTGATTTCATCAAGATCAAAAGGAAACAGTGAGCAAGACCAAAAGACAACTGACAGACTGGGAGAATATATTGCAAATGACATATCCAATAAAGTGCTAGTATCCAATATGTATAAAGAGCTTGGAAAACTCAACACACAAAGAACAATGTAATACTCTGCAACCATCAAAAGAAAAGAAATTTTGCCATTTGCAATGACGTGAATGGAACTAGAGGGTATTATGCTTAACAAAATAAGCCAATCGGAAAAAGATAACTATCATATGATCTCCTTGATATGAGGAAGTGGAGATGCAATGTGGGGAGTTTGGGGAGTATGAAAAGAACAAATCAAAGAACATGGGATTGGGAGGGAGACAACAATAAAGGACTCAATCTCAAAAACTAGACTGAGGGTTGCTGGGGTGAGGGTGGCCTGGAGAGGGTGGTAAGGATATGGTCTTCGGAGAGGGTATATGCTATGATTAGTCCTGTGAATTGTGTAAACTTGGCGATTCACACACCTGCATCACTGGGGATAAATATAAGTTATATATTGATAAAAATAATGAATTAATTACTTTAAAAATTTTTAAAGATAGAAATCTTGAATCAACCAGGAGATCAAAGAAGAACTCAAACAATTCAGGGAAAACAATGAGAATGAAGACATTTTGGTCCAAAACCTATGGGATACAGCAAAGATGGTCGTAATGGAGATATACATATCCATCCAAGCTTCCCTCAAAAAATATGTAAAAATCCAGAATACACCAGCTGTCTCTACACCTTAATGACCTGGAGAACCAACAACAAATCAAACCAACTCCATACATAAGAAGGAAAATAATCGAGATTAGAGCTGAGATCAATGAGGTAGAAACCAGAGATACAGTAGAACATATCGATGAAACTAAAGTTGGTTTTTTGAAAGAATCATTAAGATCGACAAACAATTGGCCACACTAATCTTAAGGAAAGAAATAAAGCCAAAATTAATAAAATTATGAATAAAAAGGAAGATATAGCAACTAACACCAAGGAAACAATTATCAGAAGTTATTATCAATAGTTATATGGCAATAAGCTAAGCAATCTTGATGAATTAGATGCATTCCAGGAAAATTTTAAATGCCCAAAATTGAACCAGGAAGAAATTAACAACATGAATAGAACGATATCTAGTAACTAGATTTAAGCAGTGATCAAAAACCTCCCCAAAACAAGAGCCCAGTACCTGAGAGATTCCCTGGGGAATTCTACCAAACTTTCAAAGAAATAACACCTATTCTTCTGATGCTGTTTCAAAAATTGAACCAAGAGAAAAACTTCCAGACTCTTTCTATGAATCCAGCATTACCCTGATCCTTTAACCAGGCAAGGACCCTATCAGAAAAGTGAATTTTATACCAATATCTCTGATGAATATGGATGCTAAGATTCTCAGCAAGATTCTAGAACAGGATCCAACAGCACATTTAAAAATAAAAATCCACCATTACCAGGTGGATACATCCGTGGGCTACAAGGATGATTCATTTGCAAATCAATCAATGTGATAGAACAAATCAATATGAGAAGAGAGAAGAACCACATGGTCCTCTCAATTGATGCAGAAAAAGCATTGGACAAAATCCAGCATCCGTTCCTGATCAAAACTCTTCAAATTTCTTACTCGTGTAAGAAATGGAAGAAGACACTAAAACAAGGAAAACCACTTCATGCTTTTGGATCCGAATAATAAACATTGTGAAAATGTCTATACTGCCTCTAACAATCTATCCTTTTAATGTCCTTTCCATCAAAACTCTACAGGTATTTTTTAAAGACCTGGAGCAAATAATCCTAAAATTTATATGGAATCAGAAGAGAAGTTGAATTGCTAATGAAATCTTGAAAAACAAACATATAACTGAGAGCATCGCATTACCTGATTCCAAGCTTTACTACAAAGCTGTGATCACCAAGACAGCATGGTACTAGCTTAAAAAGTGACACGTAGACCAGTGGAACAGAGTAGAGAGCCCAGATATGGACCCTCAACTCTATGGACAAATAATCTTTGACAAATCAGGAAAAAAATATACAGTGGAAGAAAGACAGTCTCTTCAATAAGTAGTGATGGGTACACTGGACAGCTATATGTAGAAGAATAAAACTCAACCATTCTCTTACACCCTACACAAACATAACTCAAAATTGATAAAGACTTCAGCATGAGACAGGTATCCATCAGAATCTTAGATGAGAAGTTAGGCAGAGATTTCTTTGATATCAGCAACATCTTTCTATATATAGCTGCAAGGAAAAAAAAAGAAAAAATGAATTTTGGGCTTTATCAAAATCAAAACTATCGCACAGCAAAGGAAACAGTCAACAAAACAAAGAGGCAACCCAAGAAATGGAAGAAGATATTTGCAAATGACAGTACAGACAAAAGGTTGATATCCAGGATCTATAATGAACTCCTCAAACTGAACACACACAAAACAGACAATCATATCAAAAGATGGGCAGAAGATATGAACAGACTCTTCTTTAAGACATACAAATGGCTATCAGACACATGAAAAAAATGTTCATCATCACTAGCCATCAGGAAGATTCAAATGAAAACCACATTGAGATACCCCCACACCATTTAGAATGGCCAAAATTAGCAAGACAGGAAACAACATGTGTGAGAGAGGATGTGGAGAAAGGGGAACCCTCTTCCACTGTTGGTGGGAATGCAAGTTGGTGAAGCCGCTTTGGAAAACAGTTGGAGGTTCCTCAAGAAATTAAAATAGAGCTTCCCTATGACCTTGCAATTGCACTAGTGGGTATTTAAATCAATGCTGCAGATATAGTAAAAAGAAGGGCCATCTGTACCCACTGTTTATAGCAGCAATGTTCATGGTTGTCATACTGTGGAATGAACCAAGATGCCTTTCAATGGACGAATGGATAAGGAAGATGTGGTCCATATAGACTATGGAGTATTATGCCTCCATCAGAAAGGACAAATACCCAACTTTTGTAGCAAAATGGAAGGGATTGGAAGAGATTATGCTGAGTGAAATAAATCAAGCAGAGAGAGTCAATTATCATACGGTTTCATTTACTTGTGGAGCATAACAAATAACATGGAGGACAAGTGGTAATCAAAAGGAGAAGGAAGTTGAGGAAAATTATAAGGGGTATAGAAAATCATGAGAGACTATAGAATCTGAAAAACAATCTGAGGGCTTTAAGAGGCGGTGGTTTGGAGGTTAAGAGAACCAGCTGGTGGGAATAGGAGAGGTCATGGATTGCATAGATCACTGGGTGTGGTGCAAAAACAATGAATAAAATAAAAAAAAAGAAATTAACAAAAAATACGTGTTATGTGAAATGCACACTGACAACACACACACGCACACTCACACACACAGAGAGATAAGACACAAAAAGATGGGGAGGAAGTGATGAATCGCACTAAAGGAAGTAAGCCTCAAAGAAAATACCATAAAGGGGAAAGGAACAGAGAATCTAAGTCACAAACCAAACAAAATGGGAAATATAACTCCTTCATTATCAATAAGTAGTTCAGGTATACAGGACTAAAGTCTCCTATCACTACAAAAACATTGTTGGACAGAATGAAAATTTAGAAGAAAAAAAAAGGCCAAGAAGTTCACGAGAAAGAACAAAAACAAAGTGAGCTCAAACTTTTGTTAACCATAGCAAATTACCTTCCACTATAAAGATACACATAGATTGAAAATGAAGAATTTGGGAAGACAAAGATTATGTTATTGGCAACGAGAAGAGAGCCAAAGTAATTGTGCCTATGGCAGATAGATTTTATAGCTTTGAGAAACAAAAGATTACGGGAAGGTGTTTTGTCTTGATGGAGCATCAAAACATCAGAAATGTGGATGAATTGCAATGTATACACCACCTTCCTGGCTGTATCTAAATGTTGGAAGCATATTATCAGAATGGAATGGAGATTAGGACCACAATCCAATATTGTTGGGGACTATGATATCCACTTACAGCACAGGACAGATCATCCAAATGGAAGATGCTAAGGAATAAAAGACGTTATCATCGGCTCTCTAGACCAACTGAACTTTGGGGAAACATGCATAAGATTGAGTCACTGAGGACCATAAGAGAAGTTCTTTCCAAGGTCATACCTTACATTGTCTATCACAGATACTGTGCTGGAGTCCAACTCTAGTCGTCATTAATAGAAGACATTTCAATTACTATTTTATAAACTTATAAACACGAAGGTAAGAAAAAAGAAAAAAAAAACACTTATAAATGGGTAACACAGACAGACACTAATAGGTGGAAAACAGTACACACTCGAGAACTAGCAATGAATCAAAGAAAGAAAATCAAAAGGAAAATCAGAAACTACCTTGAACAAAGAAAATTCAAGAAACTTATAAGATGATGCCAAAATATTTTATGGGGAAAGAATATAGGATTAAATGAGTGTACTTCCAAAAATTCAAAACACTGAAAAAAAAGGAACCTAACATGAGGCCATAAGAAACTAAAAAAGAAGAATCAATCTCTAAGTTCACAGGAAAAAGAAAATAATGCATATGATCATCGAAATAAAAGACATACAAACAAACCAATATGAAAAAATCAGGAGAACCTACAGGTCAGTTTAGAAAACTTTAACAAACTGGAGGAGCCATTACGTGGAAAAAACTGGGAGACAAGCATACAGCTGAAAGAATGAGACCACATGACAACTGAGAGAAAGGAAAAAAATAATTGTAAAAGACTTCTATACAGAATTATGCTGGCAAATCCAAGAACTGAGAGAAAAGGATTTATTCCAAGACACATATCAAATTCCAAGATTAGGGTGCCTGGGTGGCTCAGTGGATTAAGCCGCTGCCTTCGGCTCAGGTCATGATCTCGGGGTCCTGGGATCGAGTCCCGCATCGGGCTCTCTGCTCAGCAGGGAGTCTGCTTCCGCCTCTCTCTCTCTCTGCCTGCCTCTCTGCCTACTTGTGATCTCTCTCTGTCAAATAAATAAATAAAATCTTTAAAAAAAAAATTCCAAGATTAGGTCAGGAAACCTACAAAATCTGAGCTCTCTACTAGTGACACAGCGTTTGAAGCAGCAATCAAACACCTCCCAATACACAGAAGGTCAGGTCCAAATCATTTTCCTGGTCAACATTTCTAGATATTTAATAAAGTCAATGTCGTTTCTTCTCATCGATTCCAGAAATGGAGGAGGCGGGCAAATTCTGATGTACAAGTGTAAGAACCTAATTCAGTTAAGGACATTATAGGAAACAAATTCCATGCCATTTTAATAAGTAAAGATAATAAATAAATAATTCTGTCCTCTTCTCTGTCTGTCTTCATCTGGTTTTGCAAGGGCCAGTGTGTATTTATTTTAATTTTTTGATATTAGAGGAAGCCAGCCTATCATCCATCATTTGTTCTTGAAAGAGCATTCACTGATACTTTAGCTCCATATACGACCTAGTGTCCATCTTAATATATGCCACAAGTTCTCAAAACCCATTAACCAGTTCCCTCTGTCTTCATGTCTCATCCCCTTCATGTCTCCCTTTTCTGTAACCCTAAGTTTGTTTCAATGAGTGCTGAGTCACTCAGGAGTGATATCCATTTGCCTCCTTCTCTAATTTCTTCCCCTTCAGTGTTCCCTATCTTTACCAGGAGCCGAGGTATTTCTTTTCCTTTACTCAGGGCCAAGGTATTCCTCATGAGGCACACACAGGGGAAGCCATATGATATTGCCCTTTGTCTGCTTGCCTTTTTCATTTTGAATCACCCTTTTCTGTGTAATTCCTGTCAATGCGAGTACCAGGGATTCATCCTCCCTGATGACTGAGGAATACGCTGCTGCCAATATTAACCACACTTCCTTTATCCTCTAGTCTTTGCAAGGGTATTGGCACTCAATCCACAGTTCTGCTCCAGTGGGCATGGCAGGCCATCGATATAGGCCATTACTTTTCCTCTTATTTAAAGGACTTGATCAAAATATCTATACCCATTACCACAGCAGGTCAAGTTACCTAATGAGGACAAGGGGTGCTGTGCAGGGCTCTTTCTTCAGCATTAGCTCTCATGTAGAATGTCACTCTCCTTGAAGCCTTTGCAAAGGTGTTTAAGGTAAAATCAAGTAGACAGATCCCTAATCCCAAATGACAGGTGTTTCAGAACAGTAGGAGAGGAGGACACAGAAAGCACAATACATCCATGCCCTAACATTTTTCCTTGAAAACGGACTTTTCATACCTTAATCCCCAATGACCCATAGTGAAAAGACAATGAGAAAGGACTCTCTCTCCACAGGATGACAAACACCACAGAGATCTGATGATATCCAAGAGGCCTCATTGTTTACTGAGATCTATAGAAATTGCAGTGGAAATAGGGAAACCTTGCCATCTCTGTATAAATTTTGGCCCAAATGATGGTATACCGATTGTCATTTTCTTTTATCTTTGTCTAGAAAGGGGAAGTTTGAAATTAACACAAGACAACCCGAGTTCTTGATCAGTCTTAGAGAGCTCTTTTTCTGTCCTTCCAGGGGCGTCTCCCAAAGTCATAGGATGCATAGGTCATGAGAAAGGGAATGGTGCTTCAGTGAAGCCAGCTTTTATGATGTCACAAAGCTTTGAGGTCATAGCCATGTTTGAACACTACACTTGGCAGGAGTAGTCATGGGTTGGCCAAGAGGATCCCATGCCCTCCCCAACTGCTGGAGCCGCCTGGGTCTCTCACCAAGGCAGTTTGCAAAGCAAGTTGGTGTCACATTCTCTTTTGCCATATATGTAATCTTTGGTCATGACTCTCAGCACCCTCCATCTAGACTCGGGATAAAGGCAAGAACCCAACATTCCATCCTACCCACAAAAGGCCAAGACAGAACCAGGCCTCAAACAAAGCGTCAGGGGAGGAACACCATGCACCACACATACGTATGGTCCTCCCAGCCAATAAGGGTGCTTCTGACCAAGAAAAGGGCCACCCAAGGAAAGCTCAAAGGGAACACCCAAAAACCATTCCAAAGACATATCTGGAGTCTTCAACAGCAAGGACTCCAGTACTTTAACGTCTCAACAAATCATGCCAAAAGAGTTTCTCAATCTTTAAAACTGACCAAGCACCAAAGGCAGACTTTACAACCTAGAACGTGAGGCACAGAACAGACGCATGTACTTGGAGTCCACATGAGTAAGCATGGATCATGTTGCAAAAAGCCCATAGCCCAAGTGAAGCCATCTGAAAGACTTTCATGCCCGTTTTAGGATGTCAACATGTATCTCCAAAAGTCATCATTCAACATGATTCGAATCCCAAGGAACCTTGAGCATTTCCACAGGGTGGTGCAACTACTCCCTGGGGAACTGAATGGAGATGTGGTAGCATAAAACTGCCTTAACACTCTCATGACCATCTCCGAAATGGTTTCATTTGATAACCAAACAATGCTTCTTGAGGAAGACAGGCATGTTCTAATGAAACCAAGACAGGTTGGAACAATGTGACAACAAAGGGCCATTACAGCGGGACAGACAGCTGATGGTACAGGTTGGTGAAGAGATACAGGAAGAAAAAGAACAAGAGAATTAATAAGGGATCACATAGCGAAGGTCTGGCATCTGAGGATGGTTGGAGGTACTCTGTACCTGGCTGCGTTCTATAGGGACCTAGGTCCAAAAAAAAATAAATAAATAAACCATCTTCTGGCCCCAGTAAATCCTTGTAAACTCTTTTTGTGTTTGTTTTTTTGGCAAATGATTCACATGCACTTTCGACAGAGAGACAGAGATAACAGTCAGGGGGTGGAGCTGGAGAGGGAGAAGCAAACTTTTCCCAGAGCAGGGAATCTGAGACCATTGTTGATGCCATGATCCTGGGGTCATGTGTTGAGCTAAAGGCTGCCTTTGAACTGATGGACTCACCCTGGGACCCAAAATTTGTCTTCCTAATACTTCCTAGTTCTAGAAATGAACCACGGCTCTCTCACTGTTCAGAAATGCATGGGATATGGATTTTTGCTTGGGCTGGTGTTGCTTGCTCTATCTGAACTGCTTCAAGAGCTGGTATTGCTTGTCAACTTGAAGTCAGTGACTTGACTATGAATACATTTATCTCCCATGGATATTTTCTTAAAGAGAATACATTCATTGCAAACTTTTGAAGGGGTTTGGCACTATATCTTGTGTTGCCCTCTTTCTGTTGATGGCGATTGGAATCCTCCCTATCTCCAAATACGGTTCTCCATTTTTGCTCCAAGATGAGGGACATTTTCAGCTCTGATTTCACAAAGACAAGTTTGGCCCTCTTTTTTCTTTCTCTCCTAGGTCTCCTCACATAAGCACCTCTTGCTATTACTTGGAGTCAATAATTTCCCTAAGCTCATTGTCATGGTCCATCATTCTTTCTTCTCTCTTTGGATTTGCTTCCTTATTTTCTAGTCTTTTTCTTACAGGTCACTCATTGGATCCTCTGATTCTACCAGACTGCTGGACTTTGCATCCAGTCTGTTACCAATCTTTTCACCAGGAACTCTTTTTTTTCTTTTATTTTTATCAGTTTTATCTCTGTGATTCGAGACCCCCTATATCTTCTGTGTTTTCTGATGTACAGGGAGTATCCTGGCTGCTGCTTTCAATCCTCCATCGGGCGTGTTATATGTAGAGGTTTCACTCTGATTGTCTGGTCAAGATCATTTCTTGTCCTTTTTTCTCGGCATCAATTGATGCACTGGATCTAGGTCTCTGACTTCTTCTCTGAATTCGAAAAGCCCATTCTGTTTTCTACACTGAGGGTAAATTCTTTTGGAAGAATGGATCATAGATTGCTCAAGACTGGCCCTTGATGTAGTCTTGCGGGTGTGTGGTATGCATGCACTCTGCTGTTGTGTTGTGGCTGTCCCCTGTCCTTGACGGCAGTCTTCTTCAGAGGCTCTCACGCCTGAGCAAAATAGGGTGAGGTTTAGCGTGGTGGGCTCTGGTGTACCTGTGAAAGAAGATGTTGAACCAACTCATCAGAACGGATGGCTGCAGAATGCTGTGGTCAGGAAAGAGCATGTGGGCAGGGATTTTTTCTAGTTCCCTACAGGAGACTCTGTTCTCCTGGGACTAAGCAACATGGACTGAGGAAGGCAGTCTCCCCGAGAGTTCCACAGTTACGACTCTGTGTTTGCAGGTTAGGCAGCTAACGTCCTCATCACCCTATCTTTGGACAGTAGGTCAGTCTTGATATTGCTCGTGCGAAAGCCCAAAATTTATTTTGCCACCATAAAGTCATCTCCATGCACATTGCCTATCACGGATGCACTGCCAGAAGCCACTATCTTCCCACTGTGTCTCCTGGTACTGTCTTTGATCATGGTTTCTAGGCTGTCTTCACCTGGTTGCTTGTTGGTGTTTTCTCCAGGAGAAACTTAGTGTTCTCTCGAGTCTATGTCTGCAAGTCTGCTGATCTTAAATATTCAAGACTCATTGTTGGCAAGAACTCATGCCATTCCGACCCTTTGATGGTCACAGCCAATAATTTCAGGAAACATGCTCCTTGTGACTTCTCAGTGTGCTCCTGTCTCCTGTGCCATTTTCTTTCACATTGGCTCACTTTTTTCTGAAGCATCAACTGCCCATGTCTTCCCAAAGCCATGTCTCCAACTTCACCAATAGTCTCTGCTACTTCTTTTATCTTTCTGTGGAGTTTTGTTTGTTGCCTTCAGGCCATTTACTGCCATGTTGCTCTTGATGGGGTAATCTCCCATTTTTGTTCAAGCATGAAGAAAAGCTTCAGTTCCCAGCCACTACTACCATCTCACTGTCCTCTGAAGACACTGCAAACTCCTAACCAGCCATACAAGAATAAATACTTGCCCCTGGCCTCATATGGCAGAATTGTGGAGAGCACTGGGCTACGTCACATCTATCCTTGTCAGAAAGATAAATAACACACAATTTCACTCTCTCATGGTAGTCAAGAAACATGTGAAAAAGAATAGGAAAAAGGGACAAACAATACGCCTCTAACCAGTCAGACAATTTTTTCTTTGTATGTTTGAAGACCAGTTAGTGAGAATATGTGTTTATAAAAGAGGACTAAATGAGACATTCTTTGTAGGAAATGTGGCTGAGTAATGGAATGTGAGTTTTCGAGTCATATCAAATTGAATTGCTATCCATAAAAGAACAATTTCTTATCTCTTGAAATTTCATTATAAGTGTTATATGAAACACACACACACACACACACACACACACACACACGAGACACATGAAAGATGGGGAGGAAGTGAGGAATCACACTAAAGGATGCAAATCCCAAAGAAAATATTATAACGTGGAAAGTTACATTAGGACTCCAAGTTAGAAATCAACCAAAATGAGAAAGATAACTCCTAACCTATCAATAATTACTTCAAGTATTCAAGATAAAATTCTCCTATCACTATAAACAGACTGTTGGACTGGACAGAAAAATTTTTAAAAGGAAAAAAATGTAAAAGGAAAAGAACAGAAACTAAACAAGCTCGACCTTATGTCGCCCATAAGAGATTTCCTTCAACTATAAAGATACACACAAAGATACCATCTAATATAAAGTGAAGGAATTAGGAAGTCTTAGGTTATGCAACTGGCAAGGAGTGGAGAGCCAAACTGTGCTTTTGGCAGAAAGAGAGATTTTATGGCTTCAAGACACAAATAAGCTAAAAGAAATTAACAGAAAATTAACAGTTAACAGAAGTTAAAGTTAACAGAAAACTTAAGAGTTATAAGAATAAAAGTTAGCAGGAGAATTGAAATAATGCATATGATCATCAAAATAAAAGAAATATAAACAAACTAATAGGAAAAATTCAGGAGAACTCACACGTCAGTTTAGAAAACTTTAACAAACTGGAGGAGGCAATACCTGGATAAAACTGGGAGACAAGCATACAGCTGAAAGTATGAGAACACATGACAATTTATAGATAGGAAAAAAAATTTCCAAAAGACACCTTTACACAATTATGCCAGCAAATCCAAAAATAGGATAAATTCTAAGAAACATATCAATTCTCTCGTTTAGGTATAAAACCTACAAAATCGAGCTCTCTAGTCAAGACCAAGGTGTTCGAAGCAGTAATTAAACACCTCCCAAAAGACAGAAGGCCAGGTCCAAATCATTTTCCTGGTTAACTCTTTTAGACATTTAATGAAGGCAATGCATTTTCTTCTCATCGATTCCAGAAATGGAGGAGGCGTGTAGACTCTACTTTACAAGTATAAAGACCTAATTCAGATAAGGACATTTTAGGAAACAAATTCCATGACATTTCAATAAGGAAAGATAATAAAAATACAATTCTTCCCTTTTCTCTGTCTTCACCTGCTTTAGAAAAGAACAGTTTGTTTTTATTTTAATTTTTGTTATGTTGAAATAGAAGGCCTATCAAACATCATACGTTTATGACAGAGTATTCACGGATGTTTTAGTTCCATATATGACCTAGTGCTCATCGTGATATATGCCACAACTCCTCAACACCCATTAGCCAGTTCCCTCATTCCCTGCATGTCCCTCTTTTATGTAACCCTCAGCTTGGTTCTCAGAGTCAGGAGTCACTCCTGGTTTCTCTCTTTCTGTGTCTTCTTCTCCTTCAGTTTTCACTTCTTTCCTTCCATGGTATTCTTCCTGGGGCACATAGGAAGGAAAATATATGATAATTCCCTTTGTCGGCTTGCCTTTTTTGTTTTGCATAATCCAGTCTTCTGTCATTCATGTCAATGCAAGTACCAGGTGTTCATCCACCCTGAGGAATACTCTGTTGCCAAGATGGACCACACCTTCTTTATCCACTACCATTTGCAAGGGCATTGCAGCTCAATCCACACTTCTGCTCAAGTGGCCATTGCAGGGCATCGATATAGGCCGTCCTTTCCTTTGATTGAAGATACTTGGTTAACATGGCTATGCCCATTACCACATCAGGTAGCGTTAACTCATGATGACAAGGAATGCTGTCCGGGGATCTTCCATAAGGCTAAGCTATTATGCAGAATGTCACTCGCTTGAAGACTTCGCAAATGTGTTTAAGTTAAAACAAGGTAGACAGAGCCTTAATCCCTTATTACTAGTGAATTGAACACTAGGAGATGAGGACACAGACAGCACAATACATCCATGTCCTAGCATTTCTGCTAGATAATGAAATTTACATCCCTTAGTCATGACTGACCCATAAGGAAAAGATGCTGAGAAAGGACTTTCTCAACCACAGTAAGACAAACCTCACATTGGGGAGGGTATGTGCTTTGGTGAGTGCTGTGAAGTGTGTAAACCTGGTGATTCACAGACCTGTACCCCTGGGGATAAAAATATATGTTTATAAAAAATAAAAAAAAATTTAAAAAAAAGACAAAACTCAAAGAGAGCTAATGATACTTTCTATATTTTCAGTGGAAATAGGAACAACTTGCTTTCTCTGGAGAAATGTTGCCCTAAAGGATGGCATACTGAACGTCATTTCCTTTTCTCTTTGTCTAGAAAGGGTAGTGGGAAATTAACACACAAGATGACCTGGAGTCTTGGTCAGACTCAGAGGGCTCTTTTTCTGTACTTCCAGGGGCATTCTACTTAAAGCCATAGGATTCAAAGGTCAGGAGATAGTGACTTCAGTGAAGCCAGCTTCTGTGATATCACAAAGCTTTGAGGTTATAGCAACCACTTTTTCCAAAACCATGCCTGATCACTACACTTGGCTGGACTAGTCATAAGTGGGCCAAGAGGATCCCAAGCCTCGCAAACCGCTGGAGCCACCTGGGTCTCTCACTAAAGCAGCTTGGTAAATGAGTATGTGTCAACTTCTCTATGGCTGGATTCATAGTCTTTGGTCGGGAATGTAAGCACCAGCCCTCTGGACTCCAAAAGAAAGGCAGGAATCCACCATTTTATCCTACCTACAAAAGGCCAAGAAAGTTGAGGCCTCAAACAAAGCATGACGGGAAGAACTCCATAGCCTACAATGGCTATGGTCCTCCCCGTCAATCAGGGCGCTTCTCATCAGGAAAAGTGCCACCCAAGGAAAGCTCCAAGGGAAAACCCACAAGCACACCAAAGACATGTCTGGAGTATTCAACAGCAAAGGCACAAGTACCTTGAGCGTCTCCAGAAATCATGACAAAATGGCATCCCAAGCTTCATAATTGACCAAGCACCAAAGACAGACTCTACACCCTAGACCCTTAGGTCCAGGATGTACCCATTTACTTGGAGTCAACAGGAGCAAGCATTGAGCTTTTGGAAGAGAACCATAGCCCAAGTGAAGCCAGATGAAAGTCATTTATGCGCGTATCAGGATGACAATGTGTATCTCTAAAAGGACACATTGAAGAGGATTGAATGTCAAAGAAGCTTGAGCACTCCCACATGGTGGTGCAGCTACCCTCTGGGGAACTGAATGGAGATGAAGCAGCACAAGCCTGCCTTAACCCTCTCATGACCATCCCCCAAATCGTTTGATGTGATAAGAAAACAGTGCCTCTTGTGGAAAATGGACATGTTCTAAAGGAGCCAGGAGAAGGAAATAATGTGTCAACTAGGGCCATTATAGGGGGACAGACACCGGATGCTACAGGTTGGTAAGGAGATACAGGAAGACAACAGGAGAATGAGCAAGGGAGCTCAGAGCAAAGGTTTGGCATTTTAGGATGGTAGGAAGTACTCTGTACCTGGCTGCATTCCTTAGGGACCTAGGTCCAAATTAAATACAACATCTTCTGGCCCCAGTCAGTCCTTTCACACTGGTTTCGTTTTTGTTTTTTGTCAAATGATGCACGTGCCAATATTTGACAGAGTGACAGAGAGTTCACAATCAGGGGGTGGAGCTGGAGAGGGAGCTGACTTGCTCCTAAGTAGGTAAACTACTCAGGGCCTTTTAATCTTATCTTTGTTTCTGTTCCCACATAAGGGTAATTTTCAGCTCTGATTTCTTAAAGAAATGTCCAAGCCTCATTTTTTTCTTGTCCCTAGTTCTCCTACAATAGGCACAAGATTCTATTCATGGAGTCAATGATTTCCATAAGCTAATTTTCATTTTCCACCATTCTCTCTTCTCTCTTTGGTTGCTTACTTATTTTCCAGTATTTGTCTTCAAGGTCACTAATTGGATTCTCTGCTTCTTCCAGCTTCCTGGACTTTGCATCCAGCCTGCTACCACTCTTTTCACCAGGGATTCTGTTTTACTTTATTTTATTTTTTAACACTTTTATCTCTGTGGTTAGACTCTACCTGATGTCTTCTTTTTTTTTTTAATGGGGAAAATTAATGGTGATTTTATTTTATTTTTTTAATATAATTTTTTATTTTTTATAAACATATATTTTTATCCCCAGGGGTACAGGTCTGTGAATCACCAGGTTTACACACTTCACAGCACTCACCAAAACACATACCCTCCCCAATATCCATAATCCCACCCCCTTCTCCCAAACCCCCTCCCCCCAGCAACCCTCAGTTTGTTTTGTGAGATTAAGAGTCACTTATGGTTTGTCTCCCTCCCAATCCCATCTTCTTTCATTTATTCTTCTCATACCCACTTAAGCCCCCATGTTGCATCACCACTTCCTCATATCAGGGAGATCATATGATAGTTGTCTTTCTCCGCTTGACTTATTTAGCTAAGCATGATATGCTCTAGTTCCATCCATGTTGTCGCAAATGGCAAGATTTTATTTCTTTTGATGGCTGCATAGTATTCCATTGTGTATATATACCACATCTTCTTGATCCATTCATCTGTTGATGGACATCTTGGTTCTTTCCATAGTTTGGCTATTGTGGACATTGCTGCTATAAACATTCGAGTACACGTGCCCCTTTCGATCACTACGTTTGTATCTTTAGGGTAAATACACAATAGTGCAATTGCTGGGTCATAGCAGTTCTATTTTCAACAATTTGAGGAACCTCCATGCTGTTTTCCAGAGAGGTTGCACCAGCTTGCATTCCCACCAACAGTGTAGGAGGGTTCCCCTTTCACCGCATCCTCGCCAGCATCTGTCATTTCCTGACTTGTTGATTTTAGCCATTCTGACTGGTGTGAGGTGATATCTCATTGTGGTTTTGATTTGTATTTCCCTGATGCCGAGTGATATGGAGCACTTTTTCATGTGTCTGTTGGCCAACTGGATGTCTTCTTTGCAGAAATGTCTGTTTATGTCCTCTGCCCATTTCTTGATTGGATTATTTGTTCTTTGGGTGTTGAGTTTGCTAAGTTCTTTATAGATTCTGGACACTAGTCCTTTATCTGATATGTCGTTTGCAAATATCTTCTCCAATTATGTCAGTTGTCTTTTGATTTTGTTAACTGTTTCCTTTGCTGTGCAAAAGCTTTTGATCTTGATGAAATCCCAATAGTTCATTTTTGCCCTTGCTTCCCTTGCCTTTTGCGTTGTTCCTAGGAAGATGTTGCTGCAGCAGAGGTCGAAGAGGTTGCTGCCTGTGTTCTCCTCAAGGATTTTGATGGATTCCTTTCGCACATTGAGGTCCTTCATCCATTTTGAGTCTATTTTTGTGTGTGGTGTAAGGAAATGGTCCAATTTCATTTTTCTGCATGTGGCTGTCCAATTTTCCCAGCACAATTTATTGAAGAGGCTGTCTTTTTTCCATTGGACATTCGTTCCTGCTTTGTCAAAGATGAGTTGACCATAGAGTTGAGGGTCTATTTCTGGGCTCTCTATTCTGTTCCATTGATCTATGTGTCTGTTTTTGTGCCAGTACCATGCTGTCTTGATGATGACAGCTTTGTAATAGAGCTTGAAGTCCGGAATTGTGATGCCACCAACGTTGGCTTTCTTTTTCAATATCCCTTTAGCTATTCGAGGTCTTTTCTGGTTCCATATAAATTTTAGCATTATTTGTTCCATTTCTTTGAAAAATATGGATGGTACTTTGATAGGAATGGCATTAAATGTGTAGATCGCTTTAGGTAGCATAGACATTTTCACAATATTTATTCTTCCAATCCAAGAGCATGGAATATTTTTCCATTTCTTTGTGTATTCCTCAATTTCTTTCATGAGTACTTTATAGTTTTCTGAGTATAGATTCTGTGTCTCTTTGGTTAGGTTTATTCCTAGGTATCTTATGGTTTTGGATGCAATTGTAAATGGGATTGACTCCTTAATTTCCCTTTCTTCTGTCTTGTTGTTGGTGTAGAGAAATGCAACTGATTTCTGTGCATTGATTTTATATCCTGACACTTTACTGAATTCCTGTATAAGTTCTAGCAGTTTTGGAGGGGAGTCTTTTGGGTTTTCCACATATACTATCATATCATCTGCGAAGAGTGATAATTTGACTTCTTCTTTGCCGATTTGGATGCCTTTAATTTCCTTTTGTTGTCTGATTGCTGAGGCTAGGACCTCAGTACTATGTTGAATAGCAGTGGTGATAATGGACATCCCTGCCGTGTTCCTGACCTTAGCGGAAAAGCTTTCAGTTTTTCTCCACTGAGAATGATATTTGCGGTGGGTTTTTCATAGATGGCTTTGATGATATTGAGGTATGTGCCCTCTATCCCTACACTTTGAAGAGTTTTGATCAGGGAGGGATGCTGTACTTTGTCAAATGCTTTTTCAGCATCTATGGAGAGTATCATATGGTTCTTGTTTTTACTATTATTGATGTGTTGTATCACTTTGACTGATTTGCGGATGTTGAACCAACCTTGCAGCCCTGGAATAAATCCCACTTGGTCGTGGTGAATAATCTTTTTAATGTACTGTTGAATCCTATTGGCTAGTATTTTGTTGAGTATTTTCGCATCTGTGTTCATCAAAGAAATTGGTCTATAGCTCTCTTTTTTAGTGGGATCCTTGCCTGGTTTTGGGATCAAGGTGATGCTGGCCTCATAAAATGAGTTTGGAAGTTTTCCTTCCATTTCTATTTTTTGCAACAGTTTCAGGAGAATAGGAATTAGTTCTTCTTTAAATGTTTGGTAGAATTCCCCTGGGAAGCCGTCTGGCCCTGGGCTTTTGTTTGTTTGGAGATTTTTAATGACTGTTTCAATCTCCTTACTGGTTATGGGTCTGTTCAGGCTTTCCATTTTTTCCTGGTTCAGTTGTGGTAATTTATATGTTTCTAGGAATGCATCCATTTCTTCCAGATTGTCAAATTTATTGCCGTAGAGTTGCTCATAGTATGTTCTTATAATAGTTTGGATTTCTTTGGTGTTAGTTGTGATCTCTCCTCTTTCATTCATGATTATATTTATTAGGGTCCTTTCTCTTCTTTTTGATAAGTCGGGCTAGGGGTTTATCAATTTTATTAATTCTTTCAAAGAACCAGCTCTTACTTTCATTGATTTGTTCTATTGTATTTTTTTTTTGTTTGTTTCTATTTCATTGATTTCTGCTCTGAACTTTATGATCTCTCTTCTCCTGCTAGGCTTAGGGTTTCTTTCTTGTTCTTTTTCCAGCTCCTTTAGGTGTAGGGTTAGATTGTGTACCTGAGACCTTTCTTGTTTCTTGAGAAAGGCTTGTACCGCTATATATTTTCCTCTCAGGACTACTTTTGTTGTGTCCCACTGATTTTGAACCATTGTATTCTCATTATCATTTGTTTCTATGATTTTTTTCAATTCTTCTTTAATTTCCCGGTTGACCCATTCATTCTTTAGAAGGATGCTGTTTAGTCTCCATGTATTTTGGTTCTTTTCAAACTTCCTTTTGTAGTTGAGTTCTAGCTTTAGAGCATTGTGGTTTGAAAATATGCAGGGAATGATCCCAATCTTTTGATACCGGTTGAGTCCTGATTTAGGACCGAGGATGTGATCTATTCTGGAGAATGTTCCATGTGCTCTAGAGAAGAATGTGTATTCTGTTGCTTTGGGATGAAATGTTCTGAATATATCTGTGATGTCCATCTGGTCCAGTGTGTCGTTTAAGGCCTTTATTTCCTTGCTGATCTTTTGCTTGGATGATCTGTCCATTTCAGTGAGGGGAGTGTTAAAGTCCCCTACTATTATTGTATTGTTGTTGATGTGTTTCTTTCATTTTGTTATTAATTGGTTTATAGAGTTGGCTGCTCCCACGTTGGGGGCATAGATATTTAAAATTGTTAAATCTTCTTGTTGGACAGACCCTTTGAGTATGATATAGTGTCCTTCCTCATCTCTTATTATAGTCTTTGGCTTAAAATCTAATTGATCTGATATAAGGATTGCCACTCCTGCTTTCTTCTGATGTCCATTAGCATGGTAAATTCTTTTCCACCCCCTCACTTTAAATCTGGAGGTGTCTTCGGGCTTAAAATGTGTTTCTTGGAGGCAACATATAGATGGGTTTTGTTTTTTTATCCATTCTGATACCCTGTGTCTTATGACAGGGGCATTTAGCCCATTGACATTCAGGGTAACTATTGAGAGATATGAATTTAGGGCCATTGTATTGCCTGTAAGGTGGCTGTTACTGTATATGGTCTCTGTTCCTTTCTGATCTACCACTTGTAGGATCTCTCTTTGCTTAGAGGACCCCTTTCAAGATTTCCTGTAGAGCTGGTTTGGTGTTTGCAAATTCTTTCTGTTGTTGTTTGATAGCCTAGCTGGATATAGTATTCTGGGCTACATGTTTTTCTCATTTAGTGCTCTGAAAATATCATGCCAGCTCTTTCTGGCCTGCCAGGTCTCTGTGGATAAGTCAGCTGCCAAACTAATATTTTTACCATTGTATTTTACACACTTCTTTTCCCGGGCTGCTTTCAGGATTTTCTCTTTGTCACTGAGACTTGTAAATTTTACTATTAGGTGACGGGGTGTGGGCCTATTCTTATTGATTTTGAGGGGCGTTCTCTGAACCTCTTGAATTTTGATGCTCGTTCCCTTTGCCATATTGGGGAAATTCTTCCCAATAATTCTCTCTAGTATACCTTCTGCTCCCCTCTCTCTTTCTTCTTCTTCTGGAATCCCAATTATTCTAATGTTGTTTCATCTTATGGTGTCACTTATCTCTCGAATTATCCCCTCATGGTTCAGTAGCTGTTTGTCCCTCTTTTGCTCAGCTTATTTATTCTCTTTATTTTGTCTTCTATATCACTAATTCTTTCTTCTGCCTCATTTATCCTAGCAGTGAGAGCCTCCATTTTTGATTGCACCTCATTAATAGCTTTTTTTATTTCAACTTGGTTAGATTTTAGTTCTTTTATTTCTCCAGAAAGGGCTTTTATATCTCTCGAGAGGGTTTCTCTAATATCTTCCATGCCTTTTTTGAGCCCGGCTAGAACCTTGAGAATTTTCATTCTGAACTCTAGATCTGACATATTACCAATGTCTGTATTGATTAGGTCCCTAGCCTTCGGTACAGCCTCTTGTTCTTTTTTTTGTGTTGAATTATTCCGTCTTGTCATTTTGTCCAGATAAGAGTATATGAAGGGGCAAGTAAAATACTAAAAGGGTGGCAACAACCCCAGGAAAATATGCTTTAACCAAATTAGAAGATATCCAAAGTCGTGAGGGGTGAGAAAAGGGATAAAAAGTGGTTCAAAAAGGAAGAAATAAAAAAAAAGAAAAAAGAGAGAAAAAAAAGAAAAGAATTAAAAAAAAAAAGAAAACACCTAAGAAAAATATAAAAAAGAAAAAATATATTTATTAGATAAACTAGTAAAAAATCGTTAAAAAAGAAAAAGGTAACAGTTAAAAAAAAAATTTTTACCCGAAGGCAAAAAAAATAAAAAAAATAAAAAAAATAAAAAAGAAAAAAATTAAATTAACTGCAAGACTAAAAAAAAATCACAGGGAAAAAGCCATGAGTTCTGTGCTTTGCTTTCTCCTCCTCTAGAATTTTGCTGCTCTCCTTGGTATTGAAACCGTACTCTTTGGTAGGTGAACTTGGTCTCAGCTGGATTTCTTGTTGATCTTCTGGGGGAGGGGCCTGTTGTAGTGATTCTCAAGTGTCTTTGCCCCAGGCGGAATTGCACCGCTTTTACCCGGGGCCGGGGTGAGTAATCCGCTTGGGTTTGCTTTCAGGAGCTTTTGTTCCCTGAGCACTTTCCGTAGAGTTCGGGAGGACGGGAATACAAATGGGGGCCTTCTGGTCTCCGGCCCAGAGGAGCCGAGAGCCCAGGGCCCCACTCCTCAGTGTGCGCTCAGAGAACCGCGCTCAGTTACTCCTGTCTGCCTGACCTCCGGCCGCGCTCCGAGCTCACCGAGCCTGCGACCGGTTCAAGGTCACCCCGAGCTTCGAGCTTACTGTCGGCTCTGTCTCTGTAGCCGGCTTTCCCGTTCCAATACCCAAAAGCTCTGCGACACTCATACACCCCCGATCCTTCTGTGACCCTGCGGGACCTGAGGCCACGCTGACTCCGTGTGGGCTTTGCTCTGGGTTGCCTCTGGAGCGATGTCCCTCAGCGGAACAGACTTTTAAAAGTCCTGATTTTGTGCACGGTTGCTCCGCCGCTTGCCGGGAGCCAGCCCCTTCCCCCAGGGTCTATCTTCCCATCGCTTTGGATTCACTTCTCCGCCGGTCCTACCTTTCATAAAGTGGTTGTTTTTCTGTTTCCAGAATTGCTGTTCTTCTTCTCTTCGATCTGCCGCTGGATTTTCAGGTGTTTGCAATCTTTAGATAAGCTATCTAGCTGATCTCTGGCTAGCTGAAGTAGTCTCGGCCTGCTAATTCTCCGCCATCTTGACTCCTCCCTCTACCTGATGTCTTCTGTGTTTTCTGATGTATAGTGAGTATCCTGTCCGCTGCTTTCAATCCTCCATCAGGCGTGTTACATGTACAGGTTTCTCATTATTTGTTTTTTTTTTTCCCTTGGCATCAGTTTATTTTTCCAGTTTTACATTTGTTCTAGATCTCTGTATTTTTCTCTGTATTCTCAAGGCTTAATCTGGTTTTTAGCCTAAGGGTAATTCCTTTAAGAGAAAAGATCATGGAGTGCCCAAGGGATGTCCCTTGAAGAAGTTTCCGGTGTTTGTGTCATGCATACCATCTGCAGTTGTGTCGTAACTGTCCCCTGTCCGTGAGGCCAGTCATCTGCAGAGGTTCTCCTTGCCTGCTGTTTGGAGTGTTTGATGTCTGGGCTGAATATGGTGAAGTTTAGTTTGGTGGGCTCTTGTGTTCCTGTGAAAAGATGTTAAACCAATGCAAAAATATGAAGGCTTGTGGAATGCTGCAGTCAGGGAAGAATATGTGGGCAGGGATTCCTTCTAGTTCCCTATGGGAGAGTCTGTTCTCCTAGGACTAAGCAACATGGACTGAGGAGGAAGTCCCCCAAGAGTTCCATGGCTGGGATTTCATGTTTGTAGGTAAGGCAGCTAATATCCTCACTGTCCTGCCTTTGGACAGCATCATTCTTGATGCTGCTGATGTGAGAGCCCAAATTTTTTTGCCCCCTCTGATTAATCTCTGAGAATACTGCCTCTCACGTATGCACTGATACAACCCACTATCTTCCCACTGTGTCTCCTGATATTGTCTCTGATCATGGCTTCCAGGCTGTCTGTACCTGGTTGCTTTTCGGTGTCCTCTCCAAGAGAAACACAGTTTTCTCGAGTCAATGTCTGCCAAGTCTGCTGATCGGAAATCTCCTGGCCTCTAGACCCTTTGTTGGCAAGAACTCGTGCCATTCAGATGCTCTGCTGGTCACAGGTGATGGCATTGGATTACATGTCCTATGTGGATTCCCAGTGTGTCTTCCTCCCTCCTGTGGCTTTGTCTTTTCCACTGGCTCACTGATCTCTGAAGCACCAACCTGCAACATATTCCTTAAATCTTGTCTCCAATCTTCTCACATAGTCTCTGTGAGTACTTTTCTCCTTTACTGTGGAGTTTGATTGGTATGCTTCAGTTCATTTTCCTCCATATTGCACTTTATGTGGTAATCATCAGGTCTTGTTCATGGCTGAAGACATGCCTGGAGTTCCCAGACAGTACTATCATCTCTCTGTCCTCCAAAAGCCCCTCAGACTCTTACAATGCCATAATGAAGAATAAATTTTTGCTATTTCCCTCATGTGGTAAAGTTGTGGTGAATATTTGCCTATGTCACATCTATCAGTCTCATAAAAACAAATAACATATGATTTTACTCTCTCATGGTAGTCATGAAACCTGTGAAAAAGCAAGGGAAAAAGGGGCAAACAATATGACTCTAACCACGCACGCAAAAATTTGTGTTTGTTTGAAGGCCGGGTAGTTTGTTTGAAGGCCGGTATTTACAAAAGACTGATAAATGGGACATAACTTGTACTAAATGTGGCTGAAAGAGATGGAATGTGAGTTTTGAAGGCATATCAAATTGAATTGCTATCCAAAAGAGACCGACTTTCTATCTCTTGAAATTTAATTTAAAGTGTTATCTGAAACACACACACATAAAATCAGAAAGTAACATGAACAAAGGAAAGTCAAGAAACTTATGAGATGATGCCAAAACATTGTATGGGGAAGCAATATAGGGTTAAATGCTTGTATTTCCAAAAATTAAAAACGCCAGAGTAAAGCAACCTAACTTGATGCTATAAGGAAGTAAAAAAGAAGAGACAAATTCCAAAGTTAATAGAAAGAATGAAATAATACATATGATCAAAGAAATAAAAGAAATATAAATAAACCAGTACAAAAAAATCATGTAAACTCAAACATAAGTTTTGAAAATGTTAACAAACTGGATGAGGCATTACCTGGATATAACACGGAGATAAGCATACAGTGTAAAGTATGAGACCACAGGACAACTGACAGAAAGGAAAAAATAATAACCTAAAAGATGCCTGTATGCAATTATGCCAGCAAATCCAATAACTGAGAGAAAAAAATATATTGCAAGACACATATCAACTGCCAATATTAGCTCAGGTAACCTAAAATTTGAGCTTTCTAGTAGTAACTAAAGCATTTGAAGCAGTAATCAAACACCCCCGAACAAATGAAGGCTAGGTTGAAATCAAGGAAAAATGTTAGAGTATGGATGTATTGTGGTGTCTATGTTCTTATCTCCTCGTGTTCTGAAACACGAGGTTTTGTTTTTTATCATTTTTTTAAATTTATTTTTTATTTATTTTCTGCATAACAGTATTCATTATTATTGGACCACATCCAGTGCTCCATGCAATCAATCGGTGCCCTTTATAATATCCACCAGCTGGTACCCCAAGGTCCCACCCTCACCCCTTCAAAACCCTCAGATTGTTTTTCAGAGTCCAGAGTCTCTCATGGTTCACCTCCACTTCCAATTTCGCCTAACTCCCTTCTCCTCATCTCCCCATGTCCTCCATGATTTTTGTTATGCTCCACCAATAAGAGAAACCATATGATAATTGACTCTCTCTGCTTGACTTATTTCACTCAGCATAATCTCTTCCAGTCCCATCCATGTTGCTACAAAAGTTGGGTATTCGTCCTTTCTGTTGGAGACATAAGACTCCATAGTGTATAGGACCACATCTTCCTTATCCATTCATCCGTTGAAGGGCATCTTGGTTCTTTACACAGTTTGGAAATCGTGGCCATTGCTGCTATAAACATTGGGGTAGAGATGGTCCTTCTTTTTACATCTGAATCTTTGTGGTAAATACCCAGTAGTGCAATTGCAGAGTCATAGGGAAGATTTATTTTTAATTTCTTGAGGAATCTCCACACTTTTCTCCAGAGAGGCTGCACCAACTTGCATTCCCACCAACAATGGAAGAGGGTTCCCGTTTCTCCACATACCCTCCAACATATGTTGTTCCCTGTCTTGCTAATTTTGGCCATTCAACTGGTGTAAGGTGATATCTCAATGTGGTTTTCATTTAAATCTCCTTGAGGGCTAGTTATGATGAACATTTATTCATGTGCCTGATAGCAATTTGTATGTCTTCATTAGAGAAGTGTCTGTTCATATCTTTGGCCCATTTTTTGATATGATTTTGTGTTTTCGGTGTGTTGAGTTTGAGGAGTTCTTCATGAATCCTGGTTATCAATCTTTTGTCTGTACTGTCACATGAAAATATCTTTTCCCATTCCTTGGGTTGCCTCTTTGTTTTTGGACTATTTCCTTTGCTCTGCAGAAGCTTTTGATCTTGATGAATTCCCAAAAGTTTATTTTTGCTTTTGCTTCCTTTGCCTTCGGAGACATATCTTGAAAGAAGTTGCTGTGGCTGATATCTACTCTAGGATGCTGATGTATTCCTGTCTTACATTGAGGTGTTTTATCCATTTTGAGTTTATCATTATATAGGGTGTAAGATAATGGTCGAGTTTCATTCTTTTACATATAGCTGCCCAGTTTTACCAGCACCATTTATTGAAGATACTCTCTTGTATTCACTGTATATTTTTTCCTGTTTTGTTGAATATTATTTGCCAATAGAGTTGAGGGTCCGTATCTGGACTCTCTACTCTGTTCCACTGGTCTATATGTCTGTTTTTATGCCAGTACCATTCTGTCTTGGTGATCACAGGTTTGTAGTAAAGCTTGAAAATGGGTAACACGATGCACCAAGTTTTATTTTTGTTTTTCCACATATTTTTAGCGATTCGGGTCTCTTCTGGTTCCATAAGAATTGTTGGATTATTTTCTCCAGCTCTTTTAAAAATCAATAATTCTTGGAATTTTGATCTGTATCGCATTAGAAGTCTAGATTGCTCTAGGTAGTATAGACATTTTAACAATGTGTATTCTTTTGATACAAGAGCATGGAATGGTATTCCATCTTTTTGTATCTTCTTTTATTTATTTCATGAGTGTTCTGTAGTTCATTGAAGTTAAATCTTTGGTTAGGTTTCTTTCTAGGTACCTTATGGTTCTTCATGCTATAGAAAATGGAATCGATTCTCTAATTTTTATTTTCTATATTTTCTTTGTTAGTGTATAAGAAAGCCACTGATTTCTATACATTGACTTTGTATGATGCCATGTTGCTGAATTGCTGTATGAGTTCTAGTAGTTTGAGGGTGGAGTCTTTTGGGCTTCCCATATAAAGAATCATGTCATCTGCAAAGAGAGAGTTTGTATTCTTCATTGCCAATTTGGATATCTTCTATTTCTCTTTGTTGTCTGATTGCTGTTACTAAGACTTTTAATACTGTGTTGAACAAGAGTGGTGAGAGTGGGAATCATTGTTGCGTTCCTGATCTCAATGGGAAGGCTGCAAGCTTTTTCCCATTGAGGATGATATTTGATGTGGGTTTTTCATAGATAGATTTGATGAAGTTCAGAAATGTTCCCTCCTTCCCTATACTTTGAAGCATTTTAATCAGGAACAGATGCTGGATTTTGTCAAATAATTTTTCTGGATCAATTGAGAGGACCATGTGGTTCTTCTCTCTTCTCATTTTAATTTCTTGTATCACACTAATTGATTTGCATATGTTGAACCATTCTTGTAGCCCAGGGATGAACCCCACCTGGTCTTGGTGGATAATCTTTTTAATGTGCTGTTGTATACTGTTTGCTAGGATCTTGTTGAGAATCTTAGCATCCATATTCATCAGTGATATTGGTCTGAAATGATCCTTTCTGATAGGGTCTTTGTCTGTTTGGTGATCAAGGTAATGTTGGCTTCATAGAGTGAGTCTGGGAGTTTCCCTTCTGCTTCAATATTTTGAAACAGCTTCAGGAGAACATGTGTTATTTCTTCTTTGAAAGTTTGGTAGAATTCCCCAGGGAATCCGTCAGGTCCTTGGCTTTTTTTGGGAGGTTTTTGATCAATTCTTCAATCTCATTATTAGATATTGGTCTATTCAGGCTGTCAATTTCTTCTTGGTTCAATTATAGGAGTGTATAGTTTTCCAGGAATGCATCCATTTCATCTAGGTTGCTTAGCTTATTGGCATATAACTCTTGATAAAAACTTCTGATGATTGGTTTTACTTCCTTGGTGTTAGTTGTAAGCTCTTTCTTTTTATTCATAATTTTATTAAATTGGGCTTTCTCTCTTTTCTTTTGGATTAGTGTGGCCAATGGTTTATCGATCTTATTGATTCTTTCAAAAAACCAGCTTCTAGTTTCATTGATACATTCTACTGTATCTCTGGTTTCTAACTCATTGATCTCAGCTCTAATCTTGATTATTTCCCTTCTTGTGGGTGGAGTTGGTTTGATTTGTTGTTGGTTCTCCAGTTCTTTAAGGTGTAGAGACAGCTGCTGTGTTCTGTATTTTTCAATTTTTTTGAAGGAGGCTTGGATGGCTATGTATTTCCCCCTTAAGGCCACATTTGCTGTATCCCATAGGTTTTTGACCAAAGTGTTCATTCTCATTGGTTTCCATGATATTTTTCAATTCTTCTTTGATCTCCTGGTTGATCCAAGCATTATTAAGCAAGGTGGTCATTAACTTCCAGGTGTTTGAGTTTCTTAGGAACTTTACCTTGTGATTGAGCTCCAGTTTCAAAGCATTGTGATCTGAGAATATGCAGGAAATTATCTCAGTCTTTTGGTATCAGTTGAGTCCTGATTTGTGACCCAGTATGTGATCTATTCTTGAGAAGGTTCCATGTGCACTTGAAAAGAATGAGTATTCTGTTGTTTTAGCATGAAATGTTCTGTGTATATCGCCGAGGTCCATCTGGTCCTAAGTGTCATTCAATGCTCTTGTATCTTTATTAATTTTTGCTTCAATGATCTATTTCTGAGAGAGGTGTGTTAAGATCTCCTACTATTAATGTATTCATATCAATATGACTCTTTATCTTGATTAACAGTTTTTTTATGTATTTGGCTACTCCCATATTAGGGCATCTATATTTACAATTGGTAGATCATCTTGGTGGATAGTCCCTTTAAGAATGATGTAGTGTTTTTCTGTATCTCTGACTATGGTCTTTAGTTTAAAATCTAATTTATCTGATAGGAGAATCGCTACCCCAGCCTTCTTTGAGGTCCATTGTCATGAAAGATGCGTCTCCATCCATTCACTTTCAGTCTGGGTGTATCTTTAGGTTCAAAATGAGTGGCTTGTAGACACCATATCGATGGGTCCTGTCGTTTTATCCAATCTTCAACCCTGTGCTTTTTTATGGGCGCATGTATGTCATTCACATTGAGAGTGATTATTCATAGATCGTTTTTATTGACATCGTGTTACCTTTGAAGTCTTTCTCTCTGTAGACAGTCTCTATATTTCTGTTCAATGCTATTCTTACGATTTTTCCTATTTTATGCAACCCTGCTTAATATTTCATGCAGTGGAGGCTTGGTGGTTGCATTGTTTTTTAAGCCTTGCCACTCCTGGAAACTCTTTATCTCTCTATCCATTTTGAATGTAATTTTTGCTGGATAAAGTATTATTGGCTGCATGTTCTTCTCACTTAGTGTTCTGATTATATCTTTCCAGCCCTTTCTGCCTTGCCGGATGTCTGGGACAGGTCTGACGTTATTCTGATGGGCTTTCCCCTGCAAGAAAGGAGCCTCTTTGTCCTAGAGGTTTTCAAGTGATTATACCTCCAATTGTGATTCCTTAACTTGACTATCAGGTGCCTTGATATTTTGTTATCTATAATATTGGGCGGAGACCGTTTGGCCTCTAGTACATGAACACTGGTTCCAATCGTGAGATTGGGCAAATTCTCATGAAGAACTTGTTCCACTCTATCTTCTAGACTTCTTTCTTTTCCCTCCCCTTCAGGGATTCCAATAAGTCTGCGTTTGAAATATTTCATGGCATGATTTATTTCCCTGATTTTGTTTTCATGGTTTCTAAGCTGTTTGTTCCAGGCTTCCTCCTGATCCTTTCTCTCTGTCTGTTTGTCCTCCAGATTGCTAATTCTACCTTCTTTCTCAGTTACTTTAGCTGTGAGAGAATTTAGATGAGATTGGAACTCATTGAGAGCATTGAGAACCTCAGCTCTGTTAGCTTTTAGCTCCTCCCTAACATTGTGAACATCCTTTATGGCGCTTTCAACCTGGCTCTAATCACTTCCGTTTGATCATCCATGGCTTTGTGCAACCTAGCTATTGCCTTGATAATTGTTAGCCTGGATTCTCTTTCCAACATATTGTCTATGTTGACAGCCATTAGCTCTGTTACAGAAGGCCCATCCTCTGTATTTTTCTACTGTTGGGCATTCCTCCTCCTAGTCATTTTGGAGAGAGATAACTGAACAGAAGTAGCTGGATGTGTTGACTGTGGTGCAGTCAAGGTGCACCCTGGAACATTTCTGAGCAATCAGGATTCCCCACCCTAATAAGAGACAAAAGAAAAGAAAAAGCAAAAGAATAAGAGAGAGAGGAAAGATGAAAGATGAAAGAGATTGTTTAGCCCAATTGGGTCCCAAGGTAAGAATTAGGAAGTAGACAAACAAAAACAGACAAACAAAAAGACAGATAAAAGTATATGACAAGATAAAAAAATATATATGCATTTAAAGGAGAACCTCGTCAAAATGAACCCCAAGTGTAAGATATATATGCTATCAGGACAATCACAAAAACACAGAACCAGTGATGGAAGAAAAGGATGGAAGTGTGGTTATAAATTCTTTGTGTGGGCGGGGAAGGTTGTTTTGATTCTTCCTGGATGTATCTTGATATCTATTTTAATGGACTCAACTTTCCTAAGATAAATGGGATTAAAAATTGCTTTACCCAGTGGAACAATGTAGAGAGCCCAGATATGGACCCTCAAATCCATGGTTAATTAATATTCAACAAAACAGGAGAAAATACACAGTGCAAAAAGACAGTCTCTTCAATAAATGGTGCTGGGAAAACTGAACAGCTATATGTAGAAGAATGAAACTCGACTATTCTCTTAAACCGTACACAACGATAAATTGAAAATGGATAAAAGAACTCAACGTGACACAGGAATCCATCAGAATCCTAGAGGAGAACATAGGCAGTAATATTTTCAAAATCAGCCACAGCAACTTCTTTCAAGATATGTCTCCAAAGGCAAAGGAATCAAAAACGAAAATAAACTTTTCGGACTTCATCAAAATCAAAAGCTTATGCCCAGCAAAGGAAACAGCCAAAAAACAAAACAAAACAAAACAAAACAAACAAACAAACAAACAAACAAAAAAAAAAAAACAAAGAGGCAACCCACAGAATGGGAGAAGATATTTGGAATGACAATACAGAAAAGAGGTTGATATCCAGGATCTATAATGAACTCCTCAAAGTCAACACACATGAAACAGGCAAACATATCAAAAAATGGGCAGAAGATATATACAGACACTTTTCCAATCAAGACATACAAATGGCTGGCAGATACATGAAAAAATGTGCATCATCATTAGCCCTCAGGGAGATTCAAATTAAAAGCACATTGAGATATCAGTTTTACACCAGTTAGAATGGGCAAAATTAACAAAACAGGAAACAACATGTGTTGGAGAGGATGTGAGAAAGGGGGACCCTCTTCCACTGTTGGTGGGAATGTAAGTTGGTGAAGCCTCTTTGGAGAACAGTGTGTAGATTCCTCAAGAAATTAAAAACAGAGCTTCCTTGTGACCCTGCTATTGCAGTCCTGGGTATTTATCCCAAGGATACAGATGTGAAAAGAAGGGCCATCTGTACCCCAATGATTATAGCAGCAATGGCCACGGTCACCAAACTATGGAAAGAACCAAGATGCCCTTCAAAGGATGAATGGATAAGGAAGATGTGGTCCATTTACACTATGGAGTATTATGCCTTCATCAGAATGGGTGAATACCCAACTTTTGTAGCAACATGGACGGGATTGGAAGAGATTATGCTGAGTGAAATAAGTCAAGCAGAGAGAGTCAATTATCATATGGTTTCACTTATTTGTGGAGCATAACAAATATGGAGGACAAGGGTTGTTAGAGAGGAGAATGGAGTTGGGGTAAATTGGAAGGGGAGGTGAATCACGGGAGACTATGGACTCTGAAAATCAATCTGAGGGGTTTGAAGTGGTGAAAGTGGGTGGGAGGTTGGGGTACCAGGTGGTGGGTATTATAGAGGGCACGAATTGCATGGAGCACTGGGTGTGGTAAAAAAAAATAATGAATACTGTTTTTCTGAAAATAAATAAATTGGAAAAAAATAAACACCATATATTGACCTAAAAATAATTGTTTACCTATGAGGGTAATATTCATTGGGCAAAGGGGATTTATTAAATAAATTGGAAAAAAATAAACACCATATATTGACCTAAAAATAATTGTTTACCTATGAGGGTAATATTCATTGGGCAAAGGGGATTTATTTGAAGTTTAACTCTATATGAATATCAAAAAATAAAATAAAAAGGAATAAACTAGACTAAACCAAACTAAAATTAAAAAAAAAAGAAATTCAAAAAATAGAAATGCATTAAGAAAAACACAGGTGTATGTATCAAAAAGTTCATTTTAGAAGGTTATGATGGAATTTGATGTACTTGACAGCTCACTGTGATGGTAAATTGGTTAAAAAATTATCTATGTAAAAAAAAATGAACCAGTATAGTGGGGAAGAGTTAAAAATAAAGGTAGTCCTATGAAGTAGTGGTGGTTGTTCTCTTGCAGTCTTTTATTTTTTTCTTTCTTGGTTTGTTTTCTGGGGTAGTGGCCTGCCACTTGGATTTTCAGTCAATGATGTTCCCTGAGTTAACTCCTCCAGTTCCTCTCAAGGGGTTGGGATCAGAGAAAACAGGTTTTTATATAAATATTCTCACTAACCTGCCTTCAAACAAACAAAATATTGCGTGTCTGTTAGAGTTGTATTGTTTGTGCCTTTTCCTTGCTTTTTCACATGATACTTGAGTACCATGAGAAAGTGAAGTGATATGTTATTTGTCTTACTGAGACTGATAGATGTGACGTAGCCCAATGCTCTCCACAATTCTGCCACATGAGGCATGGGGCAAGAATTAATTCTTGCTTATGGGTTGGCAAGAGTCTGTGGTGCTTTTGGAGGACAGTCAGATGGTAGTAGTGTCTGGGAACTCCAGGCTTGTCATCAGCTAGAAACACAACTGGAAGATTACCCCATCAAGTGCAACATGGTAGAAATGGGCCTGTAGCCAACAAAGCAACTCCACAGCCAAAAAATAAAAGAAGTGGCGGAGACTTTGGGAGAAGAATTGAGGCATGGCTTAGGGGAGATGTGGGCGGTTGGTGCTTCAGAGGGCCGTAAGTCAACGCAAAGGACAAAGGCACAGAAGAGAGGAGCACACTGAGAATCCACAAGGAGCATGTTTCCCAATGCCACTGGCTGCGACCAGCAGTGGCTCTGAATGGCATGAGTTCCTGTCAAAGGGTCTTGAGTCCGGAGATTTCAGATAATCAGGCTTGGCAGACATCGCCTCAAGAGAACACTGTGTTTCTCCTGGAGAGGACACCAACAAGCAACCAGATGCAGGAAGCATGGAAACCATGATCATAACCAATCCTAGTAGGCAGAGTGGGAAGATGGTGGTTTCTGGCAGTGCATCCGTGAAAGGTAGTGTTTGCGGAGATGACTCGATGACTCAATGTGGAGATGACACAAAATTTTGGGCTCTCGCACCAGTAGCATAAACACGGAGCTATTCGTCACTAAAGGACGGTGAGGACATTAGCTGCCAAACCTGCAAACATGAAGTCCTTAGTGTGGAACATTGGGAGGACTGCATTCTTCAGTCCAAGTTGCTTTGTCCCAGGAGAACAGACTCTCCTGTAGGGGACTAGAGAAAAACCCTGCCCACATGATTTCTCCTGATCACAGCATTCTCCAGGACTTCATTCTGTTGAGTTGGTTGAAAGTTTCCTTTCACAGGCACGCCAGAGCCCACCATGCTGAACATCACCATATTCAGCCCAGATACCAAACACTCCATATGGCAGGCAGGAGAGCCTCTATATGACTGGCCTCAAGGACAGGGGATAGCCACAACACACCAGCAGAGGGCATGCATGCCAAACACATCCAAGACTCCCTCAAGGGACAGCCCTTGGTCATTCCATGATGTTGTCATCCTAAAGAATTTACTCTCAGGGTAGAAAACAGAATGGGCTTTCTTTTTTTTAAAGTAGGTAAGATATTTTTATGGAAAAGACTAGGACTTTGATGCATAAATATCATTTTTTAAACAATTTTCCGCATAACAGCATTCATTGTTTTTGTACCACACCCAGTGCTCCATGCAATCCATGCCCTCTATAATATCCACCACCTGGTACCCCGGCCTCCCACCCCCCACTCCTTCAAAACCCTCAGATTGATTTTCAGAGTCCTTTGTCTCTCATAATTCACCTCTCCTTCCAATTTCCCCCATATCCCTTCTCCTCTCTATCTCCCCATGTCCTCCATGCTATTTGTAATGCTTCACAAATAAGTGAAACTATATGATAATTGACTCTCTCTGCTTGACTAATTTCACTCAGCATAATCTCTTCCATTCCCGTCCATGTTACTACAAAAGTTGGCTATTCCTATTTTCTGATAGAGGCATAATACTCCATAATGTATATGGACCACATCTACCTTATCCATTCTTCCCTTGAAGGGCATTTTGTTCTTTCCACAATTTGGTGACTGTGGCCATTGCTGCTATAAAGATTGGGGTACAGATGGGCCTTTTTTTTACTACATCTAAATCTTTGTGGTAATACCCTTAGTGCAATTGCAAGGTCATAAGGAAGTTCTATTTTTAATTTCCTGAGGAATCTCCACAGTGTTATTCAAAAAGGCTGCACTAACTTGCATTCCAACCAACAGTGGAGGAGGTTTACCTTATGTCCACATCCCCTCCAACACGTGTTGTTTCCTGTCTTGCTAATTTTGGCCCAGAAAGGACTTTTTCAATATAGAGAAGACAGAGACTGGGATCCAATGCAAAGGTGGTAGAATCATTGGACGCTGAGGAAAAGAACAAGAAATGATCCTGTCCAGGCCAATCAAAATGAAACGTCTACATGTAACACGCTCGATGGAAGCTTGAAGCAACATCAGGATATTAACTGGGCGCAGAGGAGGGATTATTTAATTTGGATTTAGGTCCCGATGGAATGCAGCCAGGTTCAGAGCATGTCCCACCATTCTGAAATGCCAGACTGTCGCTCTGATCTCTATAGTTCATTCAGCTTTTATCTGTCTTCCTGTATCTCTTCACCAACCTGTAGCAACCACTGTCTGTCTCCTTGTAGGAGCTCCTATTTGTCACGTCCTTCATCCTCTCCTGGTTCCATTAGAACATGCCCATCTTCACAAGGGGCACTGCTTGCTTATCACCTGAAGCCTTTTGTGGCATCATCATGAGAGGTTTAAGGCAGGCTTGTGCATCCACATCTCCATTCAGTTCCACAGAGGGTAGCTGCACCAACGTGTAGAAATGCTCAAGTCTCTGCAACATTCAAGTCCTCTTTCTTGCATCCATTTGGAGATGCATGTTGACATACTAAAACGGGCACAATAGTCTTTATCAGATGGTTTCACATGGACTATGGTTCTCTTCCAACAAGCTCCATGCTTGCTTCTGTGGACTCCAAGTACATGAGTCTGTCCTGGGCCTCAGTTTATCATGTGTAGGTTCTGCCGTTGGTGCTTGGTCACTTTTGAATATTGGGAGACCATTTTGGCATGGTGTCTACACACCCTAGGTTTACTTGTGTCCTCGCTGTTGATGACTCCAGACATGTCTTTGGCATGGTTGCAGGTGTTCCCTGGGAGCATTCCGTGGTGACACTTTTCCTGGTCAGAAGTGCTGTGATTGTGTGGGGGAACCATAGACATATGTAGGGCATGGAGTTCCACCCCTGAGTCATTGTTGGACGCCTGATTCTTTCTAGGCCAGTCATGGGTAGATGAAATGGATTCCTGCCTTTTTCCAGAGGCCCGAGGTCTGGTGGTGACAGTCACGACCAAAGACTATAAATATAGCCATGGAGAAGGTGCCACCGACTCACTTTGTAACTTCCTTGGTGAGAGACCCAGGCTGCTCCAGTGATTTGAGAGGGCTTGGGGTCATCTTGGCCCACGAATGAATACTCAGGCCAAGAGTAGTGATCAGGTGTGGATTGAGGAGGTGTTGGTGCTATGACCTCAAGCCTTGGTGACATCACAGAAGTTGTTGGCTTCACTTTAACAGCAGTCCCTCTCTCATGTCCTTTGAGTCCTATGGCTTTAGGTACTAAGCCACGGGATGGAGAAAAAAAAAAAGCCTTCTTAGCCTGACTAAGAACTTAGGTTGTCTTGTGCATTAATTTCCCACTTTCCCTTTCCAGACAAAGAGAAATAAAAATGACGTTCGGTATACCATCCTTTAGACCAACAATTCTCCAGAGACGGCAAGGATTTCCTATTTCCACTGCAATTTCTAGAAATCTCAAGAAACAGTGAGGCTTCTTGGGTATCATCAGCTCTCTGTGAGGTTTGTCATCTGGTTGAGGGAGTTCTTTCTCAGTGTCTTTTCCTTATGGGTCAGGGAAAACTAAGGGATAGAAAGACCCTTCTCAGGGAAAAATATTAGGGCATGGATGTATTGTGCTGTCTGTGTCCTCATTTCCTAGAGTTCTGAAACACAAGTCATAAGGCATTATAGCTCTGTCTACCTGGTTTTACCTTAAACACCTTTGAAAATGTTTAAAGTAGAGTGACATTCTTCATGATAGCTAACCCTTAAGGAAGAGCCTTGGACAGCACTCCTTGCCATCTTTAGTTAACTCTACCTGCTGTGGTAATGGGTATAGACATGTTGACCAAGTCTCTTTAATCAGAGGAAAAGGAATAACCTATGTCGGTGGCCTTCAATACCCCCTGGAGCAAGACAGTAGATTGAGATGCAGTGCCTTTGCAAAGACTAGTGGATAAAGAAAATGTGATTCGTATTGGCAACAGAGTATTCCTCAGGCACCAAGGAGGATGAATCCCTGGTACTTGGCATTGACATGAATGCCACAGGACTGGGTGTTGCAAAATGAAAAAGGCAACAGACAAAGGGAAATGTCATATGACTTCTCATCTATAGGTCCCAGAAGGAATACCATGTGCCTTAGTAGAAAGAAGGAAAAACTGAAGGGAAAAAATGTCAGAGGAGTAGACAACCCAAGTGTTACTCAGGACTCTGAGGAACCAATCTGAGGGTTACAGAAAAGAGGGAATGAGGGAACTGGCTAATGGGTGTTGAGGAGTTGTGGCCTATATTAGAAGAAGCACTAGGTCGTATATAGAACTAAATAATCCGTGAATACTCTGTCAAAAATGAATGATGGATGATAGGGCTACTTCCTCAACACAACAAAATATTAAGATAAAAACAAACTGGCCCTTCCCAAAGCAGTTGAAGACTGGCAGAGAAAAGGAAATAATTATATTTTTATTAACTTTACTTATTAAAATGACATGTACAATGTTTCCTATAATGTCTGTATCTGAATTGGTCTTGGTATTTGTCAATTAGAGTCTCCCCACCTCCTCCATTTCTGGAATGGCATTGCATTCACTAAATGTCTAGACGAGTTGCCCAGGAAAGTGATTTGGACCTGGACTTCTCTGTGTTGGTAGGGGTTTGATTACTGCTTCAAATGCTTTAGTCACTAGGAGAGAGTTCAGATGCTGTAGAGTTCCTGACCTAATCTTGGGAGTTGATATGTGTCGTGGAATTTATCCTTTATTACAGTTCTTGGATTGGCTAGCATAATTGTGTTGAGGGGCTTTTAGGTTTTTTTTTGTTCCTTTATATAAGTTGTCCTGTGGTCTGCTACTTTCAACTATTTGCTTGTCTCCCCTTGAATCCAGTTAATGGTTCCACCAATTAAAGTTTTCAAAACTGATGTGTGAATTCTTTGAATTTTTCCTATTGGTTTGTCTGTATTTCTTTATTGCAATGACCATATGTATTATCTCATTTTTTTTGTTTACTTTGGAGTTTGTTTCACCTTTTTCTATTGCCTTATGCCATCGTTTAGGTTGCTTTTCTTCAGTGTTTTTAATTTTTGGATATAAACGCATTTAGCCCTATATTCTTTCCTCATACAATATTTTGGTATCATCCCGTAAGTTTCTTGACTTTCCTTTGCTCAAGGTACTTTCTGATTTTCCTTTTGCTTGTCCTTCCTTGACTCTGCTAGTTCGGGAGTGTGTTGTGTTTTCCACCTTTTAGTGTCTGGCTGTGTTTCCCATTCGTAAGTGATTTCTTTCTGTTTTCATATATTCGTGGTCCTAAGTTACAAGATAAGATTTGAATTCTCTATTAATTACGACTGGATTTGGACTCCAGCAGAGGATCTCTGATAGACAATGTTAGGTCTGCCCTTGGGAAGAACTTCTCTTATGGTTCTCAGATACACAATCTTATGCATGTTTCCTCAAAGCTCAGGTGGACTAGAGAGCCCATGATGACATCTGTTATTCCTTACCACCTTTCCCTCTGTCTTGTGCTGCAAGTGGATATCGTAGTCCCCAACAATATTGGAATGTGGTCCCAATCTTCTTTCCTTTCTGTTAATATGATTCCAACATTTATAAACACCCACATTGGTGGTGTATCTGTTGGCAATTCTTCCAAGTTTCTGATGTTTTGATGCTGCATGAAGACAAAACACCTTCCGGGAATCTTTTGTCTCTTGAAGTGCTAAAATCTCTCTACTTCTCTTCGGCACAATCACTTGATTCTCTTCTCCTTGCCAGTTGCATAAACTATATCTTCCTAATTCCTCCATTTTCAAGCTATGTGTATCTTGATAGTCGAAGGAAATCTACTTATAGTTGAAGAAAAGCTCCTTCGACTGTATGGCCAACGTAATTTCAGGCTTGTTTTGTTTTTGTTGTTTTCTTGTTGACCATTTTTGCTTTTATTTTTTTATTTTTTATTTTCATGTTTCTAATAATCTGTTTATAGGGATTGGAGAATTTAGCCCTGAATACGTTAACTAATGATTGACAATGAAGGAGTTAACTATCTCATTTTCATTGTTTTCTTACTTGGATTCTCTGTACCTTTACCCTTAATGGTATTTTTGGGGGGTTTGCTTCCCTTGATCCACAATTCCTCTGCATCGCTCATGTGTCTTTTCTGTGTGTGTGTGTGTGGGTGTGTGTGTTTGTTTGTGTCGATTTTGTCTGTGTGTGTTTCACATAACACTTATAATGAAATTTCAAGAGTTGGGAAGTTGGTCTTTTATGGATCGCAATTCAATTGGATATGCTTTTAAAACTCCCATTCTATCACTTGGAAATTGTATGTTATTTGTCTTTTTTAGACTGATAGATGTGATGTAGCCCAATGCTCTCCACAATTCTGCCACATGAGACAAGGGGCAAGAATTTATTCTTGCTTATGGCTGGGCAAGAGTCTGCAGTGCTTTTGGAGGACAGTGAGATGGTAGTAGTGTCTGGGAACTCCAGTCTTGTCTTCAGCCAGGAAAACAACTGGTATATTACACCATCAAGTGCAACATGTTGGAAATTGGTCTGAAGCTTACAAAGCAAACTCTACAGCAAAAGAGAATTGAAGTAACAGAAACTTTGGGAGAAGAATGGAGGCATGGCTTAGGGTAGATGTAAGCGGTTGGTGCTTCAGAGGGCAGTGAGACAATGCAAAGGACAAAGGCACAGAAGAGAGGAGCACACTGAGAACCCACAAGGAGCATGTTTCCCAATGCCACTGGCTGTGACCAGCAGTGGCTATGAATGGCACGAGTTCTTGTCAAAGAATTGTCTTGAGTCCTGAGTATTCAGATCATAAGGCTTGGGAAACATTGATTCGAGAGAACAATGTGTTTCTCCTGGAGAGGACACAAACAAGCAACCAGGTGCAGGCAGCCTGGAAATCTTGATCAGAGACAGTCCCGGGAGACTTGATGGGAAATGGTGGGTCCTGGCAGTGCATCCATGAGAGGCAGTAATCGTGGAGATGACTCAATGGGGGCACACGAAATTTTGGGCTCTCACACCAGTAGTATAAGCACAGAGCTACTGTCCAAAGATAGTATGGTGAGGACATTAGTTGTTTAACCTGCAAACACGAAGTCCTGGGCGTAGAACACTGGGGGGACTGCTTTCCTCAATCCAAGTTGCTTTGTCCCAAAAGAACAGACTCTTCTGTAGGGGACTAGAAAAAATCCCTGCCCACATGCTTTCTCATGATCACAGCATTCTACTGGCCTTCATTCTGTTGAGATAGTTGAAAGTCTCCTTTCACAGGCACGCCAGAGCCCAACAAGATGAACATCACCATATTCAGCCCAGACACCAAACGCTCCAAATGGCAGGCAAGGAGAGCATCTAGATGACTGGCCTCAAAGACAGGGGACAGCCACAACACACCAGCAGAGGGCATGCATGCCACACACATCGTAAATCCTTCAAGGGCCAATCATTGGCCACTCCATAATGTCATCATCCTAAAGAATTTACTCTCAGGGTAGAAAATAGAATGGTTTTTTTGAATAAAGAGAAGATAGAGACCTGGATCCAGTGCAAAGGTGGAAGAATCATTGGACGCTGAGGAAAAAGATTGTCCTGGCCAATCAAAATGAAACGTCTACATGTAACATGCTCGATGGAATATTGAAAGCAAAAGCCAGGATACATCTATTCTGTACATCAGAAACACACAGAAGATATCAGGGAGTCTCGAGCCACAGATATAAAAGTGTTTAAAATAATAAAATAAGGAGTCCTTGATGAAAAGATTATGAGCAAACTGGATGCAAAGACCAGGCAGCTGACAGAAGCGGAGGATCAAATTTGTCATCTGGAAGACCAGTACTGAAGAGGAAGGAAGCAAATCCAGAGAGAGAAGGAAGAATGATGGAACATGACAATGAGCTTAGGGAAGTCATCAACTCCAAGGAATGGAAAGTGGTGCCTATTTTAAGAGTACTAGGAGTAAGAGAATAAGAGTGCTAAACATTTCTTAGAAAAATCAAAGCTTCAAATGTCCCTCACCAGGAGCAGAAACAGAGATCTTGATTCAGAGGCACAGAAGTGTCCCATTTATGTCTACAAGAAGCCGTGCAACACAAGACATAGTGTCACTACCCCTGCAAAAGCTAGCAATGGAGGAATTCTCTTTACCCAAATATGCTCGGGAGAGTTGTCTGTCCATAGCCACGTCACTGACTTCAAGACGACAAGCTCTACCAGCTCTTGAAGCAGGTCAGATAGAACAAGCAACACCATCCCAAGCCAAAATCTGGATCCCCTGCATTTCTGAGCAATGATAGAGCAGTGGTACTTGTCTAGACTAGGAAGGATTAAGAATACAAAGATTGGGTCCTGTGATGTGTCCTTTGGTACAGAGGCGGCTCTCAGCTCAACTCATGATTCCAGGGTCACGGCATCGACTCTGGTCTCAGGTTTTCTGCTCAGGGGCAAGTCTGCTTCTCCCTATCCAGCTCCATTCCCTGATTGTGATCTCTCTGTCTCTCTGTCAAGTACAAGCTTGTCCTTATTTAGACAAGAAACAAAAACAAACAAAAACAGTGTATAAGGATTGTTTTGGCCCAGAGGATCATTTATTTAATTTGTATTTAGGTCCCTATGGAATGCAGCCAGTTTCAGAGCACATCCTACCACCCTGAAATGCCAGACTGTCGCTCTGAGCTTCCTTGTTCATTAGGATTTTCTTTGTCTTCCTGTATCTCCTCACAAACCTCTAGCATCCACTGTCTATACAACTGTAGTGGCTCCTTTTTGTCACGTTCTTCATCCTCTCCTGGTTCCATTATAACACACCCATCTTCACAAGGCACACTGCTTGCTGATCACATGAAGCCATTTGGGGGATTGTTATGAGAGGGTTAAGGAAGACTTGTGCTGCCACATCTCCATATATTCCCCAGAGGGTAGGTGCACCAACCTGTGAGAAGGCTCATGGTTCTGTGACATTTGAATCCTCTTCCTTGAGTTCTTTTGGAGATACATGTTTGTATCTCCATGTATACATGTTGTTTGGACAACCTGAAACAGGCACAAAAATCTTTCAAATGGCTTCATTTGGGCTATTGTTCTATTCCAACAACTCAACGCTTGCTCCTGTGGACTCCAAGTACATGAGTCCGTCCTGGGCCTCAGGTTCTCAGGTGAAGGGTCTGCCTTTGGTGCTTTGTCACTTTTGACCATTGGGAGGTTATTTTGACACGGTTTTTAGATAAGCTAGGGTTACTCATGTCCTCGCTGTTGAAGACTCCAGACATGTCTTTGGCATGGTTGCCAGTTTTACCTGGGGCTTTCATTGGTGGTTCTTTTTTTGTTCAAAAGCGCCAGGATTGAGTGGGAGGATCATAGACATGTGCAGGGCATGGAGTTCCAGCCCTGAGTCATTATTTGATGCCTGATTCTTCCTTGGCCAATTGTGGGTAAGATAGAATGGTAGATTCCTGCCTTTCTCCAGAGCCCAGAGGGCTGGTGGTGACAGTCATAACCAAAGACTATGAATTCAGCCATGGAGAATCTGCCAATGACTCACTTTGCCACTGCCTTGGTGAGATACCCAGGTGGCTGCAGTGGTTTGGGAGGGCTTGGAATCCTTGGACCACCCATGACTACTCCAGCCAATGTTGTGATCAGGCGTGGTTTGGCAAAGAGTAGTTGATATGACCTCAAGCCTTGGTGACATTACAGAAGTTGGCTTCCCTGAATCATCAGTCCCTCTCTCATGATCTTTGAGTACTATGGCTTTAGGTAGGAATCCACGGGAATGACAGAAAAAGAGTCTTCTGAAATTGATCAAGAACTCAAGTTGTTTTGTGTGTTAACTTCCCACTTCCCTTTTCTAGACAAATAGAAAAGGAAATTATATTCGGTATACTATCTTGTAGGCCAACAATTTTCCAGAGACAGCAAGGTTCTCTTATTTCCACTGAAATTTCTAGAGATCTCAAGAAGTAGAAAGGTCTCTTGGGTATCATCTGCTCTCTGTGAGGTATGTCATCTTGTGGATGAAAGAGTACTTTTCAGGGTCTTTTCCTTATGTTAAGGGATTACTAAGGGTCGAAAATTATGGGTATAGCCATGTTGACCATGTCTCTTTAGTCAGAGGAAAAGGAACTGCTTATATCCATGGCCTGCATTGGCTCCTCCAGTAGAACTGTGGATTGAGCTGCAATTCCCTTGAAAAGACTAATGGATAAAGAAGGTGTGGTCAATATTGCCCATTGGACAAGTGTCTTTTCCTATCTTCTGCCCATTTTTTTATATGACAGTCTTTTTGTGAGTGTTGAGTTTGAGAATTTCTTTTTTTTTTAATTAATTTTTATTTTTTATAAACATATATTTTTATCCCCAGGGGTACAGGTCTGTGAATCACCAGGTTTACACACTTCACAGCACTCACCAAAGCACATACCCTCCCCAATGTCCATAATCCCACCCCCTTCTACCAAACCCCCTCCCCCCAGCAACCCTCAGTTTGTTTTGTGAGATTAAGAGTCACTTATGGTTTGTTTCCCTCCCAATCCCATCTTGTTTCATTTATTCTTCTCCTACCCACTTAAGCCCCCATGTTGCATCGCCACTCATATCAGGGAGATCATATGATAGTTGTCTTTCTCTGCTTGACTTATTTCGCTAAGCATGATACGCTCTAGTTCCATCCATGTTGTTGCAAATGGCAAGATTTCATTTCTTTTGATGGCTGCATAGTATTCCATTGTGTATATATACCACATCTTCTTGATCCATTCATCTGTTGATGGACATCTAGGTTCTTTCCATAGTTTGGCTATTGTGGACATTGCTGCTATAAACATTTGGGTGCACGTGTCCCTTTGGATCACTACGTTTGTATCTTTAGGGTAAATACCCAGTAGTGCAATTGCTGGGTCATAGGGCAGTTCTATTTTCAACATTTTGAGGAACCTCCATGCTGTTTTCCAGAGGGGCTGCACCAGGTTGCATTCCCACCAAGAGTGGAGGAGGGTTCCCCTTTCTCCACATTCTCGCCAGCATCTGTCATTTCCTGACTTGTTGATTTTAGCAATTCTGACTGGTGTGAGTTGATATCGCATTGTGGTTTTGATTTGTATTTCCCTGATGCCGAGTGATATGGAGCACTTTTTCATGTGTCTGTTGGCCATCTGGATGTCTTCTTTGCAGAAATGTCTGTTCATATCCTCTGCCCATTTCTTGACTGGATTATTTGTTCTTTGGGTGTTGAGTTTGCTAAGTTCTTTATAGATTCTGGACACTAGTCATTTATCTGATATGTTGTTTGCAAATATCTTCTCCCATTCTGTCAGTTGTCTTTTCATTTTGTTAACTGTTTCCTTTGCTGTGCAAAAGCTTTTGATCTTGATGAAATCCCAATAGTTCATTTTTTCCCTTGCTGCCCTTGCCTTTTGCGTTGTTCCTAGGTAGATGTTACTGGGGCAGAGGTCGAAGAGGTTGCTGCCTGTGTTCTCCTCAAGGATTTTGATGGATTCCTTTCGCACATTGAGGTCCTTGATCCATTTTGAGTCTATTTTTGTGTGCAGTGTAAGGAAATGATCCAATTTCATTTTTCTGAATGTGGCTGTCCAATTTTCACAGCACCATTTATTGAAGAGGCTGTCTTTTTTCCATCGGACATTCTTTCCTGCTTTGTCGAAGATTAGTTGGCCATAGAGTTGAGGGGCTATTTCTGGGCTCTCTATTCTGTTCCATTGATTACAATTGCTCCAAAACCATAAGATACTTAGGTATAAACCTAACCAAAGAGACACAGAATCTATACTCAGAAAAGTATAAAGTACTCATGAAAGAAATTGAGGAAGATACAAAGAAATGGAAAAATGTTCCATGCTCCTGGATTGGAAGAATAAATATTGTGAAAATGTCTATGCTACCTATAGCAATCTACACAGTTAATGCAATTCCTATCAAAGTACCATCCATCTTTTTCAAAGAAATGGAACAAATAATGCTAAAATTTATATGGAACCAGAAAAGACCTCGAATAGCCAAAGGGATATTGAAAAAGAAAGCCAACGTTGGTGGCATCACAATTCCGGACTCAAGCTCTATTACAAAGCTGTCATCATCAAGACAGCATGGTACTGGAGTTTGATAATTTCTTTATAGATCCTGGATATCAACCTTTTGTGTGAACTGAGATTTGCAAATATTTTCTCCCATTCCATGGGTTGCGGCTTTGTTTTTTTTTTTTTCCCATAATTTTAAATTTATATTTTTATTTATTTTCAGATAACAGTATTCATTATTTTTGAACTACATACAGTGCTCAATGCAATCCGTGCCCTCTATAATACCCACCACCTGGTTCCCACAACCTCACACCCCCCTCACCATTTCAAACTCCTCAGAATTTTTTCAGAGTCCGTAGTCTTTCATGGTTCACCTCCCCTCCAATTTCCCCCAACTCCCTTCTCCTCTATAACCCCCATGTCCTCAATGATATTTGATATGCTCCACAAATTAAGGAAACCATGTGATAATTGAGTCTCTCTGCTTGACTTACTCCACTCAGCATAATCACTTTCAGTCCCGTCCATGTTGCTACAAAAGTTGGGTATTTATCCTTTTTGATGGAGACATAATACTCCATATTATACATGGACCACATCTTCCTTATCCATTCATCTGTTGAAGGGCATCTTGCTTCTTTCCACAGTTTGCAACTGTGGCCATTGCTTCTATAAACATTGGGGTACATATGGCTCTTCTTTTCACTACATCTGTATCATTGGTGTAAATACCCAAGACAGCATGGACATGGTCATAGGGAAGTACTATTTTTCATTTCTTGAGGAATCTACACACTGTTCTCCAAATGGGCTACACCAATTTGCATTCCCACCAACAGTGTAAGAGGGTTCCCCTTTCTCCACATCCCCTCCAACACATGTTGTTTTCAGTCTTGCTAATTTTGGCCATTCAACTGGTGTAAGGTGGTATCTCAATGTGGTGGTTATTTGAATCTTCCTAGTGGCTAGTAATGATGAACATTTTTTTTATGTGTCTGATAGTCATTTGTATTTCTTCAATGGAGAAGTGTCTGTTCATGCATCCTGGCCATTTTTTGATATAGTTGTCTGTGTTGAGCTTGAGGAGTTCTTTATAGACCTTGGATGTAACCTTTTGTCTATACTGTCATTTGCAAATATCTTCTCACATTCCATGGGTTACCTCTTTGTTTGTTGACTGTTCCCTTTGCTGTGCAAAGGCTATTGATTTTGCTGAAGCCCCAAAATTTTATTTTCACTTTTCTTTCCTTTGCCTTTGGAGACATATCTTGAAATAAGTTGCTGTGGCTGATATCGAAAAGATTATTGCCTATGTTCTCCTCTAGGATTCTGATGGATTCCTGTCTCACATTGAGGTCTTTTATCCGTTTTGAGTTTATCTTTATGTACAGTGTAAGAAAATGGTTGAGTTTCATTCTTCTACATATAGCTGCCCAGTTTTCCAAGCACCATTTATTGAAGAGACTGTCTTCTTTCCACTGTATATTTTTTTTCTGTTTTGTCAAAGATTATTTGACCCTAGAGTTTAGGGTCAATATCTGGGCTCTATACTCTGTTCCACTGGTATATCTCTCTGTTTTTATGTCAGGTCCATGCTGTCTTGGTAATCACAGCTTTGTGGTAAAGCTTGAGATCACATAACGTGATGCCCCCAGTTAAATGTTTGTTTTATAAGATTTACTTAGTGACTCTGGGTCTCTTCTGATTCCATACAAATTTTCAGATTATTTGACCAGCTCTTTGAAAAGAGCTGGAAGATATAATATATATGTATATTATATTTATTTATTTGTTTATTTTCTGCTTGAAATTTTTGAAAGAGGCGTGTTAAGATCTTCTTTTATTAGGGCACCTTGATTGTTCAGTGGGTTAAAGTGTCTGCCTTTGGCTCCGGTCATGATCTTAGGGTCCGGGATCGAGTCCCTCTTTGGTCTCTCTGCTCAGCAGGGAGCCTGCTTTCACCCTCTCTCTCTGCCTACTTGTGAACTCTGTCTGTCAAATAAATAAATCTTTTAAAAGTTAAAAAAAGATCTCCAACTATTAATGTGTTCATATCAATATAACTCTTTATCTAGACTAATAGTTTTCTTATGTAATTGGCTGCTCCAATTTTGGGGTCATAGATATTTACCATTGTTAGTTCATCTAGGTGTAGAGTTCCTTTAAGAATTATGTAGTGTCCTTCTCTATCTCTGACGACAGTCTTTAGTTTAAAATCTAATTTATCTCATATGAGAATTGTTACCCCAACCATATTTGGGGGCCAATTTTCATAAAAAATTCTTCTCCATCCCATCACTTTCAGTCTGGTTGTATCCTTAAGTTCAAAATGGGTCTCTTGTAGGCAACATATAGATGGGTCTTGTCGTTTTATCCATTTTTCAACCCTGTTTCATTTTATGGGTGCATTGAGGCCATTCATATGGAGAGTGATTATTTGATAGATAGGTTTTTTATTGACATAGTGTGACCTTTGAAGCCTCTATTTCTGTAGATTGTCTCTATTTTTCTGTTCAATGCTATTCTTAGGATTTTTCCTTTTTTCTTAAACCTTCCTTAATATTTCCTGCAGTATCAACTTGGTGATTGCATAGTCTTTTTAGCCTTGCCGGTCTTGGGAACTCTTTATCTCTCCATCCATTTTAAATGTCTGTCTTGCTGGGTAAAGTATTTTGCTAGATAAAGAGTTCTTTTCATTAAGCGCCCTTTCTGGCTTGCCATGTCTCTGTGGACAAGTCTGACGAGATCCCGATGGGCTTTCCTCTGTACGTAAGGAGCCTCTATGTCCTAGCTGCTTCATGAGATTGTATCTATATTCATTGTTTCTCAGTTTTACTCTCAGGTTTCTTGACTTTTTTTTTTTTTTGAAATCTATAATATTGGGGGGAGACCGATCTGTCTTTAGTACATGAATGCTGGTTTCAATCGTGAGATTGGGAAAATTGTCATGAATAACTTGTTCTACTATATCTTCTAGACTTCTTTCTTTATCCTCCCCTTCATAGATTCCTATAATTATGGAGTTGAAATTTTTCATGGTATCATTTACTTACCTGATTCTGTTTTCATGTCTTCTAAGCTGTTTGTGTCAGGCTTCCTGCTGATCCTTTCTCTCTATCTCTTTTCCTCAAGATCACTAATTCTATCTTCTGTCTCAGTTACCTAGCTTTTAGAGAATTTAGATTAGATTGGAACTCATTGAGAGAATTGTGAACCTTATCCCTGGTATCTTTCAGGTATTTCCTATTCAATTACATTTGGTCATCCATGGCTTTCTTCAACTTAGCGCTTGCTTGGATAATTGTGAGCCTGAATTCTCTTTCCGACATATTACCTATGTTGGTAGCCATTAGCTTTGTTGCAGAAGGCCCGTCCTCTCTATTTTTCTTTTGTTGGGCAATTCTTCTCCTATTCATTTTGATGAGAGATGACAGAACAGATGTAGCTGGATGTATTGAACATGGTGCAGTCAAGGTGCACCCTGGAATGCTTCTGAGAAATTGGATTCCCCACCCAAATGAGAGAAAAACGAAAAGAAAAAGAAAAAAGGAAGAGAGAAAGAAACAGGGAAAAAATGGGAGATAAAAGTGAAGGTTCAGATCAAATGGGCCCTAAGGATAGATTTATATAGTATACAAACAAAAACAAACAAAAATCCTGATAAAATTATATGATGAGATAAAATATATAATATATATATAATTCTTAAATATAAGTATGCAAGTATACATGTATATAAATATATAAATCTTCTATATAAGTGTATTATTGTTATAATTGGGTTTTTTACAGGTTCTTTCTTTATTTGCCTAAATATATATATGTATAAAAGTGTATGACAAGAGAAAAAAATACATATAATATATATTTACATATATTTCTATTTTATATATATTTATATTTATATAATATATATAAATATATATAATATATATGTATATGTATATATATAAATATATATATATTTGGGTTTTGGTTTTAGGAGGTTTAGAGGAAAGCAAACTGCACTCCGATCTCCCTCTCAAAGGGAAGTATCAGTCCTCTCCCCTCTGGGTGCTGCAGAGCCCTTATAATTCCCCCTTGGCTGCTGGCAGAGCAGATTTTAGTTGTGGTCCCAGGGGATGCAGAATCTTCTGCATGTACCCCAAACTATGGCAGCAGCGGCTTTCTGGGCAGTTCCAAACTGCCAGAGAGGTTCAAAACAGTGATTCCACACTGAGGTTTTCCCGCTGGCCCTGGCTGAGAATGCCTAGCCTTCTGGGTCTAAGAGTGCCTGGCTTGCAAGCAACTCTCTCAGGGGAGTGTGTGGGGCGTCTGCATGTCTCAGGCTCTGATAGTATGGTGTGGGTCTAAGAGCACTAGGCAGAGTTTTCAAACACCTCTCTCAGAGGATGGTAAGGGGTGCATGTGTCTCAGGCTCTTTTAGCAAGTCTCCACGTTCTGTTGTCTGGCGAGGCTCCCAGGCCCTCACAGGAGCCAGACCCCACGCGATTTCAGGCGTGCTGGCGGCTTAGGAACCAAGACCTGTTTTCTCCACCACACTCTCTCTGGCTCCATGCCAGGGGAGGCTGTCCTGCATCCAGGGACTTAAGATCCTATTCTTAGCTTCCCCATTTCCCACAATTTATCCCCGTGATCATTTGCACCTTTTGAGTGCTTTCAACCAGAGTCCAAGTTAATGCTGGTCCCCAGATGCAGGCACTCTCGTATTGGGGTATTACTTTCCAACCAGTCGCCTCTGGTAGCTTCCTTCCACTTTTCTTTATCTTTTATAGTAAGTCTGATGTTCCAACTTTGCTTTTCCTGCCCACTGGTGTTTTCTACCCTTGTAGAAATCCAGATGTTTATAATTCTTATCTCAGGCTTATTTCATGGGTGATCAGAGTTATTTGGTAGGAAATCACATCAATTTAGGGTACAGCTTGAAATGGTACCTCCTCTTACTTCCCCTTCATCTTGTGTCACTTCACATAACACTTACAATAAAATTTCAAGAGATAGGAAGTCAACCTTTTATGGATAGCAATTCAATTTGATAGGCCTTCGAAATTCACATTCTATCACTTTCATATTTCCTGCAAAGAATGTCCCATTTAGTCCTCTTTTATAAACACATATTCCCACTAACCTGCCTTCAAAGAAACACAAAATTTTGTGGTTCTAGTTAGAGTCGTATTGTTTGTCCCTTTTCCCCTGGTTTTTTACATGTTCCTTTACTACCATGAGAGAGTGAAATTACAGGTTATTTGTCTTTCTGAGACTGAGAGATATGACGTAGTCCAATGCTCTTCCCAACACAGCCACATGAGACATGTGGCAATAATTCAATCTCCTTATGGCTGTGTAAGAGTCTGTGGTGCCTTTGGAGCACAGTGAGATGGTAGTAATGTCTGGGAACTCCAGGCTTGTCATCAGCTGGAATATTAACACAACAACTGCAACTGGGTGGAAATTGACCTGAAACCTACAAATCAATCTCCACATCAAAAAAGAAAGGAAGTCATAGATACTATAGCAGAAGATTGGAGACATGGTTTAGGGAGTCGTGCGTGATTGGTGTTTCAGAGGGATGTGAGTCAATGCAAAATAAAGGCACAGGATAGAGGAGCAAACACAACAAACACACCAAAAGGCAGTCAAGGACAGCCTCTGCAGATGATGGTGTTAAGGTCAGGGGACAGCCACAACTCAACAGCAGAGGACATGTATGCCACACACACCAGGGACTCCCTCAAGAGCCAGCCCTTGGGCACTCCAAAATCTCTTCTTCCTAAAGACATTACCCTCAGGGAATAAAACAGAATGTGCTTTGAGAATAAAGAGAAAAAGAAAGAGAACTAGATCCAATGCTAAGATGGAATAATCAATTAAAATCAAGGAAAATGAATAAGAAATGATTAAGGCAAAGCAATCGAAGTGAAACCTCTAATGTTACACACCCAATGGTAGATTTAAAGCAGCAGCGAGGATAGTCACTGTACATCAGAAAAACACAGAAGATATCAGAAAGTCTCTAACCACAGAGACAAATGTGATAAAAAAAGAAAATAAAATATAGGGTCCCTGATGAAAAGATTGGTAGCAGACTCAACGCAACGTCGAGGAAGTCTGCAGAAGAAGATGATCAAATTAGTGACTTAAAAGTAAAAGTCTAGACCAAAAGTTGACGCCATGTCCTGGGATCATGAGTTGAGCTGAATTTCTCCTCTGAACTAATGGATGATCATATCGAGGATCATATCATTGTCCTCTTAAGGAAGCAAAGCCAAACAGAGAAGGAAGAATGATGGGCCATAATAATAAGCTTAGGAAAGTCATCGAATCCAAGGAATGGAAAGAGGTGCCTACTCTAGGAGATCTAGGAGTGAGAGTATAAAGGCCAAACATGTCTTTGAGAAATCAGAGCTGAAAATGTCTCTCATCTGGGATCAGAAACAGAGATCCAGTTTCAGAGGCAGAGAGGGCACACATCACCATCAACAGAAGGAGCACCACAAGACATAGTGTCATTTCCCCTGCAAGAGCTAGTAGTGGAGGAATTATCTTTACCCAAATATGCGAGGGAGAGTGGTGTGTTCATAACCAAGTCAGTGACTTCAAGACGACAAGCTCTACCAGCTCTTGGAGCAGGTCGGATAGAGCAAGCAACACCAGCCCAAGCCAAAATCTGTATCCCCTGCATTTCTGCATTTCTAGTTCTTCTCTAGAACTCTGAGGCATTAAGAGGACAATGATATGATCCTCGATATGATCATCCATTAGTTCAGAGGAGAAATTCAGCTCAACTCATGATCCCAGGACATGGCGTCAACTTTGGTCTCAGCTTCCCTGCTCAGGTGCAAGTCTGTTTCCCCTCCCCACCTCCACCCACTCATTGTAAACTTCTGCCTATCTCTCAAGTACGTGTATGTGTATCCTTTGACTAAAAAAACAAAAACAAAAACAAAACCAGTTTACAAGGATTTACTGGTGCCAGAGGACGGTTTATTTAATTTGGACCTATATCTCTGTGGAATGCTGCACCTCTTACCATGATAAAATGCTAGACCGTTGCTCTGAGCTCCATTGTTCATTCTCCTATTCTTTGTCTTCCTATATTTTCTCACCAACCTGTAGCATCTGCTGTCTGTCCAGCTGTAAGGGCACTTGGTTTTCACTCTCCTGGCTCCATTAGAACATACCCATCTTCTACAAGAGGCACTGTTTGGTTATTATATGAAACCATGTAGGGTATGGTCATGAGATGGTTAAGGCAGGCTTCTGCTGCTGTATCTCAATTCAGTTCCCCAGAGGGTAGCTGAACTACCCTGTGGGAATGCTCAAAATTCCTTGACATTCGAATCCCCTTCAAAATGTCCTTTTAGAGATATACATTTTCATCTTGAACCGGCAAGAGTGTTATTCAGATCACTTCACTTGTGCTATTAGGTCTCTTTCAACATGTTCCATGCTTTTTCCTGTGGACTCCAAGTAGATGAGTTAGTCTTGGGCCTCAGGTTCTAGGGTGTAGAGTATGCCTTTGGGACTTGTTTACTTTTGAAAATTGGGTGGCCTTTTTTTCATGATTTCTGGAGACACTAGAGTTACTCGTGTCCTCACTGTTGAAGACTACAGACAGGTCTTTGTCATGGTTGTGGGTATTCCCTTTCAGCTTTACTTGGGTGGCCTTTCCCTAGTCAGAAGCACCCTGATTGGGTGGGAGTATCAAACACATGTGAGGGACATGGATTTCCTCCCCTGAGTTTTTGTTTGAGACCTGCTTCTTTCTTGGACTTTCGTGGTGGTTAAGTTGGAATTGTGGATTCATGCCTTTCTCCGGAATGCAGATGGCAGGTGCTGACTGTCACAATAAAAGACTACAAATTTGGCCATGGAGAAATTAACACCAACTCACTTCACAGGCAGCTTCAGAAGTTTGGCAGGGCTTGGGATCTTCTTGGCCCACCCATGACTACTACCGCCAAGTGTACATAAGGCGTGGTTTGGGAAGGAGTAGTTGCTAGGAACTCAAATCTTTGTGACATCACAAAAGCTGGCTTCACTAAAGCAGCAGTCCCACTCTCATGTCCTTTTTGTCCTACGGCTTTAGGTAGGAAGCACCAGAAAACACAGAAAAAGACCCCGTAGCCTGATCAAGAACTCAGGTTGTCTTTTGTGTTAATGTCCCACTTCCCTTTCTAGACAAAGAGAAAAGAAAATGACGTTTGGGATACCATCCTTTAGACCAGCATTTCTCCATAGAAGGCAAGGTTTTACTATTTATACTCAAATTTCTAGAGATCTCAAGAAACAGTGAGGCCTCTTGGGTATCATCAGCTCTCTGTGAGGTTTGTCATCCTGTGTGTGAGAGAGTCCTTTCTCAGTGTCTTTTCCCTATGGGTCAGTTATGACAAAGAAATGGAAAGTACCTTTTCAAGGATAAATGTTAGGACATGGGTGTATTGTGCTATTTTTGTTTTCATCTCGTAGTGTTGGAAAACACTAGTCATAAGTAATTATGGCTCTGTCTACCTACTTTTCCCTTAAACAAATTTGGAAAGGCTTCAAGGAGCGTGACATTCTGCATGAGAGCTAACGCTGAAGGAAGAGCCCTAAACAGTACTCCTTGTTATCATTAGTTAACACTACCTGCTGTGGTAATAGGTATAGCCATGTTGACCAATTCTCTTAAATAAGAGGTAAAGGAATGGCCTATATCTGTGAACTGTAATGCCAACTCGAACAGAACTGTGGATTGAGCTGTAATGTACTTGCAAAATCTATTGGATAAAGAAGGTGTGATTTGTATTGACAACAGAGTATCCCTCAGCCATCAGGGAGGATGAACCCCTGGTACTTGCATGGACTTGAGTTTCATAGGACTGGGTGTATAGAAATTAAAAAAAGGCAAGCAGACAAAGGGGAATTTCTCATGGCTCCCATCCTATGTGCCCCAGGAGGAATATCATGACCCTTCGTAGAAGGAAGGAAAAACTGAAGGGAATGAAGTCAGAGAAGGAAACAAAACAGGAGTGTCTCTCGACTCTGAAGAACCAAGCTGAGGGTTACAGAAAAGAGAGAAATTCAGGGAATGAGGGCACTGGCTAATGGGTATCCAGGAGTTGTGGCATATGTTAGGATGAACACTAAACCATATATGGAACTAAAGCTTTAGTGAATTATTTGTCATAAACAAATGATGGATCATAGGCTGGTTTCCTCAAAAGAACAAAAATATAAAAGGAAATACAGTCTGGCCTATTCAAATGCAGTTGAAGACACGTAAAGAAAGAAAAGAATTATATTTTTATTATCTTTACTTATTAAAAAAGGCATGGAATTTTTTCCCTTTAATGACCTTATCTTAATTGGGTCTTTATATTTGAAAAGTAGATTTTACCCGCCACCTCCATTTCTGGAATCATTGCGAAGAAATGCCATTGCCTTTATTAAATTTATGCAAGTGTTGACTAGGAAAATGATTTGGATGTGGCCTTCTGTGTGTTGGCAGGATTTTGATTACTCCTTCAAACGATTTAGTCAGTAATAAAAAGCTCAGATATTGTAGGGTTTCTGACCTAAACGTGGGAGTTGATATGTGTCTTGGAATTTATCCTTTTCACCTGTCTTAGATTTGCTGGCATAATTTTGTAGAGGCATCTTTTAGTTTAGTTTTCTTTTCTTTTCTTTTCTTTTTTTCCCTTTCCATCAGGTGTCAAACTTTCTTCTGGATGCTGCTCTCCTTCATTAATGGTTACTTCAGTTTGTTAAAGTTTGTTAAACTTTCTTCTTTTTCTATTTTCTTATGCCCTCAATTTAGGTTGCTTTGTGTGTGTGTGTGTGTGTGTGTGTGTGTATGTGTGTGTGTGTGTTTAATTTTGGTAAATACACACATTTACCCCTATATTCTTTCTTCATAAGATGTTTTGACATCATCCCATAAGTTTCTTGAATTTCCTTTGTTCAAAGTACTTTCTGATTTTCTTTCTTTGATTCATTGCTACTTCAGGAGTGTGTTGTTTTTTCCACCTAGTCGTGCCTGGCTGTCTTCCCCTTTCTTAAGTGATTTCTTTCTGTTTTCATATCTTTGTGGTTATAAGTTACAAGACAGGATTTGAATTATCTTCTAATAATTATGACTGTATTTGGATCCAGCAGAGGATTTCTGACAGAAAATTTTAGGTCTGCCTTTGGGAAAAACTTCTCTTATGGTCCTCAGAGACACAATATTATGCATGTTTCCCCAAAGCTCAGGTGGTCTAGAGAGTCCATGATGACATCTGCTATTCCTTACCACCTTTCTCTCTGGATGATCTGTCCTGTGCTATAAATGGATACTGTAGTCTGCAACAATACTAGAATGTGGACCCCATCTCTTTTTCTTTCTGTTAATATGCTTCCAACATTTATATACACTCACATGGAGGTGTATCTGTTGGCAAATCTTCCAAGTTTCTGGTGTTTTGATACTCCATTAAGACAAGGCAGCTTCTCGTAACTTTTGTCTCTCAAAGGCATAAAATCTCTCTATCTGCCATAGGCACAATCACTTTTGCTCCCTTCGGTTTGTCAATTGCATAACCTGTGTCTCCAATTTTTTCACTTTCCAGTCGAAAAAAATCTCTATTGCAACATGAGGTTGAGCTTGTTAAGTTTTTGTTGTTTCCTTGTGGAAATTTTTGACCTTTTTTCTTTTTCTTGTTTTTTTTTTTTTTAATTCTCATTCATTCCAACAATGTGTTTGTACAGAACAAAGAATTTATCCTGAATACTTGAACTAATTATAATAGGTAGGATGTTAACTTTTTATTTTGGTTAGTTTCTGACTTGGAATCTCCATGCCTTTCCCCTTTATGTTATTTCATGGGGGGTTGCTTTGTTTAGAGTGATTCCTCACTTCCTCCCCATCTTTGGTGTGTCTCCTTTGTGTTAGCATGTGTGTCTGAGTGTGTGTGTGTGTGTGTGTGTGTGTGTGTGTGTGTGTTGTTTGTGTGTGTTCACATAACACTTATAATTAAATTTCAAGAGTAGGAAGTTGTTATTTTATGGTTAGCAATTCAATTTGACATGCCTTGAAAACTCACATTCCATCACTTTCAGCCACATTTCCTACAAAGAATGTCACCTTTTATCCACTTTTATAAACACATATTCTCACAAACCTACCTTCACACAAAAGGCAAATTCTGTGTGCCTGGTTAGAATCATGTAGTTTGTCCCTTTTTCCCTTACTTTTTCCCATGTCTCTTGACTACCATGAGAGAGTGAAATCCTATATTATTTGTCTTTCTGAGACTGATAGATGTGACATAGCCCAATGATCTCCACAAGTCTGCCACATGAGTCAAGTGGCAAGAATTCATTCTTGCTTATCCTCTGTAAGATTCTGCGGTGCCTTTGATGACAGTGAGTTGGTAGTAGTGGCTGGAAACTCCAGGCTTGTCTTCAGCCATTAACACAACCAGAAGATTACCACATCAACTGCAACTTGGCAGAAATCGACCTGAAGGCTAAAAGCAAACTCCACAGCAAAAGAGAAAAGAATTCGCCAAGACTGTGGGAGAAGATGGAGACATTGATTATGGGATTTATAGGTATTTGGTGCGTCAGAGGACAGTGAGTCAATGCAGAATACAAAGGCACAGGAGAGAGGATCACACTGGGATCCCATAAGAAGCATGTTTCCCAATGTATTTGCTGTGACCAGCAGAGGGTCCGAATGGCATGAGTTCTTCCCAACAAAGGGTATCGATGCCTGGAGACTTCAATAAGCAGGCTTGGCAGACATCAACTCAAGAGAACACTGTGTTTCTCCTGCAGAGGACACCAACAAGAAACCAGGTGCAGACAGCGTGGAACCATGCTCAGAGACAATATCAGGAGACACAGTGGGAAGATGGTGGGTTCTGGCAGTCTATACATGAGAGTGTGTTCATGGAGATGATTTGATGGGGACACAAAAATTTTGGATTCTCGCACCATCAGCATCATGACTGAATTTCTGCCAAAGACAGGATGGTGAGGGCATTAGCTGCCTAACCTGCCAACATGAAATCCCAACCATGGAACACTTGTGGGGCTGCCTTCCTCAGTCCAAGTTACTTAGTCCCAGGAGAACAGACTCTCCCATAGGGAACTAGAAGGAAGCCCTGCCCACATGCTCTATCCTGACCACAGCATTATGTAGGCCTTCATTCTGTTTATTTTGTTGAACGAATTCTTTCACAGGCACACCAGAGCAAGCTCAGAATATTTAGCCCAGACCCCAAACACACAAAACGACAGGAAAGGAGAGCCTTTGCAGATAACTGGTCTCAAGGACAGGTACAGCCACAACACAGCAGCAGAGGGCATGCATGCGACACACAGACGCAAGACTCCATCAAGCACCAGCCATTGGGCAATCCATCATCTCTCCTTCCTAAAGAAGTTAGCCTCAGGTTAGAAAACAAAATGGGCTTTTTCAATACAGGGAAGAAGACAGAGACCTAGATCCAATGCAAAGATAGAAGAGTCATTTGATGCCAAAGGAAAAAAAGAAAAAAGAAAAAGAAAAAGAAATTATCATGGCCAGGCAATCAGAGTGAAACCTGTACTCTTGACTCGCCCAAAGGAGGATTGAAAGCTGGCCAGGATACTCACTGCACATCAGAAAGACACAGAAGATATTAGGTACCCTCGAACCACAGAGATAAACTGATAAAAATAAAAAATAATAAAAAATAATGAGTTCCTGATGAAATGATTGGTAGCAGACTGGATGCAAAATCCAGGAAGCTGGGAAAAGCAGAGATTCCAATTAGTGATCTGAAGGAAAAAAACTGGAAGATAAAGAAGCAAATCCAAAGAGAGAAGGAAGAATGATGGAATATGACAATGAGTATAGGGAGGTCATCGACTCCAAGGAATGGAAAGAGTTGCCTATTGTAGGAGAACTAAGAGTGAGAGAAAGAAAGAGGGCTGAACATTTCTTTGAGAAATCAGAGCTCAAAATGCCCTTAATCTTGGAGCAGAAACAGGGATCCAAATTTGGAGACACAGAGGACTCCCATCACCATCAAGAGTAGCAGAGCAACACAAGACACAGGTCGGATAGAGCAAGCGACACCAGCCCAAGCCAAAATCCGTATTCCCTTCATTTCTGAAAAATGGTAGAGCAGTGGTTCTTGTCTAGTACTAGGAGGTATTAAGAAGAGAATGAATGAGTCCTGTGGTGTGTCCATCATTCAGAGGCGGCCTTCAGCTCAACTCATGATCCCAAGGTCATGGCATCAACTCTGGTCTCAGGTTTCCTGCTCAGCGACAAGTCTGATTCTCCGTCTCCAGCTCCACCCCCTCATTGTGATCTCTCTCTCTCAAATACATCGAACGCACGTATTTTGACAGAAAACAAAAGCGAAAACAAAAACAGTGTACAAGGATTGACGGGGGCCAGAAGATGGTTTATTTAATTTGGACCTAGGTCCCTATGGAATACAGCCAGGTTCATAGCACCTCCCACCACCATCCTAAAATGCCAGACCATCGCTCTGAGCTCCCTTGTTAATTCTGCTCTTGTCTTCCTCAATCTCCTCACCAACCTGTAGCATCCACTGTCTGTCCCGCTGTAATGGCCCTTTGTTGCCACATTGTTCATCTTCTCCTGGCTCCATGAGAACATACCCATCTTCTGCAAGAGGCACTGTTTGGTTATCCTATGAAGTCATTTGTGGGATGGTCATGAGAGGATTAAGGCAGGCTTGTGCTGCCACATCTCCATTCAGTTCCCCAGAGGGTAGCTGCACCACCTTATGAAAATGCTCAAGGTTTTCCGACATTAGAATCTTCTTTAATGCGTCCTTTTGGAGATACACATTTTCATCTTGAAACAGGCAAAAGTGTCTTTCAAATGGCTTCACTTGTGCTACAGTTCTCTTCCAATATGCTTGCTCCTTCAGACTCCTACTCCTTCGGACTCCAAGTGCATAAGTCCGTCCTGGGCCTGAGGTTCTTGGGTGTAGAGTCTGACTATGGTGCTTGGTCACTTTTGAAGTTTGGGAGGCTGTTTTGGCACAGTTTCTTGAGACGCTAGAGGAACTCATGACATCGCTGTTGAAGATTCAAGACATATCTTTTGCAAGGTTGTGGGTGTTCCCTGTGAGGTCTCCTTTGCTGGCCTTTACCTAGTCAGAAGAGCCCTGTTTGGGCAGAAATACCAAACACATGTGCAGAATATGGAGTTCCTCCCCTGAGTATTTGTTTGAGACATTATACTTTCTTGGTCTTTTGTTGCTAAGATGGAATGCTGGATTCTTGTCTTTTTCCAGGGTCCAGATGGCTGGTGCTGACTATCACATCAATAGACTACAAAATTGTCCATGGAGAATGTGACACTGACTCGCTTCACAACTGACATGTTTAAAGACCCAGGTGGCCCCACCAGTTTGGGAGGGCTTGGTATCCTCTTGGTCCACCCATGAATACTCCAACCAAGTGTAGATCAGGCATGGTTTGGGGAGGAGTGGTTGCTATGTCCTCAAACCTTTGTGACATCACAGAAACTGACATAACTGAAACAGCAGTCACTCTCACATGATATTTGAGTCTTATGGCTTTAGGGAGGAAGCCCCACGAAGTACTAAAAAGATCCCTCTGATTCTGGTCAAGAACTCAGGTCGTCTTATGTGTTAATTTCCCACTTGCGCTTCCTAGACAAAGAGAAAAAAAAATGACATTTGGTATACCATCCTTTAGGCCAACATTTCTCAAGAGAGGGCAAGATTTTCCTATTTCCACTACAATTTCTAGAGATCTCAATAAACAGTGAGGCCCCTTGCCTATCATCAGCTCTCTATAAAGTGTGTCATCCTGTGGGTGACAGAGATATTGCTCACAGTCTTCCCTGTGAGTCAGTAATGACTAAGGTACAGAAAGTTCATTTTCAAGGCAAAATATTAGGGAATGATGTATTGTGCTCTCTGTGTCCTCATCTCCTATTGTTATGAAATACTAGTCATAAGAGATTAGGGCTCTCTCTACCTGGATTTACTTTAAACACCTTTTCAAAGACATCAAGGAGGGTTCATTCTGCATAATGGCTAACGATTAAGGAAGAGCCCTGGAGAGCATTCCTTGTCCTCATTAGTTAACTCTAACTGCTGTGGTAATGGGTATAACCATGTTGACCGAGTCTCTTTAATCAGAGGAAAAGGAATGGTCGATATTGATATCCTGCCAAGGTCCAATAGAGCAGAACTGTAGATTGAGCTGCAATGCCCTTGCAAAGTGTAGTGGATAAAGAAGGTATGGTCCATATTGGCAACAGAGTATTCCTCAGCAATCAGGAAGGACGAACACCTGGTACTTGCATTGACATGAATGCCCAAACTGGGCGATGCAAAAAAAAAAAAAAAAAAAAAAATTTTTCATCCTTCCAACTATCTGTTTATAGGAATAGGATAATTATTCCCGAATATGTGAACTAATTATTGATATATAAGGACTTAACTTTCTCATTTTGGTTGGCTTCTTACTTGGATTCTCTATGGTATTTTCTTGGAATTTTGCTTCCTTTAGTATGATTCCTCATTCTCCCCATCTTTTGTGTGTCTTATCTGTGTGTGTGTGTGTGTGTGTGTGTGTGTGTGTGTGTGTGTGTTGTCTGTGTGTGTTTCACATAACACTTCTAATGAAATTCCAAGAGATAGCCAGTCGGTTTTTATGGGTACCAATTCAATGTGATATGCCTTGAAAACTCACATTCCATCAGTTTCAGCCACATTTCCTGCATGGAATGTCCCATTTAGTCCTCTTTTATAAGCACATATTCTCACTCACTTGACTTCAAGCAAACAACAAATTTTGGGTGCCTTCTTAGAGTCGTATTGCTGTCACCTTTCCCCTTTCTTTTCCAGGGTCCTTGACTACTATGAGAGAGTGAAATAATATTTATTTGTGTTTCTGAGACTGATAGATGTGATGTAGGCCAATGCTCTCGACAACATTGCCACCGGAGGCAAGTGTCAAGAATTCATTCTTGCTTAAGGCTGAGTAAGAGTCTGTGGTGGTTTTTGAGGACAGTGAGATGGTAGTGATGTCTGGGAACTCCAGGCTTGTCTTCAGTTATAAACACAACTGGAAAATTACCACATCAGTGCAACATGGCGGAAATAGATGTGAAGCCTACAAAGCAATCTGCACAGAAAAAGAGAAGTCACAGAGAACTTGGGAGAATACTTGAGACATGGATTTGGGAGACATGGGCGATTGTTGCTTAAGAGAACAGTGAGACAATGCAAAGGACAAAGGTACAGGAGAGAGAAGTACACTCGAAATGCACAAGGAGCACATTTCCCAAAGTCATTGACTGTGACCAGCAGAGTGTATGAATGGCATGAGTTATTGCCAACAAAGGGTGTTGAGTCCGGAGCTTTCAGATCATCAGGCTTGGCAGACTTGAGAGAACACTGTGTTTTTTTTTTCTTGGAGAGGACAGCAGCAAGCACCTAGGTGCAGACAGCCTGGAAACCATAATCAGAGACTATATCAGGGGACAGAGTGGGAAGAAGGTGGATTCTAGCAGTGCATCCATGGGAGGCTGTATTTATGGAATAAGTTAATGGGGGCACACGAAATTTTGGGCTCTCGCACCAGCAGCATCAAGACCGAGCTACTGGCCAAAGATAGGACGGTGAGGACATTAGATGTGAAACCTGTAAACATGAAACCCCAACTGTGAAATACTGGGGGACTACCTTGCTCAGTCCAAGTTGCTTTGTCCCAGGAGAAAAGACTCTCCCATAGTGGACTAGAAGAAAGCCCTGTCCACATGCTTTCTCCTGATCACAGCATTCTACAGGCCTTTGTTCTGTTAAGATGGTTGAAAGTCTCCTTTCACAGGCACGCCAGAGCCCAACAAGATGAACACCATCATGTTGACCAAGTCACTTTAATCAGAGGAAAAGGAATGGCCTATATTGATGGCCTGCAATGCCCACTCGAGCAGAACTGTGAATTAAGCTGCAATGCCCTTGCAAAGACTAGTGGATAAAGAAGGTGTGGTCGATTTTGGCAACAGCATATTCCTCAGCCATAAGGGAGGATGAACTCTGGTACTTGCATTGACATGAATGCCACAGGACTGGGTGAAGCAAAATGAAATAGGTAAGCAGACAAAGGGAAATATCATATGTCTTTCCTCGTAATTGGCTCAGGAGGAATACCATGGCCCCTAGTAAAGGAAAGGAAAACTGAAGGGGAAGAAGTCAGAGAATGAGACTAAACAGGAGTGACTCAGGATTCTGAGAACCAAGCTGAGGGTAACAGAAAAGAGACACATTCAGGGAATGATACAACTGGCTATTGGGTGTTGAGGAGTTGTGGCATATATTAGTGTGAGCACTAGGTTGTATAAGTAACTAAAGCATCCGTGAATACTCTGTCAAAAAATAAGGAGGCAACCTACAGAATGGGAGAAGGTATTTGCAAATGACAGTACAGACAAAAGGTTGATATTCAGGATCTATCAAGGACTCCTCAAACTCAACACACACAAAACAGACAATGATATCAAAAACTGGGCAGAAGATATAAACAGACACTTGTCCAATAAAGATATACAAATGACTATCACACACATTAAAAAATGTTCATCATCACTAGCCGTCAGGGAGATTCAAATAAAAACCACAATGATATATCACCTTACACCAGGTAGAATGGCCAAAATTAGCAAGACAGAAACAACATGTGTTGGAGGGGATGTGGTGAAAGGGAATCCTTCTTCCACAGTTGGTGGGAATGCAAGTTGTTGCAGCTTCTTTGGAGAACAGTATGGAGATTCCTCAAGAAATTAAAAATAGAGCATCCCTATGACCCTGCAATTGCACTACTGGGTATTTACCACAAAGATACAGATGTAGTGAAAAGAAGGGCCATGTCTACCCCCAACATTTATAGCAGCATTGGCCACGGTCGCCACACTGTGGAAATAAGAACCAAGATGCTCTTCAACAGATGAATGGATAAGAAAGGTGTGGTCCATATACACTATGGAGTATTATGCCTCCATCAGAAAGGACGAATACCCAATTTTTTAGGAACATGGACAGGACTTGAAGAGATTATGCTGAGTGAAATATGTCAAGCAGAAATAGTCAATTATAATATGGTTTCACTTATTTGTGGAGCATAACAAATAGCATGGATGACATGGGGAGATACAGAGGAGAAGGGAGTTGGGGGAAATTGGAAGGGGAGGTGAACCATGAGAGACTATGGACTCTAAAAAACAATCTGTGGGTTTTGAAGGGGCAGGGGGTGGGAGGTTGGAGGATCCAAGTGGTGGGTATTGGAGAGGGCAAGGATTGCATGGAGCACTGCGTGTGGTGAAAAAATAATGAATACTGTTACACTGAAAATAAATAAAAAATAAATTAAAGAAAAACGGATGATAGATGACAGGCTGGCTTTCTCAACAGAACAAAAAATTAAAAGAAAATCAATCTGCCCCTTTCTAAACCAGATGAAGACAATGAGAAAAAAGAAAAGAATTATATTTTTACTATCTTCAATTACAAAAATGGCATGGAATTTGTTTCCTTAAATGTCGTTATCTTAATTGGGTCTTTATCCTTGTAAATTAGAGTATATCTGCCTCCTCCATTTCTGGAATCAATGAGAAGAAATGACATTGCCTTCAATACATGTCTAGAATAGTGGCCCAGGAAAATGATTTGGACCTGCCTTATGTGTGTTGGCAGGTGTTTGATTACTGCTTCAAACCCTTCGTGACTACTAGAGAGCTGAGAGTTTGTAGGTTTCCTGACCTTATCTTGGGAGTTGATAGGTGTCTTGGAATTTATTCTTTTCTCTCAGTACTTGGATGTGGCATAATTGTGCAACAGGTCTTTAGGATTTTTTTTTTTCCTTTCTATATGTTGTCATGTGGTCTAATACATTCAGCTGTGTAGTTGTCTTCCTGATTTATCCAGGTAAGGGCTCCAGTTTCTTAATGTTTTCAAAAATGACGTGTGAGATCTCCTTATTTTTTTTCCTATTTGCTTGTATTTCTTTTATTTTGATAATCATAAATATTATTTAATTTTTTCTGTTAACTTTGAAGTTTGTTTCTTCATTTTATACTTCCTTATGGTGTCCAGATTGGTTGCATTTTTTCAGTGCTTTTGATTTTTGGAAACACACGCATTTAAACCTATATTGTTTCCCCATAGAATGTTTGGCATCATCCGTAAGTTTCTTTATTTTCCATTTTTATTGGCACGTTTGAAATTTCCTTTTTGATTTTCATTCTTTGAATCATTGCTAGCTCACTATTGTGTTCTGTTTTCCACATATTAGTGTCTGGCTGTGTTTCCCCTTTGTAAGTGATTTCTTTCCGTTTTCCTATCTTTGTGGTCATAAGTATACAAGATAGGATTTGAATTCACTACCATTAATTATGACTTGTTTTGGGCTCCAACAACAATCTGTGATAGACAATGTTAGGTCTTCCCTTGGGAATCACTTATCTTATGGTTCTCAGAGACACAATATTACACATGTGTCCCCAAAGCTCAGATGGTCTAGAGAGCCCAAGATGATGTATGTTTTTCCTTACCACATTTTCATCTGGATGATCTGTCCTGTGCTGAAAGTGAATATCGTCATCCCCAAAAATATTGGATTGAGGTCCCCATCTCCCTTCCTTTCTGTTCATATGCTTCCAACATTTAGATACACCCATGTAGGTGGTGTATGTATTGGCAATTCTTCCAAGTTTCTGATGTCTTGATGCTCCATTAAGACAAAACACTTTCCAGTAATCCTTTGACTCTCAAAGGCATAAAGGCTCTCTATCTGCCATAGGAACAATCACTTTTGCTATTTCTCCTTGCCAATTGCATAAACTATGTATTCCAAATTCCTTCACATTCAAACTATGTGTATCTTTATAGTAGAAGGAAATCTCCTATGGACAACAAAAGGTCGAGCTTGTTTAGTTTTTGTTGTTTTCTTGTGGACCGTTTGTGCCATTTTTAAAAAGTTTTTATTTATTTATTTGACAGACAGAAATCACAAGTAGGCCGAGGAGCAGGCAGACAGATAAGAAGGAAAGCTGGCCCCCTGCTGAGCAGTGAGCCCGATATGGTACTCTATCCCTGGACCCTGAAATCATGTCCTGAAATGTAGGCAGCAGCTTAACCCACTGAGCCACACAGGAGGCGCATTCTGCCAATTTTCTTTTTTCTTTTTTTATTTCATCCAATCAAAAATCTGCAGTGATGATTGTTTTCAGTCCTGAATACTTCAACTAATTATTGATAGGTAAGAAGGTAACTTTCTCATTTTGGTTGGTTTCTGACTTAGATTCTCTGTGCCTTTCCACTATATGGTATTTTCTTTGAGGTTTGGTTTTTTAGTGCATTTTTTCAATTCCTCCCCAAATTTTGTGTGTTCTGTGTGTGTGTGTGTGTGTGTGTGTGTGTGTGTGTGTGTGTGTGTTGTCTTTGATTGTTTCACATAACACTTATAATTAAATTTCAAGTGACAGGGAGTCAGTATTTTAAAAATAGCAATGCATTTTGAAAACTCACTTTTCAAAACTTTCAGCCACATTTCCTACAAGGAATATAACCTTTAGTCCTCTTTGATAAACACGTATTCTCAAAAATGTGTCTTCAAACAAACACCAAATATTTTGTGCCTGGTTAGAGTCGTATTGTTTGTCCCTTTTTTCCTTGCTTTTTCATATGTCTTTTGACTCTTATGAGACAGTGAAATCGTCTCTTATCTTTCTGAGACTGATAGATATGACGTAGCCCATGCTCTCCACAGCACTGCCATATGAGGTAAGTGGAAGAATTCATTCTTGCTTATGCCTCAGTAAGGATTTGCAGTGACTTGGAGGACAGTTAGATGGTAGTACTGTCTGAGAACCCCTGGCTTGTCTTCAGCCAAGAACACAACTGGAAGATTACCACATTAACTGCAACTTGATGGAAATTGACCTGAAGCCTACAAAGTAAACTCCAAGCAAAAGAGAGAAAATGTCACAGAGACTATAGGAGAAGATTGGAGACATAGTTCAGGGGAGAAGTGGGCATTGGTTCATTAGAAGGCAGTTAGCTAATGCAAAAGACAAAGTCACTGGAGATTGCAGCACACTGGGAATTCAGAAGGAACATGTTTCCAAATGCCATTGTCTTTGACGAGCGAAGGGTTTGAATGGCACGACTTCTTGCCAACAAATGGTCTTGAGGCCTGGAGATTTCTGATCTGCAGGCTTGGTAGACATCAAATCGAGAGAACACAGGGTTTCTCCTGTAGAGGACACCATCAAGCAACCAGGTAAAAACAGCCTGGAAACCATGATCAGAGACAATACAAGGAGACACAGTGGGAATATAGTGGGTTGTGGCACTTCATCCGTGAGAGGCAATGTTCGTGGAGATTACTCAATGGGGGCACAAGAAATTTTGTGATCTCGCAGCAGCAGCATAAAGACTGAGCTACTGGCCAAAGACAAGATGGTGAGGACATTAGCTGCCTAACCTGCAAACATGAAATCACAATCGTGGAACATTTGGGGGATTGCCTTCCTCAGTCCAAGTTGCTTAGTCCCAGGAGAACAGACTCTCCCATACAGGAGTAGAAGAAAGCCTTGACCACATGCTCTTTTCTGAACACAGCATTCTGAAAGCTGGCATTCTGTTGAGTTGGTGGAATGTCTCCTTTAACAGGCACACCAGAGCCTACCAAGATAAACCTCAGCATATTCACCCCAGACCCCAAAAACACCAAATGGCAGGCAAGGAGAACCTCTGCAGATGACTAGCCTCAAGGACAGGGTACACCACAACACAAAAGCAGAGGACATGTGTGCCACAAACACACACACACACACACACACACACACCTGAGACTCCCACAAGTGCTAGCCCTTGGGCATTCCATGATTCCTTCTTCCTAAAGAAATTATCCTTAGGCTAGTCAACAGATTGGGCTTTTTGAATACAGAGGAAGACAATGCAAGAGGAAGAATCAAATAATGCCAAGGAAAAACAACAAGAAATTATCAAGGCCAGGCATTCGGAGTGAAACCTACATAGAACACGCCTTATGGAGGATTGAAAGCAGCATCCAGGATACTTGCTGTACATCAGAAAACACAGAAGATATCAGGGAGACTCGAACCAAACATTTAAAACTGATAAGAATAAAAGAAAATAAAGAGTTCCTGATGAGAATATTGGTAGCAAACTGGATGCAAAGTCCGAGAAGCTGGCAGAAGTAGAGGGTCCATTTAGTGACCTGGAAAAACAAGATTATAAAATAAGAAAGGAAATCCAAAGAGAGAAGAAAGAATGATGGAACATGACAATGATCTTAGAGAAGTCATCGTCTCCAAGGAATGGAAAGAAGTGCCTATTGTTGGAGAGCAGGAGTGAGAGAAAAAAAGAGGGCTGAACATGGATTTGAAAAATCGGGCCTGAAAATGTCCTTTGTCTGGGAGCAGAAACAGAGAGCCAGATTCAGAGACACAGAGGACTTCCATCAGCTTCCACAGAAGCAGAGCACCAAAAGACATAGTGTCATTCCCCCTGCAAAAGCTAGAAATGGAGGATATCTCTTCACACAAATATGCTTGGGAGAGTAGTTTGTCCATAGCCCAGTCACTGACTTCAAGAGGACAAGCTTGACCAGTTCTCGAAATAGGGCAGATAGTTCAACCAACACCAGCCCAAGCCAAAATCCTATTCCCTTGTATTTCAGAACAATGACAGAGCAGTGGTTCTTGTATAGAACTAGGAGGTATTCAGAAATCAAAGCTGTGTCCCAGGGTGTGTCCATCAGTTCAAAGGCGGACTTCAGCTCAAGTCATGATCCCAGGGTCATGTCATCAACTCTGGTCTCAGGTTCCCAGCTCAGGGACAAGTCAGTTTCTCCCTCTCCAGCTCCAGCCCCTGATTGTGATCTTTGTTGTTTCTCTGTCCAATACGTGCATGTGCATCATTTGAGAAAAAAAAAAAAAAAAAAAAAGAAAGAAAAAAAGAAAAAAGAAAAGTGCACAATAAAAGATGGGGGTCAGAGGATATTTTATTTAATTTGGACCTAGGTTCCTATAGAAGGCAGCCAGGTACAGAGAACGTCCCACCATCCTAAAATGCCAGACCTTTGCTCTGAGATCCATTGTTCTTTGTCTTCCTGAATCTCTTCACCAACCTGAAGCATCCACTGTCTGTCACGCTGTACTGGCTCCTTCTGACACATTGTTCATCCTCTCCTGGTTCCATTAGAACATATCCATCTTGTGCAAGAGGCACTGTTTGCTTATCGCATGAAACCATTTGGGGGATGGTCATGAGAGTGTGAAGGCAGGATTGTGATGCCACATCTCCATTCAGTTCTATATTGGGTAGCTGCACAACCCTATGAGAATGCTCAAGGTTCTTAAACATTTCAATGCATCTTTTTGGAGATTTAGTTGTCATCCTGATATGTGCATTAAAGTATTTCAGATGGCTTCATGTGGGCTATGGGTCTCTTCCAACATGCTCCACGCTTGTTCCTGTGGACTCCAAGTACATGAGTCCATCCTGGACCTAAGGTTCTAAGGTGTAGAGTCCGCCTTTGTTGCTTTGTCTCTTTTGAAGATTGGGAGGCCGTTCCTGCACAATTTCCAGAGACCCTAGAGGTACTCATGCCATCACTGTTGAGGACCCCAGACATGTCTTTCATAGTTGTGGGTGTTACCTTTGAGCTTTCCTTGGGTGGCACTTTTCCTGGTCAGAAGCACTCTAATTGGGTGGGAAGACCAACCCATGTGCAGGGCAGGATTTCTTACCCTGAGGCTCTGTTTGAGGCATGTTTATTTCTTGGTCTTTCGAGGGTAGGATGGAATGGTGGATTCTTGATTTTTTCTGGAGTCTAGAGGGCTAGTGCTAACAGTCACGACCAAAGACTATGAATTTGGCCACAGCGAAGGTGACACTAACTCATTTCACATTCTCTTGGTGAGAGACCCAGGCCGCTCCAGCGGTTTGGGAGAGCTTGGGAACCTCTTGGTCCACCCATGACTGATCCAGCCAAGTGTAGTTATCAGTCGTGGGTTGATGAGGAGCGGTTTCTATGACCTCAAAACTATTTGCATCACAGAAGCTGGCTTCACGTAAGCAGAAGTCCCTCTCTCATGACCTTTGAGTCCTATGGCTTTAGGTAGGAAGCCCTGGGAAGGACAGAGAAAAAGCCCTCTAGCCTAATTAAGAACTCAGGTTGTCTTGTGTTTTAATGTCCCTCTTTTCCTTTCTAGACAAAGAGAAAAGAAAATGACCTTTGATATACCATCCTCTAGGCCAGCATTTATCCAAAGACAGCAAGATTTTCCTATTTCCACTGCAACTTCTAGAGATCTCAAGAAACAGTGAGTAATTTTGTGTATCAAGAGTTCTCTATGGGGTTTGACATCCTTTGGGAGAGTCCTTTCTCAGCATCTTGTCCCTATGGGACAGTGATGATTAATGGTAATAAATGGACAGTAAGTTCCTTTACAAAGAAAAATGTTAGGGCATGAATGTACTGTACTGTCTGTGTCCTCAACCCCTAGTGTTCTAATACACGAGTCATAAGGGATTAGGGCTCTGTCTTCCTGGTTTTCCCTTAAACCCCGTTGCAAAGTCTTCTGGAGAGTAACTTTGTGCCTCAGAGCTAACTCTTAAGGAAGAGCCATAGACTGCACCCCTTGTCATTTTAGTTTACTCTACCTGCTGTGGTAATGGGTATAGCTGTGTTGACCAAGTCTTTAAATCAGAAAAAAAAAAAAAGAATGGCCTGTATCGATGGTCTGCAATGTCCATTCTAGTAGAATTGTGGATTGAGCCACAGTACCCTTGCAAAGACTAGGGGATAAAGAAGGCGTGGTCCATCTTGGCCACAGAATATTCCTCAGGCATCAGGGAATATGAACCCCTGCTACTTGCACTGACATAAAGGCCACAGGACTGGGTGATGGAAAGTGAAAAAGGGAAGCAGGCAAAGGGAAATATCATATGTCTTACTTCGTATGTGCCCCAGAAGGAATACAATGGCCCTTAGTAGAAAAAGGGAAAACTGAAGGAGAAGAAGTCAGAGAAGGAGACAAACCATGACTGACTCAGGATTCTTAGAACCAAGCTGAGGGTATCAGAAAAGAGATACATGCAGTGAGTGAGGGAACTGGTTCATGGGTGTTCAGGAGTTGTTGTAGCACTAGGTCGTATATGGAAATAATGCATCCATGAATACTCTGTCAAAAATTGATGATGGAAGAGACACTGGCTTCCACAGCATAACAAAAAATTAAGAGAAAAATGATCTGGCCTTTTCAAAACAAGATCAAGACACAGAGAGAAAAGGAAAGAACTATATTTTTTATTATCTTTACTTATTAAAGTGCCTTAGAGTTTGTGTCCTATAATGTCATTATCTGAATTGGGTCCTTAAATTTCGAAATTATAGTATCCCTACCTCCTCCATTTCTGGAATTGATGAGAAGAAACAACATTGCCTTCATTAAATGTGTAGAAGAGGTGACCAGGACACTGATGTGGTTCTGGCATTTTGTGTTTTGGCATGAATTTGATTACTGCTTCAACCGCTTTATTCATTACTAGAGAGCACAAATTTTGTCGGTTTCCTGACCTAATCTTTGGGAATTGATATGTGTCTTGTAATTTATCCTTATATCTCAGTTCTTGGATTTCCTGGTATAATAGTTTAGAGGTTTCTTTAGGTTATTTTTTTTTCTCCATTGAATCAGTTGTCATGTGGTCTCATATTTTCAACTGTGTGCTTGTCTCCATGTTTTATGCAGGTAATGGCTCCTCCAGTTTGTTAATGTTTTCAGTACTGACGTGTGAGTTCACCTGATTATTTCCTATGTGTTTTTTTTGTATTTCTTTTATTTTGATGACAATATGTATTATTTATTTTTTTTTTAATTGGATAAGCGTGGAGTTTGTTTCTTCTTTTCCGAGTTCTTTACGGCATCCAGACTGTTTGCTTTTTTTCGGTGTGTTTAATTTTTGAAAATACATGCATTTAAACATATATTCCTCCTCGTAGTATGTTTTGGCATCACCCCATAAGTTTCTTGACTTTCCTTTTTTTGTTCATGGCACTTTCTGATTTTCCTTTTAATTTTCTTTCTTTGATTTATTACTATTTTGCGAGTGTGTTTGCTTTTAGTGTCTGGCTGTGTTTCAATTTGAAAATGATTTCTTTCCATTTTCATACCTTCGTGGTCATAAGTATAGAAGATAAGATTTGAATTCTCTTCCATTAATTACGGCTTGATTTGGACACCAGCACACAATCTGTGATAGACAAAAATAAGTCTGCCCTTGGGAAGAACTTGTCTTATGATTTTCAGTGACATAATCTTATGCCTGTTTTCCCAAAGCTCAGGTGTTCTAGAGAGCCCATGAGGACGTCTGTTATTTCTTACCACCTTTCCATCCGGATGATCTGTCCTGTGCTGAATGTGGGTATCGTAGTCCCCAACAATATTAGATTGGGGTCCCCGTCTCCCTACCTTTCTGTTAATACGCTTCCAATATTTAGATACACCCATATTGGTGGTGTATATATTGGCAATTTTTCCAAGTTTCTGATGTTTTGATGTTCCATCAAGACTAAACACCTTCCGGTAATCTTTTGTCTCTCGAAGGCAGAAAATCTCTCTATCTGCCATAGGCACAATCACATTGGCTCTCTTCTCCTTGCTAATTACATAACCAATGTCTTCCAGATTTGGTCACTTTCAAGCGAAGTATATCTTTAGAGTTGAAGGAAATCTGCTATGGCCAACAGAAGGTCGAGCTTGTAAAGTTTTTGTGATTTTTTTGTGGACCTTTTTTGCCCTTTATTTCCTTTTCTTAAAATTTTTCATCCAGTACAATAATCTGTTTGTAGTGACAGAAGAATTTACTCCTGAAAACCTAAACTAATCATTGATAGTTAGGAACTTAACTTTCTCATTTTGGTATGTTTCTGATTTGAATTCTCTGTGCCTTTCCCCTTTATGATATTTTCTTCATGTTTTTTGACCCTTAGTGTGATTCCTCACATCATCCCCATATTCTGTGTATTTTATCTGTGTGTGTGTGTGTGTGTGTGTGTGTGTTGTCTGATTAGGTTTCACATAACACTAATAATTAAATTTTGAGAGATAGGAAGTCAGGCTTTTATAGAGAGCAGTTCAATTTGACATGCCTTAAAAACTCACATTCCTTCAGTTTCAGCCAAATTTCCTACAAAGGATGTCATCTCTTGTCCTCTTTGATAATCTCGTATTCTCACAAATCTGCCTTTAAACAAATACCAAATTTTTGGGGCCTGGTTAGAATCGTATTATTTGTCCCTTTTTCCCTTAATTTTTCACATGTTTCTTGTTAAATGGAAGAGTGAAATCGTATGCTCTTTGTCTTTCTGAGACTGATAGATGTGACATAGCCCATTTCTCTGCACAACACTGTCATAGGAGGCAAGTGCCAAGAATTCATTTTTGCTTATGTTTCACTAAGAATCTGTCGTGCTTTTGGAAGACAGTGAGATGGTAGTAGTATCTGTGAACTCCAGGTTTGTCCTCAGCCATGAACACAACTGGAAGATTACAACATCGACTGCAACTTGGCAGAAATTGACCTGAAGCCTATGAAGTAAACTCCACAGTGAAAGAGAAAAGAAGTCACAGAGACTATAGGAGAAGATTGGAGACATTCCTTGGGGAAAAGTTTGTGGTTGGTGCTGCAGAAGGCAGGGAGCCAATGCAAAAGACCAAGGCACAGGAAAGTGGAGCACACTGGGAACCAACAAGGACCCAAACCAAAGGCTGTGAACAGCAGAGTGTCTGAATGGCATGAGTTCTTGCGAACAAATAGTCTTGAGGCCTGGAGATTTAAGATCAGTAGACTTGGCAGACATCAAATCGAGAGAACACTGTGTTTTCCTTGCAGAGGACACCAGCAAGCAACCAGGTTCAGACAGCTTGAATATCATGATCAGAAACAATAGAAGGAAACACAGTGGGAATTTGGTGTTTTCTGGCAGTGCATCCGTGAGAGGCTGTGTTTGTGATGTTTTGATGGGAGCACAATAAATTTTGTGCTCTCACACCAGCAGCATAAAGACTGAGCTATGGACCAAAGACGGGATGGTGAGGACATTAATGCCTGACGTGCCAACATGAAATCCCAACCATTGAACACAGGGTCGACTGCATTTCTCTGTGAAGTAGCTTAGTCCCAGGAGAACAGACTCTCCCATAGGGGACCAGAAGAAAGCCCTGCCCAAATGCTCTCTCCTGACCACAACCATTCTTCATGCTTTTGTTCTTCTGAGTTGGTTAAACATCTCCTTCCACAGGCACACCAGACGCCACAAGGCTAAACCAGAGCATATTCAGCCCAGAACACAAATACACCAACAGCAGGCAAAGAGAGCCTGTGCAGATGACTTGCCTCAAGGATGGGGATAGCAACAACAGAACAACAGAGGGAATGCATGCCACACATACACCCGAGACTCCCACAAGGGCCAGCCCTTGGACTCTCCATGATCTCTTCCTCCTAACGATATTACTTACCCTCAGTGTAGAAAACAGAATGCGCTTTCTAAATACAGAGAGGAATACAGAGACCTAGATACAATGCAAAGATGGAATAACCAATTGATGCTGAGGAAAAAGAACAAAAAATGATCATGGATAGGCAATCGTAGTGAAACTCTACATATTACACACACAATGGAAGATTGAAAGCAGTGGCCAGGATACTCCCTATATATATGAAAACATAAAAGATATCAGAGAATCTCGAACCACAGAGATAAAACAGATAAAAATAAAATAAAATAAGATAAGATTATAAATAAAATAAAATAGTTTCTGATGAAAAGTGGGTAGCATACTAGATACAAAATCCAGGAAGCTGGCAGAAGCAGATGATCAAATTAGTGATCCGGGGTAAAAAGACTCGAAAATATAAAGCAAATCCAAAGAGAGTAGGAAGAATGTTGGAACATGACAATGAGCTTAAGGAACTCATCGACTCCAAGGAATGGGTATACTTGGAGAACGAGAAGTAAAGAAAAAATAGGGATAAGCATTTATTTGCAAAATCAGAGCTGAAACAGTCCCTCAACTGGGAGCAGAAACAGATATTTAGATTCAGAGGCACAGATGACTCCCATCACCATTCACAGAAGCACAGCACCACAAGACATAGTGTCATTTCCCCTGAAAAAATCTATCAAAGGAGGAATTCTCTTTACCCAAATATGTGAGGGAGAGTAGTTTGTCTATAGCCAAATCACTGACTTCAAGAGGACAAGCTATAGCAGCTCTTGAAGCAGGTCGGATAGAGCAAGCAACACCAGCCCAAGCCAAAATCCATATACCCTGCATTTCTGAACAATGACAGAGCAGTGGTTCTGGTCAAGGACTAGGAGGTATTAAGAAGACAAAAATTGGGTCATGGGGTATGTCCATCAGTTCAGAAGTGGCCTTCAGCTCAACTCAGGATCCCAGGGTCATGACATTGACTCTGGTCTCAGGTTTCTTGCTCAGTGGCAAGTCTGCTTCTCCTGCCCCAAATCCATCCCCTGATTGTGATCTCTCTGTATCTCTGTAAAATACGTGCATGTGCATCGTTTGACAAAAAACAGAAACAAAACCAGTGTACAGGATTCCCTGGTGCCAGAGGGTGTTTTATTTAACTTGGATCTAGGCCCCTGTGGTATACAGCCAAGTACAGAGCACCTCCCATCATCCCGCTATGCCAGACCTTTGATCGGAGGTCAATTGTTCATTATCCTCTTCTTTGTCTTCCTGTATCTCCTGACATACCTGTAGCATCAACTGTCTATTGCGCTGTAATGGCCCATGGTTGAGATATTGTTATCCTCTCCTGGCTCCCTACAAACATGCCCATCTTATGCAAGAGGCACTGTTTGGTTATCACATGAAATCATTTTGGGGATGGTAATGTGATGTTTAAAGCAGGCTTGTGCTGTAACTTCTCCTTTCAGTTTCCCAGAGGGTATCTGCAGAACCCTGAGGGAATGCTCACAGTTCTTCAACATTCGAATCCTCTTCCTTTCGTCATGTTGGAGATACAAGCTGTCATCCTTAAAAAAGCATGTATTCTTTCAGATGGTTTCACTTGTTCTATGGGTCTCTTCCAAAATGCTCCATGCTTGCTTCTGTGGACTCCAAGTTCATGAGTCTGTCCTGGATCTAATGTGTAGATTGTAGAGTCTGCCTATGTTGTTTGGTCAGTTTTGAAGTTTGGGAGGCCGTTTTCGCATGATTTCCAAAGCTGCAAGAGGTACTAGTGTCTCGCTGTAGAAGACTCTAGACATGTCTTTGGCATGGTTGTGGGTGTTCCTTTAAGCTTTCCTTGGGTGGCACTTTTCCTGGTCAGAAGAGACCTGATTGAGTTGGAGGACCCTAGCCACGTGCATGGCGTGGATTTCCTCTCCTGAGGCTATGTTTGAGGACTTATTGTTTTTTGGTCTTTTGTGGCTAAGATGGAATGGTGGATTCTTGCCTTTCTTGGGGTAAAGAGGGATGGTGCTGACAGTCACAACGAAAGACTACAATTTGGCCATGGAAAAGGTGACACTTACTCACTTTACACACTGCCATGGTGAGAGACCCAGGCGTCTCCAACACTTTTGGAGGTCTTGGGATCCTCTTGGCCCACCCATGACTATCCCAGCCAAGTGTAGTGTGTAGTGATGAGGCGTGGGTTGATAAGGAGTGGTTGCTTTGACCTCAAATCTTCGTGACATCACAGAAGCTGGATTCACTGAAGCAGCAGTCCCACTCTCAAGAACTTTCAGTCCTATGGCTTAAGGTAGGAAGCTCCAGGATGGACAGAAAAAGGGCCCTCTGAGCCTGGTCAAGAACTCAGGTTGTCTTGTGTGTTAATGTACCACTTCGCCTTTCTAGAAAAAGGGAAAAGAAAATAACATTTGGTATATGATCCTTTAGGCCAACTTTTCTCTGGAGACGGCAAGGTTTTCATATTTCCACTGGAATTTCTAGAGATATCAAGAAACAATGAGGATTCTTGAGTATCAACTGCTACCTGTGGGGTTTGTCATCCTGTGGGTGAGATAGTCCCTCTCAACGTATTTTCCTTATGGGTCAGAGATGACTAAGGAATGGGAAGGAAAAATGTTAGGGCATGGATGTATTGTGCTTTTTGTGTCCTCATGTCCTAGTGTTTGAAACATGTGTCATAAGGGGTTAGGGCTCTGTCTATCTGGCTTTACCTTAAACACCTTTGCAAAGGCTTCAAGGAGAGTAACATTCTGCATGAGAACCAACTCTTAAGGAGGAGCCCTGGACAGGAACCCTTGTCAACTAGTTAACTCTACCTTCTGTGGTAATGGGTATAGCCATGTTAACCACATCTCTTTAATCAGAGGAAAAGGAACAGCCTATATCGATGGCCTGTGTGTTTCAATCAAGCAGAACTGTGGATTGAGCTTCAATGTCCTTGCAAAGACTAGTAGATAAAAAAAGCAGAGGTCCTATTGGTCACACAGTATTCCACAGCCATCAGGGACGATGAACCCCTGGTACTTGCATTGTCATGAATGCCACCGGACTGAGTGATGCAAAGTGAAAAAGGCAAGAGACAAATAAAAATATCATATGGCTTCTCTCGTATGTGCCCCAGGAGGAATGCCATGACCCTTAGTAAAGGCAAGAAAAACTGAAAGGGAAGAAGTCAGAGAAGGAGTCAAACTGGGTGTGACTCAGGACTCTGAGAACAAAGATGAGGGTTACAGAAAATACAGAAATGCAGGGAATGAGGGAAGAGGATAATTGGTATTGAGGATTCGTGGCAGGAATTAGAATGAGCACTAGATCTTATATGGAGCCAAAGCATCCTTGAATACTCTGTCAAAAACGGATGATGGACAGGGCTAGGTGGCGGGGAAGTAGGAGGAGGCGCTTTTTCAACCTGTACCCTAAAACAATTGATTACCTACCAAAGAACTTCGATCTCCCATGAAATCAGCCCAAGATTAGAATTATACACATCTAGATCTCTACAGAGGCAGAAGTCACCAGTGGGCAGGTAAAGTGGTATGAGAAGTGCTGACTGATATTGGAAGATGGTGGGGAGCCTCCAGAGGTGACCGGTTGGAAAGTAATACCCCAATCCGTGAGTGCCCTGCATCTGAAGACCAGCATTAACTTGGATACTGGTTGAAAGCACTCCAAAAGAGCAAAGGATTGTGGGGAGGGGGGGTTGTGGGAATCGGGGCAGCTAGGAACAGGGGATTAAGTCCCCAGTCCAAGGGCACTGAGCCAGTGTGGGTGGAGAAACCAGGCCTTGTTCCCTGAGCCGCCAGCATGCCAAGACTGCATGGGGTCTGGATCCTGTGAAGGAATGGGAGCCATGCCAGATGGCAGAATGCACAAGCCCTGCTACAGAGCTTGAGATGCAAACCCCTCAACCTCCCCTGAGAGATGTATTAAGGCCCAGCTAGCGCTCTTTGAACTGTGCCATTGTTTCAGAGACTAAGACATACGCCACAATCTCTCCCCTATGAGAGGTGCACCAAGGCCCAGCCTGTGCCCTTATTGCAGAGCCTGAGACGGGAGCACGACCCACATTCTCTTCTGAAAGAGGAGACTTCCATCTAAGAGTGCACCCCTGGTGCTCTTAGACCCAGAAAGAACAGGCACTCCAAGCCCAGGCCATCGGGAAAATCTCAGTGTGCAATCGTTGCTTGGCACATCTCTGGAGGTCTGAACCTGCCCAGACAGCAGTCGCTGCCATGGTTTTGGGTACAAGCGAAAGATCCTGCACACCCAGGGACCACGACTTGGAACCTGCTTTGCCGGCAGCCAAGGGGAAATTTATATGGGCTCTTCAGCCACACTGAGGCTTCTCTCTGAGAGGGAGGTCAGGGTGCAATTTGCTTTCCTCTAAACTTACAAAAAACATCAAATGTGGTCAACACAAAAGGAAAAATAATAGTGAACAAACATAAAACCACTAGAGAACAAAATCCAGAAAAAAACGATTTCCTCAGAGCCCACTCCATTGAGGGGAACTGGAGGAATTAACTCAGGGAGCATCATTGACTGAAAACTCCCGTGGCAGGCCCCTCTCACAGAAACCAAACCAGTAAAGAAAAAAAAAAAAAGTCTACAAAAGAATAACCACCACTATTTCATAGGACAACTTTTATTTTTAATTTATTCCCACTATTCTGGCTCATTTTTTTTTTAATATAGATAATTTTTTAACCTAGTTACCATCACAGTGAGCTGTCCAGGACATCAAATTCATTAATAATCTTCTAACCTGAACCACATACACCTCTGTTTTCCTTTTGCATTTCTATTTTTTGAATTTCTTGTTTTTATTTTAGTTTAGTTTAGTCTTGTTTATTCTTTTCTTATTTTTATTTTCTAATATTCATATAGAGTTAAATTTCCAAGTAATACCCTTTCCCCAATCAAGATTATCCCTATAGCTAAACCAATTTTTAATCCCCTTTATCTTAGGAAAGATGAATCCTTTAACAATGATGTCAAGATACATCCAGGAAGAATCAGAACAACCTTCCTCACCCATACTGAGAATTTATAACCACTCTCCCATCTTTTCCTTCTGCCATTGTTTCTGTGTTTTTGTTTTTGTCTTCATAGTATATAAATCTTACACTTTGGGTTCTTTTCAAAGAGATTCTTCGTTTATTTGCATATTTTTTTCTCTTATTATATACTTTTATCAGTCTTTTTGTTTGTATGTTTTTGTTTGTATACCTCATAAATCTTACCATGGGGACCATTTGAGCTGAACCTTCTCTTTCATCTCCCTTTCTTTCCTCTCTCTCCCTCTCTTCTTTTTTTATTTTTCTTTTCTTTTTTCTCTCACTTGGGTGGGGAATCCTAATAGCTCATAAATGTTCCAGGGTGCACTTTGACTGCACTACGATTGATATATCCAGCTATATCTGTTCAGTCATCTCTCACCAAAATGACTAGGAAAAGGAAGGCCCAACAGAAGAAAAATAGAGGATGGACTTTCTGCAACCGAGCTAACAGCTATTAACATAGACAATATATCAGAAAGAGAATTCAGGAGAACAATTATCCAGGCAATAGCTAGGTTGGAGAAATCCATGGATGACAAAATGGAATTTTTAAGGACCGAGCTGAAAGCAACCAAACAGGATGTTCACAATGTTAGGGAGGTGCTAAAACCTACCAGGAATGAGGTTCACAAGCTACCACTGAGTTCCAATTTAATATAAATACTCTCAAAGCTAGGGTAACTGAGACAGAAGATAGAATTAGTTATCCAGAGGACAAACAGATAGAGAGGAAGGATCAAGAGGATGCTTGGAACAAACAGCTTAGAAACCACGAAAAAAGAATCACGAAATAAATGATGCTATGAAACCTTCCAACGTCAGAGTTATTGGAATCCCTGAAAGTGAGGAGAAAAAAAGAAGTCTAGAAGATATAGTGGAACAAGTTCTTCATTAAAATGTTCCCAGTCTCGAAAATGGAACCAGTATTCAGGTACTAGAGATCGATCGGTCTACAACCAAGATTATAGATTCAAAACAAAACAAAAAAAAAAAAAAAACAAAACAAAACCATCAAGGCACCTGATAGTCAAACTGAGGAATAATAATTGTAGGTATAATCTCTTGATGGCCACTAGTACATAGAGGCTTCTTACTTACAGAGCAAGCCCATCAGAATAAAATCAGACCTGTTCACAGAGACCTCTCAAGCCAGAAAGGGCTGGTAAGATATATTCAGGGAACTTAATGAGAAGAACATGCAGTCAACAATAATTTATCCAGCAAGAATGGCATTCAAAATTGGCGGAGAGAAAGTTTCAATGACTGGCAGGCATAAAAGACTATTCCACCACCAAGGCAGCAATGCATGAAATATTAAGGGGGATTCTATAAAAGAGGAAAAATCCTAAGAAGAGCATTGAAGAGAAATATAGAGGCAATCTACAGAAAGAAAGCCCTCAAACATCACACGATGTCAATAAAAAGGTATCTATAAATAATCACTCTCAATGTGAATGGTCTAAATGCACCTATAAAATAGTACAGGGTTGCAGATTGGATAAAACGACAGAGCCCATCCATATGTTGTCTACAAGAGAACCATTTTAAACCTAAAGATACACCCAGACTTAAATTGAAGGGATGGAGAAGAATCATTCATGTCAATGGGCCTCAAAAGAAGGCCGTGGTAGCAATTCTCATATTACATACATTAGATTTTAAATTAAAGACTGTAGTCAGAGATACTGCAACATTTTTAAAGGGACTATCCACCAAGATGTTCTAACAATTGTAAATATGTATGCCTTCAATATGGGAGCAGCCAATTACATAAGAAAACTGTTAATCAAGATAAAGAGGCATACTGATATGGATATATTAATAGTAGGAGATCTTAACACGCCTCTCTCAGAAATAAATCATCCAAGCAGAAAATCAAAAAGGAAACAGGAGCATTGAATGACACATTGGACTAGATGGTCCTCATAGATATATACAGAACATCCCACTCTAACAACAGAATACTCATTCTTCTCAAATGCACATAGAACACCCTCCAGAATAACCACATACTGGGTCACAAATCAGGACTAAACTGATATCAAAATAGTGATATTTTTCACTGCATATTCTCATATCACAAAGCTTTGAAAATGGATCTCAATCACAAGGAAATATCACAAGGTACTCAACCACCTGAATGCTAAAGAATGCTTAAGAATGCTTGGATTAACAAGGAGATCAAAGTAGAAGTGAAACAATTTATGGAAACCAATGAGAATAAAGACACTTTATTACAAAACCTATGGGATACAGCAAAGGCAGTCTTAAGAGGGAAATACACAGCCATCCAAGCCTTCCTCAAAAAATATTGTAAAATACAGAATACAGCAGCTGTCTAGACACCTTGAAGAACTGGATAATCAACAACAAACCAAACCAACTCCACACAGAAGAAGGGAAATAATCAAGATTAAATCTGAGATCCATGAGGTAGAAATCAGAGATACAGGAGAATGTGTCAAGGAAACTAGATGTTTTTTTTAATATAATTTTTTATTTTTTATAAACATATATTTTTATCCCCAGGGGTACAGGTCTGTGAATCACTAGGTTTACACACTTCACAGCACTCACCAAAGCACATACCCTCCCCAATGTCCATAATCCCACCCACTTCTCCCAAACCCCCTCCCCCCAGCAACCCTCAGTTTGTTTTGTGAGATTAAGAGTCACTTACGGTTTGTCTCCCTCCCAATCCCATCTTGTTTCATTTATTCTTCTCCTACCTACTTAAGCCTACATGTTGCATCACCACTTCCTCATATCAGGGAGATCATATGATAGTTGTCTTTCTCTGCTTGACTTATTTCGCTAAGGTGATAAGCTCTAGTTCCATCCATGTTGTCGCAAATGGCAAGATTTCATTTCTTTTGATGGCTGCATAGTATTCCATTGTGTATATATACCACATCTTCTTGATCCATTCAAGTGTTTATGGACATCTAGGTTCTTTCCATAGTTTGGCTATTGTGGACATTGCTGCTATAAACATTTGGGTGCACGTGTCCCTTTGGATCACTACGTTTGTATCTTTAGGGTAAATACCCAATAGTGCAATTGCTGGGTCATAGGGCAGTTCTATTTTCAACATTTTGAGGAATCTCCATGCTGTTTTCCAGAGAGGTTGCACCAGCTTGCATTCCCACCAACAGTGTAGAAGGGTTCCCCTTTCTCCGCATCCTCGCCAGCATCTGTCATTTCCTGACTTGTTGATTTTAGCCATTCTGACTGGTGTGAGGTGATATCGCATTGTGATTTTGATTTGTATTTCCCTGATGCCGAGTGATATGGAGCACTTTTTCATGTGTCTGTTGGCCATCTGGATGTCTTCTTTGCAGAAATGTCTGTTCATGTCTCTGCCCATTTCTTGATTGGATTATTTGTTCATTGGGTGTTGAGTTTGCTAAGTTCTTTAAAGATTCTGGACACTAGTCCTTTATCTGATATGTCGTTTGCAAATATTTCTCCCATTCTGTCAGTTGTCTTTTGATTTTGTTAACTGTTTCCTTTGCTGTGCAAAAGCTTTTGATCTTGATGAAATCCCAATAGTTCATTTTTTCCCTTTCTTCCCTTGCCTTTTGTGTTGTTCCTAGGAAGATGTTGCTGCGGCAGAGGTCGAAGAGGTTGCTGCCTGTGTTCTCCACAAGGATTTTGATGGATTCCTTTCTCACATTGAGGTAGTTCATCCATTTTGAGTCTATTTTAGTGTTTGGTGTAAGGAAATGGTCCAATTTCATTTTTCTGCATGTGGCTGTCCAATTTTCCCAGCACCATTTATTGAAGAGGCTGTCTTTTTTCCATTGGACATTGGTTCCTGCTTTGTCGAAGATGAGTGGACCATAGATTTGAGGGTCTATTTCTGGGCTCTCTATTCTATTCCATTGATCTATGTATCTGTTTTTGTGCCAATACCATGCTGTCTTTATGATGACAGCTTTGTAATAGAGTTTGAAGTCCGGAATTGTGATGCCACCAACGTTGGCTATTCGAGGTCTTTTCTGGTTCCATATAAATTTTAGCATTATTTGTTCCATTTCTTTGTAAAAGATGGATGGTACTTTGATAGGAATTGCATTAAATGTGTAGATCGCTTTAGGTTGCATAGACATTTTCACAATATTTATTCTTCCAATCCAGGAGCATGGAACATTTTTCCATTTCTTTGTGTCTTCCTCAATTTCTTTCATGAGTACTTTATAGTTTTCTGAGTATAGATTCTGTGTCTCTTTGGTTAGGTTTATTCCTGGGTATCGTATGGTTTTGGATGCAATTGTAAATGGGATTGACTCATTAATATCTCTTTCTTCTGTCTTGCTGTTGGTGTAGAGAAATGCAACTGATTTCTGTGCATTAATTTTATATCCTGACACTTTACTGAATTCCTGTATAAGTTCTAGCAGTTTTGGAGGGGAGTCTTTTGGGTTTTCCACATATACTATCATATCATCTGTGAAGAGTGATAATTTGACTTCTTCTTTGCCGATTTGGATGTCATTAATTTCCTTTTGTTGTCTGATTGCTGAGGCTAGGACCTCTAGTACTATGTTGAATAGCAGTGGTGATAATGGACATCCCTGCCGTGTTCCTGACCTTAGCGGGAAAGCTCTCAGTTTTTCTCCATTGAGAATGATTTTTGCGGTGGTTTTTTCATAGATGGCTTTGATGATATTGAGGTATGTGCCCTCTATCCCTACACTTTGAAGAGTTTTGATCAGGAAGGGATGCTGTACTTTGTCAAATGCTTTTTGAGCATCTATGGAGAGTATCATATGGTTCTTGTTCTTTCTTTATTGATGTGTTGTATCACATTGACTGATTTGTGGATGTTGAACCAACCTTGCAGCCCTGGAATAAATCCCACTTGGTCGTGGGAATAATCTTTTTAGTGTACTGTTGAATCCTATTGGCTAGTATTTTGTTGAGTATTTTCGCATCTGTGTTCATCAAGGATATCGGTCTATAGCTCTCCTTTTTGGTGGGATCCTTGTCTGGTTTTGGGATCAAGGTGATGCTGGCCTAATAAAATGAGTTTGGAAGTTTTTCTTCCATTTCTATTTTTTGGAACTGTTTCAGGAGAATAGGAATTAGTTCTTCTTTAAATGTTTGGTAGAATTCCCCTGGGAAGCCATCTGGCCCTGGCCTTTGTTTGTTTGGAGATTTTTAATGACTGTTTAAATCTCCTTACTGGTTATGGGTCTGTTCAGACTTTCTATTTCTTCCTGGGTCAGTTGTGGTAGTTTATATGTTTCTAGGAATGCATCCATTTCTTCCAGATTGTCAAATTTATTGCCGTAGAGTTGCTCAAAGTATGTTCTTATAATAGTTTGTATTTCTTTGGTGTTAGTTGTGATCTCTCCTCTTTCATTCATGATTTTATTTATTTGGGTCCTTTCTCTTTTCTTTTTGATAAGTCGGGCCAGGGGTTTATCAATTTTATTAATTCTTTCAAAGAACCAGCTCCTACTTTCGTTGATTTGTTCTATTGTTTTTTTTGTTGTTGTTGTTGTTGTTGTTTCTATTTCATTGATTTCTGCTCTGATCTTTATGATTTCTCTTCTCCTGCCGGGCTTAGGGTTTCTTTTTTGTTCTTTCTCCAGCTCCTTTATTTGTAGGGTTAGGTTGTGTACCTGAGACCTTTCTTGTTTCTTGAGAAAGGCTTGTACCGCTATATATTTTCCTCTCAGGACTGCCTTTATTTTGTCCCACAGATTTTGAACCGTTGTATTTTCATTATCATTTGTTTCCATGATTTTTTTCAATTCTTCTTTAATTTCCCGGTTGACCCATTCATTCTTTAGAAGGATGCTGTTTAGTCTCCATGTAATTTGGGTCTTTTCAAACTTCCTTTTGTGGTTGAGTTCTAGCTTTAGAGCACTGTGGTCTGAAAATATGCAGGGAATGATTCCAATCTTTTGATACCGGTGAGTCCTGATTTAGGACCGAGGATGTGATCTATTCTGGAGAATGTTCCATGTGCACTAGAGAAGAATGTGTATTCTGTTGCTTTGGGATGAAATGTTCTGAATATATCTGTGATGTCCATCTGGTCCAGTGTGTCGTTTAAGGCCTTTATTTCCTTGCTGATCTTTTGCTTGGATGACCTGTCCATTTCAGTGAGGGGAGTGTTAAAGTCCCCTACTATTATTGTATTATTGTTGATGTGTTTCTTTGATTTTGTTATTAATTGGTTTATATAGTTGGTTGCTCCCACATTGGGGGTATAAATATTTAAAATTGTTAAATCTTCTTGTTGGACACACCCTTTGAGTATGATATAGTGTCCTTCCTCATCTCTTATTATAGTCTTTGGCTTAAAATCTAATTGATCTGATATAAGGATTGCCACTCCTGCTTTCTTCTGATGTCCATTAGCATGGTAAATTCTTTTCCACCCCCTCACTTTAAATCTGGAGGTGTCTTCGGGCTTAAAATGAGTTTCTTGGAGGCAACATATAGATGGGTTTTGTTTTTTTATCCATTCTGATACCCTGTGTCTTTTGACAGGGGCATTTAGCCCATTCACATTCAGGGTAACTATGGAGAGATGTGAATTTAGGGCCATTGTATTGCCTGTAAGGTGACTGTTACTGTATATGGTCTCTGTTCCTTCTGATCTACCACTTGTAGGCTCTCTCTTTGTTTAGAGGACCCCTTTCAAGATTTCCTGTAGAGCTGGTTTGGTATTTGCAAATTCTTTCAGTTGTTGTTTGTATTGGAAGCTTTTAATCTCTCCTTCTATTTTCAATGATAGCCTAGCTGGATATAGTATTCTGGGCTGCATGTTTTTCTCATTTACTGCTCTGAAAATATCATGCCAGCTCTTTCTGGCCTGCCAGGTCTCTGTGGACAAGTCAGCTGCCAATCTAATACTTTTACCATTGTATGTTACAGACTTCTTTTCCCGGGCTGCTTTCAGGATTTTCTCTTTGTCACTGAGACTTGTAAATTTTACTCTTAGGTGACGGGGTGTGGGCCTATTCTTATTGATTTTGAGGGGCGTTCTCTGAACCTCCTGAATTTTGATGCTTGTTCCCTTTGCCATATTGGGGAAATTCTCCCCAATAATTCTCTCCAGTATACCTTCTGCTCCCCTCTCTCTTTCTTCTTCTTCTGGAATCCCAATTATTCTAATGTTGTTTCGTCTTATGGTGTCACTTAATTCTCGAATTCTCCCCTCGTGGTCCAGTAGCTGTTTGTCCCTCTTTTGCGCAGCTTCTTTATTCTCTGTCATTTAGTCTTCTATATCACTAATTCTTTCTTCTGCCTCATTTGTCCTAGCAGTTAGAGCCTCCATTTTTGATTGCACCTCATTAATAGCTTTTTTGATTTCAACTTGGTTAGATTTTAGTTCTTTTATTTCTCCAGAAAGGGCTTTTATATCTCTCAAGAGGGTTTCTCTAATATCTTCCATATCTTTTTCGAGCCCGGCTAAAACCTTGAGAATTGTCATTCTGAACTCTAGATCTGACATATTACCAATGTCTGTATTGATTAGGTCCCTAGCCTTCGGTACTGCCTCTTGTTCTTTTTTTTTTGTTTGAATTTTTCCGTCTTGTCATTTTGGCCAGATAAGAATAAATGAAGGGGCAAGAAAATACTAAATGGTTTGCAACAACCCCAGGAAAATATGCTTGAAGAGATCCAAAATTGTGAGGGGGGAAAAGGGGATAAAAAGATGTTCAAAAAGGAAGAAAGTAAAATAAAGAAAATAGAAAAAAAAATAAAAGAATTTAAAAAAAAAAAGAAAACACCTAAGAAAAATATAAAAAAGGAAAAATATATATATTAGATAAACTAGTAAAAAAATCGTTAAAAAAAAAAAGGTAACAGTTAAAAAAAAATTTTTACTCGAAGGCGAGAAAAAAAAAAACAAAAAATGAAAAATAAAAAAATTAAATTAAATGCAAGACTAAAAAAAATCACAGGGTAAAAGCCATGAGTTCCGTGCTTTGCTTTCTCCTCCTCTAGAATTCTGCTGCTCTCCTTGGTATTGAAACCGCACTCCTTGGTAGGTGAACTTGGTCTTGGCTGGATTTCTTGTTGATCTTCTGGGGGAGGGGCCTGTTGTAGTGATTGTCAAGTGTCCCCCCCAGGCGGAATTACACCGCCCTTACCTGGGGCCCGGGTGAATAATCCGCTTGGGTTTGCTTTCAGGAGCTTTTGTTCCCTGAGCGCTTTCCGTAGAGTTCCGGAGGACTGGAATACAAATGGCGGCTTCTGGTCTCCAGCCCGGAGGAGCTGAGAGCCCAGGGCCACACTCAGTGCGCCCTCAGAGAACAGCACCCAGTTACTCCCATCTGCCTGACCTCTGGCCACGCTCAGAGCTCACCAAGCCTGCGACCGGTTCAAGGTCACCCAGAGCTGCGAGCTTACTGTCGGCTCTGTCTCTGTAGCCGGCTTTCCCGTTCCAATACCTGCAAGCTCTGCGACACTCAGACACCCCCGATCCTTCTGTGACCCTGCGGGACCTGAGGCCACGCTGACCCCACGTGGGCTTCGCCCCAGTTTAGTCTCTGGAGCAATGTCCCTCAGCGGAACAGACTTTTAAAAGTCCTGATTATGTGCACGGTTGCTCCGCTGCTTGCCGGGAGCCGGCCCCTCCCCCGCGGTCTATCTTCCCATTGCTTTGGATTAACTTCTCTGCCCCTCCTACCTTTCAGAAAGTGGTTGTTTTTCTGTTTCCAGAATTGCTATTCTTCTTCTCTTCAATCTTCCGATGGATTTTCAGGTGTTTGCAATCTTTAGATAAGCTATCTAGCTGATCTCTGGCTAGCTGAAGTAGTCTAGGCTGTTACTTCTCCGCCATCTTGACTCCTCCCTCTGTCTGTTCCCCTTCCACTTTAAGGAAAATCATGCACCATGAAAATACAGAGAATTAAGAAATCGGCATAAACGATATTGATCAAGGGAGAGAAAACATTATTTAATAACACTGCAGACCACAAATCAAATCAGGTTGTAACCCACAGGCCTGCCCAAGGTCTCAATGGCCAAAAGACAGAGCATAGAGCATCCCTAGAATAGGCTGGTGGAGGGCACCCCCACAGGCCAGATCTACTCATTCCCCACCCCCCAACCCCTGAAATTCCACCCCTGGCACTGGGCCTGCATACCCTCCCTGGTTATTTCAGATTTCCTGAGCACGCTGTGCCTTTCTTACTACTTCCTGTCTCGAAACTAGATTTTTTTTTGAAAAAACTAAAAAGATCGATAACCATTGGCCGCACTAATTGAAAAAAAAATCGAGAAAGCCCAAATTAATAAAATTATGAATGAAAAGGGAGAGATCACACCGAAAACCAAGGCAGTAGAATCAACCATCAAAAGTTATTATCACTGCTTGACTTATTTCGTTAAACATGATACGCTCTAGTTCCATCCATGTTTTCGCAAATGGCAAGATTTCATTTCTTTTGATGGCTGCATAGTATTCCATTGTGTATATATACCACATCTTCTTGATCCATTCATCTGTGGATGGACATCTAGGTTCTTTCCAAAGTTTGGCTATTGTGGACATTGCTGCTATAAACATTTGGGTGCATGTGCCCCTTTGGATCACTACATTTGTATCCTTAGGGTAAATACCCAATAGTGCAATTGCTGGGTCATAGGGCAGTTCTATTTTCAACATTCTGAGGAACCTCCATGCTGTTTTCCAGAGTGGCTGCACCAGCTTGCATTCCCACCAACAGTGTAGGAGGGTTCCCCTTTCTCCACATCCTCGCCAGCATCTGTCATTTCCTGACTTGTTGATTTTAGCCATTCTGACTGGTGTGAGGTGATATCTCATTGTGGTTTTGATTTGTATTTCCCTGATGCCGAGTGATATGGAGCACTTTTTCATGTGTCTGTTGGCCATCTGGATGTCTTCTTTGCAGAAATGTCTGTTCATGTCCTCTGCCCATTTCTTGATTGGATTATTTGTTCTTTGGGTGTTGAGTTTGCTAAGTTCTTTAAAGATTCTGGACACTAGTCCTTTATCTGATATGTCGTTTGCAAATATCTTCTCCCATTCTGTCAGTTGTCTTTTGATTTTGTTAACTGTTTCCTTTGCTGTGCAAAAGCTTTTGATCTTGATGAAATCCCAATAGTTCATTTTTTCCCATGCTTCCCTTGCCTTTTGCGTTGTTCCTAGGAAGATGTTGCTGCGGCAGAGGTCGAAGAGGTTGCTGCCTGTGTTCTCCTCAAGGATTTTGATGGATTCCTTTCGCACATTGAGGTCCGTCATCATTTTGAGTCTATTTTAGTGTTTGGTGTAAGGAAATGGTCCAATTTCATTTTTCTGCATGTGGCTGTCCAATTTTCCCAGCACCATTTATTGAAGAGGCTGTCTTTTTTCCATTGGACATTCTTTCCTGCTTTGTCGAAGATGAGATGACCATAGATTTGAGGGTCTATTTCTGGGCTCTCTATTCTGTTCCATTGATCTATGTGTCTGTTTTTGTGCCAGTACCATGCTGTCTTGATGATGACAGCTTTGTAATAGAGCTTGAAGTCCGGAATTGTGATGGCCCCAACGTTGGCTTTCTTTTTCAATATCCCTTTGGCTATTCGAGGTCTTTTCTGTTTCCATATAAATTTTAGCATTATTTGTTCCTTTTCTTTGAAAAAGATGGATGGTACTTTGATAGGAATTGCATTAAATGTGTAGATTGCTTTAGGTAGCATAGACATTTTCACAATATTTATTCTTCCAATCCAGGAGCATGGAACATTTTTCCATTTCTTTGTGTCTTCCTCAATTTCTTTCATGAGTACTTTATAGTTTTCTGAGTATAGATTCTGTGTCTCTTTGGTTAGGTTTATTCCTAGGTATCTTATGGTTTTGGATGCAATTGTAAATGGGATTGACTCATTAATATCTCTTTCTTCTGTCTTGCTGTTGGTGTAGAGAAATGCAACTGATTTCTGTGCATTGATTTTATATCCTGACACTTTACTGAATTCCTGTATAAGTTCTAGCAGTTTTGGAGGGGAGTCTTTTGGGTTTTCCACATATAGTATCATATCATCTGCGAAGAGTGATAATTTGACTTCTTCTTTGCCGATTTGGATGCCTTTAATTTCCTTTTGTTGTCTGATTGCTGAGGCTAGGACCTCTAGTACTATGTTGAATAGCAGTGGTGATAATGGACATCCCTGCCGTGTTCCTGACCTTAGCGGAAAAGCTTTCAGTTTTTCTCCATTGAGAATGATATTTGCGGTGGGTTTTTCATAGATGGCTTTGATGATATTGAGGTATGTGCCCTCTATCCCTACACTTTGAAGAGTTTTGATCAGGAAGGGATGCTGTCCTTTGTCAAATGCTTTTTCAGCATCTATTGAAAGTATCATATGGTTCTTGATCTTTCTTTTATTGATGTGTTGTATCACGTTGACTGATTTGCGGATGTTGAACCAACCTTGCAGCCCTGGAATAAATCCCACTTGGTCGTGGTGAATAATCTTTTTAATGTACTGTTGAATCCTATTGGCTAGTATTTTGTTGAGTATTTTCGCATCTGTGTTCATCAAGGATATCGGTCTATAGCTCTCTTTTTTGGTGGGATCCTTGTCTGGTTTTGGGATCAAGGTGATGCTGGCCTCATAAAATGAGTTTGAAAGTTTTCCTTCCATTTCTATTTTTTGGAACAGTTTCAGGAGAATAGGAATTAGTTCTTCTTTAAATGTTTGGTAGAATTCCCCCGGGAAGCCATCTGGCCCTGGGCTTTTGTCTGTTTGGAGATTTTTAATGACTGTTTCAATCTCCTTACTGGTTATGGGTCTGTTCAGGCTTTCTATTTCTTCCTGGTTCAGTTGTGGTAGTTTATATGTTTCTAGGAATGCATCCATTTCTTCCAGATTGTCAAATTTATTGCCGTAGAGTTGCTCATAGTATGTTCTTATAATAGTTTGTATTTGTTTGGTGTTAGTTGTGATCTCTCCTCTTTCATTCATGATTTTATTTATTTGGGTCCTTTCTCTTTTCTTTTTGATAAGTCGGGCCAGGGGTTTATCAATTTTATTTATTCTTTCAAAGAACCAGCTCCTAGTTTCGTTGATTTGTTCTATTGTTTTTTTGGTTTCTATTTCATTGATTTCTGCTCTGATCTTTATGATTTCTCTTCTCCTGCTGGGCTTAGGGTTTCTTTCTTGTTCTCTCTCCAGCTCCTTTAGGTGTAGGGCTAGGTTGTGTAACTAAGACCTTTCTTGTTTCTTGAGAAAGGCTTGTACCGCTATATATTTTCCTCTCAGGACTGCCTTTATTTTGTCCCACAGATTTTGAACCATTGTTTTTTCATTATCATTTGTTTCCATGATTTTTTTTAATTCTTCTTTAATTTCCCGGTTGACCCATTCATTCTTTAGAAGGATACTGTTTAGTCTCCATGTATTTGGTTTCTTTCCAAACTTCCTTTTGTGGTTGAGTTCTAGCTTTAGAGCATTGTGGTCTGAAAATATGCAGGGAATGATCCCAATCTTTTGATACCGGTTGAGTCCTGATTTAGGACCGAGGATGTGATCTATTCTGGAGAATGTTCCATGTGCACTAGAGAAGAATGTGTATTCTGTTGCTTTGGGATGAAATGTTCTGAATATATCTGTGATGTCCATCTGGTCCAGTGTGTCGTTTAAGGCCTTTATTTCCTTGCTGATCTTTTGCTTGGATGACCTGTCCATTTCAGTGAGGGGAGTGTTAAAGTCCCCTACTATTATTGTATTGATGTTGATGTGTTTCTTTGATTTTGTTACTAATTGGTTTATATAGTTGGCTGCTCCCACGTTGGGGGCATAGATATTTAAAATTGTTAAATCTTCTTGTTGGACAGACCCTTTGAGTATGATATAGTGTCCTTCCTCGTCTCTTATTATAGTCTTTGGCTTAAAATCTAATTGATCTGATATAAGGATTGCCATTCCTGCTTTCTTCTGATGTCCATTAGCATAGTAAATTCTTTTCCACCCCCTCACTTTAAATCTGGAGGTGTCTTCGGGCTTAAAATGAGTTTCTTGGAGGCAACATATAGATGGGTTTTGTTTTTTTATCCATTCTGATACCCTGTGTCTTTTGACAGGGGCATTTAGCCCATTCACATTCAGGGTAACTATTGAGAGATATGAATTTAGTGCCATTGTATTGCCTGTAAGGTGACTGTTATTGTATATGGTCTCTGTTCCTTTCTGATCTACCACTTGTAGGCTCTCTCTTTGCTTAGAGGACCCCTTTCAATATTTCCTGTAGAGCTGGTTTGGTATTTGCAAATTCTTTCAGTTGTTGTTTGTCATGGAAGCTTTTAATCTCTCCTTCTATTTTCAATGATAGCCTAGCTGGATATAGTATTCTGGGCTGCATGTTTTTCTCGTTTAGTGCTCTAAAAATATCATGCCAGCTCTTTCTGGCCTGCCAGGTCTCTGTGGATAAGTCAGCTGTCAATCTAATATTTTTACCATTGTATGTTACAGACTTCTTTTCCCGGGCTGCTTTCAGGATTTTCTCTTTGTCACTGAGACTTGTAAATTTTACTATTAGGTGACGGGGTGTGGGCCTATTCTTATTGATTTTGAGGGGTGTTCTCTGAACCTCCTGAATTTTGATGCTCGTTCCCTTTGCCATATTGGGGAAATTCTCCCCAATAATTCTCTCCAGTACACCTTCTGCTCGCCTCTCTCTTTCTTCTTCTTCTGGAATCCCAATTATTCTAATGTTGTTTCGTCTTATGGTGTCACTTAATTCTCGAATTCTCCCCTCGTGGTCCAGTAGCTGTTTGTCCCTCTTTTGCTCAGCTTCTTTATTCTCTGTTATTTTGTCTTCTATATCACTAATTCTTTCTTCTGCCTCATTTGTCCTAGCAGTTAGAGCCTCCATTTTTGATTGCACCTCATTAATAGCTTTTTTGATTTCAACTTGGTTAGATTTTAGTTCTTTTATTTCTCCAGAAAGGGCTTTTATATCTCTCGAGAGGGTTTCTCTAATATCTTCCATGCCTTTTTCGAGCCCGGCTAGAACCTTGAGAATTGTCATTCTGAACTCTAGATCTGATATATTACCGATGTCTGTATTGATTAGGCCCCTAGCCTTCGGTACTGCCTCTTGTTCTTTTTTTTGCGTTGAATTTTTACGTCTTGTCATTTTGGCCAGATAAGAGTAAATGAAGGGGCAAGTAAAATACTAAAAAAGTGGCAACAACCCCAGGAAAATATGCTTTAACCAAATTAGAAGAGATCCAAAATCGTGAGTGGGGAGAAAGGGGATAAAAAGAGGTTCAAAAAGAAAGAAAGAGAAAAAAAAAAGAAAAAAGAAAAGAAAAAAAAAGAAAAGAAAAAAAAATTTTTTTAAAAAATAAAACACCTGAGAAAAATGTAAAAAAGAAAAAATATATATATTAGATAAACTAGTAAAAAATCGTTAAAAAAGAAAAAGGTAACAGTTAACAAAAAAAATTTTACCCGAAGGCGAGAAGAAAAAGAAAAAATAAATAAAAAAGAAAAAATTAAATTAACTGCAAGACTAAAAAAAAATCACAGAAAAAAAGCCCTGAGTTCCGTGCTTTGCTTTCTCCTCCTCTGGAATTCTGCTGCTCTCCTTGGTATTGAAACCGCACTCCTTGGTAGGTGAACTTGGTCTTGGCTGGATTACTTGTTGATCTTCTGGGGGAGGGGCCTGTTGTAGTGATTCTCAAGTGTCTTTGCCCCAGGCAGAATTACACCTCCCTTACCCAGGGCCGGGGTGAGTAATCCGCTCGAGTTTGCTTTCAGGAGCTTTTGTTCCCTGAGCACTTTCCCTGGAGTTCCGGAGGATGGGAACACAAATGGCGGCCTCCTGGTCTCCGGCCCGGAGGAGCCGAGAGACCAGGGCCGCACTCCTCAGTGCGCCCTCAGAGAACAGCGCCCAGTTACTCCTGTCTGCCTGACCTCTGGCCGCGCTCCGAGCTCACCGAGCCTGCGACCAGTTCAAGGTCACCCCGAGCTGCGAGCTTACTGTTGGCTCTGTTTCTGTAGCTGGCTTTCCCTTTCCAATACCCGCAAGCTCTGTGACATTCAGACACCCCCGATCCCTCTGTGACCCTGGGGGACCTGAGGCCACGCTGACCCCGCGTGGGCTTCGCCCCGGTTTAGCCTCTGGAGCGATGTCCCTCAGCGGAACAGACTTTTAAAAGTCCTGATTTTTTGCGTGGTTGCTCCGCCACTTGCTGGGAGCCGGCCCCTCCCCCCGGGGTCTATCTTCCCATAGCTTTGGATTCACTTCTCCGCCGGTCCTACCTTTCAGAAAGTGGTTGTTTTTCTGTTTCCAGAATTGCTGTTCTTCTTCTCTTAGATCTGCGGATGGATTTTCAGGTGTTTGCAATCTTTAGATAAGCTATCTAGCTGATCTCCGGCTAGCTGAAGCAGTCTCAGCTTGCTACTTCTCCGCCATCTTGACTCCTCCCCCTAATTTTATTTTTTTAATCAGTTTTATCTCTGTGGTTCTTGACTCTCCCTGATACTTTCTGTGTTTTCTGATGTACACAGAGTATCCTGGCCGCTGCTTTCAATCCTCCATCAGGCATGTTATATGTAGAGGTTTCACTCCGATTACTGGCTGTGATCATCTCTTGTTATTTTTCTCAGCTCAATTTATTCTTTATCTTTGCCTTGGATATAGGACTCTTCTTCTTCTCTATATTTGAAAAGCCCATACTGTTTTCTAGCCAGAGGGAAATTTATTTAGGAAAAAGAGATCATAGAATGCCCAAGGGCTGGCCCGTGAAGGAGTCTCTGGTGTGTGTGTGTGTGTGTGTGTGCGCACCTGTGTGACACATACCCTCTGTTGTGTTGTGGCTGTCCCCTGTCTTTGAGGCCAGTCATCTGACAAGGCTCTCCTTGTCTGCCATTTATGTGTTTGGGGTCTGGGCTGAATTCACTGAGGTTTAGCTTGGTGGGCTCTGGTGTGCCTGTGAAAGGAGATGTTCAACCCACACAACAGAACAAAGGCCTGCAGAATGCTGTGATCAAAAAAACATGTAGGAGGGCTTTCTTCTAGTTCCATAGGGAGAATCTGTTCTCCTGGGACAGAGTAACTTGGACTGAGAAAGTTAGTCCCCCAAGTGTTCCACTGCAGGGATATCGTGTTTCCAGATTAGGCAGCTAATGTACTCACTGTCCTGTCTTTGGTCAGTAGCTCGGTTTTGATGCTGCTGGTGCAAGAGTCTCCAATTTTTGGGGGTTCGCATAGAGTCATCTCCATGAACACTGCCTCTTATGGATGCACTGCCAGAACCCATGATTATCCCCCTGTCTCTCATGGTATTGTCTCTGATCATAGTTTCCTGGTTGTCTGCACCTGGTTGCTTGTTGGTGTCTTCTCAAGGAGAAACACAGTTTTCTCTCAAGTCGATGTCTGCCAATCCTGGTGATCTGAAATCTCCAGGCCTCAAGACCCTTTGTTGGCAAGAACTCTTGCCCTTCAGACCCTATGCTGGTCACAGCCAATGCCATTGGGAAACAGGCTCTATGTGGATTTCCAATGTGCTCTTCTCTCCTGTGCCTTTGTCTTTTGCATTGGCTCAATTCCCTCTGATGCACCAACCGCCCACATCTCCCCTGTGCCATGTCTCCAATCTTCTCCCATAGTCTCTGTGACTTCTACTCTCTTTTTCTGTGGAGTTTACTTTGTATGCTTCAGGTCAATTTCCACCAAGGTGCAGTTATTGTGGTCATCCTCCAGTTGTATTCATGGATGAAGGCAAGCTTGGAGTTCTAAGATACTACTACTTTTTCACTGTCCTCCAAAGGTACCACAGATTCTTACCAAGGCATAAGAAAAAATAAATTTTTGCCACTTGCCTCATATTATAAAATGTTCCCAGGATTAACCACCCTGAGGGCTTTCGGGAATACTTTAGCAATATTAGAAAGATCTATGATGTCCAAGTGTGATTGTCCGATAGCATTAATCTGCGATTGTAGCTCAGCCAGATCCAGGCTCAAATTGGTATGATTTCAGATGCCACACAAATGTCTCTGAACATTTTCCCAGGAGTGGTTACCCGCGGTTAAGGGCGTAGCACATATGATGATAACTCCTTGACATATCAATGACATTTGAGTCCAGAGCAAAGATAATTGATTTCCAAAATATTCTACTGCTTTTTTAAGGCCATCTAGTCTACTCAATATCTTTATATCAATGCTCTCCTGATTGGATAAAGCATGAGACATATTTTGAGAAAAAGTATTAACATGTTTTGCAGTGTGAAGGCTCTGAGATAAAGCCAAAGAAGAGACAGTGGCTGTGGCTGTTATAAGTAATACCTGTTATAATTAACCCAACAAATCGATGTGTTCACCTAACTGTTTTTCTAATTCCAAAGGGAACTGGTATCCATAGTTAGCATATCAAGGTCCTGTAACTTCTACAGGCAATAAAACACAAGGCGGCTGCATAACTAAAAATACCACTGTAGGCTGATCAGACCTATGTAAACTGAAAGTAAGCAAACAATTAATCAGTATACAGTGAGGACAGCGAAACTTATACATAATAGTTCCATTAACTGTATATCTTGATATTATTCCTGCCCCAACAACCAATAGGATGATCGAGGGACACAAGCTCTTTGTCAGCTTTCCAGTTCCTGGGTAATAAGCAGACAGTAGTCCATCTGTGGTAACAGGTCCCATAGGAGCCACAAGCTTCCAAACCTTTAATACCCTGTGGTGTACAAAACATTCTATCAGGGATAGCATTAAGATGAACATTAAGAGAATCAATAACAGCAATCTGAGACATTTGGGAGTTAAGACTTTTGCTCTTAGACCAATCAATAATAGAGACTTCAGTGATAATGACATGGGGAGTAAGAACCTATGGATGTCTCTACAAACATTCTACCCATGGATATGAATTGGTGCGCCAGGTACTAGAAGTAGCACAATAAGGATGATCTAAAGGAGTCATCCTGACCACCAGATGAATGGGAAAAGTTCCTGATTGTACTTCCAGCAGGGTCCAGTGTTCTTCCTTAGCTCCTGGTTTAGCTATGGAAGTCTCTGCCTCCTCATCATAATTCATGCTGAAGCCATCTAAGTATTTTAAAAGGTGTGATGACTTAGAAACAGTCAGGCACCCATATACTGGTTGTTGATTATCTCGGGAAACTGAAAACAAATGGGAGGGCCTGAGGTGAGGCCCGTGAATTAAATTAATGAGCAGCAGTATCAAGTGAGACACTATCACTTATGCCTCTAAAAACCCAGGTAAAATTTGTCTGGATCCTTGGAGACGGATTACTCCAAGTAACCGCCTGAAAAGTAGGTGAATCGGGTATGTAGGCCCAATAAGGGTGAGTCTCTCAGGCAGCAGTTAACAAAGCAATAAATGCTAAAAACAAATTGGTTGGGGTACCAGGTTTATCTGTGGATTTTACTAACGCCACAGCCCGAGAAGAAAGGGCTTTCATGGTGCTCCAAGTAGATGTTGCTTGACGTCGAGAACATCATCTCCTGGGCTCACTCAGCCGAAGTTTGGCCATCTTCCACTTTATCAGGGAGAAATCGTACCCCTCTTGCTGAAAGCCAGCGTGGCGCTTCCTCATCCTGTGGAAAAATACAAATAAAACCCTGAACCCTCCTAAGGACAGGATCAGGCCCACACCACATGTGAGTGAGGGGATCCTTCCACTTGGCATTTGGAATTGGTGATAAATCAGGAGTCCAGAAGTGCTCAGCTGCAGTCTTCACCATAGTATCTACATTCAAAAAAATTTAAAACTTATAAAGCTAGAGATAAATGAACATGAGGTTTATATTTAAGTTTACCCTGTAAGATTTCCACCTCTTTTAATTTTTTCAGAGCATTTTTTTATGTTTCCAGTTTTCCTTTCTTTTTTTTAAATTAATTTTTTATTTTTTATTAACATATGTTTTTATCCCCAGGGGTACAGGTCTGTAAATCACCAGGTTTACACACTTCACAGCACTCACCAAAGTACATACCCTCCCCAATGTCCATAATCCCACGCCCTTCTCCCAAATACCCTCCCCCCACCAACCCTCAGTTTGTTTTGTGAGATTAAGAGTCACTTATGGTTTGTCTCCCTCCCAATCCCATCTTGTTTCATTTATTATTCTCCTACCCACTTAAGCCTCCATGTTGAATCACCACTTCCTCATATCAGGGAGATCATATGATAGTTGTCTTTCTCTGCTTGACTTATTTTGCTAAGCATGATACGCTCTAGTTCCATCCATGTTGTTGCAAATGGCAAGATTTAATTTGTTTTGATGGCTGCATAGTATTCCATTGTGTATATATACCACATCTTCTTGATTCATTCATCTGTTGATGGACATCTAGGTTTGAGACTAGCATGACTTTGGTTCACAATGGCTTGACCTGTAGAATTATATGGAATAGCTGTAGAATGAGCAATGTGGAAAGTAGAACAGGATTGTTAAAAGGCCATAGAAGTGTATGCAGAGCCATTGTCAGTCATAATAATCCAGGTGTGCAAATGCCTGAAAAAAAAAATGATTCTGCACATCTCTAAAAGCTTCTCCTGAATGTGCAGTAGCAAAAGTATATTCTGGAAAGGTTTCCATAGATACATACAATTATGATAACTGACAAAAGGTTTTATATAAAGTAATATCCATCTGCCAAAGAGAATTAAGAGTTAGCGTACAAAAAGTTGGACAGGTTTGACATGATTTAACAATTTGTCCAGCTTGTTCTATGACAATCTTAAATTTCCCTTGCAATGCCTGTGCATTTTGGTGAAACATTTTGTGACTTCTCTTTGCTTTTTCTAAGGGAGTAACAATAGCAGCATGAGTTGAAGCATCTGCTAGAGCATTACCATCGGAACGTGGACCTGGAAGAGCTGTGTGCGCATGAATATGGAAAATGAAAAGAGATGCAGTTCTGGTTGTCAGTAAATGTTGAATCTGTGAAAATAAGTAAACTAATTTTTTATCATTGCTAAGAATAAATGCAGAGATTCATCGAGAAATTGTTTTAGCCACATATTGACTATCTGTGTATATATTGAAGAGCATATTGGAAGGCTTTTAATTCAGTGTGCTGCACTGAAGAGGTTTTATAATGTATTTTAGTACTAGTACAACGTAAGGTGGAAATGAAAATGATTCCAATGTCTCCAGTTTTCTTTGCATCTATAAAAACAGTCTGCGCATGAATAATAGGGGTTGTCGCGACAAGGCTAGGAAAAATGACAGCAGTCAGATTAAGAAACTGTAAAAGTTTATTATTAGGTAAGTGGAATATAATCTGTCCTGTGTATGTGGCCAAAGCAACTTGCCATTCACTATCTTTCATTTATAGACTGGATAATTGTTCTTTTGTAATTATTGGCACAATGATAAATTCAGGTTCTTGTCCCAATAACTGAAACAACCATGTGTGTCTCTTGGTTATCAATTGTACTACCATTTTTAAAGTTGGATTGATAACTTTTTAAAATTTATTTCTTTATTTTCAGCATAACAGTATTCATTTTTTCACCACACCCAGCGCTCCATGCAATCCGTGCCCTCTATAAACCCACCACATGGTACCCCAACCTCCCACCCCCCGTCACTTCAAGACTCTCAGATTGTTTTTCAGAGTCTAGAATCTCTCATGGTTCACCTCCCCTTCCAATTTTCCCCAACTCCTTTCAACTCTCTAAAGCCCATGTCCTCCATGCTTGGTGTTATGCTCCACAAGTAAGTGAAACCATATGATAATTGACTCTCTCTGCTTGACTTATTTCACTCAGAATATCTCTTCCAGTCCCATACATGCTGCTACAAAAGTTGGGTATTCATCCTTTCTGATGGAGGCATAATACTCCATAGTGTATATGGACCATAACTTTTAAATAATGAATGGCAAGATGAATCCATTCCAAAATTCCTGAATATTGCCACAAAATAGCAATAGGTAAAATTTGTGGACATAATATATTCAAATATATTGATTGGTTGTGTAAACGTGAGTTAATTGTGCTTGTGAGATAGCCTGTTCTACCAGAGATAGAGCAGTTTTAGCTGCCTCAGTTAGCTGCCATGGTGAACTTGGATGAGAATCATCCTTTAAAATCTGACATAGTGGTTGTAATTGTTTAGCAGTAAGGGCTAAAGATGGGCGAAGCCAATTAATATCACCTAATAATTTTTGGGAATCATTAAGAGTTGTCAAATGTTCTGTTCTAATTTGGATATTTTGTGGTCTTATTTTCTTAATATGAATGACATATCCTAGATATTCAAAAGGTTGCTGTCTTTGAATTTTTTATTGTGCCACAACTAGACCATATAGATCCAAAAACTGTAATAAATTTTTTAAAGCCTGTTGAAACGATATCTCAGTTTTTGCTGAAAGCAAAATATTATCCATGTAATGTATACAGTATATTTGATTCTGATATTTCTTCTATAAAAAGGACTCACGGCCCGAGAAACATACTGTTGACCCAAAGTAGGACTCTTAGCCATCACTTGAGGCAAAACAGTCCTTTGACATCTATCATGAGGTTCTAAAAAATTTGTACTTGGCACTGAAAAAGCAAATCTATCAATATACACTGGGGCTAGTGAAATGATAAAAAAGGAGTCTTTCAGATCTATACCAACATTTGATGATCAAGTGGAATACTAGTTGTAGATTGTAGTCCAGGTTGCAGGGCTCCCATTGTTTGTAGCCCAGCACTACTTGCACTGAGATCTTGTAATAATCTCCATTTTCCAGATTTCTTTTTAATAACAATTATTGGGCTATTCCAAGGACGAGTAGATTTCTGTAGATAACCAAGAGCATATTGTTCATCCATTAACAATTTTGCTGCCTCTAAGTTCTCTTTAGATAAGGGCCATTGATCAACCCACATAGGAGTATCGGCATAGCATGTGGTCTAGTCAATGGCCCTTATGAAAACCCCTTATGATAGAGGTTCAATAGGGCCTTGTAAAGTCTTTCCAAGGCCTTTGCCTTTTTCATACCCCGTTCTGTGCATCATATGAGTAACTTTAGGAGATTGTGATTCTTTAGGAATGGGAGGTGTCTCTAACACTAGTCCCATACAAATAGTATATCTCTGCCCCAAAGGTTCAAATCTATATCTAATATAAAAGGTTGAAAATTTCCATGATGTCCTTCAGAAGTCTGCCAAGGTGAGTGGTTAGAGCTAATTTTTGGAGCTGATGCATTAGCTACTCCCTTTATGTGAGTGGTAGTGCTTTTGAAGGGCAATTGAGAGGGCCAATCCTTGAGTGCTATGACTGACATATCAGCTCTGGTATCAATCAAGCCCTTAAATGGATGACCATGGATATATAGGGTCAAAAATGGTTTATCAGAGGTAATAATTCTCATCCAATAGGCATCTGTTGAGCCAAATCCTTGTTCCCCTCGTTGAGGTTTCACAATTTGGTTCTGTGATTGTACTCCAGATAACAAGATTAATTGTGCTATAGATATTTTAGGTTGCAAGGCCATGATCCCAGAAGAGAGGGAAATCATTATTTTAATTTCTCCTGTGTAATCCTCATCTATAAATCCAGGATGAAAATTTAACCCCTTCATAGTCCAGCTAGAATTGCTTAATAAAAGCCCCCAAATTCCTTTTGGCAAGGGGCCCCATATTCCAGTAGTGATTGCTTTAGAGGGTTCCCCAATCTCAAGGTAAACAGCAACATCTGGGGCTAAGTCGAGTCCAGCACTGGAGGGGGTACCTCAGAATAATTTGTTGACTCTGGGCAAGTCTGCACTGATTGCTTGGGAAATTGTGGTAGGAGAGATGCTATTGTTTGGCGGGGCAGCAGTGGGCCCCTTTTGAAGTTTCCCTGAAGGGGTTGGCCTAATTTATCTGTTTTGGATAGACAGTCATTTGCCCAATGATAACCTCTCTGGCAATGGGGACATAAAGATTGAGGCTTACTCTTTTGATTATTGGGAGGAGTAGGCAAACCTTTACTTTGTCTTCGTTTAGATAATTGGGGACATTGAGCATGAAAGTGTCCTAAATTTCCACATTGAAAACATACTCGATGATTAAATTGTCCTCCCTTAGATTTAATAAGGTGTTGCTGCATTTCTTGAGGGGAAATTACTTTTAATATTACAGCCATAGGAACTCCTTGAATGTAGGAAGGCCCGATATCAGCACACAATCGAATGTAATTCTCTAAACTGCCTGTTTTACTCCAAGGGCTTATAGAAGCCTGACATGCAGTGTTACCATTCTCATACGCCAATTGTTTGATTATAATAGTCCCAGCTTCACCATCCAATACAATCTTACCTACAGCCTTTAAGAGAGGGGCTACAAAGTCCTGACACGGTTCAACAGGTCCCTGTTGAATTTTAGATAATTCCTTAGTTTGGGCCCTATAGTAGGTAATCTCTTCCAAGCCTTAAGAGCACATTAATTAATTTGAGTGAATGCAATCTCTGGATAATCTATTTGAATGCCAACATCATAATAAGGTCCAGCTCCTACTAATATATCATAAGTAATAGGAATCTTTGTTCTTCTATTATACAAGGCCATTTCATTAGCTCTTTCAATTAATTTAGACTTCTATAATAAGAAATATCCACCTGATAAACATGCATGAGCTATAACCTTCCAATCACCAGGACACAAAGCTTCCATTCCCAAATTATCTAGTAGAGGTAAAGTAAAAGGAGCAGTAGGATCATACTGAGCACTGGCGGTTTTAATTTCTTTTAAGACTTTGGAATTTAGAGCTGTGTAAGTTCTTTGTCCTTGCTGGTGGGCAGTAACAGGGAATGCAGAAAACTCTGCAACATTTCCTCTTTTTGCTGTGCTTGATACAAAGCACGCTGTAACGGTGTTACTTCTGATAAAGAAAGTAACTGTGCACTTTGTTGTGCTGCCATTAGGGGAAAAGCAGCACGTTTAGGTCTTACTTTCTCTTTATGACTTGGCGCCTGCCATCCAGTATCCGGGATTTTATAGGCCGATTTTATCGTAGATTCACCCCCTAAGGAGGGAGTAGTATTAACCCCAACATGAGTACACTGTGGCACTAAAGTATTATTCGGTACCAGCTGTGTACATGGTGTATCAAAAAAGAGTGCAATGGAGCTGGAGTAGAGGAACCATAGGACATTATCATCATCAAGATAAACATCATCCTTTTCAATTTCATCATCTTCTGATGTTATCAATGCCGGGGGCGGTAAACAAACTGCACTGGGAGGACTCTCAGACATATGACTTTTATTGAATAATTCCTCCAAAGAGGGGAGAGACAGCGCTGATGCCATCATGCAATCTCCGCCATGAGAAGGGCTTAAACTGCACATTAGAAAATCCTCACCTTCTTCTCCCACTGAATGAGATTTTAAAGACAATAAATCAATAGAATGTTTAGGGTCCAAAAGGTCCCTAATCTGGGACCAGAGGTTCATTGTACCCTCTGGAACTGTTGCAGCACCGTAAATAAAAATTTGATTCTTAATTTCTTGACCCACATGGTGCCAAAGTTCAAGATTTGCACTCCCTCCCTTAGGAAACCAGGGGCATAAATCACTAACAACCTCAAAAAATTCCTGAAGAGTCTCGTGAGAGACTCCTGACCCTCTCTCCTTTAGAAGAGCTTGCAGGGCCTGCAAAAAATGACCCTCTTAGGTTGACTGAACTGTCCCCATATTTTACTCCTGTCGTTCCAGATCACCTGGATTCTCCTCCCTGATACAAAGTCCTCAACTGAGATGCCACTGGTCTTCAGGTCCCTGTTGGGGCGCCACCTGTCGTGGCCAGCGTGACAAGAGGGAGCATGGTTGAAGGGTAGGAGAATGAAGAAAGGGAATGTGGGGAATAGAAAGGACACAGGCAAATGTATAAAGCAGGTGCCAAAGTTTATTTTGCAGAGCTCTGATTTATACCACACAGTAAGGGAATCACTTCCTGTACATCTGGGGATAGTTTCTATTTCGGCCTGAGAGTAGCTGGCCATACAGAGATATCAGACAGCCTTGACCTTCATTGTTTGGTCACTTAGGCCATAACTCAATATTCACAAAACACAGGAGCCTTATTATCTTAGTCTTGAGAGAGCAGCTTCAATGGCAACAAGCCTAACCTCACAATGTTCTCATAACAATCACCAGGGAACACGGTGTCACTCTATCTTGCCACCTGTGAAGGTCCTCGGATTAAGAGTTTCCCAAGAACTGTTGCTCTATTGGGTTAACCCCTTCTAGGCACGAGGCCCCCAAAACTTGATGGTGCATCAAAACAACAAAAACTTGGAGGATTTACCATCAAATACACCACCAACATGGAAGCATATGAACAGAAAGGAAGGGATATGGGGACCTCAATCCAATATTTCTAGGAACTATGATATCCATTTTCAGCACAGGACAGATCATTCAGATGGAAAAGTGGTAAGGAATAACAGATGTCATCAGGATCTCTCTAGACCACCTGAGTTTTGGGGATACAAACATTAGATTGTGTCTCTGTGGATCATAAGAGGAGTTCTTCCTAAAGGTAGACCTAACTTTATCTATCACAGATAGTGTACTGAAGTCAAAATCAATATGTAACTAATGGAAGAGAATTCAAATACTCTCTTGTATACTTATGGCCATAGAAGGTATGAAAACAGAAAGAAATCACTTACGAATGGGAAACACAGCCAGACACTAATAGGTGGAAAACACAAAACACTCGTGAACTAACATGGAATCAAAAAAAGAACATTCAAAGAAAAATCATAAAGTGTCATGAGCAAAGGAAAGTCAAGAAAATTATGAGATGATGCCAAAATATTTTATGGGGAAACAATAAGGGGTTAATTGCGTGCACATCCAAAAATTAAAACACCGAAAAAAAGCAACCTAACTGGACGCCAGAAGGAATAAATAGAAAATATGAACTCCAAAGTTAACACAAAAATTGAAATAATACATATGATTTTGTAATTAAAGGAAATAGAATCAAACCAAAGGAAAAAAAATCAGGGGAACTCACACGTCAGTTTTGAAAACATTAACAATCTGGAGGAGCCGTTACCTGGATAAAACAGGGAGACAAGCACACAGGTGAAAGTATGAAACCACATGACAACTGATAAAGAGGAAAAAAATAACCTAAAAGACCCTTCTACACAATTTTGCTAGCTAATCCAAGAACTGAGAGGAAAGGATAAATTCCAAGACCATATCAGCTCCTAAGATTAGGTCAGGAAATCTACAAAATCTGAGCTCTCTACTATTGGCTAAAGAGTTTGAGCAGTAACCAAATACCTGCCAACAAACAGAAGGCCAGCTCCAAATCCATTTCCTGCGCAACTCTTCTAGACATGTAGGGCAAGCAATGTCCATTCTCATCGATTCTGGAAATGGAAGAGGTGGGTAGACTCTACTTTAGAAGGATAAAGACTTTGTGCAGATAAGGACATTTTAGGAAACAAATGCCATGCCATTCCCATAATTAAAAATAATAAAAATATAATTCTTTCCTTTTCTTTCTGTGTCTTCATCTGGTTTGAAATTGTTTTTCTTTGAATTGTTTTGTTCTATTGAGGAAGCCAGCCTATCATCCATCATCCGTTTTAGACTAAGTATCCACAGACTTTAGTTCCATATACGACCTAGTGCTTCTCCTAATATATGCAACCACTCCTGAACACCCATTAAGCACTTTCTTTTTCCACTGCATGTCTCTCTTTTCTGTATCCCTCAGCTTGGTTTTCAAGTCCTGAGTCACTCCTGGATTTCCTCCTTCTCTGACTTCTTCCACTTCAGTTTCCCTTATTTTATTAAGGATTATGGTATTTGTCCTGGGGCACATATGAGAGACGACATATGATATTTCCCTTGGTCTGCTTGCCTTTTTCATTTTGCATTACCCAGTCATGGGACATTCATGTCAATGCAAGGACCAGAGGTTCATCCTCCCTGATGCTTGAGGAATATTCTGTTACCAAGATGACCACAACTTCTTTATCCACTAGATTGTGCTAGGTACTGTGGCTCAATCCACAGTTATTCTCATGTGGACATTGCAGGCCATGGATATAGGCCATCCCCTTCCTCTGACTAAAGAGACTTGTTCAACATGTCTATAACCATTACCACAAAAAGTGGAGTTAACTAATAATGACAAGGAGTGCTGTCCAGGCCTCTTCCTTAAGAGTTAGCTCTGATGCAGAAAGTCACTTTCCATGAAGAATTGAAAAGGTGTTTAAGGGAAAAACAGGTTGAAAGACCCCTAATCCCTTAAAACTCCTGTTTCAAAACACTAGGAGATGAGGACACAGACAGCACAATATATCCATGACCTAAAGTTTTTCCTTGAAAAGGGACTTTCCATCCCTTCATCATCACTGACCCATAGGAAAAAGACATTGAAAAAGGACTCTCTCACCCACAGGATGAACAAACCCATAGAGAGATGTTTATATCCAAGAGGCCTCATTGATTCCTGAGATCTCTAGAAATTTTAGTGGAAATAGGAACACATTGCAGTCTCTGGGGAAATGTTGGCTTAAAGGATGGTATACAGAACATCATTTTCTTTTCTCTTTGTCTAGAAATGGGAAGCGGGACATTGACACACAAAACAACCTGCATTCCTGATCAGGCGCATAGGGTTCTTTTTCTGTCCTTCCCAGGCTTCCTACCTAAAGCCATAGGACTCCAAGGTCATGGGAGAGGGATGGCTGCTTCAGTGAATCCAGCAACTGTGATGTCACAAAGCTTTGATGTCATAGCAACCACTCCTCATCAACCCAAGCCTGATATCTACACTTGGCTGGAGTAGTCATGGGTGTGCCAAGAGGAACCCAGGTCTCCTAAACCGCAGGAGCCACCTGGATCTCTCACCAAGGCAGTTTGTGAAGCCTTACGGTTTTACCTTCTCCATGGCCGACTTCATAATCTTAAGAATCTTGAGCATTCCCTCAGGGTGGAGCAACTACCCTCGGGGGATCTGCATGGAGATGTGGCAGCACAAGCTTGCCTTAATCCTCCCATGGCCATCCCCCAAATGGTTTCTTGGGATAAGCAAACAGTGCCTCTTGTGGAAGATGGGCATGTTCTAATGGAGCCAGGAGACGATGAACAATGTGTCAACAAGAGGCCATTACAGCGTGACAGACAGCAGATGCTACAGGTTGGTGATGAGATCCAGGAAGACAAAGAACAGGAGAATGAACTAGGGAGCTGCGAGCGAAGGTCGGGCATTTTAGGATGGTGGGGGGGGCTCTGTACCTGACTGCATTTTAAAGGGACCTAAGTTCAAATTCAATAAAACATCCTATGGCCACAGTCAATCCTTGTACACTGGTTTTGGTTTATGTTTTTTGTCAAATGATGCACATGCACATATTTGACAGAGATACAGAGTGATCACAATCAGGTGGTGGAGCCAGAGGGGAGAAGCTGACTTGCCCGTGAGCAGGTAACCTGAGACCAGAGAGAATGACATGACCCTGGGATCATGAGTTGAGCTGAAGGCCACCTCTGAACTGATGGACAAACACCCAGACACAACCTTTGACTTCTGAATACCTTCTCTTTCTCGATAATAGCCGCTGCTCTGTCATTGTTCAGAAATTCAGGGGATATGTATTTTGGCTTGGGCTGGTGTTGCTTTAGCTGTCCGACCTAATTCGAGAGCTGGTATAGCTTGTCCTCTTGAAGTCAGTGACTTGGCCATGGACTAAGTATGGTCCAGCGAATATTTGGGTAATGGCAATTCCTCCATTTCTAGCTTTTGCAGGGAAATGACACTATGTCTTTTCGTGCCCTGCTTCTGTGGATGGTGATGGGAGTCCTCTGTGCCTCTGAATCTGGATCTCTTTTTCTGCTCCCAGATGAAAGCCATTTCAGCTCTGATTTCTCAAAGACAAGTTCAGCACTTTTTTTTTCTCTCATTCCTAGTTCTCCTACAATAGGCACCTATTTCCATTCCTTGGATTCGATGGATTCCCTAAGCTCTTTGTCATGTTCCATCACTCTTCCTTCTCTCTTTGGACTTGCTCCTTATTTTCTAGTCTTTTTCTTCCAGATCACTTGGATCCTTGGCTTCTGCCAGCTTCCTGGAATTTTCATCCAGTCTGCTTCCAATCTTTTCATCAGGAACATTTAATTTTATATTATTTTACTTTTATCAGCTTTATCTCGTGGTTCAGAACTCTCTGATTATCTATGTTTTCTGATGTTCACGGAATATCCTGGATGCTGCCTTTTATCCTCCATTGGCGGTGTTTTCTGTAAAAGTTTCACTCAGATTTCCGGGCCATGATCATTTGCTGTTCTTTTTCTTAGCATCAATTGATTCTTCCATCTTTGCATTGGATCTAGGTCTCTATCTTCTTCTCAGTATTCTAAAACCCCATTCCGTTTTATAGCCTGGGGGGAAGTTCTATAGGAAGAAGAGGTCATGGAGTGCCCAAGGGCTGGCCCTTGAGAAATTCTCAGTTGTGTGTGTGTGTGTGTGTGTGTGTGTGTGTGTGTGTGAGTGTGTGTGTTATGCATGCCCTCTGCTTTTGATTTGTGATTTTCCCCTGTCCTTGAGACCAGTCATCAGCAGAAGATCTCCTTGCTTGCCGTTTGGTGTGCTAGGGTTCTAGGCTGAATATGCTGAGGTTTAACATGCTGGGTTCTCGTGTGCCTGTGAAATAGATGTTCAATCAACTCAACAGTTTGAAGGCCTGTAGAATGTTGTGTTCAGGAGAGAACATGTGGGCAGGGCTTTCTTCTAGTCCCCGATGGGTGAGTCTGCTCTCCTTGAACTAAGCAGCTTGAACAGAGGAAGACAGTCCACCAAGGGTTCAACGATTGGGATTTTGGTATTTGCAGATTAGGAAGCTAAATTCCTCACCATCCTCTCTTTGGCCAGTACCTCGGTATTGATGCTGATGGTGCGAGAGCCCCAAATTTATTATGCCCCCATCGAGTCATCTCCACGAACATTGCTTCTCATGGATGCACTGCCAGAACTCACCATCTTCCCACTCTGTCTCCTGGAATGGACTATGATCATGGTTTCTAGGCTGTCTGCACCTGGTTGCTTGTTGGTGTCCTCTGCAGGAGAAACACAGTATTCTCTCAAATTGATGTCTGCTCAACCTGCTGATTTGAAATCTCCAGGCCTCATAACCTGTTGTTGGCAAGAACTCGGGCCATTTGACCCTCTGCTGTTCACAGCCAATGGCTTTGGGAAACAGGCTTCTTGTGTATTCCCAGTGTGCTCCTTTCTCCTGTGCCTTTGTCTTTTGCATTGGCTTACTGGCCTCTGACACACCAGTTGCACACGTCTCTCCTGAGTCATGTCTTCAATCTTCTCCCATAGTCTCTGCAACTTCTTTTCTCTTTTGCTGTGGAGTTAATTTGTAGGATTCAGGTCAATTTCTGCTGAATTCCAGTTGATGTGTTCATCTTTCTGTTGTGTTCATGGCTGAAGACAAGCCTGGAGTTCTCAGACACTACTACCATCTCACTGTCCTCCCAAGGCACCAAAAGTTCTTACTGAGGAATAAGCAAGAATGAATTCTTGCCACTTGCCTCATGTGGCAGAGTTGTGGAGAACATTGGGCTAGGTAATATTTATCATTCAGAAAGACAAATAATATACAGTTTCACTTTCTTGTTGTAGTCAAGAGATACGGGAAAAAGCAAGGGAAAAAGGGACAAACCACACGGTTCTAACCAGGCACACAAGATTTGGTGTTTGTTAGAAGACAGGTTTGTGAGAATACGTGTTTATCAAAGAGGACAAAAGGCGACATTCTTTGTAGGAAATGTGGTTGGAAGTGATGGAATGTGAAGTTCAAGTTATGTCAAATTGAATTGCTATCCATAAAAGAACAATTTCCTATCTCTTGAAATTTAATTATAAGTCTATGTGAACACACACAGAAAACATCCAGACACACACACACACACAAACACAAAGGAGACACACAAAAGATGGAGACAAAGTGAGGAATAACACTAAAGGAAGAAACACTCCCAAATAATACCATAAAAAGGAAAGGTACAGAGAATCCAAGTCAGAAACCAACCAAAATAGAAAGTTAACCTCCTACCTATCAATTTTCAGTTCAAGTATTCTGGATAAATTCTCCCATCAGTACAAACAGGTACTGGACTGAAAAATTAAAAAAAAAAAAGGCAAAAACGGTCCACCAGAAAACAATAAAAACTTAACAAGCTTGACCTTATGTCATGAATAGAGATTTCCTCCAACTATAAAGATACATATAGCTTGAAAGTGAAGGAATTGAGAAGACATAGTTTATGCAATTGGCAAAGAGAAGAGAGCCAAAGAGATGGTGCTTATCCAGATAGAGAGATTTTATGCCTTCCAGAGACAAAAGATTACCAGAAGGAGTTTTGTCTTGATGGAATATTGAAACATCAGAAACTTGGAAGTATTGTCAACATATACACCACCAACATGGGTGTATCTAAATGTTGGAAGCATTTACAGAAAGGAAAGGAGGTGGGGACCTCAATCCAGTATTGTTGGGGACTACGATATCCACTTTCAGCACAGGAAAGATCATCCAGATGGAATGGTGGTAAGGAATAACAGAAGTCATTAAGTGCTGTCTAGATCACATGAACTTTGGGGATCCATGCATAAGATTGTGTCTCTGAGGACCATAAGATAAGTTCTTCCTAAGGGCCGACCAAACTTTGTCTATCACAGATCATGTGCTGGAGTCCAAATCAAGTCATAATTAATGGGAGAGAATTCACATTATATCTTGTATACTTATGACCACAAAGTATGAAAATGGAAAGAAGTCACTTATAAGTGTGAGGAGATGGGAGTTGGGGTATCAGATGGTGGGTATA